>NC_054492.1:29402810-30114810 GCF_017639515.1 Carcharodon carcharias | reverse complement strand
GCCATTGCGTCCTGACATCTACACACATGCAATTTCCATCTGGGATCACTGGACAACCAGCAGAGTGGAAACTCCAGCTGATTTGCTTTCTTCTCTGGGAAAAAAAAAAGCAACATAACTTGACATAACACTTTCCAGCTAATTACAAAAACAAATTATGTTAATAATCCTGAAAGTGCTGTGAGCAGCAGTGCTACAGGTACGGTAGGGACACATAAAGATGTGAATGTGTGCTTACGGTGACACCACTGAATCATTTCAGGCAACATGACGACGAGAAAAGCTCAGAACCCCGGCACTCTAATCGCTAAGGATCACTCTAAGGATCTAAAACCTGTTAGCAAATTTTAAATGAATTAGCTCTGCTCCAATTTCAGCATAATTAAAAATGTAATTGGTAAATAAGAGTTTTCATGACTAATAGTTGAAAAGAAGAGATCTTATCTCAAACAGTACTGCATTTTGAGCTCAATGTTTAAACAAGAACAAAGCAAGGCGTAGACACTCTGCTGAAGTTGCTGATTCATACTATGCAGTTCAACTTCGGGTATTGTTTATCCTAGATAAGGTTCATCTTTGAGACACCATGTTTGGTAGGAATCTTTGGCAGGCTTCATGTTTGGTACGGTTCATGGTTGGTATGGCTCATCTTTGGCTATGGTTGGTTATCTTTGAGTAGGATTCATCTCTGGGGAAGTCTATTTTTGGGTAAGGTTGACATTTGAGTGTGCTTCATGTTTGAGTGGTCTTTGTTGGTGGTCGCTGTTTATGGTTGTGTGATCTTTGTGTTTGGGTGGAGGTCATTTTAGGTAGGGTTGACATTTATGGGTGGTTGGTGTTTGCATAGGGAACATATTTGCGTGCTCTTTGCTTTTAGGTTGGGTTCATTTTTGGGCGCAGACCATGCTTTTGTTGGGTTCATGTTTGGGCAGGTTTCAGTTCTGGGTATGGTTCAGTCTGAGTTCTCTTACAGCATCACAGTACCTTTACAGTGTAAAAGGAGGCCATTCAGCCCATCAAGTCTGCATTGGCTCTCTCTGAAAGAGCATTCCACCTAGTCCCACTCCCTTGCCTTAACCCTGTAACCTTGCACATTCTCTCTCTTCATGTAGCAATCCAATTTCCTTTTGAATACTCGATTGAACCTGCCTCCATCACCCTTTCAGGTAGTTTGTTCCAGACTCCAACCACTCTATGGGTGAAAAAAAATTTCTTCACATCACATTTACTCATTTTGCCAATTATTTTGAATCTGTGCCCTCTAGTTCTTGATACTCTTTTGAGTGGGAACAATTTCTCACTATTTACCCTGTCCATACCCCTCAGGATCTTGAAACCTCTGTCAAGTCTCCCTCAGCTGCCTTTTCTCCGAGGAAAACAGTCCCAACCTCTCCAATCTATCCTCATAGCTACAGTTCTTTATCGCTGGTATCATTCTTGTGAATCTCCTCTGTACTCTCTCCAAAGCATTCACATCCTTTCTCAAGTATGGTGCCAGAACTGGACGCAGCATTCCAGACGAGGCCTAACTAGTGTCTTTTACAAGTTCAACATGAATTCCTTACTCTTGTACTCAATGCCCCTATTAATAAAACCTAAGATACTATATGCTTTATTACCTGCTCTCTCAACATGCCCTGCCACCTTCAATGACCTATGTACATATACACTGAGGTCCCCCTGTTCTTGCACAGCCTTTAGAGGCTCTCCCTTTATTTTACACTGTCTCAGCATATTTTTACTGCCAAAATGAATCACCTCACACTTCTCTGCATTGAACTTCATCTGCCACTTGCTTGCCCAATCCACCAACATGACTATGACCTTTTGAAGTTCAAGGCTATTCTCATCACAGTTGACAACATTTCTAATCTTCATATCATCTGCAGATTTTGAAATCATGCCCTGCACACCACAGTCAAGGTCATTAGTAACGTCAGGAAGAGCAAACACTGATTCCTGGGGAGTTCCACTACAAAATTTCCTCCAATCTGAAAAACAACCATTTATCAGGACGCTCTGTTTCCTGTCACTCAGCTAATTTCTTATCCAAGTGCCTACTTTCCTTTTTATTCCATGACCTAGAATTTTGCTCACTAGTCTGTTGTGTGGCACTGTATCAAATGCCTTTTGAAAATCCATATACACCACATCAACAGTGTTTCCCTTCTCTGTTACCTCCTCAAAAAACTCCAACAAGTTAGTTAAGCATGATTTCCCCTTAGTGAATCTATACTGATTTCCCTTAATTATCCTGTACTTGTCTAAGTGAGCACAGATGTTCAAGAAAATGTAGATGTACAAAGGGACCTGGGTGTCCTTGTCCATAAGTCACTGAAGGCCAACATGCAGGTGCAGTGAGCTATTAGGAAGGCTAATGTAATGTTAGCCTTTATCACAAGAGAATTTGAGTGCAGGAGTAGTGAAGCCTTGCTTCAATTGTATAGAAGCTTGGTTAGACTGCACCTGGAGTAATGTGCGCAGTTTTGGTCACCTTACCACAGAAAGGATATTATTGCCATAGAGGGAATGCAATGAAGATTCACCAGACTTGTTCTGGGGATGGCAGGTGGAACTGTCGTATGAAGAGAGATTAGGCAAACTGGGCCTGTATTTTCTAGAAATTCGAAGAATGAGAGATAATCTCATTGAAACCTACAAAATACTTAAAGGAATAGACAGGGTGGATGCAGGTAAGATATTTCCCCTGGTTGGGGAGTCTAGAACTAGGGGACACAATTTCAGAATAAGGAGGAAGCCACTTGGGACTGAGATTAGGAGAAATTTCTTTACTCAGAGGGTTGTGAATCTTTCTCTACCCCAGAGGGCTGTGGAAGTTCAGTCATGGAGTATGTTTAAAGAAGAGATTGATAGATTTCTGATCAACAATAATGTAAAGGGTTATGGGATAGTGTAGGTAAAAGACATTGAAATGTTCAATCAGCCATGATTGTATTGAATGGCGGAGCTGGCTCAACAGGCTGAACGGCCTTCTCCTGTTCCTATGTTCCTAAGTGACTATTGATTTTATCCCATACTATAGTTTCCAGACATTTCCCTACCACTGAGGTCAAACTGACAGGTCTGTAGTTGCCAGCTTTATCCTTGTGCTCCTTTTTGAACAAGGGTGTAACATTTGCAATTCTCCAGTCCTCTGGCACCTCCCGTCTGTTTAAGGAAGACTGGAAGATTATCATTCGTGCCTCTGCAATTTCCACTCTCACTTCCCTCAGTACACTGGGATGTATCTCATCCAGTCCTAGTATCTATTTTATCTATTTTAAGTAAAGATAGCCTTTCTAAGACTTCCTTCCCCTCGATTGTAACTTTGTCTAGTGTACCAGTTATCTCCTCTCTCACCTCAGCCTGGGGAGCATCCTTTTCCTTTGTAAAGACAGATGCAAAATACTTGTTCAACAGCCTCCACATGCAAGTCCCCTTTTTTGTCCCTAATCTTTCTTTAACTACCCTATTATTATTTACATGGTAATAGAAGAGCTTGGGATTCCCTTTTATGTTCATTGCCAACATCTTTTCATGCTCTCTCCTTGCTTTTCTTGTTAGTTTTTTCACTTCCCCTCTGGCCCTTCTCGATTCAGCCTGATTCTCCATTGTATTTTCTACCTGCAATCTGTCGTATGCGCACATCTTCCTTTTCATCTTAACCTCTATTTCTCCTGTCATCCAGGGCACTCTGGATTTATTTGTCCTACCTATATCCTTCAAGGGAATATACCTCGACATTGTCTGCAATACTTTTTCTTTGAAGGTGGCCCATTGTTCTTTTCTGCCAACATTTAATTGCAACTCTCTCGACTCAGATGCATTCTCATCCCATCGAAGTTGGCTTTCCCTCAATTAATTATCCCATCTCTGGATGGTTCCCTGTCCTTTTCCGTGATTAACCTAAACCTTATGGGTAGAATTTTCCGTGTGGCATGCGGTCCACGCACTCTAGCATGAAAGAGCACGCGATGACATCAGGTGTGAAATCGTGGTCAACAGTCCATTCCCCGGCGGCTCCTGGGCCTGCCAATCGCAGCCGCCCACCAATCCAAAAATTCTGCCCTGTGATACAATGGTCATTGTCCCCTAGAGGCTCTCCTAAAGACATTTGACCCACTTGGGTCAACTCATTCCCAGAACCAGGTCCAAAAGTGCATGTCCTTTTGTTGGACTGGAAACATACTGCTGCAGAGAATTATCTTGAGCACATTCCAGGAACTCTTGCCCCCTCTGTCCCTTTGTACTATTCCTATCCCAGTCTACATTTGATAATAGGAGTCCCCTATTATGATTACCCTATCATTCTTGCACCTCTCTGTAATTTCTTTGCAAATTTGTTTCTCCACATCCCTTCCACTAGTTGGTGGTCTATATACTACACTGATCAATGTTATTGCACCCTTTTCATTCCTTACCTCTAGCCAGAGAGATTCCATGCCCTCTGGAACATCCTCTCTCTCCAGTACTGTAATGCCATAATTAATCAATATTGCCACTCTCCCCTTTCTTGTTCCTTTCCTGTCTCTGCTAAATACCTTGTACCCAGGAATATTTAACACCCAGTCCTGCCCTTCTTTGAGCCCGGTCTCTGTTATAGCAATAATATCATAATTCCATTTGTCAACCTGTGTCTGCAGTTCACCAATCTTATTAACCACACTCCATACATTCACATACATGCACATTAGCCCTGATTTAGGCTTTTTACTTTCCCTTTTATTCTGACCCCATCTAATGACTTAACATTGTCTACTCTAATTCTATCAAACTCTCCAAGCATCCTATCTACCTTAATACTACTCTCTGATATGTCCTCATTATCAGTTGATACTTTGCTATTTCGCACTGCCAGCTTTTCTCCTCTTCACTCTGAATATCCTCTCAGGTTCCCATCCCCCTGCCAATCTAGTTTAAACCCTCCCCAACAGCATTAGTGAACCTCTCCATGAGGACACTAGTCCCAGTCCTGTTAAGGTGTAACCCATCCTTCTTGTACAGGTCCCACCTGCCCCAGAACCAATCCCAATGCCTCAGAAATCGAATGCCCTCCTTCCAATTCCATTTCTCTAGCCACAAACTTCCTATTCTTCTTCTCACTAGCAGTTGGCATTTGGAGTAACCCTGAGATTACTGTTATTGAGGTCCTGCTTTTTAATTACTTTCCTAACTCTTTAAAATCTGCTTGCAGGACATTTCCTACCTATGCCATTGGTCCCCATGTGGACTATGGCTTCTGGCTGCTCACCCTCCCGCAAAAAAATGTCCTGCAGCTGCTCTGTGAGATCCTTGACCCTGGCATCAGGGAGGCAATGTACTATCCAGGAGTCACCTCTATGGCCACAGAAACGCCTGTCTGGCCCTCTAACTATGGAATCCCCTACCACTATAGCATTTCCACTTTTCTACCTCCCCTCCTGTGCAGCTGAGCCGCCTGTGGTGCCACAAACATGGCTCTTGCTACAGTCCCTCTGAGGAACCATCTCACTCACCAGTATCCAAAATGGGAAAGCAGTTAGAGAGCAAGATAGCCTCAGGGGATTCCTGCATTACCTGCGCGTTCCTCTTAGATACTCTTGGCAGTCACCCATTCCCTTTCTGCCTGTGTACTTCTTAGATGCAGTGTGACCACTTCTCTAAAAGTGCTAGCGACATAATTCTCAGCTTTGAGAATGCACCACAGCAACTCCAGTCACTCCTCAAGTTCTGCAACCCAGAGCTCAAGTTTCTGCAGCTGGGGACACTTCCTGCAGATGTAGTCATCGAGGGCACTTTGTGCTTGCATAACTTCCCACATCCCGCAAGGTGCACATTTTACATGGCCAAGCTGCACTGACATACCTTAAACTTTATATAAAGTGTTTACCCACCTGTCACTCACTAATCGCCTCCTCCTCTCCCTCTTGCACGTCTTTATGAGGTCCTGCTGCTCTCTCCGTCTCTCACTCTTTTATCTCCTGGGCTCCTCTTTAGTTCCCTATGACTTCACACTTGATTTTCTCCAAATCTGGTCGGTCCACTGAGACCCACCACCAGCACCACAACTAGCTCCTTTTGAACTCCCGGCTCCTCTCATGCTCTTTTATTATGTGTTAAGTCATTTCATTTTTTTTCTTAATTTACTTTATAATTAACAAATCTTACTGCTCAGGCTAAGCTTACTACTATTTATAAACTGTACTGGTGCTAATAAATACAATTACAAATAAATGACTGACTTGAAAGGCAAAGCAAAGGCAATGGACACTCACCAGCCAATCACCTACCCTCTCCCCTGTCATGTCACACCTTGATTTTTCTGACCTACATCACATCAGGAACATCCCAGAGGAACAGCCCAGGAACAATGAATCATGAAAATTATTTAAGCGGCATTACCATCATAGCACTACGCTAAGATGACCTCTACTTTCAATGTATTCTTATAAAGTGTATGAGGCAGCAAAAGTGACAACATCTTGCATTTATATGGTGCCTTTAATGTGGTAAAATGTCCCACTTCTTACAGGGCCATTATCAAACAAAATTTACCACCAAGTCCCATATGGAGATTAGGACAGATGACCAAAAGCTTGGTCAAAAAGACAGGAGAAATTGAGAGGTCAAGAGGTTTAGGGAGGAAATTCCAGAGCCTACAGCCTAGGCAGCTGAAGGCATGGTCACCAATGGTGATGCAAATAAATTTGGGGATGTGCAAGAGGACAGAATTGGTGGAGGAATAGATAATTGGAGGAGAGATATCTCGGAGGGTTGGAGGAGGTTACAGAAATAGGAGTGGAGAAGTTAAGAGGTGGCTTTGTCCAGGAGAAGCCCAGCTGGAGAAATGGTGCAAATGACTGCTGAATATAGAAGGCCCAATGCCATCTTCTGGGAGCAATCAGGGTTAAGCACTGAATGTGCCCTTTCCAGTTTTGTCCATTCAATGATGACCTAAAAAGCAATCTATGACATTTCCACTTGTGGTGGAGGTCAAAATCAGAGGACACAAGGATAGTCACTAATAAATGCAACAAGGAATCCAGGAGAAACTTCTTTATTCAGAGACTGGTGAGAATGTGGAACATGCTACCATAGAGAATGGTTAAAGTGAATAGGCTAGATGTGTTTAAATGGGCAGCTAGATTAGTGCAAGAGGGAGGAAGGAATAAAAGGATAAGCAAACAGGTTTGGTTAAGCTAGGGTTGGAAGAGGCTCGAATGGAGCATAAACATCGGCACACACCAGCTGGGCTGAATGGCCTGCTTCTGTGCTGTAATTTCCATGCTTTCCTGCCTAATAGGGGGTCCTAACCTAGCTGACAGGGCACCTTGGTGGTTGCCTTGCTGACTGACCTGTGATGTCTTTCCCCAGCCACCAGAGAGGTCCGTGATTGGACTTCTTTTCACATGTAAGTAACCAAGCCTTTGTGGTTATTTTCCTGTTACTGCCCATGATGGGGAACCTATCCATGGCTCTCAAATGGGGCAGGTTCCACCTAAAATAACTTTGCTTCACAAGATGACTCATAAGAGAGAGAGTGAGAGAGCGAGCGAGAGAGAGAGAGTGAAAGAGAGAGAGAGAGTGAAGGGGAGAGTGACAGAGGGTGTGTGTGAGTGAGAGAGGGAGAACGTGTGTGAAATTGAGAGAGAGTGACAGTGGGTGTGAGGGTGAGAGAGAGGGACAGAGAGAGAGAGGGAGACAGAAAGAGTGAGAGGGTGTGAGAGTGAGAGAGAGACGGAGGGAGATATGAGAGAGAGTGAGCGAGCGAGTGAGAGAGTGAGAGAGAGAGAGAGAGAGAGAGAGAGAGAGACTGCCTGTGTAATGGTTGGGTGTGTGTGAATAATGAGGAATTTAGTCCTGGCTCTCTAATTACACCATCAACCACAAAATGAAACCGTTTGTGGAAATCAGTTGAAGCCAGGGATTGAATTACTGCCTCGTAATCAGTCACAGCCCAGCCATCTGGCTTATTTTCCTTCCTTTCGCAATATATTCTAAACAGAATGTTAAATTAAAAGAATCAGTGTAATGGCTGTGCTGCAGCTGAATAAGTTCAGCCTCTGAGAAAGTTAGAATAATGTAATGACTATGCAGTAGTCATATTATCTGATATATTTAAAGAGAAGCCACATAAATACATGAGGGAGAAAGGAATAAAAGTGAATGCTGATAGGGTTAAGTGAAGTAGGGGGAGACTCATGTGAAGAATAAACAATGGCATTGACCTCATAGACCAAATGGCCTGTTTCTGTGCTGTAAATTCATTGCAGTGTTGAAATGAGGCACAGGATAGATAAATAATAAAATAATTTGGTACGAACATGGACAGTAGAGCTGAGCTCCAGAGGTGAGGTAAGAGATAAGAGCGAGGTAAGAGTGACTGCCCTTGACATCAATGCCGCATTTGACCAAGTGTGGCATCAAGGAACTCTAGCAAAACTGGATTCAATGGGAATCAGGGCGAAAACTCTCCACTGGTTGGAGTTATATCTAGCGCAAATGAAAATGGTTGTAGTTGTCGGAGGTCAATCACCTCAGCTCCAGGACATCACTGCAGGAGTTCCTCAGGGTAATGTCCTCGGCCCAACCATCTTGAGCTGCTTCATCAATGACCTTCCCTCCATCATAAGGTCAGGAGTGGAGATGTTCGCTGACGATTGCACAATGTTCAGCACCATTCGCGACTTCTCAGAAATTGAAGCAGTCCATGTCCAAATGCAGCAAGACCTGGACAATATCCAGGCTTGGGGTTGACAAGTGGCAAGTAACATTCGCACCACGCAAGTGCCAAGCAATGACCATCTACAACAAAAGAGAACCTAACCATCTCCCCTTGACATTCAATGGCATTACCATCACTGAATCCCCCACTATCAACATCCTGGGGTTACCATTGACCAGAAACTGAACTGGACTAGCCATATAGATACTGTGGTTACAAAAGCAGGTCAGAGGCTAGGAATCCTGCAGCGAGTAACTCACCGCCTGATTCCCCAAAGCCTGGCCACCATTTACAAGGCACAAGTCAGGACTGTGATGGAATACTCTACACTTGCCTGGATGAGTACAACTCCAACAACACTCAAGAAGCCTGATGCCATCCAGGACAAAACAGCCCACTTGATTGGCACTCCACCTCCATATATTCTCCACCACCGACACATAATGGCAGCAGTGTGTGCTATCTACAAGATGCACTGCAGGAACTCACCAAGCCTCTTTAGGCAGCACCTTCCAAACCCTTGATCACTACCATCTAGGTGGACAAGGGCAGCAGATACATGGGAATACCACCACCTGGAAGTTCCCCTCCAAGCCACTCACCAACCTAACTTGGAAATATATCCCTGTTCCTTCACTGCCGTTGGGTCAAAACCCTGGAACTCCCTCCTTAATAGCACTGTGGGTGTACCTACACCACACAGACTGCAGTGATTTAAGAAGGCAGCTCACCATCACCTTCTCAAGAGCAATTATGGATGAGCAATAAATGCTGGCCTAGCCAGCGATACCCACATCCAATTAATGAACAAAAAAAATCTCCAATCCAACTAGAGAGAATCCAACCATCTCCCCTTGATGTTCAGTAGCATTACCATCGCTGAATCCCCCACTATCAACATCCCTAGGGGGTTACCATTGACCATAAGCTGAACTGGACTAGCCATATAAATACTGTGGCTACAAGAGCAGGTCAGAGGCTGGGAATTCTGCAGAGAGTAACTCACCTCCTGACTCCCCAAAGCCTGTCCACCATCTACAAGGCACAGATCAGGAGTGTAATGGAATGCTCTCCACTTGCCCAGATGAGTGCAGCTCCCACAACACTCAAGAAGCTCAACATCATCCAGGATAAAGCAGCCCACTTGATTGGCATCCCATCCACCATCTTCAACATCCATTCCCTCTGCCACAATGCACAGTGGCAGCATTGTGTACCATCTATAAGATACACTGCAGGAACTCACCAAGGCTCCTTAGACTGCATTTTCCAAACCCATGGCCTCTATAGCCTAAAAGGACAAGGGCAGCAGATGCAAGGGAACACCACCACTTGCATATTCCCCTCCAAGTCACCCACCATCCTCACTTGGAACTACATCACCATTCCTTCACTGTCACTGGGTCAAAACCCTGGAACTCTCTCCCTAACAGCACTGTGGGTGTATCTACACCACATGGGCTGCAGCGGTTCAAGAAGGCAGCTCACCACCACTTTCTCAAGGGCAATTAGGGACGGGCAATAAAAGTGCTGGCCTAGCCAGCGATGCCCACATCCCGTGAAATAATTTTTTTTAAATCAGGGAAAGTAATGAAGTTATAGTTCAAAAATAAAACAGCGGAGACCGAATTGAAGTGTGTAAAATTTTGAGGGGGATAGGTAGAGTAGATAGGAAGACCCAATTCCTCTTGGTTGAGAGGTCGACAACCAGGGGTCATAGATTTCTGGTAAGGGGTAGGAGGTTTAAAAGGTATTCAAGGGGAAATTTGTTCACTCAGAGTTTGATGGGGATCTGAAATTCATTGCCTGAAAGGGTGGTAGAGCCAGAAACCCTCATAACATTTAATGAAGTACTTGATATGCACTTCAAGTTCATAACCTACAAGGCTACAAATTAAGAGCTGGTTAGTGGAATTAGGTTGGTGCCTACTTGTCAGCCAGCATGGACACAATGGGTTGAATGGCCTCCTTCCGTGATGTAAATTTCTTCTGTGTTACATCTTTGTACTTTTCACTCATTTGAAATATTGAGGAGCAAGGAGAAGGCTCACAGTGCAAGACACCATCATGTGTAGAAAAGAGATGAGATAAATTAAGGAGCTAAGGCTAGGTGATGTCAAGTTTGGGTTTTAAAAGCTGAAAGACTGCAAGGGGAAAGGGAATATTGAATGAGGCAAGAGGCTCCATAGTTGAGTTGCCAACTCTGGCCAGGTGTATTCCTGGAAGTTTCATCACATGACCTCCTCCTTCCAACTGCACTACCCCCACACCTTAGCCATTGGTCACCCAACACACTCATTCACCAGACACATGTCTTCCAATCGGAAGGCAAATGGATTCTTCATTACCTGATTGGATGAATCTTGACTGTCAGTTCCCCGTTCTGATCTTTTTCTAACTAACAACATGAATAAAGAAAATGAAAGAAACACATATTTTAAAAAATGTCCCCCACAATTTTTCTCTGGTGTCTGTTCGCCCTCAAAATTAGTATCCTATTCCTGGCAAATACGGGGCAACCCTGGATCCATAGCTCAGTTGGTAACACACTTGCCTTTGAACCTCGAGGTTGAAGTCCAACTCCAAGAGCTCAAGCCCAACAATCAGGGCTCCAGAACTGAGGGTGTACTGCATTGTCAGAAGTGCCGTCTTTGGATGAGATGTTAAACTGAGGTCTCATCTGCTGGCTTGGGTGGATGTAAGAGACCCCATGGCACTATTTTGAAGAACAGTAGGGGAGTTATTATCCTGTATTTATCCCTCAATCAACAACACAAAAGAAAGGTTATCTGGTCATTATCACGTTGCTGTTTGTGGGATCTTGCTATGTGCAAATTGGCTGCCACTTTTCCTATAACAATGACACCATTTCAAGGAGTGCCTTGTTGGCTCTAAAGAGCTTTGAGATGTCTGGTGATCATGAAAAGTGCAACATAAGTGCAAGTCTTTCTTTCTTTTTAACCCTAGTCTAGAAGCTCACCAATACATTTGGCTCAGTTGAGAAGGACAGATGAGATATCAAGAGGGTTGTCAGGACCTGTGGAATTCTACCCCAACCAGAGCCAGTGCTATCAGCAAAGAAATGGAGGTAGAGGATACAGAAACTGTTAGTCAACTGCAATTTTAGTCAGTAATACATTTGGTAACAAGGGTGAGCTAGTGGCACCTGGGACATGTCCTTTCTATCATCAGTTTTATTTTTAATTGATACATGAGACATGGGCATTCCCAGCAAGGTCAGCTAGCACTTATTGCCCACCACTAATTTCCTCCAACAAGGTGGTGGTGGTTAGCCACCTTTTTGAGGTCATTTAGGAGTCAGCCACACTGTTGTGAGTCTGAGTCACATATAGACATAGATCAGGTGAGGATAAAAGATTTTCTTCCCTAAAGGGCATTAGTGAACCCAGATAGGTTTTTACAACAATCCTGTACTTAAACAGTCACCTTTACTGATACTAGCTTTTTAATTCCAGATTTTTAGTTATTTATTTGAACTTTAATTTCCCCATTTGCTGTGGTGGGATTTGACACCATGTCTCCATGTTACCAATCAGATTTTTGCTCCAGTAGCAGAACCCCTATGCTACCGTCCCCCACCAAATCAGTGAAACAAACAAGGCCAAGACCAGCAAGCGCAGGATCATAAGGGTCATTGCCAACTGGAAGTTTTGCAGGGGTTCTCTGAGTCTCCTGCTGGTCACATCACTTGTCCAGGAATTCTGCTATAGTTATGGTGGGAGATTGGGAAAACCCCGGCAGTAATCCATGCAATGTAATTAGGGCCACTGCAATTCAGGCCAAAGTGTAACTAGGGGGCCTTCATACAATTTGGGACAAAGTGTAATTTGGGTCACCATGTAAATGGGATCAGAGAGTAATTAGAGTGTCAGAATCATTTGGGTCACTGTATGATCAGGATCAGAGTCACAACATAATTAGGGTCACAATGAGATTTTACCAGCAGCTATCACAAAATTCTGATATGTTCTGATGTCTTTGATTCAGTCAATCAATACAATGCCCACATAGCTAATTCTGTTGGCATTATATGGGTGAGCATGTGAGGCTAGTCTAGTGAACCTAACATTGAAATGGCTTCCTCATCTTGTACCATAACAACTGCAAACAAAGTGTGATATTCTGGTAACCAGCCTTACCTGGAATAGCATGATAGACCAGTACAAACAATAGTATTGAAGACAGCAACAGGTACAAACCACTTGTGGAAGGTGGTATTGATCCATTTGTCAGGCATGATGTAGGCTGCGTAGACAGTGGCGGAGCCTAAGGGGAAAGAGCAATGCAAAACATAAAACTGTCATACGTCTTTCATCAGCACAATTCACAATTACTTGGGGACAAATTTCCTCAGAGCATCTCACCGATGGTAACCCTGTTTATGTATGTTTAGGCAGGCTTTCTACCAAATTGCTGCCAAAGTTACCACAGGTCAGTTAGAGAAGCTATAAGGATATCCATCTTCCCCCAATGACATGTTGGTTATACATTTAGCTAGAAGCAATGCAGTCATTTGTACCTAGGCTGTACAGGCTGAGAGCACCATAGTCAAAAAAGAAGCAGATATGTCTGGCTCGGGTGGACATCGAGCTAAATGTATGGGCACAACTTGAGGTAAATGGGTAGATGCAACACGACAGCATGTAAACAAGGAGAGGCCATGTGTATGCTTCGTTCCAAAAGTCCAGGGTGTAGGAGAGAGCCAGGAGGTTCCACAGGAAATACCTGCAAGGGAGAAGATAACTTTTCATTAAATTCAATGGAATAAAGTTTAATACAGACAGAAAAGCAAATTTTCAATAAATTCAACTTTGACCTTGCTCAGCTCACTACTTATATTACAACAGTAACTACACTTCAAATGTGCCTTATTGCCTGTAGAGCACTTTGAAGTGTCCTTGGTATTTGGTATGGTTTCCACTCCATAGTCTTCCACAAGGGAATTTTCACAGGAGGTGCATAATGAGTGCAATGGATGGTCACATTAAGTTAAAAAGTTCAACTGATTTTCCTTAAATGAATCCTTACAGGGCATGGAGATTAAAGTTTGTGGAAGATTGTTCCAGTCCTTAATTGTTCTTGGGGGAAAAAGGAGTTAGCAAAGGAAGTATGTTGGGGTGTGCACAGTTGGAGCTGTTGGTTGTGAACTCTTTGAGCTCAGTCATTTTTGGGCTTAATGTATTGCTTAGAAATATTCATCATTTTATAGAGGCATGTCAACCTATGGGCTCTTCTTTGGCTCTGAGACTGTGCCAACCTAGCGAGGTGACCAACTGGGAGACTCTCGAATCTCACAAGTAACTGTTTGCAATGAAACGAGCTGCCCGTCATTGAACTTTCTCAAGGCGGGTAATGTTTTTAGCAGTATATGGGTCCCAAGCAGCTATGCCTTACTCTGATAGTGGTCTAACCAATGTAAATACAGCAGATGCAGGAAATCTGAAATAAAAACAGAAAATGCTGGGACAACTCAGCAGGTCTGGCAGCATCTGCGGAAGGAGAAACAGAGTTAACGTTTCGAGTCTGTATGACTCTCCTTCAGAACTAAAAAGAAGAAATGTGATGGATTTTATTCTGTTTAAGAGGGGGAGAGCTCCTGAGTTCCCACTCATCCGTGACCCTGATTTTGCTCCACCCTCTCTTCAGCAGTATAAAATCCATCACATTTCTACTTCTCTTTAGCTCTGAAGAAGAGTCATACAGACTCAAAACGTTAACTTTGTTTCTCTCTCCACAGATGCTGCCACACCTGCTGAGTTCTTCCAGCATTTTCTGTGTTTTTTTTTGGTACAGCATGTCTTTTGTTGTAGTTGAAGAGTAATGGAAGCTCCATTTCACAAACCCAAGCATTTTGGATGCTTTGGAGGCTGCATATTGACTCTGTACATACCACTTTAAATGTGGATTCCTAAGTAACATTCCTTTATTAACTTCGAGGGGGGAGATCAGGCATTGTGTAGCTGGGACAAAAACAGAATTACCTGGAAAAACTCAGCAGGTCTGGCAGCATCGGCGGTTTCGAGTCCTCATGACCCTTCGACAGAACTTGAGTTCGAGTCCAAGAAAGAGTTGAAATATAAGCTGGTTTAAGGTGTATGGGGTGGGGGGGGGGGGGGGGGGGGGGGGTGCGGAGAGAGAGAGAGAGAGAGAGAGAGAAGTGGAGGGGGGTGGTGTGGTTGTAGGGACAAACAAGCAGTGATAGAAGCAGATCATCAAAAGATGTCACCAACAATAGAACAAAAGAACACATAGGTGTTAAAGTTGGTGATATTATCTAAACGAATGTGCTAATTAAGAATGAATGGTAGGGCACTCAAGGTATAGCTCTAGTGGGGGTGGGGAGAGCATAAAAGATTTAAAAATATTTAAAAATAATGGAGATAGGTGGGAAAAGAAAAATCTATATAATTTATTGGAAAAAAACAAAAGGAAGGGGGAAACAGAAAGGGGGTGGGGATGGAGGAGGGAGCTCAAGACCTAAAGTTGTTGAATTCAATATTCAGTCCAGAAGGCTGTAAAGTGCCTAGTCGGAAGATGAGGTGTTGTTCCTCCAGTTTGCGTTGGGCTTCACTGGAACAATGCAGCAAGCCAAGGAAAGACATGTGGGCAAGAGAGCAGGGTGGAGTGTTAAAATGGCAAGCGACAGGGAGGTTTGGGTCATTCTTGCGGACAGACCGCAGGTGTTCTGCAAAGCGGTTGCCTAGTTTACATTTAGTCTCTCCAATGTAGAGGAGACCACATTGGGAGCAACGAATGCAGTAGACTAAGTTGGGGGAAATGCAAGTGAAATGCTGCTTCACTTGAAAGGAGTGTTTGGGCCCTTGGACGGTGAGGAGAGAGGAAGTGAAGGGGCAGGTGTTGCATCTTTTGCGTGGGCATGGGGTGGTGCCATAGGAGGGGGTTGAGGAGTAGGGGGTGATGGAGGAGTGGACCAGGGTGTCCCGGAGGGAGCGATCCCTATGGAATGCCGATAAGGGGGGGTGAAGGGAAGATGTGTTTGTTGGAGGCATCATGCTGGAGTTGGCGGAAATGGCGGAGGATGATCCTTTGAATGAGGAGGCTGGTGGGGTGATAAGTGAGGACAAGGGGGACCCTATCATGTTTCTGGGAGGGAGGAGAAGGCGTGAGGGCGGATGCGCGGGAGATGGGCCGGACACGGTTGAGGGCCCTGTCAACGACCGTGGGTGGAAAACCTCGGTTAAGGAAGAAGGAGGACATGTCAGAGGAACTGTTTTTGAAGGTAGCATCATCGGAACAGATGCGACGGAGACAAAGGAACTGAGAGAATGGGATGGAGTCGTAACAGGAAGCGGGGTGTGAGGAGCTGTAGTCGAGGTAGCTGTGGGAGTCGGTGGGTTTGTAATGGATATTGGTGGACAGTCTATCACCAGAGATTGAGACAGAGAGGTCAAGGAAGGGAAGGGAAATGTCAGAGATGAACCACGTGAAAATGAGGGAGGGGTGGGGGTTGGAAACATAATCAATAAATTTTTCCAAGTCCCGACGAAAGCATGAAGCAGCACCGAAGTAATCATCGATGTACCGGAGAAAGAGTTGTGGAAGGGGGCCGGAGTAGGACTGGAACAAGGAATGTTCCACATACCCCATAAAGAAACAGGCATAGCTGGGGCCCATGTGGGTACCCATAGCCACACCTTTTATTTGGAGGAAGTGAGAGGAGTTGAAGGAGAAATTGTTCAGTGTGAGAACAAGTTCAGCCAGACGGAGGAGAGTAGTGGTGGATGGGGATTGTTCGGGCCTCTGGTCGAGGAAGAAGCTAAGGGCCCTCAGACCATCCTGGTGGGGGATAGAGGTTATCATTGAGTAGCTGGGTATTTTTGGACATCGAGCACTGTCTTTAGCCAGTCTCTTATTGGAATCCCAAGAAAATGTCATCAGGGTTTTCCGCAATGAATTATCTGGCAGGAAAGCAGTGTAACCCCTGAGCAAATGTCAACTGAGACCACTGGATAATATAATGGTCATTCTGCTGTAATTTGTTCAAAATTTGTCTACAATTATGTGTTTTAATGCAGCAAATTGTTGAAGTGGGGGAGGTGATGGCATAATGGTATTGTCACTGGACTAGTAATCCAGAGACCCAGGGTAATGCTCTGGGCACTTGGGTTCAAATCCCACCACTGCAGATGGTGGAACTTGAATGCAGTCAAAATCTGGAATTAAAAAGTCTAATGATGACCATGAAATCTTTATTGATTGTTGTAGGAACCTATCCAGTTCACTAATGTCCTTTAGGGAAGGAAATCTGCTATCCTTACCTGGTCTAGCCTACATGTGATACCAAATCCACAGCAATAACTCTTAACAAGGGCAATTAGGGATGGGCAATAAATGCTGGCCTAGCCAGTGATGTATACACCCCATGAATGAATAAAATGAAGTCAGAAATATTGAGATGCACTGGAGAACATACAAAATGCCAGGATTGAGAGGTTGTAATTCTTGGGAAAGATTGAATAGACTGGTGCTTTTTCCCCCAGAAAAGAGAAGAATGAAGGTTGGCCTGGCAGGGGTCTCTAAAATTATGATGGGTATTGACAGGGTAGATGTAGAGAAGATGTTTTCAGTTGTCTATAAGACAACTTAAGGGTCATAAATATAAAGTAGTCACTAATAAATTCAATAAGGAATTCAGGAGAAACCTCTTTACTCAGAAAGTGGTGAGAATGCTGAATTTGCTACCACATGGAGTAGTTGAGGCAAATAGCATAAATGCATTAAAGGAACAGCTAGATCAGTGCCTGAAGGAGAAAGGAATAGAAGGACCTGCTGTTAGGGTTAGATAAATTAAGGGAGGTTGCATGGAGCATAAACAATGGCATGGGTCAGTTGGCCCGAAAGGTTCTTTGTTGTAAATTCTACGTATACCGACAAATCGCAGGGGTAAAGGACGATGTTATGATATCACTTCGAGGGAGTATGCAAATGAGCAGGTAACCAGGATGTAAAGCAGCATGTGACCAGCAGTGTGTTGGAACTGCAGCTGTGCTGTCCCTGTGAGTAATTGTTGCTGAATCCTCAAAGTAGATCTGTCGGCTAAACCATCCTATAATGTATCTTCAAATAAACGAAACCTATGATTAGATTACCAGTCTTGTGTGTGAGACTGGTATGTTTGTGTAAAAAAGACATAAAAGCATAGCAGTGGATGGCTCCTTTAGATGTGATCACTGTTTGTCCCTTATTTATTCATTCTGTATGGATTTTTCTGAAAATATTTACAGTAAAGAACATTCCATGCCCCAGCCGTGTATTCACTATACCCCCTGACCTTCCCCTCTCCGATGCTGAACGTTCAGTGCTCAGCAAAGGACTTAGTTTCATACCCTTACGCCCTCACCTCAATGAATTTCGGGCTCGGCATGATACTGAACTCTTCTTCCGCCGTCTTCGTCTCCGGGCTCACTTCTTTGGGCAGGAGTCCTCTCCCAGTTCAACGGATCCTTTTACCCATCTTCAATATTCTCCCTCCACCTGGACCCCTCCCTCTGGATTCTTACCTTCTCTCGATCTTTTCATTGAGAACTGTCGGCGCGACATTAGTCGTCTCAATTTCTCTGCTCCTCTCACCCATTCTAACCTGTCTCTCTCTGAACTTACTGCACTCCATTCTCTCAGGTCCAACCCTGACATTGTCATCAAACCCGCTGACAAGGGTGGTGCTGTTGTTGTCTGGCGCACTGACCTCTACCACGCGGAGGCTGAGCGTCAACTCGCAGACACTTCCTCCTACCTCTCCCTGGACCATGACCCCACCACTGAACATCAAGCCATTGTTTCCAGGACTGTCACTGACCTCATCTCCTCTGGGGATCTCCCTCCCACAGCTTCCAACCTGATAGTTGCCCAACCTCGGACGGCCCGCTTCTATCTCCTACCCAAAATCCACAAACAGAACTGCCCCGGTAGACCGATCGTCTCAGCTTGCTCCTGCCCCACAGAACTCATTTCTCGTTATCTTGACTCCCTTCTCTCTCCCCTTGTCCAGTCCCTTCCCACCTACATCCGTGATTCCTCTGACACCTTACGTCACATCAACAATTTCCAGTTCCCTGGCCCCTACCGCTTCCTCTTCACCATGGACGTCCAATCCCTCTACACCTCCATCCCCCACCAGGATGGTCTGAGGGCCCTTAGCTTCTTCCTCGAACAGAGGCCCGAACAATCCCCATCCACCACTACTCTCCTCCGTCTGGCTGAACTTGTTCTCACGCTGAACAATTTCTCCTTCAACTCCTCTCACTTCCTCCAAATAAAAGGTGTGGCTATGGGTACCCGCATGGGCCCCAGCTATGCCTGTCTCTTTATGGGGTATGTGGAACATTCCTTGTTGCAGTCCTACTCCGGCCCCCTTCCACAACTCTTTCTCCGGTACATCGATGATTATTTCGGTGCTGCTTCATGCTCTCGTCAGGACTTGGAAAAATTTATTAATTTTGCTTCCAATCTCCACCCCTCCATCATTTTCACGTGGTCCATCTCTGACACTTCCCTTCCCTTCCTTGACCTCTCTGTCTCAATCTCTGGTGATAGACTGTCCACCAATATCCATTACAAACCCACCGACACCCACAGCTATCTCGACTACAGCTCCTCACACCCCACTTCCTGTAAGGACTCCATCCCATTCTCTCAGTTCCTTCGCCTCCGTCGCATCTGTTCCGATGATGCTACATTCAAAAACAGTTCCTCTGACATGTCCTCCTTCTTCCTTAACCGAGGTTTTCCACCCACGGTCGTTGACAGGGCCCTCAACCGTGTCCGGCCCATCTCCCGCGCATCCGCCCTCACTCCTTCTCCTCCCTCCCAGAAACATGATAGGGTCCCCCTTGTCCTCACTTATCACCCCACCAGCCTCCGCATTCAAAGGATCATCCTCCGCCATTTCCGCCAACTCCAGCATGATGCCACTACCAAACACATCTTCCCTTCACCCCCCTTATCGGCATTCCGTAGGGATCGCTCCCTCCGGGACACCCTGGTCCACTCCTCCACCACCCCCTACTCCTCAACCCCCTCCTATGGCACAACCCCTTGCCCACGCAAAAGATGCAACACCTGCCCCTTCACTTCCTCTCTCCTCACCGTCCAAGGACCCAAACACTCCTTTCAAGTGAAGCAGCATTTCACTTGCATTTCCCCCAACTTAGTCTACTGCATTCGTTGCTCCCAATGTGGTCTCCTCTACATTGGAGAGACCAAACGTAAACTGGGCGACCGCTTTGCAGAACACCTGCGGTCTGTCCGCAAGAATGACCCAAACCTCCCTGTCGCTTGCCATTTTAACACTCCACCCTGCTCTCTTGCCCACATGTCTGTCCTTGGCTTGCTGCATTGTTCCAGTGAAGCCCAACGCAAACTGGAGGAACAACACCTCATCTTCCGACTAGGGACTTTACAGCCTTCCGGACTGAATATTGAATTCAACAACTTTAGGTCGTGAGTCCCCTCCCCCATCCCCACCCCCTTTCTGTTACCCCCTTCTTTTTTTTTTTTCCCAATAAATTATAAAGATTTTCCTTTTCCCACCTATTTCCATTATATAAAATATATAAAAAAAAACCAATTGAGCTATACCTTGAGTGCCCTACCATCCATTCTTAATTAGCACATTCGTTTAGATAATATCACCAACTTTAACTTTAACACCTATGTGTTCTATTGTACTATTGTTGTTGACATCTTTTGATGATCTGCTTCTATCACTGCTTGTTTGTCGCTACAACCACACCAACCCCCTCCACCTCTCTGTCTCTCTATCTCTCCGCCCCCCACACACACACCTTAAACCAGCTTATATTTCAGCTCTTTCCTGGACTCGAACTCAAGTTCTGTCGAAGGGTCATGAGGACTCGAAACGTCAACTCTTTTCTTCTCCGCCGATGCTGCCAGACCTGCTGAGTTTTTCCAGGTAATTCTGTTTTTGTTTTGGATTTCCAGCATCCGCAGTTTTTTTGTTTTTATTTCCATGCTGCCTGTTGTCAGATTCTTTCTAACGAGTTTAGAATTAGTTTTACTGTTACAAAGGACAACATATATCAGCTACACCCTTTACTACCCAATTTTGATGCAACGCACAGCAAATCTCAAAGATCGCAACTTTGCTAACATGACACCCTTTCTGAAAAGTACAGTCTTTCCTCCATAATGGGGAGCTACAATTGTGAAAAGCGTTTTCCGCTTTCTTTCAGAAGCTATTTTTTTGGGGGGGGGGGGGCGGGAAGACACAATCTCTCTCATCCCTGGAGCCATTGTTTTCACACACTCACAAATTCCCCATGTGTGAGCTGTGTTACATTCAACAAAGCTGATAATGGCGGCCTTAGGCACTGAAGTCTTGTGCTTTGAGTAACATGGCACAAATATTTTACACCATTTTCCCACAGCTGAGTTGTGGCTAGAGCCCAGACTTGATGTAAACAGGCTGGTGGAGGACTTTTACTAAGTCAGTCTGAGCAGCCACAAACCTTCGTGTGTAGTGTATGTGATTGTCGTGAGGATCATTAACAAGCCATTTATCATCTTCATTTACCTGTATTACAACAGCCAGCGAGCAATCAGAAAATTGCCTGACTCCCTTCTATGTTGCACCAAGGAGTTTTCTTGATTTTATTGTGAAAATGATTCAAAGCAAATTGCTGTCAGAGGAAGTACTTCAAAGTGATACCCCTAGGTCAACTTGCTGTAAGAAAAGCCTGATTTGTTTTGGAGTATTTTGCTAGTTTAACAAGGTGCAGATGGAGGCAACTGTACAACTGCCTCCCACAGCCAAGTAACCATTCCACAAGAGTGATCTCCGACAAGGGCTTTCAGAGTTGCTCCCCTCCTCACATCACAGTGAAGTTGATCCTGACATCACCCAGAAGAAAGAACGTGCATTTATATAGCGCCTTTCACAGCCTCAGGCTGTCATAGAGCACATTACAGCCAATTAAGTACTTCTGCAGAATAATCACTGCTGTAATGTAGGAAAAATGGCAATCTGCGCACAGCAAGATCCCAGAAACTGCAGCGAGATATATGACCAGTCCACCTGCTTATTTTTTTTTGTTGTTGGTTGAGGGATGAATGTCGGCTGGAAAGAAGACCCCTGCTCTTCATCAAAATACTGCCCTGGGACATGTCCATGCAAATGATCTTTCCAGCAGATGTCTCTGAATTGTATTCAGGACCAGGAGTCCTGGCAGATATTTTCATCTTCCCTAACCCAGGGGTGTTACCCCACCTGCCTCCGTGCCAACTGAGACCAAACCAACTCTGTTTCTGTGCCATAGACTCTACGGAGTTCAGAACATCATGTTATCACTAGCAAAGGATTTTACTCCTTATTGGATTTTTAACGACCTTGACCTCTTCCTTGCTTGCATGAATGCAAACACAGCTTCACCTCCTGAATTAAAACTAATCAAACTGAAATGAGTTGGAATCCAGCCTTGGCTCAAACCCCAACAGGCTGGAAAAAAATTACAGCACAAGATTGCTGCTCATGCAGTACAGACATAGCGCTGAGCAGCTATTCTAATCAGTGCTGTTAACCTGTTAAGGAGAAGTAACTTGTCACCTGTTTTACAGTAACACAAGGAGAAGTTCACTCCAAATGTGCCAAGTGTTCATACTGAGCCAGCATTGGCCAGAAAATCCACTCATCAGCAATAGTACCCAAAAAGTTGGTAGGCTCGTTGGTTTGGGAAATCAAAACACAGAAGCTGCCAGACCCGCTGAGCTTTCTCCAGCATTTCCTGTTTTTATTTCAAGTTTCCAGCATCTGCATTATTTTGCTTTTATATTTAAAAAGGCACTCTCACTGATTCCCACTATTTGGCAGCCAGTATCAGGTTATTTATAGCGTGACAACGTTCTGTTTACATTGTCCCACCATGTTGTGGGATCGAGCATGTTGTGACATCATAATTTCATCTTTCACAACATGTTTAAGAAAGACTTGCATTTATATAGTGCCTTCCACAACCTCAATATGGTGCAAACATTTAAGCCCAATTAAATACTTTTGAATTCCTGTTACTGTTGTAATGTAGGAAACACAGCAGCCATATTTCACACAGCAAGATCCCACAAACAGGAATGTGATGATGATGATGATGATGATGATGACGACCAGGTAGTTTGTTTTTATGGCTGAGGGAAAAAGATTTATCAGGTCACCCAGGAGAACCTCCCTTACTCTTCTTCAGGGTAGTAGTACCGAGGGAGTGCTGCACTGTCTATGATGCTAACCATCTCATTTTGGCATAAAAGATCCCACTGCACTGTTTCGAAGAAGAGCAGGGGAGGTTCTCCTGGGCGTTCTGACAAATATTCACCCCAGCCAGTGACAACCACACCTATGAAAGAATTTTTAAAAATCTTCCATCCTCAAGGACATTCTGCTCTGAAGGACGGTGTATTGTGACACATGGTGAAAGCTTGTCGAATGATTGGTCCATTTTTTAAAATAAATAGAATGATACCCAGGAGTGAACACAAGGGTTTAGTCTAAACAAAGGTTACAATAGTTTATATAGAGAGTAATGTACGCTCAGGTTAGATGGTACAGCCAATCAAAGGGTAATTGGTGAAATGGTAGCCGGCAATGAATTGTTCTCAGAAGCAAAATACTGCAGATGCTGAAAACCTGAAATAAAAACAGAAGACACTGGAAATGCTCAGTGGATGTGGGAGAAACTGTGGAAAGAGAAATGTTTCAGCTCGATGACCTTTTGCCAGGACAATGAGTCATTTTCATTTGAGATGCTGCTGGAATGTCATAAAAACAGATTGCCTGGTCATCATCGTCACATTCCTGTTTGTGGAATCTTGCTGTGAGAAATTTGGCTGCCATGTTTCCTACATTACAACAGTGACTACACTTCAAAAGTATTTAATTTAGCTTAAACATTTGTGACATCCTGAGGTTGTGAAAGGCCCTATACATAAGCAAGTCTGATGTCATGATATGGCCATTCCCACAACATTGCTGGGACAATGTAAACAGATCTTGGTCACGCTATAAATAATCTGATACTGGCTGCTGAATATTGACACAAAGTGGTCCAGTTTGCATGACTGACATCCGTCCACATTCTCTGCTCCCTCTCCCCTTAAAATTGATAAAAGGTGCAAAAACGGAGATAAAAGTAACAAACATTCCAGCAGCATCTCAAATGAAAATGACTCATTGTCCTGACAAAAGGTCATCGAGCTGAAACATTTCTCTTTCCACATCTGCCACATCTACTGAGCATTTCCAGTGTCTTCTGTTTTTATTTCAGGTTTCCAGCGTCTGCAGTATTTTGCTTCTGAGAACAATTCATTGCCGGCTACCATTTCACCAATTACCCATTGATTAGCTGCACCATCTAACCTGAGCGTACATTATCCTCTATATAAACTATTGTAATTTCTGATCAGACTAAACCCTTGTGTTCACTCCTGGGTATCCTTCTATTCATTAAAAAAAATGGACCGATCATTCGACAAGTATTCACCGTGTGTCACAATACACCGTCCTTCAGAGCAGAACGTCCTTGAGGGTGGGAGTTTTTTTAATTCTTTCATGGGATGTGAGCTTCACTGGCTGGGCCTGCATTTATCACCCATCCCTAATTGCCCTTAAAAAGTGGTGGTGAGCCGCTTTCTTGAACCGCTGCAGTCCATGTGGTGTAGGTACACCCACAGTGCTGTTAGGGAGGGAGTTTCTGGATTTTGACCCAGCGACAGTGAAGGAACGGTGATATATTTCCAAATCAAGATGGTGTGTGGCTTGGCAGGGAACTTACAGCTGGTGGTGTTCCCATGGTAGCCCCCAGGATGTTGATCATGGCATATTCAATGATGGTAATGTCATTGAATATCAAGGAGAGATGGTTAGAGTCTCTCTTGTTGCAGATGGTCATTGCCTGGCTCTTGTATGGCATAAATGTTATCATCCACTTATCAGCCCATGCCTAAATTATTGTCCAGATCTTGCTGTATTTGGACAAGGACATTATCTGAGGAGTTGTGAATGGTATTGAACATTGTGCAATCATCAGCAAACATCCCACTTCTGACCTTATGATGGATACATCTGGGAGAGATGGAGATGGTGGGAGATATCTGGGAGAGATGGAGATGGTGGGAGATATCTGGGAGAGATGGAGATGGTGGGAGATATCTGGGAGAGATGGAGATGGTGGGAGATATCTGGGAGAGATGGAGATGGTGGGAAATATCTGGGAGAGATGGAGATGGTGGGAGATATCTGGGAGAAATGGAGATGGTGGGAGATATCTGGGCGAGATGGAGATGGTGAGAGGTATCTGGGAGAGATGGAGATGGTGAGAGATATCTGGGAGAGATGGAGATGGTGAGAGATATCTGGGAGAGATGGAGATGGTGAGAGATATCTGGGAGAAACGGAGATGGTGGGAGATATCTGAGAGAGATGGAGATGGTGGGAGATAATTGGGAGAGATGGAGATGGTGGGAGATATCTGGGTGAGATGGAGATGGTGGGAGAGATGGAGATGGTGGGAGATATCTGGGTGAGATGGAGATGATGAGAGATATCTGGGAGAGATGGAGATGGTGAGAGATATCTGGGAGAAATGGAGATGGTGGGAAATATCTGGGAGAAATGGAGATGGTGGGAGATGTCTGGGAGAGATGGAGATGGTGGGAGATATCTGGGAGAGATGGAGATGGTGGGAGATATCTGGGAGAGATGGAGATGGTGGGAGATATCTGGGAGAAATGGAGATGGTGGGAGATATCTGGGAACTATGGATATGAAATTTCACTGTGGCCACTGTCAGCTGGAGCTTCATATTGAATTTTGTCAATATCAATGTGCTGCAAGGCAATGCTCCTGCTCATGTTCAAGCCAATAAGAGAAATGCTGAATTGGACCTGAAGGTGTTTATAAGCCTTCCGTGTCAGCTGAGGAACTGTGACAGCTAGCAACTTTCTGACGACATTGGACATGTTCAAAGACACCCAAGTTTGATTGTGAATGGAACTCTTTGGGAACTAGTCTTAACCTTTTGTGGAGTTTCATTGTGACCCATTTTGTCAGATGGAGCTTCTGTCAGTATTACTGTCAATATCAATTTGACATGGTGGTAAAACTCTTGCCTATGATTTTGAAAGTTGTGGAGTCTCAATAATTTCGGCTGCCCCTTCAGTATGGCACTGAGGGAGTGCTGTACTGATGTCTTTCAAAAGAAATCAAGGGTTTGTTCATTCAAAAAAAGAGCTGGGAGATGTCCTGGTGTCCATGCCGATATTCATCCCTTAACCGACACCACTAAAGCAGATTAACTAGTCACAGCTCATCGCCAATGTGGGCTGTGCGTAAACTGGTTGCTGTGCTTGCCTACAAAACAAGAGTGACCACACCAAGGGTGTGAAAGATGCTATATAAATACAAGCTCATTCTTCATGAGTGTAGTTCCGTGTCCAGTGATCACTTACCAGGTCGGTAGGAAGTGGGTCCAGATGTTCACAGTCTCATTTGTCAATTGGAAAAGACTGAATAAGCAATCGGTAGCTGTGCTCCTTGGGTGGCGATAGCCAAAGATGATGCTGTGTTCGTGGAATACCTGTTGCACATAATTAGAGCACATGATTAAGTGGTTTACTTTTTTAGTTGAATTGCCTGAAATGTTGTGGCAGAATTGCTGGGTTTAGACAGGCTGCAGCGGGGATTTTTTTGTATCCGTTCATGGGATGTAGGCATCACTGGCTAGGTCAGCATTTATTGCCCATCCTTAATTGCCCTGGAGAAGGTGGTGGTGTGCTGCCTTCTTGAACCACTGCAATCCCTGTTGTGTAGGTACACCCATAGTGCAAGAAATCATCTCTTGCTGCTGAATTCGATGTCAGACTAGAGATGGTGATGAGATGGCAAATCTCATGACTTGGTCTAAGTCAGGCAAGCAAGAGATCTCACCTCAGGCATAAAATCCATTGGTTGGGATACCCTGCAAATGATGTCCAGCAAGAACCTACCACATGGTGCAAATGACAGCATCTTGCTGATCAATGAGGAATTCCTAATACATTGGAGCGGTAAGATCAAGTTGTTAATCATCTATAAAATCCTGCTAAGAACAGCACCTCTCAAGATGCTACCACATAAGAAGGACATATATTTATATATGAACATACATAACTAATGGCTAGAAAAAGACTATCTAGTCTATCAAGCATACCCCACACACCATGATGGCTGGAGCATTTTTTGTTTGTTCTTGTGATGTGAGCATCACTGGCTAGGCCAGCATTTGCTGCCCATCCCTAATTGTGCTTAAGAAGGTGGGGGAAAGCCAACTACTTGAACCGCTGCATCCACATGGTATAGGTGTGCCCACAGTGCTGTTAGGGAGGGAGTTCCATGATTTTGACCCGGCAACAATGAAAGAGCAGCAATATAGTTCCAAGTCAGGATAGTGTGTGATTTGGAGGGGAACTTGCAAGTGGTGGTGATCCCATGCATCTGTTGCCCTTGTCCTCCTAGGTGCTCAAAGTCACAAGTTTGGAAGGTGCTATTGGAGGAGCCCTGGTGACTTGCTACAGTGCATCTTGTAGATGGCACACACTGCTGGCACTGTGCACCAATGGAGGAGGGTGTGAATATTGAAGGTTTTGGATGTGATGCCAACCAAGCAGGCTGCTTTGGCCTGGGTGGTGTCCAGCCTCTTGAGTATTGCTGGAGCTGCACTCATCCAGACCATTGGAGAATATTCCATCACACTCCTGACTTGTGCCTTGCAGATGGTGGACAGGCTGGAGGTGAGATATTCGCCGCAGGATTCCCAGCCTCTGACAAGACACTTCCCACCAATCACCCAGCCCCTCCCCCGCCCTACCTGTAGACCTCCTTGGAGAGGCATAAAAGCCTGGAAAATTCCTCTCCGATACCACCACCTCCTCACCCAACCCCAACCATTAGACACCAGGAAATCACAGGGACAAAGTGTTATTAAGAAAGACTTATCTTCTAAAGTATCTGAGGGGAAGCTGCAACATCACTGAGTGGAGTAACAGCCCTGAAGCTTTTCCCCTTGACGACTCAAGAGATGCCCGTCCTTTGTGTCGTAAGCATGTTGCTTATACGCAGCGACTCAGTTTCATGTGTTATGTGGCAGTTATTACCAAGAAGTTGGGCACAGAAATAAGCGCATTTAACGTCAACCCATGTGATTTCCTGTCTATTAAACTACCGGGCAAAAAACTACCGGCTGCGAATCAAGCGCATTTACTTATGTGCTTGAAATTCCAGGTATTCACAACCTACACATGAAGAGCTGGGGCCACTAAATTGAGACACTTACCTTCAAATGTCTAAGTAACTGTCCTTGACTGAATCCAGGCTTAAGATTAGGAGAAATCTGGAGGGTTTTACAAATTTGTTGGAAAGTCAACAGCTTTGCCTGGCCAGTTTTTCCACCTGACCTGTCCAGAACTAAGGAAGTTAGAAACCTGTTCCTATCACTACACTCTGAACTAGCTGCAAGGACTTGAGGGAAGTCCAGGAACGCCTCTGGAGTTACAGTGTATTAGCTTGCAGTACAGTAGTACTGTTGTGAATTCTGAATGGACGTCTTCCTGGAAGTTTCATCACCTAACTACCTACCTCTAACTGTCTCACCCGATCAAAAAAGCTTCTCCTCCTCGTTTTTAGTCACAGCTATTAAAGTGCTGGAAGAAAATGTGAAAAAGTACTTTTTTTTTTAATTGCCCCTATGATCTTTCTTTTTTTGGAAAAATGTACTTTATTCATAAAATACCTCAAAGAATGTTACAAAACATTTCAAAACGACCATCACAAAAAGTGCAATCATATTCAAGTTTTCCACATAGATCATGAGGTGCTTCAATACAATCAATGAACATCACAGACATTTCAACATGGTCATTACAGACAGTCAGACAGTACAATGATATTTAAGCTATCTACATAGATCATGCTGCACTCTGAGGTGCTTCAATACAATTGCGATACATGTAGTATTCACTGACCTTTCTGCTGAGTTTGTTTTAGCTGTGCCCAGGAGATTAATCTTTAATTCCTGGACAATTCTGGAGAATTGGCAACCCTGTACCACAGTGCAATCACTATGGCACTGGACTAGTAACCCATGGATATGAGCCAAACGCCTACACCAGACAGGTATGAAATGTGATTCAATGATGCTAGTGATTTATGTTAGCACTGGGATGAAATGAGCATTGAAACTGTCAGATCATTGCAAAAGCCCAACTAATGACTAATGAAAAGGGGTTGTGCTCCTCTGCACAGTCCCACCTACCTGTGACACTAGTCCACACTGCAGCGTTGATTCCTAATGCTCTCTGAAGCTGGTTTGGCAACACTAGAGTCTCAAGGAATTGAAGGTTAATCTCCAGAACACCACTGGGTAAAAATCTTAGGGCCATTGAGAAAACAGTGTTTCTTTGAACACTTTTGTTTACAGGTATTTGTTGTAAAGGTACTGGAAATGGAAGGAAAAAGGACTGTTTGATTGGGTAGGACCATGGGAGGTGAAAGGTCATGTGATGAAACCTCCAGGAATATATTGGCAACTTACTCTGAAGCAACCCAAAAAGCCATTTAACTGTACCAACAATCTTTAAAGGGAAGGCTCACCACTTTCCCAAGACAACGGCAATAAATGGAAGTTTGTCAGAATCCTGAGAATGCCTCGTCCTTTAAAGTTGACTTTTCCTCCCATCCAATCGGGAATACCCGACTGTTTTCCCACTGAGACCAGGATTGGAGCAGGATCTGCACAGTCTAACGGCTTCACCTCCCCGGTTACATCATGCAGTTTAAGTTTAAATCAATACAAATTGAACTTGTCATTTTTAGCACTATTAAATAAGTATCACATTTACATAGATAAAATAACAACACGACCTGCATACAAACATACGGATTAGGGGCAAGAGTAGGCCATTTGGCCCCTCGAGCCTGTTCTGCCATTTAATAAGATCATAGCTGATCTGATTATGGTCTCTACTTTCCTGTCTACCTCTTCGACTCCCTTGTCAGTCAAGGATCTATCTAACTCAGCCTTATAAATATTCAATGACCCTGTCTCCACTGCTTTCTGAGGAAGAAAATTCAACAGAATAACAATCCTCTGAAAGAAATAATTTTTCTTATCTCCGCCTTAAAGGGGAGACTCAATATTTTTAAACTGTGTCCCCTAGTTCTAGTCTTTCCCATAAAGGGTAACATCCTTTAAGTATCCACCCTGTTAAGTTCCCTTAGGATCAATGTTTGAAACATTTGCCAATAAGGAACTGACAGCAAAGAATAAAATATCCCCTAGGCAGTGAAACTGGTGCTATTTTTAGAATTGGCAACGCTGGATGCAACTGGAAAAAAAGCACAAATAATTGGTAGAAGCAGATCCAATGACATTACCATTGAATCCCCCACTATCAACATCCTAGGGGGTTACCATTGACCAGAAACTGAACTGGACCAGCCATTTAAATACTGTGGCTACAAGAGCAGGTCAGAGGCTGGAAATTCTGAGGTGTGTAACTCACCTCCTGACTCCCCAAAGTTTGTCCACCATCAACAATGTACAAGTCAGGAGTGTGATGGAATACTGTCCACCTGCCTGGATGAGTGCAGCTCAAGAAGCTCGACACCATGTTAAGAAGGGTGTAAGTGCATTGGAAGCAATTCAGAGAAGGTTTACTAGACTAATACCTGAATGGGCAGGTTGTCTTATGAGGAAAGGTTGGACAGGTAAAGCTTGTATCTGCTGGAGTTTAGAAGAGTAAGAGGTGACATGATTGAAACATATAAGATCCTGAGGGGTCTTGACAGGGTGGATGTGAAGAGGATATTTCCTCTTGTGGGGAAATCTAGAACTAGTTTAAAAATAAGGAGTTGCCCATTTAAAATGGCGATGAGGCAAAAATCTTTCTCTCAGAGGGTCGTGGGTCTGTGGAACTCTCTTCTTGAAAAGGCGGTGGAAACTTGGTGGGAATGTCTTTGAATATTTTTAAGGCACAGGTAGATAGATTCTTGATTAGTAAGGGAGTGATAGGAGAGAGAAAACAGTGAATTACAGACCAGTTAGCCTAACATCAGTAGTAGGGAAAATGCTAGGGTCTATTACAAAGGATGTGAAAACAGGACACTTAGAAATTAGGCAAAGTCAATTGGATAAAATCAACATGGATTTATGAAAGGGAAATCATGTTTGACAAACTGACTGGAGTTTTTTGAGGACGTAACTAGCAGAATCGATAAGGGGAACCAGTGGATGTGCTGTATTTGGATTTTCAGAAAGCTTTTGATAATGTCCAACATAAGAGGTTAGTGTGTAGAATTAAAGCACATGAGATTAGGGGTAATATCTTGGCATGGATTGAGAATTGGTTAGCAGACAGGAAACAGAGAGTAGGAATAAATGGGTCTTTTTCAGAGCGACAGGTGGTGACTAGTGGGGAACTACAGGGATCAGTGTCTGGGCCCCAGCTATTCACAATATATAATAATGATTTGGATGAGGGAACCAAATGTAATATTTCCAAGTTTTCTGACGGCACGAAACTTGGTGGGAATGTGAGCAATGAGGAGGGTGTTAAGAGGCTTCAAGGCAATTTAGACAGTTGAGTGAGTGGGCAAATGCATGACAGATGCAGTATAACATGGATAAGCATGAAATTACTTACTTCGGTAGGAAAAACAGAATGGCAAAGTATTATTTAAATGGTGATAGATTGGGAAATGTTGATGTACAAAGGGACCTGGGTGTCCTTTTACAGCAATCACTGAAAGCAAGCATGTAGGTGCAGCAAGCAGTTAAGAAGGCAAATGGTATGTTGGCCTTCATTGCAAGAGGACTTGAATACAGGGGCAAAGATGTCCTACTGCAGTTGTACGGGGCCTTGGTGAGACCACACCTGGAGTACTGTGTGCAGTTTTGGTCTCCTTATCTAAGAAAGGATACGCTTGCCATAGAAGGAGTGCAGCAAAGATTCACCAGACTGATTCCTGGATGGCAGGATTGTCGCATGAGGAGAGATTGGGCCCACTAGGCCTGTATTCACTGGAGTTTAGAAGAATGAGAGGAGATCTCATTGAAACATATAAAATTCTGACAGGGATGGAGAGACTGGATGCAGGGATGATGTTTCCTCTGGCTGGGGTGTCTAAAACAGGGGGTCACAGTGTCAGGATATGGGGTAGACCATTTAGGACTGAGATGAGGAGCAGCTTCTTCCCTCAGAGGGTGGTGAACCTGTGGAATTCTCTGCTGCAGAAGGCTATAGAGGCCAAGTCACTGAATATATTTAAGAAGGAAATAGCTAGATTTCTGGATTCTAAAGGCATCAAGGGGAATGGCGAGAGAGCGGGAGTATAGTGTTGAGATAGAGGATCAGCTATGATCATATTAAATGGCAGAGCAAGCTCAAAGGGCCAAATGACCTACTCCAGCTCCTATTTTCTATGTTTCTATGTTATTGGGGTTGGGCAGGATGCAGGCTTGATGTTACTATCAGATCAGCCATTATTTTATTGAATGGTGGAGCAGGCTCAAGGGGCCAAATGACCTACTGCTGCTCCTTGTTTGTATGTCCCTCCACCACTGACGCCCAGTAGCAGCAGTGTGTACCATCTACAAGATGTACTGCAGCAACTGCACAAGAGTCCTTTGACAGCACCTTCCAAACCTGCGACACGTATCACTTAAAAGGACAAGGGCCGCAGAAATGTGGGAACACCACCACCTGTGAGTTCCTCCCCACGCTACACACCATCCTGAGTTGGAACTATATCATCATTCCTTCATTGTCGCTGGGTCAAAATCCTGAAACTCCCTTCCTAACAGCACTGTGTGTGTACCTACATCGTTTCACACTGCTTCAGGAAGGCAGCTCACCACAACCTTCTCTAGGGCAACTAGGGGTGGGCAACAAGTGCTGGCCCAGCCAGTGAAGTTCACATCCTAGGAATTAATTTAAAAAAAGAGGGATTCATCTGTACAAACTCTAGTCCATGCCAATCTTCACCATGGCAATAGAGAGCTATGACTGTCCTCTGCACTGCTGGTTTGTGGAGCAGGCAGATTGGACCGAGTTCTCACTTCAGATCACCGTGTGGTGATCCTGTGCATGCGAGGATGTTGGCCACAGACAGCTTTGGGATTGGTTTTTAGTGTTCTCCATTGTCAAGTAGTCTGCTGACAAGGCCATGGGCCACTCATGAACGGTGGCTGCTAGGCCAATCTATCAGTGCTCTTTTGATGGCCATGGACCTGTGACCCAGCAACAGACAGGAGGGCAGCGAGTGGTGGGGAAAGGGGCAACGGTTCTTAAACATATCACTCAAGCAAGGCCCTCTGCATAGTTCTGATTTCCTCTCAGCATCTAAGTGGTTAAGTTTGAATAACAACCATTCTAGTAAGAGTACGATGTGTTGTTCTCTAAGATCAGGCTGATAAATACAAATAGTGCCATCATGGATGCTATTTCAGTTCTAAAAATCATCGCAACAACAATAGTCAACACTTCCTTTGCTAATGTTTAGGGGAGTGGGTGTGTTAGGAACTATGTTTCACACATTCTGCTATTTCCCTCTTCTCTAAAGGCATTCATTCCCTCACTGGGGTATGTTTCTATGGGTACCAGTCAATATTTCACCCCCAAATGGTGCCTCTCCAAAGTAGTCTTGTTCTATTTATCATGTGTGAGCCTGTATCATCAATCAGGCAGGCTGATCTATTGTAAGCCCTCTCCTTATCTGCTGACTGGTGTAGCCGACCATCAGGCAGGGGTCACCTGCTTAGAATTACGTAGCGTCTTCAACACATAAAGAGGCCCTTTCTCCCACCTGCTGTTCGTCGATTTTTATGCTCCTCATGAGTCTCCTCCCATGCTTCTTCATCAAATCCTATCAGCACGTCCTTCGATTCTTTTCTTCCCCCATGTGCTTATCTAGCATCTCTGTGATCTGAAGTTGGGCTCCCTGTGGTAGGACATTCTACACATTCTTAGCATTCTGGGTAAAATCAGTTTCTCCTGAATGTTTTGTTTGATTTACTAGCGACTCTCTTATATTTATGGCTCCTTGATAGCAACGAGGAGCCCTGGGTGACTTCTTCCTGAAACCAGAGGTGCAGGGGCCATCGAGACTGAGATCAATAAGAGAGTGAGCCAGGGATTGGAGCTGGCCCTTGCTGCTTGTACGTGGCAGGGGGTCTTCCTCAGTATAGATGACAGCTCCTGCGGAGATGCTAACGTGATGTCCCATAACATGGGCTGCAAAATGCTATTGTTTTCCATAAGGTGACCTTGCTCAGGTGCACATTTTTTTTGCCCTACTTTTAAAGTCTCAGAGGAGTAATGTGCGCATCATTTCTTCCAGCAGTGTGTTGAGAATAAACAACAGCACTTCATTCCACTTTTTAACCTTTGGCTCGAAAACGATTTTCTGTTTTTATCTAGAGGTTGGCAAATTTGCAGCACGACCCAGAAAAAACCCTGACCAAATGATGCAGAGCCACGGGTACGACTGCTCTTAATTCAGGTGGGCCCCACGGGTCATGAGTCCAAGCTGAGAGGGTGGGGAGCCTCAAGCATTAAAACAAGAACTTAATTCTCCATAATCTCCAATTCCCAGAAGCTTTCTTGTTCTCATCTCTGTCACACACAGGCAATTAAGGTCATAAATAACAGCAGCCTTTTAAAGATGAAAGAAAAATAATCTCAGTCGTTGCCGTGGCTAGAAATGTCTAAAGCACTTTGGTATAAAACTACAAGCTGAATTTATAATTGTAACCCAATAGGGCACCAAAAAGAGGTTAAAGGCAAGACAGAAATGGCAGGTTAAAATGTCACCTACTTTGGGCACTTGATTAATGCTGAGCAGACGAGGTAACTTTAGGCTCAGCATCCCTGAAGTTACTCTGCTGTCCCCGCCCAATGTATCCGCTTCCTTGCAGACCGGCTGAGCGGGTGCTGGTGACAATGGCCCCTCTGCGATCTCCCTCCCTACCTCAGCAGCCCGATCTCCAGGTCCTTCACATCAGTTTCCTCTCGCACACTTAACTGTAGCTGCAGCACATCTGGTCTAAGGAAGCAACAGAAAGCACACACATGTGCCATTGTGTTAGCAACACTGATATAAGCAAGTATCAGAGACATTTTAACTTTTGATCGAAAAGCCACTCCTTGAGCAATTCATTGTGACTTTTTTTTCCTCTTTCTTCCTTCAAGTATTCATCTCAGTTTTTCCACAGAGCTGACTTTGTCACGTCCGATCAGTGACTGACTAGAGAATGTAAATTAATAGTTCAACTGTTTCTCAGATAATAACAGAGAGCCACACAAAGACTAGTTTAAAGTCCGCCCACAATTTATAACCGTCATGTATTAAATTACCAGTGCATTTTCTAACAAGCTCAAATGGACATTGCGGTGACTCAGTTCTTGGCAATGAAGCTGGTTCCAGGAATGTCTTTAATCCTTTGTTTTCAGTTGACACAATGGCCCAGTGGGTGAGGACATCATTGAACCCCACAGGTCCAACAATCCCAAATTTGGCTGGTCTGTGCTGAGCAGGCTGATTTTAGTGGCACATACCCAAGCTATGCTGATCCCAGATGGGGCAAAAATTAGGAACATTAGGAGCAGGATCAGGCCATTCAGCCCCTCAGAGACTGTCCTACTATTCAGTTAAGCCAATGGTTGATCTGTACCTCAGCTCCATTTACCTGTGCTTGCTCCATATCCATTAACGCACATACCTAACAAAAACCTTCTGATAGAATCAGAGCACCATTAAGACAGGAAACCATTTGGCCCATAGAGCAATCCAATCAATCCCATTCCCTGGCTCTATCCCCATAGCCCTGCAAGTTTATTTCTCTCAAGTGCCCAGCCACTTTCTCTTTGAAACCATTCATTTAAACCTTGAAAATTCCAATTTCTACCACATTTTGTGTGACATGGTGCTTCCTGATGTTGCTCCTGAATGGCCTGCCTCTAATTTTTAAGATTTGGGTGGAATTTAGTTCCAGTGATCCTCCACCTATTGAGGAACTGATGGGAGCCCCATATCCTATGGGCAGAATTTTCTGCCTGTCGGGTGGGCGGGCCTGACCCAATCTCCAGCGGGCGGGGAGCCAATCCCAGCCGGAGAAGCGGGCCCCGCTGCCATTTTATGTAGGTTGGCCAATTAAGGCCCACCCAGTGTGACATCCAGCAGGAAGCGCTATGTGCTCCCTGTGCGGGTGGAGGGGGGGATTCCCCAAAAGCGAGAGTGCGCTCTTTCACGCTTTCGCACCATAAAGCGCACATCTCCCTGAGGCTAAGTGCAGCCTCAGGGAGATCGCTTACACGTTGAAAAATATTAAAAATAGAAAAGAAAAATGTCCCTAACATGTCCTCATGTGACAATGTCTCATGTTCATAATTTTCAGAATAATTTTATTAAAATTTTTAAAACCCTGCATGAAACCTCATCCCGCTGCTGGATGAGGTTTCATGCTTTTTCTAATTCCCTCTGGGGCTCCTGGCCGACCTGACAACCTTAAGGTCGGACGGGCAGATCCTTTAATTGTTTCAATGATCCTGTCAATGGCCTCACTTGGCCATTGACAGGTCGGCGGGCCCGGAGCTGATTTTGCTGCACCCCCGCCTTCCTGAAAATTTAAATGGGGCGGGATGACGTCGGGGGTTCCGTTTGACATCATCCTGACTCGTTTTACGCGTCGGTGAGTGGGCCCCACCCCCTGCTCGCTGACGGCAAAATTCTGCCCCTTCTGTCCAGGAGGCCTGATGCTGTTTCAGAGCAGTCAGGCACTTAACTGGCCATCATCGGGCTTTCCATGTGACCAAGACCCCAGCAGGACGGAAATCCCGTCACCGTGAGCTGCCGTCCAATCAGAGGCCAGCGGCTCTCATTGACAGCAGCAATACCAGGAGCAATGGCTGCTACCAGTAATGTTCTGAGGCCTTTGCCAGGGATCATAGCTGGATCCCTGGAGAAAGGTGAATGATGGGGGTCGCAGTGAAGGGGTCAATAGTGATCAGGGTGAGACAGGATGTGGGGGGGGGGGGGGGCGGTGAGTGGGGTCAAATGTAAGGGCAGTAGGGTGGCTTTTAGTGGCACACCCACCCCCTCCTTTCTGATGCTGGGTCCCCCAATCTGGCCCTGAGTATTTGCAATGAGGGACACCCCCTAATAGGAATGCAGGAGCAGGAATAGGCCATTCTTCTAGAAGTCCCCAGCATCAGAGATCCCATTCTTCAGCCAGTTCAATTCACTGCACGTGGTAGCAAGAAACAGCTTAAGGAAATTGATACTGCAAAGGCTATGAGCACTGACAATATATTCTGGCAATATTACTGAAGACTTGTGCTCCAGAACTTGCTGCACCCCTAGCCAGGTTGTTCTAGTACAGCTACAACACTGGCATCTACCCGGATATGTGGGAAATTACCCAGGTATGTCCTGTATACAAGAAGCAAGACAAATCCAACCCAGCCAGTTACCGACCCATCAGTCTATTCTTGATCATCAGTAAAGTGGTGGAAGGGGTCATCAACAGTGCTATCAAGCGGCACTTGCTTAGCAATAACTTGCTCGATCTGGGTTCCGCCAAGAACACTCAGCTCCTGATCTCATTACAAGCTTCGTTCAAACATGGACAAAAGGGCTGAACTCCAAAGGTGAGGTGAGAGTGGCTGCCCTTTACATCAAAGCAGCATTTGACCAAGTGTGACATCAGGATGTCCTAGCAAAACTGGAGTCAATGGGAATCAGGGGGAAAACCCTCCACTGGTTGGAGTCATACCTAGCACAAAGGAAAGTGGTTGTGGTTGTTGGAGGTCAATCATCTCAGTTCCAGGACATCACTACAGGAGTTCCTCAGGATAGTGTCCTCGACCCAACCACCTTCAGCCGCTTCATCAATTACCTTCCTTCCATCATAAGGTCAGAAGTGGGGATGTTCGCTGACGATTGCACAATGTTCAGCATCTTTTGCAATTCCTCAGATACTGAAGCAGTCCATGTCCAAAAGCAGCAAATCCTGTACAAAACATCCAGGCTTGGGCTGACAAATGGCAAGTAACATTTGCACCAAACATGTGCCAGGCAATGATCATCTCCAATGAGAGAAAGTCTAACCATTGCCTCTCAACATTCAATGGCACTATCATCGCTGAATCCCCCACTATCAACATCCTGGGGGTTACCATTGACCACAAACTGAGCTGGACTAACCATATAAATACTGCAGCTTCAAGGGTGGGTTAGAGGCTAGGAATCGTGTGGTGAGTAACTCAATCCTGACTCCTCAAAGCCTGTCCACCATCTAGAAGGCACAAGTCTGGGGTGTGATGGAATATTCTCCACTTGCCTGGATGAGAGCAGCTCCAACAACACTCAAGGGGCTTGACATTGTCCAGGGCAAAGCAGCCTCCTTGATTGGCACCCATCCACAAACATTCACCCCCTCCACCATCGACGCACAGCGGTAGCAGTGTGTACCACCTACAAGATCCACTGCAGAAATCACAAAGAGTCCTCCGACAGCACCTTCCAAATCCATGACTGCTATCATCTAGAAGGACAAGGGTAGCAGATAGATGGGAACACCACCATCTGGAAGATCCCCTCCAAGCCATACACCATCCTGACTTGGAAATATATCGCCGTTCCTTCACTGTCGCTGGGTCAAAATCCTGGAATTCCCTTCCTAACAGCACTGTGGGTATACCTACACCACGTGGACTGCAGCAGTTCAAGAAGGCAGCTCACCACCACCTTCTCAAGGTAATTAGGGATGGGCAATAAATGTTGGCCTAGCCAGCCAGCGACACCCACATCCCATGAATGAATAAAAAACAAATTTGGTTTCCATCGAGCCTCCTCTGCCATTTAATTAAATCATGGCTGATCTTTTGCCTCAATGCCATCTTCCACACTATCTCTGTATCCCTCAATGTTATCGACCTCTGCTTTGAACATACTCAATGACTGAGCTTCCATAGCCCTCTGGGATAGCGAATTCCAAAGATTCACCACCCTCTGACTGAAGAAATTCCTCCTCCTCTCAGTCCTAAATGGTCTCTCTCTTATTCTGAGACTGTGACCCCTAGATCCAGGCCTCCCAACCGGGGGCAGCATCCTCCCTGCATCCCCTCTATCGAGTCCTGTAAGAATTTTGTACACTTAAATGAGATCACCTCTCATTCCTCGAAACTCTAAAGAATATAGCCTCAATCTCCTCAATATTTCTTCATAGGCCAATCCTGCCATCTCAGGGATTAGGCTGGTGAACCTTTGTTGCACTCCCTCTATGGCCAGTGTCTCCTTCCTTAGGTAAGGAGATCAAAACCGCATACAATATTCCAGGTGTGGTCCAATCAAGGCTCAATACAACCGCAGCAAGACTTCCTTACTTCTGTACTCAAATCCCCTTCCAATAAAGGCTAATATACAATTTGCCTTCCTAATTGCTTGTTGCATCTGCATGTTAGCTTTCAGTGACTTAAGAGCAAGGGCACCGAGGTCCCTTTGGACATCAGCATTCCCCAGTCTCCCCATTTAAGAAATACTTGCATTTCTGTTTTTCCTACCGAACTGGATAACTTCACATTTTTCCACATTATATTCCATCTGCCATGTTCTTACCCACTCACTTCGTCTGTCCAAATCTCCTTGAAGCCTCTTTGCATCTTCCTCACATTCCAACCAAGTTTTATGTCACCAGCAAACTTGGAAATATTACATTTGGTCCCCACATCCAAATCATTGACATAGATTGGTAATAGCTGGGGCCCAAGCACTGATCCTTGCTGTACCCCGCTTGTCATAGCCTGCCAAGCTGAGAATGACCCATTTATTCCTACTCTGTTTTTTGCCAGTTAGCTCATCCTCAATCCAAGACATATATTACCCCTAATCCCATGTGCTCAAATTTTGCTTACTAGCCCCCTGTGTGGGACCTTATCGAAAAGCCTTCTGAAAATCCAATTACACCACATCCACTGGTTCCTCCTTATCTATCCTGCTAGTCACATGCTCAAAAAAACTCCACCAGGTTTGTCAAACATGATTTCCCTTCGTAAACCCATGATGATTTTGCCTAATCCCTCCATTATTTTCTAAGTGCCCAGTTAATAACGTCCTTTAGAATAGATTCTAGCATTTTCCCTACTAATGATGCCAGGCTAGTAGATCTTTAAGTTCCCTGTTATCTCTCTCCCTCCTTCTTTAAATAGTGGGGTTACATTTGCTACCTTCAAATCTGCAGGCACCATTCCAGAATCTATAGAAGTTTAGCTTATAGAAGTATAGAATCTAATAGGCTGCTGGCAAACCCATTAGGGTTTTCTGGGTGGTCTTTGGGAGCCACAGGAGACACGTGTGAGTCACACTGAATCCCTAAGCCCACCATTAAATCTTGGTGGGGTCAGGGATAATTGGCTTAATGCGACTCATTAATGGGCCTAATTGACATCCAGCCACCAGCGGGCAGGATTCCCATGTCGGGCCCTTCCCACATTCAAGCCCCACTAAATTCAGGAGAGTTTACCTGATGCCGGGAATTGGTCACAAGTACTTCGGCTCAATTCTTCCACCCCCACCCCACCACCATTATGCTTGCTCCAATGGGCCCCATTAAATTCCACCCTCTGTCTCTAATTTAGTTAGTTCCTGGAATGGGGGAGGTGGATCATCAGTCAGAGTCCTGCTTCTGACCACCGTGGAAAGTGTATGTGTATGGATAGTCAGGTGAGAACAAGGTCAGGCCCAAGAGATTTGGCAGTATCAGTGGAGCCATGTCCTGCCAAGAGTGAATGCCTTCTGACCTTATGATGGAGGGAGGATCATTGATGTAGCAGCTGAAAATGATTAGGCCAAGGACATTGCTCTAAGGAACTCCTACAGTGATTTCCTGGGGCTGAGATGATTGGCTTCTACCAACACAACCATCTTCCTTTGTGTTAGCTATGACTCCAACCATTGGGAAGCTTTCCTGTTGATTCCCATTGACTTCAATTTTGCTCGGGCTCCTTGATGCCACATTTGTTCAAATGCTGCCTTGAGGTCAAGGGCAGTCACTCTTATCTCACCATTCACTCCCCCTTTCACCAGCACACCGTGGCAGCAAGTGTGCGCCACTTACAAGATTCACTGTAGCAACTTGCCAAGGCTTCATTGACAGTACCTCTCAAACCCCTGACCTCTACAGCCTAGATCAGGGGTGGGGAACCCTTTTCTTATCATGGGCCATTCACACACAGACAAAATCAGTTGTGGGCCACACACACATAAAAATGTACTTAATTTAGTTTTCTTAGACAGAATACAGAACCATTCAACTCACCTGCTGTTTTAATGCAATGGCTGAATTTGAATATTATATTGTTAAATATGATTATAGTAATTTAGCTGACACTTAGGTCCAAAGTAAATTTGTAACCATAATGATAAATGCTATTTTGAAGGCGCTACTGTTATAGATCAATGTTTTTAGACATCTTGTTGCGGGATAGATGAAAATGAGCAATGGGCTGGATCCAGCCCACAGGCCGTAGGTTCCCCACCCCTGGCCTGGATGGACAAACTCAGCAGGGATACCGCCACTGCAAGCTCTCCTCCAAGTCACACACAATCCTGACTTGGAAACATATTGCCAGTGGGTCAAAATCCTCGGATCCCCTCTCTACCACCACTATGGGAATAGCTACATCGCATGGACTGCAGAGGTTCAAGGAAGTAGTACACTTCCATTTTCTCAAGGCAATTAGGGATGACCAATAAAAACACTGGCCTAGTCAGCCATGGTCACATCACAAGAACAAATCAGAAAAATGGGGGTACATTGAGAAGAAAGAGCAGAGAAAGTTTACAGTCGTAAAGAATTCATTCAGACCAAAGTACCAATAACCCAATACCATCATTGGGCAGGTCTTGTAATTCTCAAGATTTCATCCATAACTGCTTCTATTTTCTGACAAGAAATTCTTTCTATTTTCCTTCACACTAAATGCAAACACACCCAGTAGAGTTCTGGAAGCAATAAATCCTTTTAAAACAAAATTTCTCTAGACTTTTAGATTCTTTTGGTTTGTTCTGGCTGATTTGCAGGGAGTCTTCTGAATCCCAGCCCAGTATGCCCCTGTGGATGAGCATTTATCCTGCACTTTACTGATGCCTTCCATTTGCCTTGCAGTCTTTCATCTCCCATTTAAAGGTGATGGTTCCTATGGAACATGGGAATCCCTGTACATACGAGACAGTCACCCAGCCAAAATAGAAATCAATATAATATAAATGAATTAAGGTAATAGCCACAGTTTTTCCATTTGGGGACCTGCTACAGCACGAGTCTCGGGGCTAAAAAGACGCAGGTGTGAAGAAAGGTTGGATAAACTTGGCTTGACTATAGAAGATTGAGGGGTGATCTAATCAACAACACCAACTTGCATTTATATAGCATCTTTGACAAAGTAAACTGTCTGAAAGTACATTGCAGGAACATTAGCGAACAAATTTTGACACTGAGGCATGTAAGGAGATATTAGGATAGGGGACGAGAAGCTTGGACAAAAGAGGTAGGTTTTAAGGAACATCTTAAAGGCCATGAGAGAGAAGAGATGTGGCAAGGTTTAGGGAAGGAATTCTAAGTTTAGGGCCTAGATGGATGAAGGCATGGCCTCCAATGGTGGAGTGAAGAAAATCTGTGTTTAATGTGGTAGCTAAGAGAGGAAGTAAAAAAGCTATTTTAACTGGTGGGACAGTCCAGAACAAGGGGGTGTAACCTTAGAGTTAGATTCGGGAGTGAAATCAGGAAGCGCTTCTTCACATAAACTGTAAATCTGGAACTCTCTCTGTAAATGGATGTTGGTTCAAGGCTGAGATCAATAGATGTTTGTTAGATAAGGGTATGAAGAGATATGGAGCAAAGGCAGGTAAATGGGGTCAAGGTATAGAATCAGCCATGAACCAACTGACAACGAGAACAGGCTCGAGGGACCGAATGGCCTCCTCCTGTTACTGTGTTGCTCCCCACGATCTTTAACAATACACGTAGCACAACCTAATCTTACAAAATATTTGCCAGAAACGATACATCTATAGAAAACAAGCCACCACAACGCAAGAGTAAAGGAGGTTCTTTATCCACTTGATCCTATGCAGAATGCCAATATTCCTATTACAATATTAGAAGGTAGAATTTGAATTAAGTTCCGTGATGTGGTATCAAGTACTGGAGTTCTACCACAAGATTCTGAGATGAAAGCTATGCTCACGATTGCCTGATCCGGACTGTCCACTGTGAGGAGCCATAAGAATCAAATAGAACGCCAGGGATTTATTTCCCTATTGGGAAGAAGGGGGGATTCAGGAGAATCATCCTTGAGATGCTCTTTTCCATCCTGAAGCTGTGGAACAGCCAAGTGATAGTTTATGTCCTCAGGACGCCTGAGGAGTGGAAATGAGAGAAACTGCTGAAATATAATTATGCACCTCCATTTTTTTCTTTTGTTTTAGCGACTAATTGTTCTTTGTTCACCAGCTTACAGCCCTAACGCCTGCTGCTGCCTTTGACTGCTCAGTGGGTACAAAACCACAAGTGCCTAGCACCGTCCAAGAGGACCATACATCTCAGCAAGTGATCTAATTGGAGTTGGGGGTGAGGGGGTCCTTCACAGCTTGTCCTCATACAACATCCACTAGCTCGGAAGAGCCCAGGAGAGTAATGAACAGCGAGAGCTCCAATCGATCCCTCCCTTCCCCATTTAGGACTGTAATGGCATAATGTAGAATCACACCAATGCCTCAGCTAACTCAGCACAGACATGGGGTTGAATCTGAGTCAGCCCAGGGCTCAACAACTTACAAGATAATTGATACTGAACATCAATCAGTGAGGTTATCACCAGGAAATGTTTAATCATTCCTGTGTAATTTATATATTTCACACACTGAGATATATCTCGACTTTGCACAATTGGGTAAAAGAGGCGATTACATGTCGGCAGCCCATTCTATCACTCCTGATACTTAGTTCCATTGAGGTCATCTGCAGAGATGTAAAATCAGCATGCAACTCGCAATCACCTGTTTTGTACCATTCCACACTGTCAAGATCCACCCCGCTGCTCTCTGTTGTTTTTGAGCAGACGGAATTGCTGAGTGACTGTTTTAATTAGACGTGAAACAAACAATTACAAACTGCTTATTTTTATCTCTCGCTTAAGGGAAGTTCCATATAATCCTAAGGAAACTTTTCTCAGCAAGCTCATGATCATGATTCTCTGTCTTACTCAATGCTATTGTGCCCACATCACTTTAAAATCAAGTTTCCAAATGACTCTCACTATTAACCCTACTTACCCAAAATGAACTTCCTAACAAAAGGACAGAATCTAAAATTAGTGTTGTAATTACCAATAGCAATTTCCACAAAAGCAACTTGTATCCCACGGAACTCATTTCTTGCTATCTCGACTCCATTCTCTCTCCCCTTATCCAGTCCCTTCCCACCTACATCCGTGATTCCTCTGACACCCTACATCATACTTCCAGTTCGCTGGCCTCAACCGCCTCCTCTTCACCATGGACGTCCAATCCCTCTATACCTCCATCCCCCACCGGGATGATCTGATGGCTCTCCGCTTCTTCCTCGAATAGAGGCCCGAACAATCCTCATCCACCACTACTCTCCTCCGTCTGGCTGAACTTGTTCTCACACTGAACAATTTCTCCTTTAACTCCTCTCACTTCCTCCAAATAAAAGGTGTGGCTATGGGTACCCACATGGGCCCCAGCTATGCCTGTCTCTTTATGGGGTATGTGGAACATTCCTTGTTCCAGTCTTACTCTGGCCCCCTCCCACAAGTCTTTCTCCGGTACATCGATGATTACTTCAGTGCTGCTTCATGCTCTTGTCTGGACCTGGAAAAATTTATTAATTTTGCTTCCAATTTCCACCCCTCCATCATTTTCACATGCTCCATCTCTGACACTTCCCTTCCCTTCCTTGACCTCTCTGTCTCAATTTCTGGTGATAGAATGTCCACCAATATCCATTACAAGCCCACCGACTCCCCCAGCTACCTCGACTACAGCTCCTCACATCCCGCTTCCTGTAAAGACTCCACCCCATTCTCCCAGTTCCTTCGCCTCCGTCACATCTGTTCTGATTATGCCACTTTCAAAAACAGTTCCTCTGACATGTCTTCCTTCTTCCTTAACCGAGGTTTTCCACCCACAGTGGTTGACAGGGCCCTTAACCGAATCCGTCCCATCTCCCGCACATCTGCCCTCACACCTTCTTCTCCCTCCCAGAAACATGATAGGGTCCCCCTTGTCCTCACTTATCACCCCACCAGCCTCCACATTCAAAGGATCACCCTCCGCCATTTCCGCCAACTCCAGCATGATGCCACCACCAAACACATCCTCCCTTCACCCCCCCCCAGCGGCATTCCGTAGGGATCGTTCCCTCCGTGACACCCTGGTCCACTCCTCCATCACCCCCTACACCTCCACCGCCTCCCACGGCACCTTCCCATGCAACCGCAGAAGGTGCAACACCTGCCCCTTTACTTCCCCTCTCCTCACCGTCCAAGGGCCCAAACACTCCTTTCAAGTGAAGCAGCATTTCACTTGCACTTCCCTCAATTTAGTCTACTGCATTTGTTGCTCCCAATGCGGTTTCCTTTACATTGGAGAGACCAAACGTAAACTGGGTGACTGCTTTGCAGAACACCTGCGGTCTGTCCGCAAGCATTACCCAGACCTCCCTGTCGCTTGCCATTTCAATACTCCACCCTGCTCTCATGCCCACATGTCTGTCCTTGGTTTGCTGCATTGTTCCAGTGAAACTCAACGCAAACTGGAGGAACAGCACCTCATCTTCCGACTAGGCATTTTACAGCCTTCCGCACTGAATATTGAGTTCAACAATTTTAGATCATGAACTCTCTCCTCCTTTCCCAACCCCTTTCCGTTTTTCCCCCTCCTTTTTGTTTTTTCCAATAATTTATATAGATTTTTCTTTTCCCACCAACTTCCATTATTTTTAAATGTATTTCCATCCAGTGTTTTATCTCTACCTTTTAGCCTTTTTCGATTCCTTCACCCCACCCCACCCCCACTAGGGCTATCTGTACCTTGCTCGTCCTGCTTTCTACCTTAATTAGCACATTCCTTAGATAATATCACCACCTTCAACACCTCTTTGTCCTTTTGTCTGTGACACCTTTTGGTTATCTCCACCTATCTCTGGCCCTCTATCCAGCTCTACCTGTTCCACCCCCCCCCCTTAAACCAACCTATATTTCACCTCTTTTCTATTTTTCCTTAGTTCTGTTGAAGAATCAGGCGGACTCGAAACATTAACTGTGTTCCTCTCCACAGATGCTACCAGACCTGCTGAGTTTTTCCAGGTATTTTTGTTTTTGTTTTGTATTTAAATATCTCCTTTAATGTAATAATAAAACTTCCAAGGCTTTCACAGGAGCTTTATGAAGCAAAATTTGATACCGAGCCAGATAAGGGGATATTAGGGCAGATGGCCAAAAGCTTAATCAGGTAGGTTTTAAGAAGCATCTTAAAGGGAAAAGAGAGGTAGAGAGGTGGCAAGGTTTAGATAGGGAATTCCAGAGCTTAGGGTCTAGCTTAGGATCCCATTGTTGCCAAATTTTCAATCAGCTCACTTTGCAGGCTCTTCAGTTCCTCTGCCTGAACAAGCCACAACTCAAATTTAGTTCACGGGAGTTTGTGCTGCTTTATTGAGGAGATGGTGGTGTAATGCCAATGTTGCTGGACTAGTAATCCAGAGACCCAGGTTAATGCTCTGGGGACATGGGTTCAAATCCCACCACAGCAACTGGTGGAATTTAAATTTAATTAATAAATCTGGAATTGACAGCTCCTCTCAGTAATGGTCAATGAAACTATCATTGATTGGTGTAAAAGCCCATCTGGTTCACTCATGCCCTTTAGGGAAGGAAATCTACCATCCTTACCTGGACTGGCCTACCTGTGACCCCAATGCAGCTGATTCTTAACTGCACTCTGAAATGGCCTAGCAAGCCGCTCAGTTCAAGGGAAATTAGGGATGGGCAATGATACCCACATTCCATAAAACAATAAAGGAAAGAAAAGGCAATTTGAAGGCACAACTGCCAATTGAAGTGAATAAAATTGGGGATATTCAAGAGACAGGGATTAGAGCGCTTAGAATGCTTTGATGTGCCTCATCACAAGTTCTTTCTGATCTAGGAGTACAGTAGCAGAACATTGAAGAGTGTTTCCAAAATGTACACTTCCTTAGCAATGGAAGCCCCATAAACCACCACACCCAGAGGGGCAATATTGCAGCTAACTGTGAAACTGAATAGATCTTCTCCAATTCCACTATGCAATTTTCAACTTTTATTATCCATCATTTATCTTAAGAATTTTACAATAATAAATTATTGGCCTGTGGCAAATTGTGTAACTGAGTCACATACATTGTTTGGCTCTTCCTTGGATTGGATTTCTGTAATGATATTATCGCAGTCATTGTTTAACATTGTTTCAGTGTTATTGCTGTAATTTGCTTACTGGATTCAGTTAGGTGAGTTTCAGGTATTTAATGGCTCTGACCTGAATTTAACGAATGATCAGTGGAAAACAGGTTTGACACATTAAGTGGCATTCTTGTTGTAGAGAATGCTCTGCCAGAGATTTTATCTATGCTGTACCTTGTTTCGAAAGAAGATTAATTGACCCCTCCTGCTATGTTTGCATGTATTCAGTTTCCAGCAGCCCTTCCCCTGGACATTGCATTGCATATCTATCTCAAGTGAACACTCACGCTCTGACAAACATTACATTTGCCACAAGCAGATAATAAAGTTCATTCGTCATGCACGAATTCAACACTTGCTCAATTAACCCTTCATTATGTGAGAGCGTAGTCAATGAATATGGGCGGGCTATTCAACTTTGGGAAGGTCTTGTTCCCACCTGACTTCCACATGCACACTTTCCAGCAGAGGTCACTATATAGGGCGAGAAGCAGGGGGTTCCTGGGGGATTTGTGCGCTCCTTACCCAAGACTGCTCAAGTCCATTTGCAGCACTTTAACCCTTTTCTTTAGTTATCGAAGAGGTTGATAAGGCATGTTATTATTTAAATTATTATTTCAAGTGTTGCCTGAATGGTAATGTTTAGAATCATTGTCAGAGATACTTATGACAAGGGGAGTCCTGGGGTATTGAGTGACACAGTTGAAAACAGGGGAAGACAGCATTCAGTAGAGCGTATACCTCTGCCACACTGCTAACACAAACATTATTACAATGACACAGTTCTTCCTTAAGGCTTTCCCTACCTGGTTGATGCTCTGTAATGGCGAACTGAAAAAAGAAATCTCTTTATGAAGAGCTTCCATCTCACCGAGGAGGTTTCAGACCTATCCACATCCAACAACCTGCTCTGAAAACTTTGCTCATCATTTTGTCAACTGTGACAAATTCCACCCCAGCAGCTGAGATAATCCACAACACTCTTAATCAATCAACAGCATTCTAAAAAAAATGTCAACTCACCCTAATGTTAACAGATCCTTTAGAAAATTCCAGGGTCTGGATTTGCATCTTTGCAAAAAACTAATCAGTTCTTCTTTGGGCCATAGCCTGTCTGTGCACCAAGTTCCATTGAAATCCATCCATTACTTTTTGAGATATATTGTGTACAAACAGGGCTGAAAACTTACCTCTGTCCACTTTCAGTGGTGGAGGTAATCAGCCAACATCAGTAAAACAAACCCCTTTAATCACATTTTGATTTAAAGTTTGTAAGGTTCCTTTAAACTTTTGTCCTTGGTTTTACAGCTGACCTGAATTAGGGGCTGTGCCTGATTTATCCCAATTTTGTTGATTTGATTTTCATTTAAAAGATTATCAGTAAAACAAGCTGTGCGGTCATTACCTCATTGCTATCTGAGGGATCTTGCTGTGCACAAATTGGCTGTAGGGTTACCCCAGATTACAACAGTGACTACCTCAAGAGTACTTCATTGGCCTTAAAGCGCTCTGGGACATCTTGAGGTTGTGCAAAGCATTAAAGCAAGTATTAAAGCAACAACAACAACTTGCATTCATATAGCACTTGTAATGTAGTAAAACATTTTAAGGCGCTTCACAGGAGTATGATCAACAAAAATTTGACACCAAGCCATATATTAGGAGAACAAAAACAGAATTACCTGGAAAAACTCAGCAGGTCTGGCAGCATCGGCGGAGAAGAAAAGAGTTGACGTTTCGAGTCCTCATGACCCTTCGACAGAACTTGCGTTCGAGTCCAAGAAAGAGTTGAAATATAAACTGGTTTAAGGTGTGTGTGTGGGGGGCGGAGAGATAGAGAGACAAAGAGGTGGAGGGGGGGGCGGGGGTGTGGTTGTAGGGACAAACAAGCAGTGATAGAAGCAGATCATCAAAAGATGTCAACAACAATAGTACAATAGAACACATAGGTGTTAAAATTAAAGTTGGTGATATTATCTAAACGAATGTGCTAATTAAGAATGGATGGTAGGGCACTCAAGGTATAGCTCTAGTGGGGTTTTTTTTTTATATAATGGAAATAGGTGGGAAAAGGAAAATCTTTATAATTTATTGGAAAAAAAAGGGAAGGGGGAAACAGAAGGGGGGTGGGGATGGGGGAGGGAGCTTACGACCTAAAGTTGTTGAATTCAATATTCAGTCCGGAAGGCTGTAAAGTCCCTAGTCGGAAGATGAGGTGTTGTTCCTCCAGTTTGCGTTGGGCTTCACTGGAACAATGCAGCAAGCCAAGGACAGACATGTGGGCAAGAGAGCAGGGTGGAGTGTTGAAATGGCAAGCGACAGGGAGGTTTGGGTCATTCTTGCGGACAGACCGCAGGTGTTCTGCAAAGCGGTCGCCCAGTTTACGTTTGGTCTCTCCAATGTAGAGGAGACCACATTGGGAGCAACGAATGCAGTAGACTAAGTTGGGGGAAATGCAAGTGAAATGCTGCTTCACTTGAAAGGAGTGTTTGGGTCCTTGGACGGTGAGGAGAGAGGAAGTGAAGGGGCAGGTGTTGCATCTTTTGCGTGGGCATGGGGTGGTGCCATAGGAGGGGGTTGAGGAGTAGGGGGTGATGGAGGAGTGGACCAGGGTGTCACGGAGGGAGCGATCCCTACGGAATGCCGATAAGGGGGGTGAAGGGAAGATGTGTTTGGTGGTGGCATCATGCTGGAGTTGGCGGAAATGGCGGAGGATGATCCTTTGAATGCGGAGGCTGGTGGGGTGATAAGTGAGGACAAGGGGGACCCTATCATGTTTCTGGGAGGGAGGAGAAGGCGTGAGGGCGGATGCGCGGGAGATGGGCCGGACACGGTTGAGGGCCCTGTCAACGACCGTGGGTGGAAAACCTCGGTTAAGGAAGAAGGAGGACATGTCGGAGGAACTGTTTTTGAATGTAGCATCATCGGAACAGATGCGACGGAGGCGAAGGAACTGAGAGAATGGGATGGAGTCCTTACAGGAAGCGGGGTGTGAGGAGCTGTAGTCGAGATAGCTGTGGGAGTCGGTGGGTTTGTAATGGATATTGGTGGACAGTCTATCACCAGAGATTGAAACAGAGAGGTCAAGGAAGGGAAGGGAAGTGTCAGAGATGGACCACGTGAAAATGATGGAGGGGTGGAGATTGGAAGCAAAATTAATAAATTTTTCCAAGTCCTGACGAGAGCATGAAGCGGCACCGAAGTAATCATCGATGTACCGGAGAAAGAGTTGTGGAAGGGGGCCGGAGTAGGACTGTAACAAGGAATGTTCCACATACCCCATAAAGAGACAGGCATAGCTGGGGTCCATGCAGGTACCCATAGCCACACCTTTTATTTGGAGGAAGTGAGAGGAGTTGAAGGAGAAGTTGTTCAGTGTGAGAACAAGTTCAGCCAGACGGAGGAGAGTAGTGGTGGATGGGGATTGTTCGGGCCTCTGTTCGAGGAAGAAGCTAAGGGCCCTCAGACCATCCTGGTGGGGGATGGAGGTGTAGAGAGATTGGACATCCATGGTGAAGAGGAAGCGGTTGGGGCCAGGGAACTGGAAATTGTTGATGTGACGTAAGGTGTCAGAGGAATCACGGATGTAGGTGGGAAGGGACTGGACAAGGGGAGAGAGAAGGGAGTCAAGATAACGAGAAATGAGTTCTGTGGGGCAGGAACAAGCTGAGACGATCGGTCTACCGGGGCAGTTCTGTTTGTGGATTTTGGGTAGGAGATAGAAGCAGGCCGTCCGAGGTTGGGAGACTATCAGGTTGGAAGCTGTGGGAGGGAGATCCCCAGAGGTGATGAGGTCAGTGACAGTCCTGGAAACAATGGCTTGATGTTCAGTGGTGGGGTCATGGTCCAGGGAGAGGTAGGAGGAAGTGTCTGCGAGTTGACGCTCAGCCTCCGCGAGGTAGAGGTCAGTGCGCCAGACAACAACAGCACCACCCTTGTCAGCGGGTTTGATGACAATGTCAGGGTTGGACCTGAGAGAATGGAGTGCAGTAAGTTCAGAGAGAGAGAGGTTAGAATGGGTGAGAGGAGCAGAGAAATTGAGACGACTAATGTCACGCCGACAGTTCTCAATGAAAAGATCAAGAGAAGGTAAGAATCCAGAGGGAGGGGTCCAGGTGGAGGGAGAAGTGACCTAAAAACTTTGTCAAAGAGGTAGGTTTTAAGGAGCGTCTTAAAGGAGGAGAGAGGGGTCGAGCTGTGGAGAGATTTAGAGGGGAATTCCAGTGTTTAGGGCCTAGGCTTTCTTTCTCAAAGTCACCCTTACACTGGCACGTAAGTGGCTGGAACCACAGGAGAAAGTTATCTGTGCCCTGGTTACACCATTTACACTGCGAAACTGGCTTGTGGAAATCACAAACGCAAACAGAAAATGCTGGAAAATCTCAGCAGGTCTGACAGCATCTGTGGAGAGAGAAACAGAGTTAATGTTTCGAGTCCGTATGACTCTTCTTCAGAGCTAAACAGAAGCGGAAATGTGATGGATTTTATACTGGTTGTCTCTCCACAGATGCTGTTAGACCTGCTGAGCTTTTCCAGCATTTTCTGTTTTTGTTTCAGATTTCCAGCATCTGCAGTGTTTTGCTTTTACCTTGTGAAAATCATGGCTGGTTTTCACAATGTGAACTGTGGCACCTTCCCCTGAAATCTTAAATAAACAAGCACTTCATATAAACACACCTTTCACTCAACCAAAGAGAGAGAAAAAAATCCTACAATTCCTCTGTATAACATTCAGCTGGCTCTTAGTTGACTCTTTTTTTAATAACCTTTCTGAGATGTGGGCATTATCAGTAATTTAAAGCTCATCCATTATGACCCTTCTAAAGGTGCTGCTGGGCCTTCACCATGAACCATTGCAGCCCGTATGGTGAAGTTACTCCCACGGTGCTGTTTAGCTAGGCAGTTCCAAGATTTTGACCCAACAACAGTGTAGGAATGGGGATTTAAGTCCAAGCCAGGTTGGTGTGACTCAGAGGGCTGTCCTCGTCTTGTTAAATGTGGTGTTTGTACGTTTGGAAAGTGCTGCGGAAGAAATCTCCAGGCATTGAGAGTGTGGGCCAGGCTTGAGGGGCCAGCTGGTCTAATTCCTGTATGTTGATTTGTAAGTGGGACATTACTGGAAGAAGGGTTTGCCTCTAGTAGTCATTTGTTCTGACTTGAACTGAATGGCCTAATGTTGTGGAGTAGGTTGCCACTAATGTTCATCATTGAAAATGGGGCAGCTGCATTCTAGCTTTCAATTGCTGTGTCTGAGCCATCTATGTGCACACGCATGGGCCTGTCTGCAGCTCCATGGGAGCTCAGACGTACAGGGGGATCTGGGTGTCCTGTTACATGAATCACAAAAGGTTAGTTTACCGGTGCAGCAAGTGATTAGGAAGGCAAATGGGATGTTGGTGTTTATTGCAAGAGGAATGGAGGGATGTTTTGCTGCAGTTGTACAGGACATTGGCGAGACCACATCTGGAGGACCACATCTGTATACATTTTGAATTCCTTATTTAAGACAGGACTTAAATGCATTCGAAGCAGTTCAGAGAAGGTTCACTCGACTGTTTTCTGGAATGAGGGAGTTATCTTACAAAGAAAGGTTGGACAGGCTGGGCCTGCGTCTATTGGAGTTTAGAAGAATGAGAGGTGATCTTATTGAAACATATAAGACCCTGAGAGGACTTGACAGGATGACAGCTGAAAGGTTGTTTTCCCTTGAGGGAGAGATGAGAACCAGCTGACAGATCTAAAAATAAGGCATCTCCCATTTAAGGTGGAGATGAGGAGAAATTTTTTTCTCTCAGAGGGTTATGAGTCTCTTCCCCAGAGAGTGGTGGAGGCTGCGTCATTGAATATTTTTAAGGTAGAGGTAGATAGATTCTTGACTAACAAGGGAGTTAGTTGGGGAGGGGGGCTTAATTCGGGGGAGTAGAGTTGAAGCTGCAATCAGATCAGTCATAATGTTATCGATCGGTGGAGCAGGGTCAAAAGGCCAAGTTTTCCACCCCTGCTCCTAATTTGTATGCTCATATGTTCTGACATGCAGGGTAACATGGAAAGGGGAGGGGAGTGGAACTAACAAAATGACCATCACCAAAAGTCCAATCATTTTCAAGTTTTCCACATAGATCATGAGGTGCTTCAATACAACCAATGAACATCACAGACATTTTAAAATGCTCATTACAGACAGTCAGACAGTGCAATGGCATTTAAGTTATCTACATAGATCAGGGCCAGAATTTTACATTCGGCATGTGGACACACGCCTGACACACCCGAGTGTGAAATGACACGCGATGGCGTCGAGCGTGTGTCTGACGTCATTGCACAACTCATGCAATATTTCGTTCGGAGGGCACACACCGGAGTCAGCTGTGCACCCGCCAATAACCGAAAGGCCTCTTTACGGCCATTAACCTGAAATTTACACTGCCCGTCCGACCTAATGGTTGGCGGTCAGGCGAAAAGGCCAAGCGGGATGAAGTTTCCTAAAGCTAATACATGTTAAATAAAAACTTTATTTTGAAATTAAAAACATGGCCCAACTCAGGTGACACAGTCACGTGAGAAAACATGTTTTATTAAAGTTTTATTGCCTTTATTAAATTTTTTTAAAAGGTGCTTCGATCTCCCTGCAGCAGTTCCGTGTCTCAGGGAGATTGAAGGACTCTTTCGTGTGCGGCGCAGGGGCCTGCTCTCCCTCCCCCACCGACTCCCCCCCCACCCCCCCGCACAGGTAGCGCTGAGCGCTGCTGCTCGCGATCCACGCCAGGGCAGGCTTTAACCGGCTCACCCGCGTGAAATCGCGGAGCGGAGCCGATCGCGGGTGGCAGTCTCCAACCACTCCCGCTCATCCCGCCCGACGAGGGAAAGATTCTGGCCCATGTTGCGCCCTGAGATGCTTCAGTACAATCGTAATACATGTAGCTTTCACTTCATACATTCAACGTGAGTCTTTGGCCACCATCGATCAGACAGATGCAACTCAACCACGAATTATCACCTTGAAACATACATGTTCACTTCATAAGATAATGGAGAAAGACACAGCCCCTTTAAGTGGTGCTGACTGGTAAACAGGGTCTCTGAAATGCTAATCCAGCACATATTTCTTTTTAATCCATTGTTTCTCTTTGCTTCTCAGTTTTTCCCCTTCTCTTATCACTGTGCAAGTTAAGCTGCTAATGCTTCACAGCCCCCACAGCTCTTCATTCTGCCAACGCGTGGTGTGATGGCACATATCAGCAGACTTGTGCCTGGCTGCATGTCAGTAGGGTACTGGAGCATGCCATCTATTTTGAGATTCCTGGCCTGGCAGACGTCTCCACATTTCCTTTGTCTCCTGCATGGCAATGACAGGCAATCGGCAAAACAGGTCACTCTGCATACGGCACACAGGCAACCTGGTAATCCCCGTCCAATCACCCCATCCCCTCTCATGCCTCGTGGGAAGGCCAAGTGCTGGCAATAACAGCCACTCAATTAGAACAGTGGGAAGCACTTCATTACTCAGTCCAACTGCTTATGACAGGGTTCAAGTCAAACAGCAGGCAATGACTTCCAAACATAGAACTTGCATGAGATAATGAATATCACTGTGCCATGATTAAAGAGGAAATTGCTTAATTTCTGAGTTCAGAAAAGCTAAGAATTGTTTTGCCAATTACCCCCGTCTCTCCTGAAGGTTTTGACTCAGACTTTGAGAGAGGTTCAAAGGGTGTTACTGCCCACCTTGTGGTCATTCCTCAAGTGTGATCCGGCTTGGTCAGGGTTGGCAGACTGCTTTCACTGCACACAGTGGGAAGCACTCGATAGTGATGTGGAAATGAGTCGAGAGCAGCTCTCTCATCCCGGACCAGAGACTGAGCATTGGAACTTGTATTGTGGCTCAGCTATTCAGTCTCATTTTTTTTTATACAAATACATCTAACCTGAGGACTGAAGGGTGACCTACTATAGGTTTTCAAAATTATGAAGGCACTTGGCTGGGTAGCTGTGGAGAAGATGTTTCCACTTGACTAGAGGTCATAAATGTAAGATAGCCACTAATAAATCCAAAATGAAATTCAGGAGAAATATCTTTCCCCAGAGAATGGTCAGAATGTAGAACTTGCTATCATATAGAGCATAAGAAATAGGAACAGAATAGACCATTTGACCCCTCCAGTCTGCTCCGTAATTCAATAAGATCATGGCCGATCTTCTTGTGTTTCGATTTACACATTCCCATCTAACCCCAATAACCTTTGATTCCCTTGCCTAACAAGAATCTATCTACCTCTGCCTTAAAAAATATTCAGTGACCCCGCCTCGACCACCTTCTGAGCCAGAGAATTCCAAAGTCGCACAAGCCTCTGAGAGAAAAAAATTCTCATCTCTGTCCTAAAAGGGCAACTCCTAATTTTAAAACAGCACCCCCTGTTTCTGGACCCACCCACAAGAGGAAACATCCTTTCGACATCCACCTTGTCAAGGCCATTCAGCATCTTGTATACTTCAATCAAATCAGCCCTCACTCTTATAAACTCCACTGGAAACAACCCCAGTCTGTCCAGCCTTTCCTCATAAGATAACTCACTCATTCCAGGTATCAATCTAGTAAACCTCCTTTGAACCACCTCCAATGTATTTACATCCTTCCTTAAATAAGGAGACCAAAACTGCACACAGTATTCGAGGTACAGTCTCACCAATGCCCTGTATAACTGAAGCATAAGATCCTTACTTTTTTGTTCGATCCCTCTCTTAATAAAGGATAGCATTCCATTGGCCTTCTTAATGACTTGCTGTACCTGCATACTAACGTTTTGTGACTCATGTACTAGCACACCTAGATCGCTCCGCACCTCAGATTATGCAGCCGTTCTCCATTGAAGTAACACTCTGCTTTTTTGTTCTCCTTGCCAAAGTGAACAACTTCACATTTTCCCACATTAAACTCCATTTGCCAGATCTTGGCCCACTCACTCAAGCTATCTTATATCCATCTGCAACCTCCTCATGTCCTCTTCACAACATACTTTCCTACCTATCTTTGTGTTATCTGCATATTTAACTACCATGTCTTCACTGCCCTCATCTAAGTCATTGATTTAAATAGTAAGAAGTTGAAGCCCCAGCACAGACCCCTGTGGGACTCCACTCGTCACATCCTGCCAACCAGAAAAAGACCCATTTATGCATACTCTCTGCTTTCTGCCAGCCAGCCAGTCTTCTATCCTTGCTAATATGTTACCCCCTACACCATGCGCTTTCATTTTCTGTAATAATCTTTGATGTGGCACCTTATCAAATGCCTTCTGGAGATGCAAGTACAGTACGTCTACAGGCTCTTCTTTATCCACTGTGCATGTTACTCCTTCAAAAAACTCCAATAAATTGGTTAAACATGCTTTTCCTTTCACAAAAACATGCTGACTCTTCCTTATTGCCTTGAGCTCTTCTAAGTGCCCAGCTATAACCTCCTTAATGAACGATTCTAATAACTTCTGCATGACAGATGTCAAGCTAACTGGCCTATAGTTCCCATGCATACACCTTCACCCCTTCTTCTCCCTCCCAGAAACATGATAGGGTCCTCCTTGTCCTTACTTATCACCCCATCAGCCTCCACATTCAAAGGATCATCCTCCGCCATTTCCGCCAAGTCCAGCATGATGCCACCACCAAACACATCTTCCCTTCACCCCTCCAGCGGCATTCCGCAGGGATTGTTCCCTCCAGGACACCCTGGTCCACTCCTCCATCACCCCCTACACCTCAACCCCCTCCCACGGCACCTTCCCATGCAACCACAGAAGGTGCAGCACCTGCCCCTTTACTTCCCCTCTCCTCACCGTCCAAGGGCCCAAAGTGAAGCAGCATTTCACTTGCACTTCCCTCAATTTAGTCTACTACATTCATTGCTCCCAATGCGGTTTCCTCTACATTGGAGAGACCAAACGCAGAATGGGTGACCGCTTTGCAGAACACCTTCAGTTTGTCCGCAAGCATTACCCAGACCTCCCTGTCACTTGCCATTTTAACACTCCACCTTGCTCTCATGCCCACATGTCCATCCTTGGCTTGCTGCATTGTTCCAGTGAAACTCAACGCAAACTGGAGGAACAGCACCTCATCTTCCGACTAGGCACTTTACAGCCTTCCAGACTGAATATTGAGTTCAACAATTTTAGATCATGAACTCTCTCCTCCATCCCCACCCCCTTTCCGATTCCCCCCCTTTTTTTTTCCAATAATTTATATAGATTTTTCTTTTCCCACCAACTTCCATTATTTTTAAATGTATTTCTATCCATTGTTTTATCTCTACCTTTTAGCCTTTTTTGATTCCTTCACCCCACCCCACCCCCACTAGGGCTATCTGTACCTTGCTTGTCCTGCTTTCTACCCTGAATTAGCACATTCCTTAGATAATATCACCACCTTCAACACCTCTTTGTCCTTTTGTCTGTGACATCTTTTGGCTATCTCCACCTATCACTGGCCCTCTATCCAACTCTACTTGTCCCACCCACCCCTTAAACTGGCTTATATTTCACCTCTCTTCTATTTTTACTTAGTTCTGTTGAAGGGTCATTCGGACTCGAAACGTTAACTGTGTTCCTCTCCGCAGATGCTACCAGACCTGCCGAGTTTCTCCAGGTATTTTTGTTTTTGTTTTGGCCTATAGTTTCCCTGTTTTCTGCCTCCCTCCCTTCTTGAATATTTGCTACTTTCGAGTCTGACGGAACCTTTCCAGAATCTAGCGAATTTTGGAAAATTAACACCAGCGCATTGATTACCTCATTAGCCACCTATTTTAAGACCCTAGGATGTAGTCCATCAGGATCCGGAGACTTGCCAACCCGTAGCTCCATCAATTTGCTCAGTACTGTTTCCCTAGTGATTTCAATTTCACCAAGTTCCTTTCTCCCGTTCACTTCCTGATTTGTAGCTATTACTGGAATGCTTTTGTATTCTCTATAGTGGACACAGAAGCAAAATATTTGTTCATTTCTTCCACTATTTCCTTATTATCTACTACTAAATCTCTGCTGTCACTCTCTAGAGGACCAACACTTATTTTACTTACTCTTTTCCTTTTTAAATACCTGTACAAACTCTAGCTATCCGTTTTCACATTTCTAGCTAGCTTCTTCTCATTCTCTAATTTCTTTCTCCTGATTAACCTTTTAGTCATACTCTGTCATTCTTTATATTCTATCCTATCATCTGTCCTGCCACTCATGTTTGTGGACTTGTATGCTTTTTCCTTAAGTTTGATGCTTTCCTTAACATCTTTAGTTAACCACAGATGGTTGGTTCTCTCCTTAGAATTTTTAGAATAGAGGCAATGTAAGAGAAAGTTAGCTAGGTACGTGAGGGAGAAAGGTAAACAAGGATATGATGATAGGTGAAGTAACAACAACAACTTGCATATATATAGCACCTTTAATGTAGTAAAATATCCCAAGGTGCTTCACAAGAGTGTTATCAAGGAAACTTTGACTCCTATTCACATAAGGGCAAATGACCAAAAGCTTGGTCAAAGAGGTAGGTTGTAAGGAGCAACTTAAAGAAGGAGAGCGAGATGGAGGTTTAGTGAGAGAATTTCAGAGTTTATGGTTTCAACAGCTGAATGCATGGCTGGCAGTGGGTGGAGTAATTAACAATGGTAATGCAGAAGAGGCCAGAATTGGAGGAGCACAGAGACCCTGAGAATTGTAGGGCTGGTGGGGTCTCTGCAGAGAAGGAGATAAGGATCAGGTCCAGTGCGGGCATTGCGTACTCTGATTGGCAGGTGTCGTTGAGATTTTTCATCCTCGTAGTGGGGGTGCTGGGTTGCATCAGAGCTGAGTACCTTATCACAACTCTCAGAAACTTCTTAAAGTCTTCATGTGCAATGAGCTACTGATGAAGTGCAGTCACTGATGTTGTGAAAATGTGGCAGCCAACATGCACACAGCAAGATCCCATAAGCATTGATGGTATAATAATGACAAAACTCCCTGATCACTGGTGAATGATGTCTTGAGCTCTTTTAGCTCTTCACCTTCCTCAACTAAATTTAACAAATGTTTTTTTTTTAATATGAAGCCAGTACCTCTTTAAGGGGGTGGGGAAGAGGGAACTAAACAGTTGGAAAAGAAGAGTCACAGATGTTTGTGGCATCAGAACATTTCCTGTCAGGCCTGGCTGTATTTTTAAAGAAATACATGTTAGACCAGCACTCCCTTGTATTTCTATATTGGTCTCCACTCATGACCCATCTGCTGCTGGCAAACTGACTTCATTAATCCAAATGTAATGCAGTTAAATTCTTTCTCCTTCCTTTCAAGAAATTATGTTAGTGAAGAGTGATTATTTCTGGAACATTTTTTCCTCTCTCCTGGCCAGATTCAAGTTCCAAATACTCAGTGACTCCACATGCATAAATTGGTCATTTGGAGGTTTCTTAGAGAGATGCTGTTGGGTTCAAATGATTTCTATGTCCAATTTCAATACAAGTATGCTTCGGATATTATGTTGGTGCTGATTGTGGGTGTTGCCAACAAAGTCTCTATCATATTTAGAATTTGTCTTTTTTAAGAAAGACTTGCATCTATATGGTGCAATATCACAACTTTTAAAAATATCTCAAGCCACTTCACATGAATCATTTCAAAACAAGAATAAAATAATCTCTCCTAATGAACTAGTTGCATCATTGGAGTTTGGGAAGAAAAGAGTTTGAACGTTTGTAGTGCTTTTCACAACCTCACTAAAGCCCCTGCCTCCTCCTGATTGTCATGGATTTCTGAACTGAGCAAGTGAGACAGAAAGTGCCATGGTCAATAATGTCTGTAGAGGACATTGAGCTATGTGGTGGGGATGATGAGAACTTTACCAAGTATCTGCAGAACTAGAGAAAAGCTCTGGAAGACAGGGGCATGGAGATCAGTAGACCAAAGACCCAATTTATGGGCTGTCACATTGAGCCTAGGGAAGAGGATCGGAGTGAAGGTGCAAAGATCGTGGGTGAAGACTTGGGCCAGGATTTGACGACCCTGCTGCAGTGTGAATGCAGCGAGCCATTTAAATCTCTATTCAGTTCGGCAGGACAATAATATCTTGCCAGGCAGGAGGGGGCCGTAAAATCCTGGCCCTGGAGAAAGTGAGTAGTTTCAGGTACCTGGGGTCAGTGGTGGCCGAAGGTGGAAGCATGGAAATGGAAATTAAGTGACAGGTTGGCTCTGGTTGGAGTAATTGGAAGAAGTGGGGTGAGGTATTATGCGATAGAAAAGTATCGCTGAGACTGAAAGGAAAAATCTACAAGGCACTTGTGAGACCAGCCTTGTTACATCGTGCAGAAACTTGGGCAACATCTAGAAGAGAGACACTAATGAGATGTGGGAGCTGAGATGGATGTGTGGAGTAAAGAGAAAGAGTAACATCAGGAACCAGCACATTAGGGGGGGGTCGGTGAAGATTGTGGGAGCATTGAAGAAAGTAGCCGAGAAGAGATGGTCTGGTCATCTGTTGCGGAGAGAGAGGAAATGTAGTGAGGTAAGTGGTGGAGATGGGATTGCCAGGAAGAAGGAGAAGTGGAATGCCTAAAACCAGATGGAAGGATGTGGTAGCGAGAGACTTAAATGCAATGGGGATGGAAGAATAACAGGTGACTGACTAGAGGATATGGAAAAGGGTAATTGACCAGCACTGTGGGGACCCCAATTAAAATATGAGAAGCTGAAAGAGGAAGAAGAAGAAGATGTCCCAAAGCACCTTACAGACAATGAAGTACTTTTTGAAGTGTAGTCACTATCGTAATGTTGGAACTGAGCCATGCAATCTGGGAAAGGCTACGTTCAATCCCTGGTCTGGGCTAATATCAGACAGGGTAATGGGAGGGCACTGTTAGGGAAGTTGAACCAGCCACAGCTCCAAAGCTAGATCACTATTCTTTGATCTCCAGTGAAAAGTTCAAGTGCAGAGACATTGGATGATACCAGGGTTTTGCTCAGCTATGCCGTGCTCCCAGTGAAGGACAGCCAAATGGGAGAGGCAATGGAGGGTTCTACCCTGGCAACAACCAACCTTCCTTCACAATGGCAGAGGGAAAACTTGGGAGTGAGAGTGAAATAAAAAGCAGAATGATAACGCTGTGCATCAAATCAGCCATACGTACCATTTCCTTTTTAAATTTTTGGGCTTCATCTCCTGACAATACAGATGCTAATAAATTGATAAAGCCCATTCTTTAAACGCCTGGATAGAACTCTTGCACGTCTAGACTTCAGACAGAGATCCTAAATCTAGATGTTCCAAAATAAACCTCAATAGCCAGCAAGCAAACAGAAATACAAATCACCCCCCACCCCCCCCCTCCACTGAGCCCCAGGAAACATTCTGTTAAAGATTTGTGTGCTTAATGCATCTTTTGTAAAAAAAAAACCCATTTATAGTGATGTTGGGATAGTAAGCAGCAGCGATGTCACTGATTCATTGTGATGTCATGAATATGTAAAATATCATTTGTATCCTGCCTTCTGGCTGCAATGGTGATCACAGGATTATTTGAAAGTCAGGTAAAGAAGTCCTTTCAGACCGATTTCACAAGCATAAACCTTGCCAAGTATTGGAATGCTTTTTAAATTAGTCTTGGCCTCAGGGACCGGGTCTGGCACAAAACATTCTTTGTGCAGAGGACAAAGTGCCACTGAATTAACTTGAGTTACTTGGGATGGGCTGAGGTGGGTTGGGCTCTGTATTTACACTCATGATGTGGTTACAAGAATGCAGAGAAAGAATGTGCATTTACGTCATACTTTTCATAACATTAGGATATCCCAAAGAATATTATAGCCCTTGGAGTACTTTTGAAATGTAGTTACTCTTGTAATGTAGTATATGTGGAGACCAACTTGCACACAGCAAGATCCCACAAACAGCAATAAGACCAGTTAATCTGTTTTAGTGACACTGATTGAGGGATAAATATTGTCTAAGAAACCAGGGAGAGGTCACCTAAAATAATAGCATGGGATCTTATCGAAGGCAAACTTGGCTTAATGGCTCATCCATAAGTTGGCAGCTCCAACAGTGTAGCATTTTCTCAGTACTGTACTGTACTGGAGTGTCAGCCTAGATTTTGTGCTCAAGTTACTGGAGTGGGATTTGAACCTATTCCATATGTTTATCACCACCAATTCCATTTACTTATCAGCAGGTGATCCTGGTTTAGATTCAAAATTTACAGCCCTCCCAGTCTGGACTTTCAATTGACTGAAAAACAAAAGTAGAGGTAAAATGCTTTGACACAGCGGGGACAGTCTGTGTGGTAAAATGCTAAGGTTGGTGGTAAAATCACTGTTTTACAACACAGTGGCCGGGATTTTCCGGCCCCATCACGGGCAGGACCCTCCATGGGCGAGGTAGCTCCCCAGCCAGAAGCCCATTGACTTGCGGCGGGACCGGAGGGTCCTGGCGATGGGTGGGTGTGGAAAATCCCACTCACTATCTCCTCTGACTGATGGCGTTTTTTTAATCCTAACTGGGCTGCTGTAGTTTGGGACAGACAGAGCTCAGTGTTAAAGGACTGTTGGATCCTAGTCATCAGATTGTTGGATCCTGTTCGCACGCTTGTTATAAGTGGTGGCTGAGTTGCTATTATTGATAGAGTTGATCAAAAGATACTTCATAAGTGGAAAATCTTGGTTTATTTACAAAAGTACTTAGCAGCAACTAAACATGTGCTTACACTGCAAACTCTATCTCTACACTGCCTAACTACTAACTACTGACAACAGGCTACCAACTATAGAGGTAGCCCGCGCTATTCTGCTGTTGGATACTAAGATCATGTGATCTTACTTAATAACATTCTTCTTAAAGGTATATTACACCATCAGATTACCGCAAGGGTGGACCCATGATATATGAGCATTCACCTGCCTGTTGCACTGTGTCCATATTAGACCTGTTGGAGACCCGTTAAAAGGACAGGCCCATCCTCTACGCTGCTTCTGACAGCAGTTTTCAGGATTACAAAGATTTCCGTCCTTGACATTATTGCAGTTGAGGAGTTCAACTCATTTGTGTTGCCAATGGATGGCAGGAGCAGGTGTACTGAGCAGTGCTGCCCATGTTAAGCAAAATATAACTGGTAGCTTTCTTCAAATGATTCTCTCCACTGGTCAAAAGACATCTACTCGGGGCTCAGATCATGGCTAGAACCTTGGACCTTCCAGGTCTGAATGACTCAGTATAAAGCCAGGCAGTGCACATACCAACTGAGACATCAGGAAAGCTCTGGAACTTACGCCTTCCTAATTTAACTCTAAAGTGTCAGCCATGGTTCAGTTGGTAGCACTGTTATCTCTGAGTCACAAAGTTCCAGCTTCAAGACCCACTCCAGGACTGACACTTGAGTGCCATACTAAGGGTCAATTGCACTGTTGGAGATGCTGTCTTTCAGATGAGATGTTAAGCTGAGGCCCCATCTGTCTGCTCGGGCGGATGTAAAAAATTCTACAGAACTATTTTGAAGACCGGGGAATTATCCCCCATATCCTGCCTAATATTTATCCCTCAATTAAGATCACAAAAATCAGATTATCTGATCATTATCACATTGCTGTTTCTGGGATTTTGCTGTGCGCATACTGGCTGATGCATTTCCTGCACTCTAACAATGGCTACATTTCAAAAGCACTTTATTGGCTGTAAGACACTTTGGAACATTCAGTGGCTGTAAAAAGCTTTAGAAATGCAAGTCTTTCTTTTACCTTGTTTTTAACCACAGACGTTTCATTCTTCTGAATCTGCATTGCACCCCTCCAAGGCCAAGGTAGCTCACCCAAACTGCAACACGAAAAGCTTAAGTGCGGTACTCCAGATGAGGTCTAACCAAGGCTCTGAACAGCTGAAACATAATTTCTTCCTCTTTGTTTATCCAGTCCTCTTGAGGTAAAGGCTGGTGTTCCATTAGCTTTTTTGATCATTATTTTTTCTGCTCTACTGGTCTTTATTCTTTTATGTATGTGGACATCCTTTGCTCCCTTGAAATTTCTAGCTCGTTGCCATTAAAAAAAATTCCAGTTTATCTTCCTTGGTTTCAAAGTAGACGACTTCACACAACACTCCATTGAACTCTATTTGCCACAGCTTTGTCCATTTTCTCTGCTTGTTCCTGGTCTCTGCTATTCCTGGGTCCCATCTACACAACTTACTGTACCTCCTAATTCAATGTCCCCTGCAAACTTGTACACACACATCTCTATTCCTTCATTCGGGCAACTGAAAACTAGTCAATTCCTGTTGATTTTAAGAGAAACTTTCCTCCCAATCTACAACAGGGCATGTCTCACAGCAAAACTGACCCCAGAATGTGGCTGACAAAGAGCTTAAAGGGTCAAACTGAGATACACAGTTTCTCCTTAGGAATAGAATAATGCACTGTGCATTACATGGTATAATATTTTTCTCCTTGTGAAACTCTATGTTCCATCTAACTGCGAACATACTTAAACGTAGCTACTAATTTACATCAAGTCAAACTGGTACCTGTTATGTGGGAGATAAACACTGGTGTATTTTAGAAACTTTCAGTTCCCAATGGGACAACAGAAATCAGAATCAACAACAACTTATGTTTATATAGCATCTTTATCATAGTGTAACATCACGTGGCGCTTATAACCAGGTAAAGAAAACTGGCATTGAGCCAAAGGAGGAAGCATTAGGACAGGTAACCAAATGTTTTTCTAAGACGTAAGTTTGTAAGGGGAGTTTTAATTAAGGATAGAGAGAGAGGAGCAGAAACGTTTGGGAAAGGAATGCCAGAGCTTAGGGCCCAGACAGCTGAAGGCACGACCAATGTTGGGACGAAGGGTGTAGGGCGGTGGTGGGGGGGGGGGTTTGCACAAAAGGGCCAGAGTTAGAGGAACGCAGAATTCTCGGAGGGCTGTCGGGCAGTTATAGTGAGAGGACGGGACAAGTCCATGGGGAAAATAGAACTCAAGGACGAGGATTTAAAAATAATGGTGGACTGGGAGCCATTGTAGGTCGGCGAGCACAGCACTGAAGGGTGAAAGTGATTTGATGTGAATTAGGACACCAATTAATTAGAGATTAATTAATTGATCTGAGAAAGTCATCAACCTGAAATGTTAATTGTTTCTCTCTACACAGATGCTGCCTGAACTGCTGAGTATTTCCAGAATTTTCCATTTTTAATTCGGGCATGTGTTGGTCCTAAGTAAATACTTGTACCCGTATATACATCTAGGAAAATGTTAGATGTTCATTGACGCTGAAGATAACTCTCACTGTGAGACACTAAGATATGTTTTTTTCCAGAGATGGGACTTTGCTAAACACAGTTAAATCCAACATCAACACCAAGCTAGTGTAAGTTCATCTCAGGAAAATAACTTTATTCATTCATGGGATGTGGGCATCATTGGCTAGGCCAGCATTTACTACCCATCCCTAATTGCCCATGTTCAGATGGCATTTAAGAGTCAACCGCATTACTGTGGGTCTGGAGTCACATATAGGCCAGACCAGATTTCCTTCTCTAAAGGACATTAGTGAACCAGATGGGTTTTTACAACAGCCAGTAATGGTTTTGTGGTCATCATCTGATGTTTAATTCCAGATTTTTAATTGAATTCAAATTTCTGCCATGGTGGGATTTGAACCTGGGTCCCCAGAGCATTACCCTGGGTCTCTGAAATACTAGTCCAGTGACAATACCACTATGCCACCACCTCACCTAATATGGAAGGCACTTCTTCCCCAAAACAATTTTCTGTTGCTGCACCCAGTGGGTTCCAAAATGGTCATTCCACCACAGCTCTTGTCTAAAACCCCTTTAATTGAGGCCAGTATGTTTCCTTGAGTTTGGGGTGTAATTTTCCAAACTTTTAACCTCCAGAGGTAAAAAAAACTGACTGAATTGTGAAGGTCAAATGTGCCATTTCTAGTTATATGGAATTTCTGTTAATTGTTTACTATTAGTTACAAATTACTGTTAAGAATAACATTCTTATCATTCAGCAGTAAACCTGAGGAGCTCACTCTTAAAGTGCCTTAATGTGTCTCGCCAAGGGTGTAGTCAGTAAATCCATTGCCCAACTGTATTGACACAACAATAATAATTTGTAATTATATAGTGCCTTTATCATGGAAAAACCATCCCAAGACATTTCACATAAGTAACCACAAACAGGTGAACAGGTTTTAAGAAGCGTCTTAAAGGAGCAGACAGGCGGAGGGGTTTAAGGAGGGAATTACGGAGATTATGCTTTGGCTTCATAAGGGAGGGCCGCCAATAGCAATGTGATTAAAACCAAAAATGTGCAGGAGGCCAGAATTGGAGGAGTGCCGAGATCTTGAAGGGTTATAGGGCATGATGAGGTGGCAGATACAAAGGGGGTGAAAGAGGGTGCCATTTGGAAGCAAGGTGCCATATTTTCACCATGATGGAGAGCCTCTCAATCATGGTGAAAATGGCAGAAGAGTCTGGAGACCCTGTACATGGCACTTCCTATTTTCATGGGGGTGGGAATGGAGTCAGGCCAGGGTTCGCACACGCGCACTGCTGGCTATTTAAATCATCAGCTGACTCCACTGAAGTGGGATTTTGGTAGACCAGGAGTGTGAAACCCAACATGTGCAGATTAGACCAGATAAAAGCTGTTCTGAACTTGGTAGATTAGTTTGGATAGCCAGGGTACCCCTTTGGAGAGGTAAGGCACCCTTCGAATATGATCCTGGGACACCTTTGGTAGATGCAAGGGACCCTTTGAGACTGTTGAAAGTAAACATAATTGTGTGTAAAAAGTCCATTAACTCATTTGAACTGTCAACGCTGTTAAAGGACTGTCAAAGAACTGTCAAAACTGTCAAAGAATCATCAAAACTCATTGGAACTGTCAAAGCTGTTAATAGATTTAACTCTGCTGGGTTTTAAATCTAAAAAACAGCCTGGAGCTCAAACAAACATCAGTGCTTGATATTTTATTCTGTCTGTTGACATAAGCCTGAGGGTTATCATGGTAGGATTTGTGCTGCAATGGCAGCTTTTACAACCTAACATTATCACAGTGGGGTGCCTGTCAAAGGAGCAGCTTGATTGACAGCTCCAGGTGGTTTTAGAATAGAAATGTTTGTTTTCATAAGAGCTTAGTTGAAGGAATTTCAATGTATTGAATTTACTTTTTAATCAATGAGTGATTTTTAAAAATAGTGACATCACCAATAGGCAGATAACTTTATTTTATGTCAGCATGGTTCCTGAGGTTTGCCCATGGTGGATACTAGATGAGCTGGCATGGAGGGGTAAGGGCATATGAGTGACCATGGAGGGTGGGTACAGGGGCTTGAGGTGCCATAGGTTGGAATGGATGGAGCACAGTGAGTGTAGAGGGTGAGGGTGTAAGGGCGATGAGGAGTGAGGAATGAAGGGCTGCTTTTGTTTTAATAATTTTTCAAATTAAATTCAACAAAGTGCCAGAGCACAGAGGCAGGCCTTTTTGCCCAGCCCACCTCCAAACCCAGCAGCCCCTGCACTCGTTCTGAGGGCAGCAGACCCTATTTCTAATCCTGCCCGCCCTCCGGAATGAAAATCGGAACTGCGGGTGGCCAATTCTAAAGGCCGGGTCTGCAGAGCTGGGAACTCTCGCATCTCTGCACAACCAGCCTAGGAGTGAAAATCTGGGTGAGAATAGGGGGTAGATCACTGAGTACAGTGGGTCATAGATACAGGGGCTTAAGTGTCTGAGCATCCAGTGAACGTTCCATATCTGAAATACTGATCCCTGTTTTTTCTCATATTTGTCCATCTTAATAATGTAGAATCTCCAATTTTAATCCCCAATCTTAATAATGTAAAAAATCAAAAACTCTTCACCAGCACCCAGAAGGTTAATTTGACAATTCTGCCATTAAACTGTGTATTTACTGAGAGCATAAATGCATATGACTTGAATGTTTGTCGTGATTGAATTTTCTGGCTGTACTTTCCATTAGTTGATCGTTAGCTGTTGTCTCAGGCTGATATCAGCTCTGGTATTTTCTTCCTAAACCTAAAGTAAGTGTTTCAACAAGTTAACCTGTTAAAATCAAGGACTTTCCAACCTCACTCTTAAACCAATGAACTGGCTGACATGGGACACAGCTGAAACCCTGTGAGTCTCGTATTGCCCTTCACTGAATGTGCGCAATGGGCCATTGTCGACACTTCAGAAAGTATTCCACAAATTGGCTCTGTAACATCTAGAATTCATAAAAGGTGCTATATATATGCAAATCCTTTCTTCATGGGTTTCAGCAGGTTCATTTTACATTTGTTCTGTCCTTTGCTTGCTCACGTTTTGATTTTTTTAACCTTATCCTCCTGCTATCCTGAAGGAAAGGCCTCCCTGATGTAGAATGGTTCCACTGGTGAGCCACTTTCCAAAACTGCGTGTTTCTGAGTTTATACATCCAGCAATGAGGTGTCACTGAATAGGAACCTTGTCTCATTTTTCTTAATCTAGTTCCAAGAGTGCTGGGGCCATTTGTAGTGCCTTAGTTCCACTGTAGCTCACTCAATACAGTCCACCAATCAAAACTGGGCTGGAATGGGTAGTAGCAGGCCAGGTGACAAACTTCGGCCATGGGTCTTGGTGGATCAGTCCAGCGCAGGACTGAGGGGGTGCTGCATTGTCAGAGGTGCCGGTCCCTGAGTGAGATGTTAAACTGTGGCCCTGTTTGCCCACTTCTGTGGCTCAGGTCAATATTCACAATCCCATAGCAATCTGAAGAAGACCACTGAGTTCTCCCAGTGTTCAGGACAACCTTTTATCCAATTTCCAGTCTGTGGGATTTTACTTTGTCGGATACTGGCTTCTGAGTGTGTCCTAGATAACAACAATATCTCTACTTCAAAGTGATTTATTGTCTGGGAAGAACTAGTGGACATTTCTGAGAGATGCAATATGATCTAGTTAATCGGGGGAACACTGTGAATGGTTGCTTTTCCTCTCAAGCACTTACAGCTCTTGGCAAAAATTAGTGTGTTCAAATGACTGAGGGCCCTGAAATGTCCATCACAATGATTGCCCACTAACAATGATTGGTAGGTTGACTATTTCAAACGTACATCTGTCAAACATCATTCGACACCAGACTGATCATTTTTGACATTTGCTATATTGATCACTTAAGATTTTCACAAGAATGAATGGGGGACAGAGAGCAGAAATGAAATGCAGTGTGCTCTGAGGGCAAACGTCAAATAGGATATTGAGTGTCAACTAGTGAGATACCATATGGAAGAGACTGTGAGCAGCAGTTAATAGAAAAATAAAGAGATAAGGATTGAAACGCTGCAGGTCTGGTCTATGGAAGATCAGTTATTCTTTGCTACTGGGCCTTAGTGAGATCGCAACTGGAGTATTGTGTACAGTTTTGGTCTCCTTACTTAAGAAAGGACATGATTGCATTAGAAGCTGTTCAGAGAAGATTCATTCAACTGATTCCTGGGATGAAGAGGTTAGCTAATGAGGAAAGGTTGAGCAGGTTGGGCCTATACCCATTAGAGTCTAGAAGGTTGAGAGATGATCTTATTGAAACATATAAGATCCTGAGGGGACTTGATGGGGTGAATGCTGAGAGGATGTTTCCCCTTGTGGGGGAATCTAGAACTAGGGGCACGGTTTAAAAATTAGAGACCTCCCACTTAAGACTTAGATAAGATATTTTTTTTCTCTCAGAGGGTTGTTAGTCTGTGGAACTCTCTTCCCCAGAGAGCAGTGGTGGCTGGGACAATGAATATATTCAAGGCTGAGTTAGACAGATTTTTGATCAACAAGGGAGTCAAAGGTTAAGGGGGAGCAGACAGGAAAGTGGAGTTGAGGCCACAATCAGATCAGCCATGATATTATCGAATGGTGGTGCAGGCTCAAGGGGCCGAATGGCCTACTCCTGCTCCTAACTCTTGTGGTCTTGTGCTCGTATGTTCTTTTAAATAGGTTTAAAGAAGTGTGAAACACTGGAACAAATCTTAACCTGCATTAATCTACAACAAAGCAAGATTCCAAGGCAATTCTGTTTACCATGTAGATTATTCAATAGCACTGCAGATACAGTGATAAAGGAGCAATTTAATTTGGAGTGCCCTAGTGCACCCCATTTCTATCAGCCCTTGAGAAACCATGTTACAAGTGAAGCACTATGTCCCTGTTGGTGGAAAACATGACACTATTCAAGGTGGTTTCACTCCCCTCCCAATGGGACCAAATCACCGCTTGTGACAGTGCAAAATGGTGGCATTCCTCGCAGACTGAGCTTCCAATTCACGATCAGCGATACAAATTTGCACAAAGCCGAACCGTGCAGATCTTCCTCAGACATCAGGGAGCTTCCGCAGCCAGAGTCAGCCAACCTCCCTCACACAAGATGCTAAATGGGATGGCAGGACTCATTGTTACCGAGTTTTTTTTCTCAAAGCAGTCGTGGAAGGCATGGGCAGTGACCCAACGAAATCATTACCTCTCAAATTGTGCACCTCTGTTTAGAAGCAAACATAGAGGTTATGACACAGAAACAGGCCATTCGGCCCAACCACTCTGTGTTGGCATTTACCCTCCACCTGAGCATACAGTCGAAAACACATTTAACCCCTAGTTAGGAGAATGTTTCCCTAAGCTGAGGAATCTAGAACTAAGGATCACAGTCGCAGAATAAGAGGTTGACTTTTTAGGCTGAGATGAGGAGAAATTTCTTCACTTAGAAGGCTGTGAATCTTTGGAATTCTCTACCCCACAGGGTTGTGGATGCCCAGCCATTGAGAACATTCAAGACAGAGTCAACAGATTTTTGTGTACTAAAGAAATGAAGGGACCTTGGAATAGGGCGGGAAGATAGAGCTGGCACATAAGGTCAGCCATGCTTGTACTGAATGGCTAAACAGATTCAAAGGGCGGAACAACCTACTCATGCTCCTATTTTTTCTGTTCTTATAGTTTCTGTCTCAACCATTAACCCTGTCAGTGAATTCCACAACCTCACAATTCTCTGTAAAGAGGTGTCTCCGGTCCCCTGTTCCTCTTTATGTTTAATCTTGTGTCTATGTCTCCTTGTTGTAAGCCCCTCAACTACTAGAAACAGTCTCCTCCTATTTATATATATATAAAAACAAAAATAAAAACAAAAAAACTGCAGATGCTGGAAATCCAAAACAAAAACAGAATTACCTGGAAAAACTCAGCAGGTCTGGCAGCATCGGCGGAGAAGAAAAGAGTTGACGTTTCGAGTCCTCATGACCCTTCGACAGAACTTGAGTTCGAGTCCAAGAAAGAGTTGAAATATAAGCTGGTTTAAGGTGTGTGGGGGGCGGGGGGGGGGGGGGGGGGGGGGGGGGTGGAGAGAGAGAGAGAGAGAGAGAGAGAAGTGGAGGGGGTTGGTGTGGTTGTAGGGACAGGCCCTACAACCACATCACCCCCCTCCACTTCTCTCTCTCTCTCTCTCTTCGCACCCCCCCCACACACCTTAAACCAGCTTATATTTCAACTCTTTCTTGGACTCGAACTCAAGTTCTGTCGAAGGGTCATGAGGACTCGAAACGTCAACTCTTTTCTTCTCCTATTTATCCTGTTCCATTCTTTCACAATTGTAAATATTTCTATCATGTTACTCTGTACTCTGTATTGTCATATGTGACCAGATAGAGTTTCTCTCTGAGCTTACTTTAATACTTATACAAGAAATTCCTATATTGCCAATTTTAACCAGTTTATTTCAACCAGGTGGATGAGGGCACAGACTCAGGCTGGCCAGTCAACTGATCCCAGCTTGTATGTTCATAAAGGGTCTATAATCCCTTATAACATCATCCAACAGTTAAAAATTACTCCAAGCACTTTGGCTTCCATTAACAACAACTTGCATTTATATAGCCCCTTTAAAATATTCCAAGATGGTTCACAGCAGGGGTAAACAGATAAAAGTTCACACTGAGGCAAAGAAGGAGATATTGGTACAGTTGACCAAAAGTTTGGTCAAAGAGGTAGGTTTTAGGGAGTTTCTTAAAGGAGGAGAGAGGCAGAGAGAGGGACACATTTCAGGAAGGGAATTCCAGAGAGTAAAGCCCAGGCAGTTGAATGCATGGCCACCAAGGGAGTAGGTGATGCACAAAAGTAGTCAGTTCCTAATTCAAAGGATGCACTTTGGAGCAAGTCTCTTGATAGTGGACATTGCTTTGTGCAGGTTCATCACAGAAAGGGAAACAGAATTAAAAAAAAATAATTAGACACAGGCTAGAAGTTCAGAAGGCTGAAAGCTTGTCATTGCCAAGTGAGCTGATATCAGAATGGTGGCAATAAGAAATAGTACTATAGACCCCCAATGCCCACGCATTTGGAAATGGAAAACACCATCCAGGGCTCTCGCTCTGGATTAGTGTCCAGTGAGCCCCAGGTGGAAGGTGCGCAGGCAGATAGGAAGATTGACCTTAGTTGTGATGTTCTTCATGGCTCAATAGTCTGTTGACACTCATCACTGAAGCTCATACATGAGAGTGGGCACTTTGGGGAGATATAGGGAGGGGAAAGTGTGGAACTGTGAGCACCATTGGGGAAAAAATAACATAAATACTTGTTCTGAGGTAAAAGTAGTTGTCCTCTCATTAACCTCTTAACCTCCTCCAGACCCAACAAGGAAAGTGAACCTTTGGTTGGTCGAGCATAACAGGTGCAAAATATGGTTCCCAACTCTGGTTGGGTGCATTCCTGGAGGGTTCATCACATCATTCTGTCCCACACTCCAGCTATTGGTCCGTTCTCCAGATGCACTGTCTTCCCACAGTCAATTAGAAAGGGAACAAATCCTATATTGCCCAATTGGAGTCAGCTTGACTTCTAAGTGAAACACCCCCACAACAACCCCGCTTCCCCCGCCCCCGACCCCAATATTTTTAGAAATAATAAATTAGTGTTCCAAAAAAATGAAAACAGTAAATAATTTTGTTTAAAGCTGGTAGGATTTTTCTCCCTGGGTTACACTAGACACCAGGACAACCCTTGAGGTTTGGAAATGGGAGTGCAGATGTCTGTACAAATCAACAGTGTTGAGCAGTACCACACCAGAAATCATTAACCAGAATCCTTGCATTTTCTAACACTCAGATCGCCTTGACAATAAAGCAGAGGTTTTTGGTCAACGTTCATACTATCAAAGGCCGCAAAAGGATCAACTAACAATCTCAAATATTCTACAGCCACTCCTCAGGCCAAATGAAACGCATTTTAAAAATTAACATAATTAAATATCTCCTCACAGGCTTATCTTCCGGAGATAACATCGAGTAAGTAAAGGAATGTATTTACTAAATATAAAGCTGTTTTGGAGTACAATGATCATTTTAATACAATCGTGCTGAAATAACACATAACAGAGAAAGTAGTTCCTTTTTAAAAATCTATTATTACTGCTATCTCAAAGTGAGTTCTTACACATGCATCTTGGCAAGATCATATCAAGAGTTTTGCGATGTGTGTAAACAATTCAAGTCACGCAAAGTTGTTCCTCCCCTTTATTTACCAGAAGCCTGCCTGATAGAGGGCAATGCAAGTAAGAGGACAGACATGAATAATTAGCACTCTTTTCATTAGGAGAGAGAAAATTAAAGGGCAATTTGATAAAGGTGTTTTAAAATTATGAAGCAATTAGGAAAAGGTAGATAGAAACAGACTCGTGGTTGAGGCAATTTGGATTCAAGGTTAGAAGCAAGAAATCTAGGACAGAGTTATGCTATGGTATTAGTGCTGGAGCTACTGATTAAAGCAGAGCTCTTGAGGCTAGATTAGAGAGGAGGGTGAAGAACTATGTGAATAAAATGATATAGGGACAGTGAAGTCACCGGGATTAGGACTGCTTGTGTGAAGGATAAACAAGCCAAAAGGAAGTTCAAGTGCTGCTGACACGTCCCAGGGGTCCAAAACAAATGCATCCCACTCCATCAACCGATAAATCCAGATCCTCAGTGAACTGACAACTCAATTAACAAGCTCTTGGATTTTAGATACAGGCAAGCAAGGGTTAACAGCTTTACAACACCTTTCCCCAAGCAGGCAACATAATTTGCCTAGTGAAACTTGACCTTTTCCTAGGAAGTAGCATGGTCTCTAAACTTTTGTCAAGTGCTAACTGCTTTAAGAATCCTATGGCTGATACCACCAATTCTGATCTTCTGTGGTCTAACAGTAGAAGCCATCCACCAGATAACCCTAACTGGGAAATATTAAGAGAGAAATAATGCAATAGGAAACTGGATTGCATCATCCAACTGTGTCCGTGTGTGAGGACATTCTAGGGTGTATGTACTTTTATTTTTGGCTTCATAAGGAAACCATGTAGAAAAGCAAAAATGGGATTTCATTTTTCCTCAATAGGAGGAGGACTGTCATGGTGTGTAGTTACGATGTTACAAATTTTGTAAAAAAAACTGTACTCTCTTTCAAAGATGGACATGGTGGGCCTTAAAATGGCTACCAAGTGTCACCTGGATCTATAACTGCAATGTTGTCAAGCTTCCGGAAGGCCCCAAGTGGACTACAAGCAGATATACACAGACATGAAAAGACCTTTTAATAAAAGCAAAATACTGAGGATGCTGGAAATCTGAAACAAAAACAGAAAATGCTGGAAAAACTCAGCAGGTTTAACACCATCTGTGGAGAGAAAGACAGGGTTAGTGTTCTGAGTCCATATGACTCTTCTTCAGAGTTAAAGTGAAGTAAAAATCTGATGAAATTTATACTGTTTAAGGTGCGTGGAGCAGGTGAGGCTGGATAGAAGGCCAGCGATAGGTGGAGGCAAAGGAGAGATGGGCAAAGGTGTCATGAACAAAAGGTCAAACGGGTGTTAATGGTGGTAGTATGGGCTAAAGGAGGTACTGATGGTGGCATTAAGGTCAGAAAGCAGAATGTGGCAATAGGTGGACAAGGGTAAACACTCTGGAAAGAACAACATGAACAAATGTAAAAATCTGACTAAATTTATACTGTTTAAGGGCGGGGTGCTCACCCTTGTCCTGCTATTACCACATTCTGCTTTCTGACCTGCTTGAGCCAGTGCCACTACCATTAACACCCTTTGACCTTTTGTCCATGACATCTTTGCCAATCTCTCCTTTCTCTCCACCTATCCCTGGCCTTCTATCCAGCTTCACCTGCTTCACCCACCTTAAACAGTATAAATTTCATCAGATTTTTACTTCTCTTTAACTCTGAAGAAGAGTCATATGGAACGTTAACTCTGTCTTTCTCTCCACAGGTGCTGTTAGACCTGCTGAGTTTTTCCAGCATTTTTTGTTTTTGTTGTAAAAGACCTTTGAAGTTCAATGAATCTTCAAGCAGAAATGGCTTTCCTTGAAGGTGTGAATAGTCCCTTCCTGTCCCAAATATGGAAGAATTGAGCCATTCAAGTTAATGGCTGATACATTTAAAAAATCATTACCTTGGCTAAAAGACAATGGCTAAAATAAGCCCCAGACATGGGCTAACCAGGGTTCTTATTTGAAACATGATTCAGCATTTTAATACAGTGGCCATTTTGGCTTGCCTGCCAAAAGTATAGAAAAGGCAGAGCAAGCTGCCTAGCGACAGAACCATCTTGAAACATCTTCAGAGAAATAGAAACTATTTCTCAATAGGGAGAGACACAGAAAAGCATCCAGGAAACTGTCAAGGGCTCTGCTGTAAGTAACTGGGTAGCTTAAAAATGTTGCGGCTGCAGGCCAGAAGCAAGGAACCTTATCTCTTCCCTGTATCCTGCTCCATCTACTAAGTTTACCCGTGGAAGCAGCCTCCAGCCATTCAACTGTGGAAGCCATCACAGCTGCTGAGACAATTTTACACCTCAAAACCTTCACCTCAGACATGCAACATCCCAGCTTCAAAATACCGGGCTTGCACTGAATAACAGAGACTGAATAGATTAAATTTTTATAAGTATTGTTTTATCCTCATCTGTAACTGTAAATCTGTAATCGTTGAGTGCCAATGGGCAGACTTTTCTGGATGGCGGTGGAGGGGGGGTGTGGAGCGGGAGCGGGACTGATCGCTACTCGCAATTGGGTCCGCGCCTCCATTTTACGCGGCCAGGCCAATTAAGGCCCGCCCAGCATCCTTCATGACTCCCGTGCATGACTTGTTGCACTCTGGAAGGGTGAGGACAATTTTGGCTTTGGTCACTTAACCCAGCAGGTCAGCTTTCCCCCCCTGGTGTGCCCACCCCCCACAAGTCTGAGTGTAGTGACTGCATTGAATCATTGATGACATGTGTCCTTCGCTGGGTGGGCCAGCAGATATTGCCCATGCTGAGGTCACCCTGAGAGGGTGGTGAAGAGATGGGTTCTGCACCCACAGCACGTGGTACACTGAGGCCCACGTTACTGTTTTGGGGGCAGCCTGGAGGAGCTGCACCTGGGCACTGTGCTGGAACTGCAGGATATGTCCAAGTCAGGGTGATGAGATGCTGGGGAGGGGAGCTTCAAGGCGGGGTGGCAACGAACCATCTGCTGCCCTCTGCCCTCCACGTGCTTGCGTCTCCTTGCTATGGAAGGATATACTGTGTGGTGCCTAATGTGATGTAGGCAGTATGTGGCCGGGGGAGGGGGTGGGGGTGGGGAACAAGCCTAACATCTTTGTGTGAGTGTTTGGCAGCAGCGGGGTGGGGAGGCACTGGAGCCCTGGTATGTCCCACCCTGGTTGGGGTGGGCCGCGCGCGAAGAGAGTCCATGTGCAATTTGCTCTAGTCAATGCTCGTCTCTCATTTTCAGGAGAAGAATACTCGTAACGTGGCAGAGCGTATGAGGACTGGTGGTAGCCAGGCGCAGATCGCCATTCTCAGCCGGTTCGAGCAGGAGGCCCTGGATTTGGAGAGGCGCCATGTGCCCAGGTCCACTGGTATCGGTGAGGCTGGTGTGTTTCCCCAGCAGTGTGGTCAGCATTGTCCTCCCAACAGTCATAGCAGTGCTGAATGCTCAGGGATCTAATTTGCAACATGGCTTGACCATTTCTAATGGAAGGATGAGCGTGTAATGATCCAGGGGACAGGGATGCACATTGACATTGTCTCCTCATTAACTGATCCAATGTCCTTGTTCTTCCTTTCAGCATCACCGGAGCAGGGCTGGGAGGAGGAGCAGCAGAAACTCCCTCTCACATCTGAGGGCCCTGAAGTCTCACCAGTGTCACACCATCTCTGCCAGGCAGGCACCAGCTCAGATATTAGCCCCTTGGTGAGAGTTAGAACATTGGCTAGTATCCTGGGGCACAGTGGTGAGGGCACTTCACAATTGCTGGAGGAGCTGGCAGAGACAGAGAGTGCCCATGGCTCCAACAGTCGGAGGACTGCAGGGGACCAGGCACATGCTCAGTTAGTGCCTGATAATGTGCCTCTGGAGTTGTCCACGACACAACAGGGGCAGGAAATGCGGCTGGATGTGCGGAAGCATCTGGTTGAGATACATGAGGCTATGCTTGGCTTGGTCTCCATAGTGGTGGAGTCTACACGGACGATTGCCGAAACAATGAGCCACCAGTCCAAGCGCCATGCGTCCTCCAAGTAGAGGGTGGCGACTCTCGTGGAGAGGCTCCTCCAGGATACGTGGGGATGTGCTCTGACCAGCAAGCCCTCATATCAGCATTGACCTTAGCTTGTCAGTGCCAGTGTGGGAGATGGTGTGGGCACCAAGTTTCCCAGCTCGATGCCCATCCATCCATGGTGAGCAGGGAGGTCCAAAGTGACCTCACGTCAGTGTAGCAGCTGCCTGTTGTCTCTGCCGGCTCCTGTCAGGATGCTCCAGATGAGGGCGGCAGCTCCTCCACCTTCTTCCAGTGACCGTGGCATCCGGTGAAGCTGCGATGACTGGGGAGATGCCAGCTGTGGAACTGGCCACTCCCTACCAGGAGGGGCCAGCACAAGCTCCACAGGCCAGAGGACGACCGCCAAGGTCATCAAGGCCAACAGGACAGCAGAGTCAGCCAGGCTGTCTCAGATGCCACTCTCAGCGAGGGGTCAGCACCAAGACGTAGCACCCGGAAACATAAACATAAGACACCTTAGGCACACCACGGGTTTATCACTGGTGCTTTTGTGTTGCCCTGAGATGAAGTCCTTATGATTTGATTTGAATTGGAACACCCTTGTCATTTTGTTTCATTATGTTTCTTTGCCTGTGATATTAAATTCAGACATGTGACCATGGCTGAGGCTGGCTCTTCTGCATGTGTATGGTTTCCAAAAATGTTAGCAGTGCTTTGTGGGACATTCAGCTTTATTAACAAGGCCCTTAGTTACTGTTCCTAATCTGGAAGATTTGGCACTTAGGCATCGAGCATGGAGCCTACAGCCCAGGCTTGTCCTTGAGGTCCATCTGTGGTGTGCTAGCTGAAGGTTCGTTGGATTAAAGCCTCCCGGGTGTCCCTGCCTCCCTGGAGTATGCCCAGGTCAGTGCCTAACCCCTCAGCATTTCTCTGTGCGTGCTCATCCTCGGACTCACTGCTGGACTCACCGTGTGCAGCCGCAGTCACTGTGTCAATGTCTTCATCGCCCACTGAGTCCCCCCTTTCCAGCGCAAGATTGTGGAGAGCGCAGCATGCTACCACTATCACCGAGACACGATCTGGGGGGCACTAGAGTGCGCCCCCTGAGTAGTCCAGGCATCGGAAGCGCATCTTGAGAAGACTGATGGTTCTCTCCATCACAGCCCTTGTGGAGGCGTGGCTCCTATTGTACCGCTGCTTAGCTTCTGTCCTTGGAGAGCAGAGAGGCGTCATGAGCCACCTTCTGAGGGGATAGCCCTTGTCACCCAGCAGCCATCCATCCAGCCGGGCCGGAGCACTGAAGAGCCTCGGCACCTGGGAGTGTCTGAGGATGTAGGTGTCATGTGAGCTGCCTGGGTTCCTTGCACAGACTTGCAGAATCTGCATCCTGTGTTCACACACTATCTGCACGTTCATGGAGTGGAAGCCCTTCCTGTTGACAAAGGCACCGGGCTCACCTGCTGGCACCTTGATGGCCACATGTGTACAGTCTATAGCACCCTGGACACGGAGGAAGCCAGCAATGGCCACGAAGCCTCTGGCTCACTGTGTCTGGCTTGCCTGGTCCCAATGGTAGGGGATGAAGGTCAATGCATGCCTGAACAGAGCGTCTGTAACCTGCTTGACACAAGTGTGGACAACAGATTGGGAGACACCGCAAAGATCACCCACCGAGCCCTGGAAGGAGCCGGAGGCATAGAAGTTAGGGGCAGCTGTGACCTTCAGAGCCACTGGAATGGGGTGTCCACCCACACAGTTAACGGAGATCTCAGGGCCAATCATCTGACAAATATAGTTGATCGTTTCCCTTGAGAGACGGAGCCTCCTTCGGCACTGCACCTCAGACATATTGAGGTAGCTGCTTCGCCACCTGTATACCCCGGCAGCAGGATAGTAGCGTCTTCTGCGGCTCCTTCTGCCTCTGTCTACCTCTTGGCCCTGCACCCCTTGTGCCTGCGCCTGTCCTCCCAAAGGTGGCTCCCCTGGAGGCTGAATGTGCACTCCTGGCCTCCTCCCCCTTCTGGCCCTCCCTTCCTCCTCAGAGGAGGTGCCTCCAGTGGAGAGTTCGGCCCCCATTCCCAGGCTAAGGGAAGGCTCCCTGAAACCTGCAGGCCCCAAAAAGGATTCCTCACTGCAGAGTGCTGACCTGAAGTCCAGACAAAGCAGTTGGGATGCATTTTGAAGTACTTGAGAGTGCACACTCGTGACCCCACTGAGCCCTCTTTACCCACCCATGGATGAAGTTTATACAAATATGTCCTACCCGCCTGCCTGTTGCGCCAGTGCGCTGACCCGGAGACTACACGGGTGCCGAAAAATCGGCGTCGATTGGTGAGTCAAGGGCCTTAAGTGGCCCGTTAATTAATGGTGGGTGTGCAGCGGATATTATCATGTGCCTGCCCAACGCAATATCGCAATGGCGGGCGGTGATGTCGGGATGCTGAAGGCAAAGCCTCCAATGGTGGAATGATTAAAATCATTTATATTTCCCTCATGAGGGTCAATAAAAACAGAATGTTTCCAATGGTAGATACAAGATTAAACGAATGAGACTTAAGACCAAGTGAGAGAAACGTTTTGTTACACACAGATTGTGAGGCTACAGAATGCACTTCTGGAGACAGCGATTGAAGCAAAGACCACATCGACACTGAAGGGTAGATTGGATAGGTAGCTAAAGAAAAAGAGGGACAGAGAGATATAGGACTGCGCCTGACTGTGGACTGTTTCACATCGTTTCCATGCTTTGATTTCCAGCTACATTGTTCTGTATAAATACTGTATCAGTTAGTCTCTGCACTGCACTGTTCACAATACAAACCATTCATGTGGGGACAACACTTTCCTGATACTGTTACCAAAACAATCCACTTTCTTCAGTACCTCTACAGGCTTTTAAAAAAGGGCATTGTTATCTGTAACACCATTTTAGTAAACCCTTTTCTTTGTTGGCAAACCAATAAAGAATAAATAGAAAGATCTTGCATGTATACAACACCTTTTACCCTTTCAGGATGTCCTAAATACGCTTTACAGTCACCTTTTCAAAGTGAAGTCACTGTTGTTAATGTCAAAACACAGCATATAGCAAAAAAAAATTGCATATAGCAAGCTCCCACAAACAGAAATGTGGTAATGACTGGATAATCTGTTTTAGTGATGCTGGTTGAGAGATAAATATTGGCCAGGACACTGGGGAGAATTCCCCTGTTCTTCAAATAGTGTCAGGGGATGCTTTAGGCCCTCAGTTTAACGTCTCATCCAAAAAACAGCACCTCTGACAGTGCAGCATTCCCTCAGTGCCCCTGGGGAGACAGCAGGCATCCAAGCCTGTGCGGAAAGAACAGGTTAGTTACCGCTCCAGGTCTGAACCCTTTCATCAGATCCCACTTCTGACATCATAGAATTATACAGCAAAGAAACAGGCCATTCAGCCCATTGTACCTGTGCAGCTCTTTGAAAAAGACCCACGCCCCCTTTTTTTACCCTTAGCCTTGTGCTTGTTTCATTTTAAGTATATTTTGAATTTCCTTTTGAAAGTTACTAAAGAATCTGCTTCTACTGCCCTTTCAGGCAGCACATTCCAGATTATAATAACTCACTGATTTCTTTTCCATCATTTTCTATTTCTGCTTTAGATTTCCTCCCAGAATCTGTGGTCTTGGCTTTTTGTTTACTATGTTATGCAAGTTTAATTCAAGCAGCCAGACTTGGGTCCTCCCTCATCTTCTGTCTGCACTTGTAGATTATAATAAGTTTTCCAGTGCTGTCTCTCAAACTCTCAACTACCTCAGTCAATAGCAGAAGCACATGGTGTCTCCCTTGTAGTACTTGCTTTAAGGTTGAAGACATTTTTGTACATTAAGTGATTCATACCAGAATTATGTAGTCTTACATCATATGTATGGCATAGAAACAGGCCATTCAGCCCAACATGTCTATCCTGGTGTTTACACTCCACATTAGCCTCCTCTCACCCTTCTTCATCTAATCCCATCAACAGATCCTTCCGTTCCTTCTTCCTCGTGTGTTTATTTAGCTTCTCCTTAAGTGTGTTCTAGCCTCTACTAAAATGCATACCCTCTAGATTAACAGCAAGCTGATTCCAACCAGATCCAAACTTTACACAGCCTCTTAAATAAAGGCTCCACCTAGACTTTGTTTTAAACTGAGTTTGTCTGTTGCAGAGTTACAGCACTATAGCTACATACCTAGAAATTTGTGTTAAAAAGACAACATTCTGTTGTATGGTTATTCTACCAAAGATATGTTTATTAAAGTCAACTGTTATTTAAGGAATCCTGGCTTCTTTTCCCCTTCATGGTCCCAGGAATGCTGAAGCTAATTGTAGTAACTCCTTTTGCAGTCCTGTTTGGATCAACTGGAAAATCTGGGACCTTCTATGTTAATAAGCCTTTAGTGTCAGCCTGGACACCTCCAGCATCTGGGTCAGAGGTTGTGGGTTCAATTCCTACTCCAGAGACTTGAGCACAAAATCTCAGCTGGCGCATCAGTGCAGAATAGGGTTGTCAACAGAATTCAATGATAAATGGAGGCATTATCCCCAAGTGACCTTCCAAATGCCCTATCTCTAACACCCAGAAGAACAAGGGCAATGGGCACATGGGAAGATCACCACCCATAAGTTCTCATCTAAATCACACATTATCCTGACTTGGAAATATATCACTGTTCCTTCATCATTGTTGGGTCAAAATCCTGGAACTCCCTCCCTAACAGCATTGAGAGGGTTTGGAGGGTGCTATCAAAGTAGCATTGGGAAGTTGCTGTTGTGTATCTCGTAGATGGTACACAAAGTAATTAGGCAGATGCTACATCAGTATATAAAAAGTAAAATGAAGGCATATTTAAGATTAATATCAGCAAATGTTTCTGCACACATTGAGTGATTAACAACATGGAATGGATTCCTGGTTACACCAAGGCAACCGAGGTTCCTGGAGTCATTTAAAATAACGGTTGGATATTGCAATGAGCGAACTTGAGGGTCATTCTGGACAAATGAGCTCAGATAGACTAGATGTCTGCCTTCTCTCACCCCTAATTATTTTGTAGTCATTAAGGCCAATAAAGGTAAAAGTCTTTATTGACAAGAGGACTGAACAGGTACAATGCAGATCTTTGCTGTGCTAAAAACCTATAGCTCAGAAAGGGACAATCAGTTTAACTAGCTTCAATTATTGATTGCAAAATGCTTGAAATTCTGAATTAATAAAACTCTAGTAAAAGATTCTTAGAGGTTTCCCAAAAGCACAGTATATCAACGGAAAGGGCTCCCACTGAAACTAGTTCATCACATGCCAAATAGTTTATCTAGGAGCTGGACAGATATCAAATTATGAGTAGGACGAAGGTTAGAAAGATAAATATAGGCAGAGATGATCAAATGCTGAATGGAACATTGTTGCTTCAGTGGCGAGAATCTATGGGATGTAACTAGTCAGGTTTGAGGCAAGGTTACACCAAATGCTTTGGATCTTTGAACCATTCAAGAGCCAAGAAAAACTCACGAGAGATTTCTCTTCTTTGTAATGTTTCTCACGATTGCCCACCTCTCTCAGCCCCCATTTCGATGCATGTTGTATGGAAACATAGGCCAGGATTTTGTCCTGGTTGGGCGGGCAAGAGTGGTTGGGAAACCAGTGCCACCCACGATCAGGACCCGACTGTGATTTCACGCTGGGTGAGCCAATTAAAGCCCGTCCAGTGTGCAACAAGCATGGCGACATTCGGCGCTGCCTGTACGTGTGGGCTGGGGTTGGGGGGGTTGGGGGGGTGGGGGTTGTCGGGGGGGATAGGAGGCCGAGCGGGGAAAACTTTGCGCACGCGCACAGGAAAAGCCCCCTGGGGCACAGAGCTACCTCAGGGAGATAAGGATATAAAAAATAAAAATAATGAATTTTAAGGTGTTAAAACACATGTCCCCTCTTGAGCCCGCCCGACAAGCTAAAAATTCTGGCCATAGAAAATAGGAGCAGGAGTGGGTCATTTGGCCCTTCGAGTCTGCTCCACCATTCAATATGATCATGGCTGAACCTCTATCTCAATGCTGTACTCTCCCCATACCCCTTGACGCCTTTAAAGTCTAGAAATCTATCTGTTTCATTCTTAAATATATTCAGTGACTTGGCCTCCACAGCTCTCTGTGGTAGAGAATTCCAAAGGCTCACCATCCTCTGAGTGAAGAAGTTTCTCCTCATCTCAGTCCTAAATGGCTTACCCCATATCCTGAGTCTGTGACACCTTGTTCTAGACTCCCCCAGCCACAGGAAACAGCCTCCCTGCATCCAGTCTGTCCAGCCCTATCAGAATTTTATACGTTTCAATGAGATCCCCTCTCATTCTTCTAAACTCCAGTGAATACAGGCCTAGCTGGCCCAATCTCTCCTCATATGACAATCCTGCCATCCCAGGAAACAGTCTGGTGAACCCTCATTGCGCTATCCGGACAATCAGAAGGAGGTGCTCCTTGGGCCAAAGGATTTTTCTAGTTCTGTGCAAACATTTTTTTTCGTTTTCCTCAAACTATTTCCAGCTCTGCCGGCAGTGGGGTGTTTCTTTTCACTCTCCTTGGGAATAGATCTGGTCTCTGATCCTGGCAACTTTGTAGCCTCATTCATAATGCAATGCTACTAAAAGGGACATTTTCTAGATAAAAGGTGCTTCATAAATGCAGCAGTTTTGCTGTAATACATGGAAAAGTGTTTTGTGGGTTAGCACAAGGTTGAGGATTGAGGATATGTAAAGACATAATGATGGGAATATAGTCAGGGCATGATGTAACTCGATGCATAATCACAGAGACATTCATTTCTGCAATTACAGAAACTGGATTAGATTTTATTTGGTATTTGCAGTGCTGTGTACTTAGGTAATTGGACTGTCAGGAATTATTCGCATCTAGAGAGATGGTTTTGATGCTGGTTTTGTGTCAGTGTTTAATTAGGTTTGTACTTGGTGGCGGTATTTCCTTAATGCAACAGGAATCCAAATAATTGTTGACTGTAAAACAAAAACAGAATTACCTGGAAAAACTCAGCAGGTCTGGCAGCATCGGCGGAGAAGAAAAGAGTTGACGTTTCGAGTCCTCATGACCCTTCGACAGAACTTGAGTTCGAGTCCAGGAAAGAGCTGAAATATAAGCTGGTTTAAGGTGTGTGTGTGGGGGGCGGAGAGATAGAGAGACAGAGAGGTGGAGGGGGTTGGTGTGGTTGTAGCGACAAACAAGCAGTGATAGAAGCAGATCATCAAAAGATGTCAACAACAATAGTACAATAGAACACATAGGTGTTAAAGATAAAGTTGGTGATATTATCTAAACGAATGTGCTAATTAAGAATGGATGGTAGGGCACTCAAGGTATAGCTCTAGTGGGTTTTTTTTTTTTTATTTTATATAATGGAAATAGGTGGGAAAAGGAAAATCTTTATAATTTATTGGGAAAAAAAAAAAAGAGAAGGGGGAAACAGAAAGGGGGTGGGGATGGGGGAGGGGACTCACGACCTAAAGTTGTTGAATTCAATATTCAGTCCGGAAGGCTGTAAAGTCCCTAGTCGGAAGATGAGGTGTTGTTCCTCCAGTTTGCGTTGGGCTTCACTGGAACAATGCAGCAAGCCAAGGACAGACATGTGGGCAAGAGAGCAGGGTGGAGTGTTAAAATGGCAAGCGACAGGGAGGTTTGGGTCATTCTTGCGGACAGACCGCAGGTGTTCTGCAAAGCGGTCGCCCAGTTTACGTTTGGTCTCTCCAATGTAGAGGAGACCACAACTGGAGGAACAACACCTCATCTTCCGACTAGGGACTTTACAGCCTTCCGGACTGAATATTGAATTCAACAACTTTAGGTCGTGAGTCCCCTCCCCCATCCCCACCCCCTTTCTGTTTCCCCCTTCTCTTTTTTTTTTTTTCCCAATAAATTATAAAGATTTTCCTTTTCCCACCTATTTCCATTATATAAAATAAAAAAAAAAACCCACTAGAGCTATACCTTGAGTGCCCTACCATCCATTCTTAATTAGCACATTCGTTTAGATAATATCACCAACTTTATCTTTAACACCTATGTGTTCTATTGTACTATTGTTGTTGACATCTTTTGATGATCTGCTTCTATCACTGCTTGTTTGTCGCTACAACCACACCAACCCCCTCCACCTCTCTGTCTCTCTATCTCTCCGCCCCCCACACACACACCTTAAACCAGCTTATATTTCAGCTCTTTCCTGGACTCGAACTCAAGTTCTGTCGAAGGGTCATGAGGACTCGAAACGTCAACTCTTTTCTTCTCCGCCGATGCTGCCAGACCTGCTGAGTTTTTCCAGGTAATTCTGTTTTTGTTTTGGATTTCCAGCATCCGCAGTTTTTTTGTTTTTTTTTGTTTTTATCTAATTGTTGACTGTAGTTCAACTAATTCACATCTCGTTCTTTTTCAGTCTTGTTCTCCTCCCCTGGCCCTGATATCTCCCCTTATCCATTGCCTACTCTACCCAAATACCTCTAGCAGGGGACTTATGTTCAAATACGGTAACACTGCACGACTTTTGGAGAAGCTGAGAAACATAAATTCAATTAAATAATTTGGGAATTAAAAAGCTAGCGTCAGTAATGGCGGCTGGATTGTTCTAAACCCCCAACTGATTCACTACGCCCTTTAGGAAAGGAAATACGCTGTCCTTACCCAGTCCAGCCAATGCGTAACTCCAGGATCACAGTAATTTGATTGACTCTTAACTGCCCTCTGGGGTAATTAGCCCAATCAGTTATATTCAAGAAGGTGGCTCACTGCCACCTTCTCAGGGGTAAATTAGGGATGAGCAATAAATGTTGACCTTGCCAAAAACGCCTGTATTGCCATGAACAAATATTTAAAAAATTTACAGCCTGCCCTTGCCTACTGTCCACACACATGTTGGCCAGGATTTCTCCTTGTCGGGGCTGAGCGGGAACAGTCAGGAAGCACAGAGCTGCCTCAGGAAGATAAAGGTTTTTGTAAAAAATAAAAAAGAAAGATTTTTAAAATGCTAACAACATGTCCCCCCCTCACGTGACTCTGCCACATGAGCAAGGGACGTGTTAGAAATTAGTTTGAAAATTTAAATTTTTTTTTTAAAATGATGGATCGAAATCTCCTTCCGCCCGTGAATGAGGTTTCGCCAAAAATCCAAAGGCTGCTTGGCCTTTTTGCCTGCCTGCCAACTGTAAGGGTGGATGGGCAGCTGAAAATTTAATTCAGTTGGCGCTTTAATGGCCTTAATAGGCCTGTTAATTGTCGGTGGGTGCGCTGCCCATTCCCATGCACGCCTGCTTACCAGAATAGCGCGCGGGTGCGCAATGACATCAGGACGCTTGCCCGTTGTCATCGCGTGTCATTTTACGCTTGTTCGGTCAGCCGCGATATTCTAGCCATGAGCTTTAGTGGATATCACTTAAGAATGAAACCCTGGCAATTGTTTCTGCCCCTAACTGAAGGTCGTTGATGTCAATCGCGCTGCTCTCACTGCTAACTCAATGACCATGAATCAAACCCTCACCTTAATGAGGCTTCCCTGGTCTATATGACCATGCACCACATTACATGGTAAATTTATCTATTAAATCTCTCGGATCATATTCTCAATTTCCCCATTTCCTCTTGTTTGCTCTATCCACTCCCCCGAATCTTGTTGATGGGACACAGTGTTTTTCCCATGGCTACAAGCCCCTGTTTTAAAAACCTTTGATTCCCCCCGGAAAAAAATTATGCTTGAGCAGGAAAATTGTGTAAATCACTATCTGTGAATGTTTGAACCATAAACTTCCAATCGCAGGTAGCCATCAATTGGTCTGTGGTTCAGAGGGACCCGAGTCCAAAATAACCTTGAGCCAAAGACGGGGGCGGAATTGGAAAGGGTGATCAAAAACTCGGTAAAAGAGGTGAGTCTTAAGAAGTACAGGGAGACAGAGAGGTTAGAGTGGTCTACAACAACAACTTGCGTTTGTGTAGCACTTTTAACATGGGAATAATATTGCAAGGTGGTTCACACGTACATAATCGGACAAAACTAATACATTAAAGGGCTAAGAAACACTGGCTCAAAGTGGTAGATTTTATGAAGCGTCTTAACAGAGGAGAGAGAGGTGGAGAGGGGAGAGATTTATGGAGGGAATTCTAAAGCTGGAGAGCTGAAGGCACAGCCCACCAGTGGTGGAGTGAAGGAAGTGGGGATGCAGAAGAGGTCAGAGTTGGATGAGCATGCAGGTTCTTGGGGTGTTTTTTGGCAGTAGGAGATTACAGATAAAGAAAGGGACAAGGTCATGGAAGGATTTGACCTCAAGGATTAACATTTTAAAATCAAGGCATTGGTGGACCAGGAGGCAATGCGGGTCAGCGAGCACAGGGGTGACGAGGGGACATGGCTTCCTGTGAGTTTGAATACAGGCAGCAGAGTTTTGGATGATTTCAAGTTTATGGAGGATGGAGACCTGTCTGATTTCTCCACTCTGTTACCCACAAGTGTTGAGGTCAATTCAAGCACAAGCATGGACTTGATGGGCCGAAATGACTTTATGACTAAAATCAACTCAGTACAAAGTCAGCTAACTCAGTCCAGACCAGACATCAATCCTAGGGTCTTCTAAGCTCTTTGGTTTATTCACACCCCATGCAATGCATTTGCCCACTGAGCCTTCAGGGCAGATCAACATCAGAAGAAGAGTCATACAGACTCGAAACATTAACTTTGCTTCTCTCTCCGTAGGTGCTGCCAGATTTGCTGAGTTTTTCCAGCATTTTTTGTTTTTACTTCAGATCAACAATATTTCCTGCTCCTGTTTCCAAGTCCCCTGCATTATTTGAACTGACTAAATATGTGACATGTAACTTCAAATACCAATCACATTGCATTGACAACAAAGAACTGATCCCTTACCTCCTATATAGATTTGATACTGGAATATACTCAAATGAGGCACTGATTGAACATTAGTAAACATCTGTTGACAAATTTATTAGCAACTGAGGTGTTGGTCAATACTCATAAACTAGTGTCCAATCTCAAGTAATTGAACATTGAATAGAAGGCCTAATTATATCTTACGATTACATCTCAATGTCAGCCTTAGTTCAGTGGGTAGCTCTTTGGCCTCAAAATCAGGGGTTCCAGACCAACTTCAGAGACTTGAGAACAAAATCTAGGCTCACACTCCCAGTTCTGTTCAAGGGAGTACTGCACTGTCTGAGGTGCCTTTGCTCAGGCGAGACATTAAACCGAGGCCCCATGTGCCCGCTCAGTTGGACATAAAAGATTTCACGGTCACCATTTCAAAGAAGAGCATGGGTGTTCTCTCAGTGCCCTGGCCAATATTTATCCCGCAACCAACATCACTAAACAAGATGTTGCATTTCCTACATTATAACAGTGCAAAATTACTTCATTGGTTGTAATGCAGTTTGGGACATCCTGGGGTGATGCAAGTTCTAAATGCAAGTTTTTCTTTGCTGCCCTGGCAGCTGCTCAAGACTGGAGATCAAACCTGGAATGGTTTGACCTGCTCCACTCAGTTTTACACAACTCAGAGGGCTTTTACGGAGACTGATTAATGTAAAGAAACAAGCATTTCACCAACACATGTCATGGAGTATCAAGGGAACATAGCCTTGCTGCTTCTGCTGTTGAGGCAACATATTACCTAATTTGCAGAATGTTCACTATTGTGGTCCCAGTTCTATCTGTCTACCAGTTACCCCTCCACTGCTCACCTGGTAACTGTACTGCCCAATATGGTACTCACCCATGCGAAGAAAGACTTAAGTTTATATTTCATGACCTCAGTTGTGGTCAGAATTTATGTCAACAACAACAACTTGTATTTTTAAAGCACCTTAAACATTCCAGGGGATTTTACAGAAGCAATTCCGATACCGAGCCACATGAAGAGATATTAGGACGGGTGACTAAACGCTTGGAGAAAGGGGTATATTTAAAGTGGTCTTAAAGAGGGAGAGAGAGAGCTAGAAAGGCAAGAATAAAAACCCAATCTCAGTAAAGTGCAGCAAAAATGGCTTTTGGAGTAGGGAATGGAGAGGGTTGATCATTTTGCATGGCAGGTACCTTTCTTTAATCATATAGGTGCCTTCTCTTTATCATTCCAAGGGAAAAATTTTAAATAATTGCAGAACAGGAACGTATATTTTTGCACTGGTGTGAATGTATGCCCTCTGGTAGATTCAGTTCCACCACTGTTTTGTTAAGTAAACATTTAACACCGGTTGCCAAGGGAAACAAGAATTTAGGTTATTGATACAAGACTGACATTGAATCAAAACGTGATCCAGTGAGCCACTTAAGTTGTTTATACCTGATATATAACAACTTGAGGGAGTTTTACATTTAGACTTCTGGCTGTTTCTCTCTTCGCAATTTTAGCTGTAACTGTTAAAGTCTCCCATCCGGGTTGGACGTTGACATATTTCTAATTCTAAAAATTTCCTTCTCTCTTCCTTTCCTGAAGACATTAGCTTTATCTGACTATGGTTCCTTGGGAATTGGCAGTTCTCCTATGAGTGAGTCTGGATGGCCGAACTCAATCTCCAGACATACATTTTCCACTGGGGCTGGTGGATAGTGAACAGGAGGAGGAAACCTTTTAAACATCAAACAGACGTTTTGTTAACATATCTCATTAGTGTGTAATTGAACAGTCAGGTGATATAGGATTTTAGTGTGAATAAGAAAACTGTCAAGGAATTCACCAAGGAATTAATTGCATTGAAGTTGACAATGGATCCTGCACACAAACCATCAGACATTCTTCCACCCACTCAGGTATTTAAGTATCGGCTCAAGAGAGATCTGAATGCTCCAAGGAAGGTCAAACAACTTGGAAAACCAGGGGAATTAGGACGTGCCTCTGTCTTTACAACTGGACAGAGGGTAATAATGCAATGCTAATTGCACTTGTTCATCACTGTCCCCTTACCCGTGCATCACCCCCCCTCCTGACACCGCCAACCAAGACACAAAGCAACTTCCAGGATAAAAACAGCATATGCTCTTTAATTGGGAGAAATTTTCAATCTATTTCTATATGGTTGATGCGATCTAGGTGTCTGTGTTGGCACCCTCCAGTACACTCTCCGTGCATCCATGTAGATAGACTACATTGGCCAGCTATTTGACCCTGGGGTGCATCACAGCCTGACTCAAGACTGCACTTTCCTGCAGCAGTCATTCAATGCTAACTACAGCTCAAGTAACATGATAGGGTCTCTAATTGTCTAGCATAATAAAGAGACATTTGTGTGTATTGCTGAAGACTCATTCGCATTATGACCATCTCTGAGTTGAGGTGAGTTAACTAACCTCAGCTGAGTTGGCAATTGGACCATTTCGGCATCATTTAGAGAGGGGGAAAATCAGCTTGGGTTCCAAGTCATAGTAACATATGAGTAGGCCATTCAGCCCCTTGAAATTGTTATGGTCTCCATTTAGATAATGGCTGATCGAACCATGGCCTCATTTTCTTGTCTTTGCTTGACATCTATGATTCTAACTGCTTACGTTGTACGTAGTGAATGAACTGGTCCATTGTGCTTGGCTCAGTTAATGGCATTCTAATGTCAGAGTCAAGGGGTTGTGAGTTGAAGTCCCACTACAGATTTGAGCACATAGTTGAGACCCCCACTTTAATGCAGTACTGAAAAAAATCCCCACTGTTGGAGGTGCTTTATGTGGATGGTAGCTGTATATTGTTAAGTAAACACAATATGACTATCTAATAGGAGTTAGCATTTTGTAGCAATTACACACCAAGGTATATCTTCTAGCGTTCTTGATTTTATTTGATGGGATGTTCTAGAGTGTTTGGAAATATAGGCAGCTAGTTATTCCGACGCTAATTTTAGTTTTTATTCAAATATAACAAGGCCCCTTCTATCTGCTTAGGTGGATTTTAAAGATTCCCTAGCAGTTCCTGAAGGAGTGCATAGAGATATCCCAGTCTCCAGATCCATATTCCATTCTTAACCAATCAAACAAAACACAAATTATCTGGTTGTTCATTTGTTGATTGTGGGACGTTATTATGCAGCAACGTTACTGTTGTGTTTACAAAGCAACAGCCACCCTTTCTAGGTGATCAAAAGGCAGCCCATCAGTTGGGAAGAGTTTTGGAACCTGCTGAGGAAATGATAAATCGTAATGTCAGCCCTTTCCTTTAAGACTGGTGGGGTAATGAGCACTGGGCAGAGGGTTACGGGTGCCAGTGAGACAGGTTCTGAGGAGGCTTCCAAAGTTGGGAAAAAGAAGCGAGAGTCAAGAGAAGGATTGGGGGCCCAAATTCCTGACAGCATATTTTCAAATGAAGCCAATTTGTACGGTCACAGGCACCAAAAAATAAATACACCCGACAACCCCGAGCCGTGTACTCTTAGTTACCACGGAGACAACCCAGCTATTCAAGCGTTGTGGGACTCTGATTTTTCACGGAGTCTCATTGGTGGCGGGAAAGTGGTGGAGTGACTTGTTAAAAGCCTTTACTTTAGCTGCACAATCACCATTAAAGCCATCGAGCCTGTCGCTGTCACAACATCAACTGTGCCTGAGAAACATGTGGCCCTGGGATAATACTGTACGGGTGGCCTTCCAACCTCAGGCACACTCCCAGTCAAGCCGCTGTCTCAGCCAGATACAGCAGCAGCAGCATTTAAACAACAGACCTGGAAAGGGCGGGGGGAGGTTTTGCTGGCAAACGGTGAGAGGAATCAATAATAAACATAGAGAGAACAAAAGGTAGCGTCTGCCAGAAATGACCAGAAAGAAAGTTCTGTGTCTCCTCTAGTAGCACTGACACAAAGTGCAACAAAAGTTGGTTTCATTATACACACACTCAAAACTTTGACCTACCTGCTTTCCCACTCTCCTGTCTGCCAATCGAGAATGCTGTGCTGGACCTAAGATGCACCTGTGATATTTTGAAGTAGGTGTGAGCGTGTGTTTGTGTGTCACGCAGTTATACTGTACTTACTTCCTGATCTGCCTCTAGCATTGCTGCTAACTGGTCTTGCAGGCTAGAAAAAGGGAGGGGAAGAGGTGGAGAAAGGACAACGGCAAAGAAGTGAAGAGTGACGAGGGGTGCAGGCATGGAAGGAACAGCAATATTTTAATCTAATCATTGCTTAAAATTACCAGAGCTCTGGAAGTGGGATTCAGCTATGGAGGCCCAGTAAGGTGTATATACGATTAATGATTGTAATTCCAGTTTTGTCATTCCGCATAAATAAATGCACAAAAGTAAGAGGTAAATAATTAAAATCTTTCCCTGCAATTAGTCAGATGCTGCAATTGCAATAGCCTGTGCGGTGCTCCTGTACTCAACATGTGTCAATAACCAACAGCAGCTAAGGTTCCGGGGAACCAGGAGTGTCAGTTATCGTTCCTCCTGCCTTAAGGGAGGGAAGCCCCTGCTGGGATACAGTTTCACAAGTGGCACTCCCTGCTGGGATACAGCTCCACAGGTGAGGACTCCCTGCTGGGATACAGTTTCACAAGTGGGACTCTCTGCTGGAATACAGTTTCACAAGTGGGACTCCCTGCTGGGATACAGCTCCACAGGTAGGACTCCCTGCTGGGATACAGCTCCACAGGTGAGGACCCCTGCTGGGATACAGTTTCACAAGTGGGACTCTGCTGGGATACAGTTTCACAAGTGGGACTCTCTGCTGGGATACAGTTTCACAAATGGGACTCTGCTGGGATACAGTTTCACAAATGGGACTCTCTGCTGGGATACAGTTTCACAAGTGGGACTCTCTGCTGGGATACAGCTCCAAAGGTAGGACTCCCTGCTGGGATACAGCTCCACAGGTGAGGACTCCTGCTGGGATACAGTTTCACAAGTGGGACTCTGCTGGGATATAGTTTCACAAGTGGGACTCTGCTGGGATACAGCACCACAGGTGAGGACCCCTGCTGGGATACAGTTTCACAAGTGGGACTCTCTGCTGGGATACAGCTCCACAGGTGGGGACCCCTGCTGGGATACAGTTTCACAAGTGGGACTCTCTGCTGGGATACAGCTCCACAGGTGGGGACCCCTGCTGGGATACAGTTTCACAAGTGGGACTCTGCTGGGATACAGCTTCACAGGTAGGACTTCCTGCTGGGATACAGTTTCACAAGTGGGACTCTTTGCTGGGATACAGTTTCACAAGTGGGACTCTGCTGGGATACAGTTTCACAAATGGGACTGTCTGCTGGGATACAGCTCTACAGGTAGGACTCCCTGCTGGGATACAGCACCACAGGTGAGGACACCTGCTGGGATAGTTTCACAAGTGGGACTCTGCTGGGATATAGTTTCACAGGTGAGGACTCCCTGCTGGGATACAGCTCCACAGGTAGGACTCTCTGCTGGGATACAGCTCCACAGGTGAGGACCCCTGCTGGGATACAGTTCCACAGGTGAGGACTCCCTGCTGGGATACAGTTTCACAAGTGGGACTCTGCTGGGATACAGCTCCACAGGTGAGGACCCCTGCTGGGATACAGTTTCACAAGTGGGACTCTCTGCTGGGATACAGTTTCACAAGTGGGACTCTCTGCTGGGATACAGTTTCACAAGTGGTACTCTCTGCTGGGATACAGTTTCACAAGTGGGACTTTCTGCTGGGATACAGTTCCACTCTTGTTGGTACAATTCCACAGGTAGGAGCCTCCTCTGCTAGCTTGCCTCAGTTCCTTGGTGCATTTACCAGCTGAGACATTGGGAAGTTATCTTTGTTTATTTATTTGTTCGGAGTGAATATGCGGTAAGCTGCTGAAAGTACAAGAATAAGTTCCCCAATGCCCTTCTCTTTAATGCACCATGCAGCACCAAACCAAGCAGACAAAAGGCAGAAGACTTCATCCTTAGTCTGCATGGAGCTAGGTGACCTCAACCATGATGTTATTAGGAGAATTACGACTGCCTTTGGTGGCCCTGGTTAATGGTAGGGAGGATTAACAGGGTTCCCAACTCAGAGCTGCTGGTCAATTCCCTTTGCTGGTAGGTCTATGTATCCCAGCAGGGATATACGAATGGTCATACATATGAAACGTCAACTCTGTTTCTCTCTTCACAATGCTGTCAGACCTGAGTTTTTCTGCTTTTGTCCCAGCAGGAGTCCTGCTTGTGAAACATGGGGTTAGTCTTGGTTCTTGTGGCCCTGCAGTTGAATTGCTGGTGCCACACATTGTGCAACTCACAATGAGAACCGTTAATTTGGGCAATTTGTTGGAAAACACACACACACACACACACACACACACACATATATATATATACATGTACATACATATACACAGACACACACACACAGTAATTGTGGAATTGTCACCTGTGGAAATGTCAGCCAGGCAGAGTCTGGTCAAGAATGACGGGAAGGCAGAATTGGCTAATTTTGCTGAGGTATTTAAAGAGTTAATTTTGTTTCTGTCTGCTAGAGGCTGAGTTCCTGAAAATGCAAAGTCATGCAGGCATAATGCAACCCTGCCACATGTAAGTAAAACAGAGGATTTTCTGTAATACCTCAGCCATGTGACTAACTGCAACTTTCATCTAAAATGAACATTTATAATTATATATACAGTAAACATTCCTCTTTCAATCATTTATAATTCCCCAAACACTTTGACACATGTAATCATTAAACCTCCAGGAACTGGCCCTTCCTTTTAAGCTTTCACTGTACACTTTATGTTTTCAAAGTCATAACATCAACAAAGCCATTTTTTCTCAAACAGGTTTTTCAACCCTTCCAAGCTTCTGACACAGTGATAGGAAATCAGTGTTAATATTCCCAGATCCCACTGCACATATTCTAGTTTCAGTGTGCTTCACATTAGGGACACTGAGTAAAGTCAATTGTAATTAGGCTACTTTTACACACACCCATAAAACCCAAATTTGGCCAGATGAACTATCTTGAGAGCACCCCATCCCCCACTCTCTACCATTTTAATGGCCTGTCTGACCACGAGTGTGTCTGACCCTATTTCAGCGTTCTGCGCATTCACAACAGGAGGGGAGGGCATAGACCAGCTAACCCCAGCTGAACATGCAGGACCAGAGACTTCACTACACGATGGTGTGATGTGTTTATTGATTACTGAGGCAAACTAAAAAGTTTGATCTGAAGTTTGGTCTTTTGGAAGTGACTTCTGTGCCTATAACATTTGCATCTCATTTTCTGTTTCAGTGCCTTTTTCTAAAAAAACAGAAACTAGACTGAATTAAATATAATTTAAAACCCCAATATTTAAATGTAATGCTTTTTCCAAACCGCTTTTATAGAAAAATGACACTTGCCTTTTTTTTTAAAGACTATTTTACAGCTGGAACAAAGTGTGGCATGTAAAGTGTGATGGTTAATAAAGCATATCAATTTAAATCATATATACACATACACTAAATCAAAAAAGAAATGTGACAGCATGTTGAAAGTCTTCCCTGTCCAGCTTAACTTTTATTGGTACACTGAGGCTCCTGAGATTCCATAGTTATCGGCTCCTAAATGCGATCTCCAGCCTGTCAAGGGTTCACTAATTTCACCATAAGTGTATTGACTGTTGCTCAGTTGGTGGCACTCTTGCCTCCAAGTCAGAAGGTCATGGATTCAAGTTCCACCAAAATCAAAGCTAACACTTCAGTTCTGAGGGTGTGCTGCACTGACTGAGCAGCTACTTTTCAGCTGAGATGTCAAAAAAAATGTCTGCCCTCTCAAGTTGATGTAAAAGATCTCCTGGCACTACTTTGAAGAAGAGCACAGGAGTTATCCCCGATGTCCTGGCCAATATCCCTTAATCAACTTCACAAAAACAGGTTATCTGACTATTATCACTTTGCTGTTCCTGGGAGCTTGCTGTGCCTAAATTGGCTGCTGTGTTTCCTACATTACATCAGTGACTATGCTTCAAAAGTACTTCATTGACTGTAAAATGCTGTGGGACATCCTGCGGTCACGAAAGGAGCAATATAAATTGCAAGTTTTTTTTTAAAGTGTCAAGTTAGCATTAGGTGCTTAATGAAAGGCTACCCTGAGCGATGGGAAGGTCAGTTGGCTAGTGTCATTCCTCCTGATTACTCTAAAGCAGTGTCTACATATGAAGGTTGGGTGAGACTGTGAAATCCCAAGGGTCATGTATGAGTAATAGCCACTTGGGCAAGCTACCCGAGGGAGGACGTCATGAAGAATGTTCACACTTAGACCAGAGGTGATGACACTAATGGAACAAGCTCAGATATCTTCGCTCGGACCACTGAGTAGTTTGCTAATATTCATGATCTAGACTCGCATATAAAGAGGGGTTGGAGAGAGGCTGGCACCATAGTACCTAAAAAATACTCATGACCTTTAGGTTGGGCAATACTGAAGGTAAAAATCAACTGAGCTTCAAATCAAGATAAGTGTTCTCCCCCCATAGCAGCACAATGCCAGTCTGATTTATTCCAACAAATTATCTAATGTTATGTATTACTATGCTAAAGTGGAATTAATACAAAATGACTGTATGGAGTAAGTGTAATTATCATTAGTATTGGATTACTGCCAGTGTTAATATACCAGTACAGTAACACAAGGGATCTAAACAGTTGCTTTTACAATTACATAAAAAAATTACATAAAAAAACAATTAAACTCTACACTATACTAAATTAATGTGATGGGACCTGCATTCAATTCCAATATTAGAGCATGTTAGAATAATTCGAATAGATAGCTCCAATGTGGAGTTAGCATTAGTACAGACTTGATAAGATAGTGTCTTCCTATGCTAGAGAGCCATGGCAGGAAATTTTCATTTGGAAGCATTGGCCTCATCCCCCATCTGGAAAGTCAGGGGACAGCCTGCTTTCACAGGGCTGAGAAGCCGCGATCTGATTTAACAGCTGTCTGCCTGTTGAATGTCTCAGGTCGTGGCTTCTACCCCTCTCCGGCTAGATGCCCCACCTCCGAGAACTCCAGTCAATCAGATGGCCAGCAGCTCACCTGTCCCAGCAGCACCACCAAGAGTGGTGGCCACTGCTGGGACTGCAGCCAGTTCCTCACGAAGAGCAGCAGGGAGGCTGGACGGTAGGGGCGTTTTCTCCAGGCCCAGTAAGGCGGCAAGGCCGGCTGTGATCGGGAGGCTGGAGCAGAGGGAGAACCAGCAGGTACAGCAATTAACATTGAGGGGGGACCTCTATTGAGCACAGGGTGCCTGAAAAGGAGGGCCCCCCCCCACTTAGTCCACAGCCTCACCATGTGGTTTGGCACAACACCCTGCTACTGGTAAAATACCAGCAGCAATGAGTCAAGACCCTTAAGTGGCCATTAATAATTGGTCCGATAAGGACCTCAATGGGTCAAAGTCTGGGTAAGCACGATGCCTGTCAGGTTGGTAGGCGAAGGGTACAGTGCCACCACCATGCCTCTTGATTCCTCCCCCCCCCACCCCACCCCACCTGCCAGCCTGCCAATCTACTCCTGGCGGGGCTGGGTGGAGGGGGTGCTGGGGAGTCCTAAAATTCCAGCCCATGTTTCTATCCGTACTGACATAAGTAATATTAATTTATGACTAGAATTTGCAAAGCTCAGAGAAATAACAACAAAGTGTGACAAGGAGCATGTTACAGGAAGTATGTGTCCCATGCACAGGAGGCACATGTTAGATGCAAGACTGTTAACATATCATAAATAATTTAGAAAAGGATTGTTTAATCTACTATGTAAAAACTCCCATTCAACTCTTCTGAATAAAAATGCTTTTTCACTGGTTAATTCCTCCCTCACCAGTGCTGTTCACTCTCAAATAGAAAGTCATTTGGTGTAACTGGCTCTCTCCTGTTGCCTGCTCTCAAAAATGCTTCAGCCTCCCTTCTTATTATTTTCCATTGTTCTGTCTCTTCACACGTGGCACCAACATGCTTCCTCTCCTTGCAAACAACAAAGTGGGGGGAGTTTTGCTCTGAAACAGAATGGGTCTGCATCCACAGCAACAGGCTGGTAGGTGAGAATTGATTCTCGTTAATTAATTACTGGTAAACCTGTATTTGATGGATGGAAGTAGCAGGGTCAAGTGCCAGGCTCCAGGTGCATGAGATGTGCATAATGAAGGATAATCAGACTTTCTTGCAATGCATGAGAAGCAGCAGTTGGTATTGATGGGGATTCCATAATTAAGGGAAGAGGCAAACCTGTTTCTATCTTAGACGAGAGAAAAAGCAAAAGAATTGCTGACTAGGCAGCAAGACGGTTTTTGTAGACATAGCTGGTGATGACAATGAGAACCCTGCTTTCATCCAGTTCTGGCCTCCTGTATATCCCTAACTCCCTTTGTCCCACCACCAGTGGCCATGCTTCTTATTATTGAGATAATCGGCGAGATGGGGGTAGGACAATTAAGAGATGAAGAAGGGAGTGGATGGGGATGTGGAATTTGAAACACAAAGAGATCAGCCATGATCTTATTGAATGGGGGAGTAGGCTCGAGGGGCCGAATGGCCAACCTCTGCTTCTATTTCAGATGTATGTTCTCATGAAAGCTTCTTGTAGAGGGGCAGAGACACTAAATCAGTGCTTTTCTGCCCATTTTTCAATGGAAGTGGAAATTGGCATTTTTGATCTACTGGTGGATGTAGAACTGTTAGTAGAGGTTATTACGCAAAGAGGAATGACACAAAAATAAGTTATCTGAAAGAGACAACCCATGAGGATCAAATAGTTTATATCCAAAAATCCTAAGGGAAGCTAGGGTCAAAGCAGCAAGGGATCTGAACGTGGGCCAGGATTTTACAACCCCGCTGTGGCATGTCTCCCCCCAGTGGATGCGGCAAACCACTTAAATCTCCATTCAGTTTGGTGGGACCGTAATATCACGCTGGGCTGTAAAATCCTGGTCATGCTTTTCAAAATCTGGGATAGGTAAAAGGGTTAGAGGACTGGCGATTGACAAATATGGCCCCCTTCTTCAAAATAAAAGAGAGAGATAAGACAGAAAGTTAGAGGCCAGCTAATCTTACTTCAGCTGTTGGATATAGTGGAGTCCAGAATATGGGATGAAATTACTGTGCGCTTGAAGAGAGATGAATTAATCAGGGTCAGTCAGCACAAATTTCATGCTCGTCCAAAATCCTTGCATTTCTGTAGCTGCTGGCATTTATTTTTGCTTTTTACAGATTTTCTTTTGGATCATACTGCAAAGGGAATCTCCATGTCATGCACATCTGAGGTTGTAATTATTCTTGCTGAATAACAGTTAAGAGTTCTGTTTATAGCAGATTTTCCTGCAAATACTGAAGTAAGTTTCTTTACAGGAATGCATTTTCTCAATAGAGTATTTCGTCTTCCTTCCTCTCTTGATCCTAGTCCTGTTTTTTTTTAAGGGGCACTTGGTTGCCACCATGAGCTATCTGCCCGGACAGTGAATGTCAGCAAAATATAAGGCAGCTGAGTATGTTACAGGTCCTGCCTTTACCTGGCATCAGGATGTATACATTTTTCAGCAGAACTACAGTCAGGAGAGGGAACTCCAGCTGACATTTCATTTCCTTAGCTCTGGCAGCAAACCGTTACCCTAGATGAGCTTTAGATAACTCAACGCAGGGTCACCAGAAGATCAAACCTAGTTCTTTTCTGACCGCGTTCCACGTTTAGCAGTGAGCAGTATTTTTGCCAATTCAGCCACCAGGGGAGAGTCCAACAGAATATTTAAGACACCACAAGATACAGTTATTACATTTTCATTGGTGCTAAAATATTGGTGTTAAAATTTCTCATTAAAAGAAAATCTCTATATTAATGGGCCTCGGTAATGCTAAATAACTTGTGTGGGTGTCAGGGTGATTGTCTTTGAGGAAGTAGCAATTTCTCTCAGCCTTGCATTACTTAACAGCACAGCAACAACTGCTTAAAGACAGAGCAAGGGGATAGCAATGAACAATTATTGATGTAAGTGATCAAGGCTGTTGAGGCTTAATTAATTTTGTGGCTTCCTCCAGTTTATGTCCTACTTACAGGGTTTCAATTAAATCTTCAATAAAAAGCAATAAATCAATTAAAAGCAATCAACTTGATAAGGCATTAGTGTTTATAATTATGGCTTTGAAATATTCCATGTGATGATTATATGGCATTATATGTAACATTGTGCAGCTATGAAGGACATTGGGTAAACGGGTTTAGTATCTGCAGATTTTGGTTCCATGCTTTAAATGCAACTTATGGGAACTTAAGGTATGTGACAAACTCTTCCCCCACCCAATCCTAAGTTCCCCTGATGATTTGGGTCTGTGAATAGACTATTGTGTCCAGTTTTGGTCACCAGACTTTAGGAAAGATGCGCGGATCCTTGAGAGAGCGCAGGGTAGATTTACCACAACAGTTCCGAGGTGGGGGAGGGATTTTAGCTACAAGGTTAGGTTGGAGAAGCTGCTGTTGATCTCCTCAGAGCAAAAGAGATTGAGGGGAGATCTAATGGAGGTGTGAAAGATTATGACACATTTAGGTAGGGTAGACAAAGAAAAGCTGTTCCCAATTAGTTGATTGTACAAGAATGAGGACGCACAGGTTTAAAATTTTAGAAAAGAAATGTGGGGGATGTGAGGAAGAACTTTTTGAAGCAGCGAGCTGTAATGGCCTGGACCTCACTGCCTTTGAGGGTGGTGGAAGCAGAGATGATGAATGATTTCAAAAGAAAATTGGATGGGAACTTGATGGAAATAAAATGGCAGGACTATGGTGATAGCACAGGGGAATGGGACTGATTGGATTGTGCGACAGAGAGCTGACATGGACCTGATGGGCTGAATGGCCTCCTATGCTGTTATAATGGCTCTGACTTTATTCCTCTATTCCGCATCTAATCTGCTACTATGCTGTGCTATTCAAGAAGCTCCCAAATTTAATCCCTAATCTGTGCTGGGTAAATTAATCCCAGCTGGGGGCTCTATTCTTGGCCTCTGTGCTCCTGGGAAAATAATTCACTGGATATTGATCAGTATCCAGTGAAACTGGTGCTCATTCAAACCTCACCTCTCTTCTCCCTGTGAAGAATGGAAAGTACATAGCTCCTGGGGAAGGCGAATTCTTCTCCTCAATTTGTGTAGCCACATCACTGATGTGTCACTAATCACATTTCATTTTATTTTCACGCTTCTTAAACTTGAAGTTTTCTTTAAGCTTCTGTCTAATTCTCTCTTGCATGTTGCAATTGCTTTGGGTTCCATAGGTGCTGTGGTAAAAAGATTCCATAATCTAATGACCTTTTGCAATAAATAATATTCTTTTAGTCCACCCCACCTCCACAAGGGCCATCTGTCATTTGTTCATGTTATTCTTTCCAGACTGCTTACCCTTGTCCGGCTATTATCACATTCTGCTTTCTTACCTTAATGCTACCACCAGCACCTCCTTTAGCCAGTATGACTACCATTAACACCCCTTTGCCTCTCCTTTGCCCCCACCTATCGCCAGCCTTCTATCCAACTTCACCTGCTCCACCCCCTTAAACTGTATAAATTCATCACTTTTTTACTTCTCTTTAGCTCTGAAGGAGAGTCATACGGACTTGAAACATTAACTCTGTTTTTCTCTCTACAGATGCTGTCAGACCTGCTGAGTTTTTCCAGCATTTTCTGTTTTTGTTTCAGATTTCCAGCATCTGTAGTATTTTGCTTTTTTCTTTTAGTGTTTCTCTGCTAATAATGATTACAAAGCACGTGGATCTATGAGAAGGACAGGCAGGAAAACCCAGACTAATGATGGTCGAAGCAACGTAACTGAAACGTGCCCACCAGCCACCCCCATCCCCCTGAAGTCATGTAATCGCCTGCGTGACACAAACCCCATCACATCCATCCCACCCACAACACCCAGAAAAAAAGAGGGCAAACAGGGGAAAAAAACACTCTGGGAAATTCCTCTCCCATCCCGGCTCAGGTAATTAAAAACCAGTTCAGAAGATCACGTGAAGCAAGAGTACATTATATGTAATCCACTCAGCTAAAACACTCAAACCCAGATTTTTGTCACATTGGACAGCCATACCATTGTGGCGAAAATCCCAGAAATGGTTGGAAATTCTAACTCCTACCCCCTCCCCCAACACAACACCTGCAATTTTGGTGGAGATGGGACTAGAGTCGGGCCAGGGTTTGCGTGCATGCGGTTTATAGAGCAGTTGGCCATTTAAATCGTCAGTTGCTTCCACTGAAATGGAATTTTGGTAGGGAAGGAGTGTGAAACCCAAGTCTGCCGATTAGAACAGGTAAAAGCAAGTCTGAACTTGGTGAATTTATTTGGATAGCCAGGATATCCCCTTGGATATGGTCCCAGGAGACCTTTGCGGAGGTGAGACAACTTTTGCAAGAGATAAGGCACCCTTTCAACTTATTAAAAGTAAATGTCTTTGTGCATAAAAAGTACCTAAACTCATAGGGCAGAATTTTCTGCCTGTAGGGCGGGCGGGTCCAACCCAATCTCCGGCGGTCGGGGGTTGGGGGGTGGGGGGGGAGCTGATCCCCGCTGGAGAAGCAGCCCTGCTGCCATTTTATGTGGGTTGGCTAATTAAGGCCCGCCCAGTGTGACGTCTAGCGGGAAGCGCTATGCGTTCCCTGTGCAGGTGGAGGGGATTCCCCAAAAGTGAGAGTGCGCTCTCTCTCACATGCGCACAAAAGAGCGCACATCTCCCTGAGGCTAAGTGCAGTCTCAGGGAGATTGCTTCCACGTTGAAAAATATTAAAAATAGAAAAATAAAAGTTCCCTAACATGTCCCCCTCATGTGACAATGTCACATGACATGGGACATGTTCATAATTTACATAATAACTTCATTAAAGTTTTTAAAACCCTGCATGAAACCTCAGCCGCTGGATGAGGTTTCACGTTTTCTCTAGTTGACGCCGGGGCTCCTGGCCTGCTCACCAATGGGCAGGTCCTTTAATTGGTTAAATGACCCTGTCAATGGCCTCAATTGGCCATTGACAGGTTGGTGGGCCTGCAGCTGATTTTGCTGCACCCCCGCCTTCCTGAAAATTTAAATGCGGGCACGATGACGTCGGGGGTTCTGCCTGACATCATCCCGCGTCATTTTATGTGTCGGCGAGCAGGCCCCGCCCCCTGCTCGTCGATGGCAAAATTCTGCCCTTACTGTCAAGCTATTAAAGAATTGGCAATGAACTCTCAAGCCATCAAGGGGCTGTCAAAGCTGTCAAAGCTGTCCAAGAACTGTCAAAAGATGCTGGGTGAGTTGGCATGGAGAGGGTAAGGGCAAAGGGTGGTGGGTGGAGGGGCATGGTTTGTTATGAGTTGGCAGTAAACAGACATAGGGACTATAAAGGGCTATGAGGATGTGGGGGGCATAGGAAGTATGAGGGGCTGCGGCAGGGGGGAGGATTGGTGGGTTGCATGAGGTGACATATATGGCCATGGATGGGGCATGGGCACTGTGTGGAGAGGGGTGAGAGGGGTAAGGGGTGGGGATTGTTTATTTAATTCAACACCATGCCAGAACACAGAGGCAGGCCTTCTGCCCAGTCCACCTCTGCACCCAGCAGCCTCTGCATTCACTCCAGGGGGATGGCGGACCTGACTTCCAATTCAGCCCAACACCACCCCCAACCCCACCCCCCCAGGAATGAAAATCTGACCTGGTGGGGGGTAGCCAGTTTTAAAAGTTGGGTTCACAGAGCCGGGGAATTCTCCAGTCTTTTGCCCACCCAACCTGGGAGCAGAAATCTGGATCTCAGTGTAGAATGAAAGAAAGTCTATTTATATAATGCCTTTCACAACCTCAGGATGTCCCAAAGCACTTTACAGGCAATTGAATGTTTTACAGGGAGTGCCCGGGGAGGCTGGTCCTAACTGATACATAGTTGGATCCAAAATGTCAAATCAGATTCATTTTAGGGATGTGAGCATCGCAGGCAAGGCCAGCATTTATTGCCTATCTGTGTTTGATAAGTTGGTGGTGAGCCACATTATTAAACCATGTGGTGTTGGTGCTTTCTTCTGTAGAGGCTTGATACAGCTAACTGGCTTGGTTGGCCATTTCAGAGGGCAGTTATGAGTCAACCACATTGCTGTGGGTGTGGAGTCACATGTAGGCCAGACCAGGTAAGGACGGCAGATTTCCTTCCCTAAAGGACATTAGTGAACCAGATGGGTTTCTACAACAATCTGGTAGTTTTGGCTTTTTTACAGACCACACTTTGCCATGAATTTAAACATTCTTTCCATCATGGCCGACCAAGAATCCCTCCCACTCTTACCATCTGCCAATGGTGTATGTTGGAAGGACTTACAAGTTGAAACACAACCCATTTGACCACGTTACAAACACACCTTCCTCGGCCATCAAGTCCTGCTTGAACCCTGAACTTCTAGTTCAGGGGCATGGACTCTACCCACTGTGCCTCAAGACCTCCAAGGTTAGCATTTATTCCATATTTATTAATTAATTGAATTTAACTGCCTCCAGCTGCTGCGGTGAGATTTGAACTGAGATTACTGGAGCATTATTCCAGGCTTCTGGTTTACTAATCCAGCAAAATTACCACTATGCCACCATCCCCTTATACGCTCCAATCAGTAACACCAGCAAGATTAAAAAGAATATGAGTGATGAGCAAGAAAGTCAAGAGGTAGCCGGTGGTGGCAAATTTTAAATTCTTGTAGGTTGTATCTTTTGTTGAATTACGAAGCATTGCAATAATCTTGGCAACACTGTAACTGTCTTTTAAAGATGAGCATTTTTCATGTATGATTTTTATTGCACTGCACATGTCTTGCTGCTGTCATAAAATAGCTATTATGCTCACATTTTTAACGGCAATGTAATTTAGCTGTTAGATCCATACCTGAATTTTATTGCACTATAAATTCCTTGCAGCAAACCAAAATCTGCAGATTTCTTCTGTGAACAATTTCGGCTCTAAAATACCTACATTGAGCTGATTGACCTTGATACAGAGCTGGGATGGACTCTGAACCTTTATGAACAGTAAATCTGTAAATTACCCATTGCATATGAAGTGATAGCAGTGTGCAAGGAGACCGGGCTGTTTGTCTTCCAGTGAATTTGGTGCTCATCAAACTGAGGAAAGGAAGCACTTGGAACAACAACTTATATTTATAAAAAGTAAGATACCTCTTGGGATTGTTAAAAGTAAACATGATTGTGCGTAAAAAGTGCATAAACTCATTGGAACTGTCAAGCTGTTAAAGAACTATCAAAGGACAAGCTGTCAAGGAACTGTCAAGCTGTCAAAGCTGTTAAGGAACTGTCGAAGGATAATGGGTGAGTTGGCAAGGAGCAGCTAAAGGCAAAGGGTGGTGGGTGGGGGGCATGGGCTGGCATTATTTTAACACAATAAGATGTCCCAGGAGTACTGTAAAACAAAATATGACAAAATATATCACCAGATGGACTGCAGCGGTTCAAGAAGGTGGCTTATCACCATCTTCTCAAGGGCAATTTTGGAAGGGCAACAAATGCTGGTCTTGTTAGCAATGTCCAGATCCCATGAAACAGTATAAAAGGAGATATTAGGTTAGATGACCTAAAGCTTAGTTGGTTTTAATAAATGCCTTACGGGATGACAATGAGATCGAGAGGTGGAGAGTATTAGGGAGGGTATTCCAGAGCTTAGATACCAGGCAACTGGAGACGCAACAGTCAATAATGGAGCAATTAAAATCTGTGGTGCTCAAGAGGTCAGAATTAGAGGAGTGCACATATTTCAGAGGGTTGTGGGGCTGGAGGAAATTACGGAGGTAGAGAGGGGAGAGGCCATGGAGAGATTTGAAAACAAGGGTGAGAATTTTAAAATCAAGATGGTGCTTTGCTGGGAGTAAATGTAGGTCAGCGATCACAGGGGGTTAGGGGAGTGGGAGTTGGTACAAGTTAAGACATGGGCAACAGAGTTTTGGATGAAATAGATTATATTTCCTACCCAGCACCCAACCCCAACAGGGCGCCTGCTGGAAGTGCATCAAATCAGGACTTCCACTTGCCATCATCTGGGGTCAGGTGAATTGGATTGTTGTTGTGGCCTCCCAATGATAGTCTTCAGCCACCAGACCATTTGCTTTGCAAGTAAGGTTGCCAAGTCTGGTATTCCTGAAGGTTTCATCACATGACCTTCCACCTCCAATTGCCGCACCCCTGCTATTAGCCGCCAAGGTCCATTACTTCGAGGCTCCCCGCCTTCCCTCGCCAATTCTACAGACTCCTCGGCCAGGATTTCCCAGTCGGTGAGCAGGGGGGCAGGGCCCACTCGCCGACACGTAAAATGCTGCGTAATGATGTCAGCTGGAACTCCCGACGTCACCGGGTCTCATTTCAATTTTCAGGGGGGTGGGGGCTCAGCCAAATCAGCTGTGCGCCCACCGACTTGTCAGTGGCCAATTGAAGCCATTGACAAAGTAATTGAGGTAATTAGTGGAGCTGCCCGTCCAACTGTAAAGTTGGTGGGCAGGCTGGGAGCTCTGGTGGGCATTAGAAAAAGCATGAAACCTCATCCATGGGCGGGATGAGGTTTCATGTAGGTTTTTAAAACAGCACTTAGCCTCAGGAAGATGAGTGCGCATGTGCGAAAGAGCGTACTCTCGGCTCAGGGAACCCCCCCCCTCCGCCCACACAGGGAGTGCATAGCGCTTCCTGGCGGACGTCACACTGGGCGGGCCTTAATTGGCCTGCCCACATAAAATGTCGGTGCGCCCCCGATTGGGGGCGCCGATCGGAGGCGAGGCCTCAACGCGCCCGATCCTGAACTTCCCCCCCCAACGGGGTGAAAATTCTGCCCCATATTCTGTGATTGGATGTTGCTTCTTGTAGATTCTCCTGTCATTTGGACCGATGGACGTTCAGCAAGGAGATCAGTTGTTCACCATCTAGGTTGGTATTTTCTGATATGTAATTGCAAATATAGGTACCGGGTTCCTTATCTAGTGTCCCAAAAACCGGAAGGACCCACAAACTGGGTCAGGCATTGCTGCCCATCATATCTTTTATTAACAAAGGGTCAATTTACAGGAATCCATTGATGGCCCCAAACACGATTACTCCCCCCACCCACCCCCTTAATAAGTTATTTTACCATTGGTGATGGAGGGCTACTAATGTTTCAGATCTGTGACATTTCCTTAGAATATTCTAACCAAACATTCTTGCAGATTGTACTTTTAAACTGAAAGATGCACAAAAACAAATCTGTCGGTCATGCACTTAGTACCTTGATAGTTATTTTATTGTTGATGGTGGAGGGGTACTTCTGGTGCACTGCATATTGGGTTGCAGCGCACTTATCCCCTGCTCTTTGGGTCCAGCCTATTCCCCCACCCCACCCCAGGACCCAAAATCCGGAAAATCCCTCAATCGGGCACACATCTGGTCCCGAACTTCCCAGTTATGTGTCCGGTACCTGTATTACATATGAGGTCGCTGTTGTTGGGGTGGGTGAAAGCATTGCAGTGTGTGCTTGCTTGTCTTAGAGGAACCTAACCTCTGTCCTTCTCGAATGTTAAAACTGCTCGATGACAGAGACTTCTCCATTTGGATCTGTCCACGGTTGTTTTTTTTCCCATGAAGTGGGGTCCAAGCTACACTCCCTGGGATTGGCTTTCAGGTCCTCATCTCAGGTCACAAGGATGATTCTTGACTCCCAGTCAAGACATTCCCCTCTTCCCACCTCCAATATTTTTATAACAAATAAACAAAAGTGATCAAGGTAAACAAAAAAACCCATTTTTTTAAAGCCCCTATGACTATTCTCCTTGGTTTGCTCACAGCACTAGTCTGGAGATCAGTCTTTCATCCCTGGAGACTCCAGAGCAATCCCGGAGAGTTGGTGATTCCAGGTGGAGAGCCTCATTTCCTCAGTTTTATATCCCAATCCCTTTGAGATAAATGCCACCAGTCCATTCGTTTTGTTGATTAACTTTCTGTACTTGTGGACTAGCTTTCGGTGATCTGTGTGCATAAGACACCCAAACCCCTTTGCTCGACATCCTCCACCCATTACATACGAGATGTTTTTATCCACAGGAGCATGAAGTGTGCTGTGACTGCAGGATGAGGGAACACATCTTTAAACTGGTGAAAGCCAAACTTACATATCAGGCAGCTCATCACACAAAGAGTAATTGCAATTTGGAATGTAGCCTTGGTAGGAGAGTGAAGATAAAAGATTTGGAATCACATATAGGATCGGAATCCCCCCCCCCCTGCCAACTGGAAAAATTACGGAATATGAAAATCCCAAAAACCCACGGACATAAGAGCTGTAAAATAAAAGCCAAACACACGACCCAGAATGTTTAGCTCCTCGGGCAGGCACTCACCCAATCTGACGGAGCACAAAATGACGAGCGATGACATCGGGTGAGCTTTAACTGGCCCGCCAACATGAAATCGCGGTCTGGCTCCAATTGTGGGCGGTGGTCGGCTTCCCGACCTCCCTCCCCCCCCTGCAGAACCTGTCCAACGAGGGGAAAATCCTCCCCACAGAGGCAGGCTATGCAGTAAGGGATTAATTCAAAACATTGCAACTGACTGATACAATTAAGAGTCTGGAAATGAGAGCATTATCACAATAATGGTGCAAGGTAACTGCTTCTGCTTGATGTAGTTAAAGGACATCCAGTGGTACAGGACAGCTGCCATCTCATAATCCAATTAAGAAATTGGGAGTTCCATTAGCATCACTGCCCCAGACGACAGACATCACATGACACCTTTCGCTCCTGTTAAGGAAGAGGGAAAAGCATTGACATGCCCACCTACTCTGGAGACAAAGATCCCTCATCATGGAGTGGGGTTCCATTGTTTCCTGTTGTGGAAATAACGTGAGAACTGGGTATGTCTACAGGCCAGTCTAGATCAGGGCATGGAATAAACTAAAGGATTACAAGATGCTAAACACCGGGCGATTTAGCAGGATGGCAACAGGAGATGGGTCTGTGATATTTGCAATATGATTTATTATAAAGGAGGACAAAAATGGAGGGGGTGCTACAGTCGGAAGAAGGATCAGGCCTGGTCACCTGGACTCAGGCCTACAATCACCAACGACAGACCAGCCAGGTTGGTGATTATAAGCGTTCTCAGACAAACTGTAGTGACATTGGCCTGAGGGTTTTGTAAGGGCTTGGGGCGAAAGCGTGGTGTTTTTGCCTGTATTTTGTAAATGTTTTCTTTTCAGCCAAATCATAATGGTTTGGGCCTGAGGTTTGAGGAAGGGTTTGGGACTAAGACCTGGTGTTTTGTCCATAATTCTAGTAAGGCTTTTAGCAAGTTGTGGTGATTTCGCTGGGTAAACTGGGAACCGAGGTCAAATCATGGAAGGGTCAGTTGGGAACTGGGGGCGTCCACCTCAGCTAATCACAGAAGGGTTTGAACTGAGGCTAGTTAATTTTAATTTTGTGTGAGTTTGTGTTTGTATTGTCTGAACTAGATTCCCGGTATCTGTATTAGGGACTTAGTGCACTTAATAAAACATTAACCTATAGTTGAGCCAAAGCCTGTGTCCGTGAGATTTGTTCTTTGTAAATCCTAAAGCCCAAGAAGCATTTGTAAGGGGGACAGGAGTGGGAACCTCTGACACACATCAGAGGCAGTTAGATGTTGTAGTGGGGGGGACTGTGGATGAATGAGCTAGAATCGGTCTTCATCACTTCAATACCTTGTGAAGTGTCCATTTTACACATCAAAGGACTTTTGGAACTGTCTGCAATGCAGCTGTTTGTCCTACAAGGACCAGGAGCCTTGTGAAAGATGGATACTGATTCCACACAACAGTACATGTGTCAGACAAGCATCCATCTTAAACAGCATGATATCCCCTGCAAGATGAATGGTTTCTCTGCCAATGCATCAATTTCGTACACTGTAAAGTGCTGCTTGTACACATCGCTCATCTCTGAAACACTGGTGATCTAGATAACAAGACAAGCCCAGAATCAAATAGCGCTATGAATCACAGAAAAATAGCACACAGATTGGCCAAAGTAGATTCAGATCTTACAGCGCAGAAAGAGGCCACTCAGCCCATTGTGTCTGTGCAAACTCTTTGAAAGAGCTATCCAATTTGTCACACTTCCCCATTCTTTCCACACAGCCTTGCAAATATTTCCTTTTCATATATGTTTCCAATTTCCTTCTGGAAGGTATTATTGAATCTGCTTCCACCACTCTTTCAGGCAGCGCATTCCAGATCATAACATATAACAGTATTAAAAAATCCTCTTAATTTCCCTTCTGGTTGTTTTACTAATTATCTTAAATCAGTGCCCCACTCACAGTTGAAACAGGTTCTCCTCTTTTATTTTATCAAAACTCCTCATAATTTTGAACACATATTAAATCTCCCCATAACTTAATTTACCCTAAGGAGAACAATCCCAGCTTTTCTCCACCAAACCGAAGTCCTTCATCTGAATGCGATTCTGGTAAATTTCCTCTGTTGCCTTTCTAAGACCTTGACATCCTTCCTAAAATGTGGTGCTCAAACTTGAGAACTTTAGCAGGGGCCTGATTTATAAAACATTTTTATTGCGTCGTTTCATTTAATGCGCAATTAAATGTCTCGTATCATGTGCATATTTTGACCATAAAAGGTGTACAGTGTATTCAAGACAATTTTCTTAAACTCTTCAAAACTATACATTGCCAATCACATCCAAGGCGGAGAGGGAGGGCACTCAATTAGCCTCAGGACCTCTGATTTAGGAAAGGAAAGAAATCAAACCTGAAAACCCACAAGCTTATGTAGGGGTCAACATCAACATTGTGAGATAATGTAAAATGGGTGATAGTGAGCATTTTTTTACATCTCTTAATTAATTTTTATTGTAATGAATGGATATAAAACCCATTTTACAATCGATCTTCTGTATCGCTAGATATATTATCATTTTCTGTCAAATTTGCACCCATTATAGCATAAAGTTGGTAGGGAAATAGCAACATGAAGCAACAAAATTTCACAGTAATTCAGCACCACAACCAGCACCAGAACTGAACCAACTGAACGTCTAATTTAGATTGTAGCCATGCCGGTGAATTCTCTTAGGTGAATTCATCACAAAATGTTGTGGTATGTGTCACAATGTCACAACTCTCATTGATCAGGCCCTTGCCTGCCCTGTGTCTACTCAATGGCATCGATCCAGGCTGTCACACCTGTAGACTCATACCAGAGATTGGAACAGGCAACAAGAGAAGAGCAAGAGAGTTAGAGAGAGGGAGGGAGGGAAATATAGGGGCAGGGAGAACAAAATAAAAACAGAAAATTCTGGAAATAGTCACAAGGTGAGTCAGCCAGTGGAAAAGAAAGGCAGCTTTTTACATTTTTGGTATGTAAACTTTAATTAGGAAAAGGAAGGGAGAAAGTGAAGAAAGGCAACAGGAAAACGACAGCTACAGAGAAAATGAGAAAAGGAATGGGATAGAGAGATATGGAATTAGAGAGGGAAAATATGGTAGGAAAATATGTATTGAATTGGATAGAGGTAGGGAATAGAATAGAAAGGCAAAGAATGAGGAGGGGTAGGGAAATGGGTGAAGAGGCAGTGAAGGGGAGAGGAAATGGTAAAGAGGGGTAGCAGAATGGATAGGGAGCAGGTAATGAAATAAAAAGGCAGAGATACCGGCTATTTTACATTTTTGACATTCATAGTGAATCCATCCAGAAACAGGATCCTTCTGCCAAGACTAGGCAGCTGACGGCCCTGAGGGGAGTAAACACAGAGATAATGAGTTGAGTTGAGCTGGTAAGCATTTTTTTGTTGTTGGCCAGAGACAATGTTGGACAGGTTTTACTGGATTCCTCTGGGCCTACAATTAGGGCAGAATCTTCAAACATGCACAGAGCTAGGACATTCCAACCAGAATTACCCCCCATTAAATGTAAGAACCAGAAAGGTAAGGCTGATGCACTAATGAGACTACCAGGCATTATATAATATTTCTTTCCATTTCCTAGAATTATTTTCCAAATGTGTGCTCCATTTCTTTTCTATTGTCTCTCCCCTTCCTCTTTCATTTTAATGTACAATCCCCACCGGCAGCAGCAGCTCTTTTGATACTGCTGTCAAGTTACCATTCTTCGTCACATTGGGCAGGCTATTCAACTGGGCATCACAGCCAATCAATCAGTATCCCTCACCAGAATCATAAAATAGCGATCAAATACCAGGGCCCTGGTGGGGGAGTCCAGAACAAGGGGCCATAACATTAAAATTTGAGGTGAGCCCTTCTGGGGTCGTTGTCAAGAAGCACTTTTTCACACAAAGAGTAGCGGAAACTTCGAACTCTCTCTCCCATAAAGCTGTCGAGGCTTGGTGGGTGGGTGGGGTCAATCGAAAATCTCAAAACTGAAATTGATACATTTCCTTTAGGTAAGGCAGGTAAGCAGGTGGGTTGAATTAAGATGCAGATCAGCCATGATCTATCTGAAGCAGGTTTGAAGGGCCGAATGGCCTCCTCCTGTTCTTGTGCTCCTATGTTCCAACCTGGCTTCAATTTCCTGGACAAATTCTACTTCCTACAATGGTGGGTCTGCCATTAGAGATGGCACTGTAATGTTAAATACTGGGGGGAAGAGGAGAGAAAGGGCTGTGGGCCAGAGGCAACTGCTGTGTCAGATCTCACCCTAAGGGTCTATTTCCTAGGAGAGACAACTCAAATGGGCTCCTTGTGTCACCTCCAAATGTATATTTGAAGTTTACTGCTGGCCTGTCACAAAGCCAATTGAATGTGTTGATCAGAAGACACATGGAAGAAAATGGGTCTTCGCTGCTGTTAGAATTTGGTGCATCAGGTGAGTTAGAAAGAAAAAAATGGATTTGTTTATAGAGTGCCTTTCATGACCTGACGTACTTTTGAAGTTCACTGTTGTGACATGGTTGTCACCCAGGATTGGCCAACAGCATGAAACGTGCATGTCTGTGGTCAGTGGCCCTCCTGTGATCGAAGAACCCCATAATATCTCCCAGTGCTAGTGTGGTAAATTAAGCTGCTCTTGTATTGACCTCATTAATCTGTCTGGCTCCCAACAAACATGACTTAGGGTTAGCCCGGAAGTAAAGATGCCAGGAATGTGTTAAGGAAAGAAGGAAGGGAGGCCAATTGTTCCTTTTAAAAAGTTGTGTCTTGCCAATTATCAGCCTCAGCAAAATGCAGCAACTTTCCTTCTTTGTCCCTCTAATCAAGCTCCCTCTTTTTCTGAGGTTCCTGCAAATCTCAACGGATGACCCATAATTCAGGATCATCGTGCACCTCACATCATAAGTAGAAGAGAACCTCTGAGTTGGTACCAAAGCCGGACATGAGAAAACCATCCTCACTCTTTCCCATCAAGGCAGCTGTGGAAACATCATTAGTCACTGACCCGAGGGACTGGGCCCTATTTTGACATCCTCGGATTTAACAACAACAATCAACACAGGGAATGGCACAAGATCAACTGTTTACAATTTCTGTGCCAGTTTTTAATTACATAGTAGCTTAGCCACATCTTTAAAAAATGAACAGAAAGATGTCACTTTCTCCCCCACTGGCCTTTGGTAGAGCAAATACCAGATTGAGCTACCAATAGGGGGTTGCAACATTAAATGTAGTCAGAGCTGCTTTAAGCAGCATTTGCTTATCTAAACCTGATGCTCCTGGCTCTCCTATCACTTAAAATCATCACAGCAACATCAATCAGAAAAGCCAGCAAGCACATCAGGAATTCGAAAGAACTCATTTTTTTTCCCCCGGTGCATATCTCAATTGCTGTTTCTCAGCACCAGCCGTCATCACTGAAGATTTACAGCAAACCACCTTGGAACTTATTAAGGCAAAGCAAAGTCACATTCTTTGAAAGGTCAGAGCAATCTTCCTGTTCTTTATTTGTCCCCCTAATTTGTTCCCCTCTTCTCCCCAAGACGGAAGGCTCTCCGCTGTCTCATCCCATTGGCCACTCATCCTGCATGAGGTTAGATGGTGCTGGGTAGACATTTCCTTTCTTGCAATGGGAGCAATAAAGGATCTCCTGGGAACCGAGTGTAGGGGGAAGCTGGGCGCTGCAGATCCCAGGTGGTGGGTGAGTGCGAGAGGGTGGTTGGGGTTATGGGCTGGTTGAGTGTAGGCAGGTTGCAGAGTGGGTGGCAAGGCGAGTGGTTGATGGGGTGGTGGAGTTGGGGGGTGGTGGGGTGGGGAGGTGGGTGTTGTTGGGGTGGGGGGATTGGGGTTTGGTGGGGTGGGGGGTGGGGTAGGGAGGTGGAGGGGTGGGGGGCTGGCGGGGCCAGTGGATGGGGGTTGGTGGGGTCTAGGGAGTGGTGGATTGGGAGGATGGGGGTTGGTGGGGTGAGGGGAAGAGAGGGTGGTGGGGTGGGAGTGTGGTGGGTTGTGGGGGTCGGGGGGTGGCAGTGCTGCATAGTCCCAGAGAGCTCCCAAATCCTCCCAGGCCTGACCTTGTGCATCCATATTGGTTTCATGAAGATGACCAGGGAATTCTCCCCAGTGTCCTGGCCAATTCTCAACTAGTGCCTTATGGCTAAGGGGGAAAGGGTGGAGCAGTGATAATGTCACTGAACTAATAATCCAGACACCCAGGCTAACACTCAGGGGACACGGTTTCAAATCTCACCACAGCTGGTGGAATTTAAATTCAGTTAATAAACCTGGAATTATAAACCTAGTCTCAGAAATGATGACCATGAAACTATCATCATTTGTTGTAACAACCTACCTGGTTCACTGATGCCCCTTTAGGGAAGGAAATCTGCTGTCCTTACCTGGTCTGGCCTACATATAGCTCCAGATCCACAGCAATGTGGTTGACTCTTAACTACCCTCTGAAATGGCCTAGCAAGCCACTCAATTCAAGGGCAATTCGGGATGGGCAACAAATGCTGATCTTGCCAGCAACTCCCACATCCCATGGAAGAAAAAAAGACAGTTGATCTGGTTATTATCAGATGGCCATTTGTGGGAGCTTGCTGTGTGCAAATTGGCAGCAAATTCCCTTGTTTACAACACTTCTAAGACAAAAAGCACCTCATTGGCTGTAAAGCGCTTTGGGTGGTCCTGAGTGTGTGAAAGGTTCTATATGAATGCGGATATTTCATTATTAGCATCAGCTGTAGGATTATATTATTTTTATGCCTATTATAAAGTACCTAAGTATTAACTAAGCGTTCCAGCCTCTGTAAAGGAACTATAATGCAAATTGATCCCACCTCAAGTCCTGTGGATTTTGAGATTAAAATACAAATGGGCTGGCAGATATGGCCTGGAATCTTGTCAATTTGAGTTGTCCAGGCAGCACAGGCAGTTGTTGTAAGGGACACTGTGTTAGTAGTGCTTCGTAGAACAGCTTCAGCAAGAAGCATTAATCAAGTGCGGCTCCTTTTGATCGAACCTGTACATCACTTACCAGCTTGTGCTGTGGAAACCCTCCAGGCAAATCCAAACTCCAACATAAAATAGGCCACATTGTTCATGACTTTTTATGAGTGCTTGCAAACAAGCTATGTATTCTACAGTGAAGAGAGGAGAAACTTTACGAGTGATGGATTGACTGTAAAAAAGGAAAGAAAGACTCGCATTTATAGATTCAGAGTCATAGAGTTATACAGCACAGAAACAGGCCCTTCGGCCCATTGGGTCCGTGCTGGTCATCAAGCACCTACGTATTCTAATCCCATTTTCCAGCACTTGGCCTGTAGCCCTGTATGCTATGGATGCTTGATGGGCTTGTCCGGGATTATATAGTGCCTTTCTTGATCTCAGGCCCTCATAAAGCACTTTACGGCCAAAGATGTACTTTTGAGTGTAGTCACTGGTGTAGCATAGGGAACATAGGCGGCAATTTGCACACAGCTAGGTCCCACGAACAGCAACTTGACAAAGACCAGATAATCTGCTTTACTGTTGTTGGTTTAGTTATATCTATTGGCCAGGCTCTGGGAAGAACTCCCCTGCTTGCCTTCAAAATGCTGCCATGGGATCTTTGCCACGGTTTAATGTCTCACTTGAAAGGCAATAGCGGAGCACTCGCTCAGCACTGCACTGAAATTTCTGCCTAGACTATGAGCTCTGCTCATGAAGTGGAGCTTGGCCTCATGACCATCTGACTCAGACAAGAGTTTCAGGGTCGTGCTGCAAATGGATGGTGGCAGCAATTGGACAGGATGGACAAGGGAGGGAGAAGCTTCGTCTGTGATTAAACGTTCCAGCAGGTCTCCTGTTGTTTTGAGCATGGTAAATACCTTTGCTTTATTGGAACACAAATGCTATTCCATTGCACACACATTGTACTATTCTGCTAAAATAACTCCTTCGACAGCACCTTCCAAACCCATGACCTCTACTACCTAGAAGGACAAAGGCAACAAATACCTGGAGCAGGATTTTCCGGCCCTGTCCGCCGCTGGGATCATCCGGTCCCACCAAAAGCCAATGGACATTTGTCTGACCTGCCGCATCCTCCGCAGTGGGTCGCACCACTCGGGGCTGGAAAATCCCGGCTATGGGAACACCATCACCTGCAAGTTCCCCTCCGTGCCATTCACCCCCCTGACTTGGGACAATAGCAACCACTCCCTCACCGTCGCTGGGTCAAAGTCCTGGAACTCTCCACCCAACAGCAATGCGGGTGCACCTACACCACATGGACTGCAGCGATTGAAGAAAGGTGACTCACCACCACCTTCTCAAGGGCAATTAGAAATGGGCAGTGAATGTGAGTCTTGTCACTGAGATGCACATTTCATGAGCAAATAATAGAAATAATGTTTTATAACATCATCTCCTTTGCAGGTTAGTTGATAAGTGCACTGTCTGGAATGGATTTGAAGCAAACAGACCAAGAAAACCCAAACTTTGGTTCCCAGTTGTCCTGAGCTAGTGATATTTTTCATATGACTGGGACTGTGCTAGAAAGGGCATCTTTGTAATTTGGAAATGGAATGTTTATTTTTCTCCCAATCATTACCCAATTACCCTCCAGGAAAAAATGTATGTGGACATTGCGTTGATGACAGGTCCAAACTCAGCAAACTCACGAAAGCTTAAATAGCCCAGCAATGCTTACTGTTGAGGAACAACCTTGAGGAATAGCCACTTGAGTGAAGTATAGAGGGCTACTGCCTTGGAATGGCTGCACTGGATCAGAATAGGATAGAAAAGGAGGGGGAACGGGAGGAGAGGGGAAGGAAAGAGTGTGGAGAATAGAGAAGAGGCGAGAGAGGTGAGAGGAGAAGAGAGGGAAGAGGAGAGGGGTGGGAGCTGAGGGGCTGAGAGAGGGGAGCAGAGGGGACGAGAAAATGAAGCAAAGGACTGATCACTTCTCCTGCCCAGCTGAAAGACTAGGGGGTTTGCACGTGTTGAATTTCAAGGTTTTTTGCGATGGAGAAACACTGCTAGCATCTCATTTCTATCAAAATATCTTAGCTCTAATATCTATAACAGCAGTTTAGCTCCAATTTTCTCCCATCCTCTCAACTCAGCTGACCCATGGGGTACTCTTCTAGGGCAGCTGCTCTTTCACAAGTAGCTGTTCTTAACATGTGAACCTTGACAACAATTGCCAGTGAGTGATTCAATTGTGCAAGCATCAGAGCTGAGCTAAATTTGACTCTTTTCCAACTTCCATACACCTGCATTTTCCAGCAGGAATGAGAGACCGCCGAATATTTTTGAGACAGATTGCTAACACGGCGCAGACTGGAATCTTTTCAATTTGTTTGGGTCTGCGCTGCTTGAGCTGTTGCCTCGCTCACTGGAGAAGAATGGCAACCTTCACTGTTATGTTTTAATTGATACTTCATGGTGTAATTAATTGCTCTACAGTAAAAAAATCTATTTGACCTCATCAAAGACAGAAGAGGCTGCACCCATGTAACTGGACACGATAATCACTTGGATGCTAATTCAGTCCAGCTTCTCACATTAAACGTTGTTTGAACTTAGGTTACCCAGGCTACAGTACAAACCACAAATAAACCCATTGTGTGTGTGTTGAATTATAGCAACATGTGCGCAGAAAATTGCTGCAATATTTTTGGGAAGCAAGGATTTGTTCTGTTTCCACCTTCAGTATAGAAAGTTCCAAAAAATGCCTAGGGTCAAAGATGAGAGTAGCGGTTCCTCTTGTGGTCCTCTTATAGTGCAAGAGTTCCGGGCCTCCTCACACCAACTCCCTGTTGCTGCCTGTCCATCAACCTGAGGAGCACAGGCTGGAGTTAGTGTGGCCCAAGCCTGTCTTAATCCACTACTACTGAAAGGCAAGACAGGGGCCTCCCAGGTGGAGGGATTGCAGGATCTGGGCTGGGTGTGGCGAGACAATGAGACCCATAGAGAGGACAACCCCAGAAAGAGATAAATATCCCAGGACATCCTAAAGTGCTTACATCCAACTGAAGTACAATCGCTGTTGTAATGTAGGAAAAATTTGTGCACAGCAAGCTCCCAGAAACAGCCATGCAATAACGACCAGCTAAGCCATCTTTTAAAATGATGTTGGTTGAGGGATAAATATTGGGCAGGACTCAAGGGAGGATTCTGATGATCTTCATTGAAGTAGTGCCATGGATATGTTTTTACGTTCAACTGAGGGAGAGGATGGGAACTTAATTGAACAACTCATCTGAAGGAAAGACCACAGTTGGTGGACTGTGTGCAGTTTGAGTTCTGCACGATAGGGAAGAAGTTGGGGCAATAGAGTGCGCAGAGTCCAGATTCACTGGGATACTGCCTGGAATGAGGAGAAACAAATGTGCAGAAACGCTTGGAAAAATTGTTTTCATTAGGACAGAGAAGATTCCAGGGTGATTTGATAGCAACGTTTAAAACTAAGAAGGGATGGCACATAAGATATAGGCCGGAACTTTACATCCCACGGGTGGGCGCACACCCAAACCGAGCGGGTGTAAGATCGCATGAGATGATGTCAGGTGAGCGTCCCAATGTCATCGTGCACTCATTGTTTGGTGGGCGCGTGCAAAAGCCGGAAGAGCGCCCGCCGACAATTAAGCTCATTAATGGCCCAATTCGAAAGCGATTTTTCGTGGCCCGTCCACCCTTACGGTTGGTGGATGGGCCAATTGGCCAGGTGGGGCTTCACATTTTTGACAAAGCCTCATCCAAGGGCGGGATGAAATCTCGGTCAACATGTAAAATAAAGAGGAAGATCTGGGGACTTTTTTTTTAATGAGGTCTGCTTTCAGGAGCTTAATTGTGCTGCCTGGACATTTTCTGCAGCATTTTTGTGCTTTCTTTTATTAGTTGGAGGTCGGCAGCTCCCTGAGGCATCTGCTCGCCTCCAGGGAGCTCAGTGGAAGTGCTCACCAGCCATCAACGCCCGCCGGCTTCCCGGCCCCACCGGCAGCGCTGAGCCTTTCCCAGCGCACGTTTCATGCCGGCTGGTGTTAATTGGTCAGCCAGCATAAGATGGCGTTCACAGTGTAATCTTGGCCGGGAGCAGGTTTTATATCCACTTCCGGCTGCGCTACTTCAGGCACGCCCTGAGGGTAAAATTCAGGCCATAGAAGCAGATTGTTTCCAGTGCCTGAATGAGCTAGAATGAAGGGATTTAAATATATGATCAAACGTAAGAGACTTAGGATAGAAAGCAGAAATGTCTTTGGGCAGAATCGTCCCAGATTTGCACTAAGTGTGGTAGCTGGTGGGAAAAAAGACATTTTACCGCCAGCTGCAGTGGTGGGTTTTTGCACCACAGGAAATAGGCTGTCTTGCTGCCAGGCAGCCTGCGATTTGCCTGGTGACCTGTGATATGCCTGCCACACCGTTACCTCGCTGCTGTATCACACCAGGCACCATATTTAAACTGCAGCCGCACGCACACTCCTCGATGCCTGCAGCCCAGGACTGCTCCGGTGAAGACATGGCCCCAAAAGCCAAGAAGAGTGCAGCCTTCTGATTCAGAGACGCATCCCTGGGACGCCTTTTGGGCTGCAGGAGGTCCATCAGTCTCACCGCTCTGGTGGTGGTGGTGGTCAGTGCCAATGCTGCACACAAAAGATCGACCATCTTGTGCAGAAAGAGGATGAATGATCTCATCCATGCCACCAGGTTAAGGCAACCATCTCATCACTCTAAACTCATACACTCACAAGCCCATCACACACTCACTGACATCTCACTCACTGCCAGCTCAAGGGACATCACCACTCCCTCTCTCTCACACACCCTCACATCTCCATCTGGCCTCATCTCCTCTGGAGACTCAGCCCTCACCATCTTGAGGCCACTTGCACAGATCAACTTGTGCCCCCACACACACCCAGGGAAACCTCCCCTTCCCAGCTCAGCCCTCACTCTGCAACCTCTTCCCTTGCCTGAGGCCTCTCCCCTTTCCCCAAGCAAGCCCTAGCCCTGCAGCCATTGAAAGCTGGTCTGGTAGGTTGAGACCTGCCCATGAGCCCCCTAAAAGTGATGTGGTGCTGCCTGTGAAGCCTGGCGCTGATAACTGCGAGTACTGCCCGAAGCAAGGTGGGCAAACAAAGCTCGCAGTCCCGAACGAAGTGCAGCTCGCCAGGTGCACGTCATTTATGTACCGTTGTGAAACACGTGGTGCGTCCGGATGATCCAGCGTGGGGAATGATTCCATTGAGCAGGGCTTCTAATGAGATGCTGACATATTGAAATTAGGTTCCTGCGTGTGACGGTGGGAATCATAGCCCACCATTGAGGGGTGGAGTGGACAATCGCAAACTTGTTTCACAATGGCGTAAAACTGATTCTTGGCCTTCTTGCCATGATGTCTGGTGCCAACGAGGCCAGTAAATTCCGGCCTTTGTACACTTGTGAGGCTGTGGAGTGCACTGCTGGAGTTTCTGATGAAGCAGACCCCAGGGGTGGTATTTAGTTCCTGTGACTAGTTGGACAATGGTGGGAGCTTCACTTTGCACTTAAATAGTGTGGGACTGCCCGGAGAGAAGCAATCAGGCATTTAGCTGGCCAGCATCAGGTCTCCCACATGATCAACATCCCAGTCGGATAGAAGTCCAGCCCGCAAGAACTGCTGGCCAATCAGAGGTTGACCACCTCCCCACCCCCCAATGCTGGAAATTGGATTTGGGTACTCCCGGCGGATTTTCCCTGCACCCCTCCCCTCGCCCCATCATCATGCCCACTCTGGAAGGTTCCATTAAATTAGAAAGGGATATTGGAATGGAGTAGGTAGATGGGATTAGAATTTTACCTACATGGAGTGGTTGGGCTGAACAGCCTATTTCCAGTTTTAGCCTTTATGTAATGCAATACAATGGGTTTACATTGACATCATTATTCTGTTATTAATCTTTACAGGCAGACCCACTATTTATTTCCAGCATTGGCAGCCCTTTGTGTAGGCTCTGTTTTGGTGTCAGTACTGAATCTGATCCGATGAAGGGTGTAAGTCAGTAGAAATAGCTGAGCACCATGTACACCTGGCAGCAGTGGGGCCCAGGTTTACAGGTTTAAATATCCTGCCAGCAATATTTTTCCTTTTCAGCCATAAAAGTAAAGGAATAGAGCATGATTCCCATGCTAGTTTATTTGATGTATTTGCTGGTCAAGATGGAACTGGGATAGAACTGGAGCCAATCTTTACACACTTTTATATTTATTTACAGAGTTACAGGTTACAAACATACGTCTCCTTGGCCCTACAACCACAGTTTCCATCTTTGTCTATTTATGGGGCCTTACGTGAATCCCTGATTAATGCCTATCACCTACCTCCAATTAAACACAATTAATATACAATTAACACAGGGGTGGAACTGAGAAACTGAGGAAAACTATGGGAATTAGAACCAAGAAATGTTAAAAACAAGTTGGAAGCACATAGAACCAAATGAGTTTACAATACAGAAGGGAGTCTTTTGGTCCATTGTGTCTGTAGTGGCTCTTTGCTAACATATTCCAAATTAATCCCATTCTCTCTCTCTCTCTCCCTCCATATCTTCCTCTGCATCAAATGGTTATCTACTTTTGCCCTTAAATAATGCAATATTCTTTGCATCAACTATTCCCTGTGAGAAAACACTCCATGGTATAACAACATCTCCTAGTCTCCCTCCTTGCTCTCCCTGGTGATAATTTAAAATTGTTGGAACAGGTTCGAGGGGCTAAATGGCGTACTCCTGTTTCCATGTTCCTCTGGATTTCCATCATCAACTCCTTACCCAATTCAAAAAGCTTTTGTTCTCCATTCACCTTATCAAAGCTCCTCTTTTTTCTTAATTCCAAAAAAATCTTATTTTGGCTTTCTCTGCTGCAGTGGAAATAGTTCCAGTGTTGGGCTAAAGAGGAGCTTCAAAGTACAGTCAGATTTCGAGAGACAGGTGAGCAGTAACAAATTCTGATATGAAAGGGCCCACCGGAGCTCAAGTGGTCCATGATAGTCATGCGGAAGGCTGACGCTCACAATTAGTATTGGTGCAAACTGCCAGAAGCTAAATACAAGGGATCTCTAGGGAAAGAGGTAGGCAGAGAGCTGCATGACTCAAACACAAAGGCATGAAACAAACAACCACATTTTGAAAAACAATTTGCAGGTTCTAATCCAGTAAGATTCGACAGCTCAGGTCACCAGTGTCACATTTTCCTCCCCAGGCAGATGGTTACAAACTTCACAAAATGGGAGATCATACGATAAGTCGATAAGTCGTTACACTCCACATTCCTGCCCTATCTGTACCCATGGTAATAAGTACTTTGTTGTGTTTTTAACATTCTTCAGGTGAATGGGCTGAGGCTCTGAGGTCGGAGGCTTAAATCATTAGGAAAGAAATAAATTAGGATGCAGTGGTGAGGCGATGAGAAACTTGTGCAATAAAAATTGGCAAGTATACCATATATACCAGCGTGCTCATTCTTATAGATCCATCTGAAAGAATGCCAAATACATCATAGTGACTTTTGACAGCATCCAAATGAACAGAGCACACATGAAGATAGTTGTTCTTAAAAGGTCCAACTCCCCTTCTAAATGACAACGATAAGATTTCCAGTCACAAGGTTATAAAATAACATGGTTAGAGAACTTGATGGTGCAATGGGCTTGGACCTTCACCTTTGTTTGAAATCCAGCCCAGTCTGACAACAGCATTTGAAAATGCCCCCTCCTTTAAGATGCTCCTTAAAATTGACCTCTCTGACCAAGTGTTTAGTCACCTGTCCGAATGTCTCCTTTGGCTGATTATGCTCCTGTAGGGTGCATTGGGTGTCTTGCTGCATAAATGCAGTTATTGTTGTCTCCCCTCTCTGATGGCTTCTGGAACATCTAAATTATTTGCTGCAGCCACCTTTTCTAATGAATTATGATGGAATCCATCCCTCCTTAATCCAGATTCAGATTCCATTGTTCTGTACATGTTGAGCGTCACTGTTGACACATGAATGTCAGAGAGATTTGCTTTCACAAGCAAAACATAAATTATGTCTTCACATCATAGAATTCAAGACCTGAATTGGATCATCTGGGGCTTATTTTGAGGTGACAACTCGGTGATCACATGATGATCCTGCAGACCTCCAGAAGGTGATTTTATACTAGAAGAATCCAGTCACTGTGAGACAAATCGGTCTTTGCGTACTGACATCAGACCACAATGTAGACTAGTGTAAACTCAGGAAACAGCAGTTGCATGGCAGCCTGGAAAGGTATGAGGCTATGAATGTGGTGTTGTTTTAAGAGAGCCAGATTAATGAAAGTGAACGTGGGGAGGGACTGCATTGTATGGAAGGTAAAAGCAAAAAACTGCAGATGCTGGAAATCCAAAACAAAAACAAAAATAAAAATGCCTGGAAAAACTCAGCAGGTCTGGCAGCATCTGCGGAGAGGAACACAGTTAACGTTTCGAGTCCTCATGACCCTTCAACAAAACTAAGGAAAAATAGAAGACAGGTGAAATATAAGCTGGTTTAAGGGGGGGGTGGGACAAGTAGAGCTGGATAGAGGGCCAGTGATAAGTGGAAATAGCCAAAAGATGTCATAGACAAAAGGACAAAGAGATGTTGACGGTGGTGATATTAGCTAAGAAATGTGCTAATAGGTGACATTAAGGGTAAAAAGCAGGATGAGCAAGGTACAGATAGCCCTAGTGGGGGTGGGGTGGGGGGAAGGGATCGAAATAGGCTAAAAGGTAGAGATAAAACAATGGATGGAAATACATTTAAAAATAATGGAAATAGGCGGGAAAAGAAAAATCTATATTAATTATTGGGAAAAAAAGTGGGGGGTCAGAAAGGGGCTGGGGATGGAGGAGAGAGTTCATGATCTAAAATTGTTGAACTCAATATTCAGTCCGGAAGGCTGTAAAGTGCCTAGTAGGAAGATGAGGTGCTGTTCCTCCTGTTTGTGTTGAGCTTCACCGGAACATTGCAGCAAGCCAAGGACGGTCATGTGGGCATGAGAGCAGGGTGGAGTGTTGAAATGGCAAGCGACAGGGAGGTCTGGGTCATGCTTGCAGACAGACCGAAGGTGTTCCGCAAAGCAGTCACCCAGTCTGCGTCTGGTCTCTCTAATGTAGAGGAAACCACATTGGGAGCAGCGAATGCAGCAGACTAAATTGAGGGAAGTGCAAGTGAAATGCTGCTTCACTTGAAAGGAGTGTTTGGGCCCTTGGATGGTTCACTGCCATTTCAACACTCCACCCTGCTCTCATGCCCACATGTCCATCCTTGACCTACTGCAATGTTCCAGTGAAGCTCAACACAAACTGGAGGAACAGCACCTCATCTTCTGACTAAGCACTTTACAGCCTTCTGGACTGAACATTGAGTTCAACAATTTTAGATCATGAACTGTCTCCTCCATCCCCACCCGCTTTCTGACCCCCACTTTTTTTTCCAATAATTTATATAGATTTTTCTTTTCCCGCCTATTTCCATTATTTTTAAATCTCCATCTCCAGTTTACCCCATGTGGGTTCCAACTGAAATTACATCCCTCATGTTTTCGAATCCACCCAGGATTACAGGTATCTCCAGGACATACAACTTTCCTCGGACTGCCGTTCTCGTCGCATCCTGAGATCCACTCTCCATGTCAGGCGCTGCCGTAAGAACACACTCGACTTCTCTCTCTAGCAGTACGACTCACCTTATCTCTATGCTGTCCACGTCCCCAGTTTCATTTTATTCTTCATCTCATCCGCCGCCTTAACAAGAGACATTTTGTCTTCCTTTCAGGGGTTAAGGAACGCAAGCTCCAGCAACTTATTGATACCAAAGCCCATCTGGGACCTTCCACCCCTTCCTGTCCCTCTGACCCGATCTCTTCTTCTAATCCCACTCTTTGCCATGTATTCACTATTCCCCCTGACCATCCCTTTCTGATGCTGAATGTTCTGTACTCAGCGAAGGACTCAGTTTCATCCCCTCAATGAATTTGGGGTTCGGCACAATGCTGAACTCTTCTTCCATCACCTTCATCTCCATGTTCACTTTTTTGGATCCTTTCACCCACCTCCATTATTCTCCAAATAAAAGGTGTGTCTATGGGTACCCGCATGGGCCCCAGCTATGCCTGTCTCTTTATGGGGTATGTGGAACATTCCTTGTTGCAGTCCTACTCCGGCCCCCTTCCACAACTCTTTCTCCGGTACATTGATGATTACTTCGGTGCCGCTTCATGCTCTAGTCAGGACTTGGAAAAATTTATTAATTTTGCTTCCAATCTCCACCCCTCCATCATTTTCACGTGGTCCATCTCTGACACTTCCCTTCCCTTCCTTGACCTCTCTGTCTCAATCTCTGGTGATAGACTGTCCACCAATATCCATTACAAACCCACCGACTCCCACAGCTATCTCGACTACAGCTCCTCACACCCCACTTCCTGTAAGGACTCCATCCCATTCTCTCAGTTCCTTCGCCTCCGTCGCATCTGTTCCGATGATGCTACATTCAAAAACAGTTCCTCTGACATGTCCTCCTTCTTCCTTAACCGAGGTTTTCCACCCACGGTCGTTGACAGGGCCCTCAACCGTGTCCGGCCCATCTCCTGCGCATCCGCCCTCACGCCTTCTCCTCCCTCCCAGAAACATGATAGGGTCCCCCTTGTCCTCACTTATCACCCCACCAGCCTCCGCATTCAAAGGATCATCCTCCGCCATTTCCGCCAACTCCAGCATGATGCCACCACCAAACACATTTTCCCTTCACCCCCCCCCTATCGGCATTCCGTAGGGATCGCTCCCTCCGGGACACCCTGGTCCACTCCTCCATCACCCCCTACTCCTCAACCCCCTCCTATGGCACAACCCCATGCCCACGCAAAAGATGCAACACCTGCCCCTTCATTTCCTCTCTCCTCACCGTCCAAGGACCCAAACACTCAAGTGAAGCAGCATTTCACTTGCATTTCCCCCAACTTAGTCTACTACATTCGTTGCTCCCAATGTGGTCTCCTCTACATTGGAGAGACCAAACGTAAACTGGGCAGCCGCTTTGCAGAACACCTGCGGTCTGTCCGCAAGAATGACCCAAACCTCCCTGTCGCTTGCCATTTTAACACTCCACCCTGCTCGCTTGCCCACACGTCTGTCCTTGGCTTGCTGCATTGTTCCAGTGAAGCCCAACGCAAACTGGAGGAACAACACCTCATCTTCCGACTAGGGACTTTACAGCCTTCTGGACTGAATATTGAATTCAACAACTTTAGGTCGTGAGCTCCCTCCCCCATCCCCACCCCCTTTCTGTTTCCCCCTTCCTTTTTTTTTCCAATAAATTATAAAGATTTTCCTTTTCCCACCTATTTCCATTATAAAAAAAACCCCACTAGAGCTATACCTTGAGTGCCCTACCATCCATTCTTAATTAGCACATTCGTTTAGATAATATCACCAACTTTAACTTTAACACCTATGTGTTCTATTGTACTATTGTCGTTGACATCTTTTGATGATCTGCTTCTATCACTGCTTGTTTGTCCCTACAACCACACCCCCCCCTCCACCTCTCTGTCTCTCTATCTCTCCGCCCCCCACACACACACCTTAAACCAGCTTATATTTCAGCTCTTTCCTGGACTCGAACTCAAGTTCTGTCGAAGGGTCATGAGGACTCGAAACGTCAACTCTTTTCTTCTCCGCCGATGCTGCCAGACCTGCTGAGTTTTTCCAGGTAATTCTGTTTTTGTTTTGGATTTCCAGCATCCGCAGTTTTTTTGTTTTTATCCATTATTCTCCCTCTGGCCTCTGACCTGCTCTTGATCTTTTCATTGAGAGCTGTCGCATGACATCAACCATCTTAATTTCTCTGCTCCTCTCACCCATTCCAACCTGTCTCCTTCTGAACTTGCCGCACTCCGTTCTCTCAAGTCCAACACTGACTTTGTTATCAAACTTGTCAACAAGGCTGGTGCTGTTGTTTTCTGGTGTACTGACCTCTGCCTTGCAGAGGCTGAGCGTCAACTCTCAGACACTTCTTCCTACCTCCCCCCGGACCATGACCCCACCACCGAATATCAAGCCATTGTTTCCAGGGCTGTCACTGACCTCATCTCCTCTGGAGATCTTTCCTCCACAGCTTCCAACCTCATAGTCTCCCATCCCCGGACAGCCCACTCCTACCTCCTTCCCAAATCCACAAAAGGACTGTCCAGGTGGACCCTTCATGTCAGCCTGTTCCTGCCCCATGGAACTCACTTCTTCCTATCATGACTCCATTCTCTCTCCCCTTGCCCAGTCTCTTCCCACCTACATTCGCAATTCCTCAGATGCCCTACGTCAAATCAACAATTTCCAGTTTCCTGGCCATAACTGCCTCCTCTTCACCATGGATGTCCAGTCCCTCTACACCTCCATCCCCCACCAGGATGGTCTGAGGGCTCTCTGCTTCTTCCTTGAACAGAGGCCCAAACAATCCCCATCCACCACCACTCTCCTCTGCCTGGCTGAATTTGTTCTCTCACTGAACAATTTCTCTTTTAACTTGTCTCACTTCCTCCAAATTAAAGGTGTGGCAATGGGTACCCACATGGGCCCCAGTTATATCTGTCTTTTTAATGGGATATGTGGAATATTCCTTGTTCCAGTCCTGCTCAGGCCCCCTCCCAAAACTCTTCTTTTGGTACATCGATGATTGTATCACTGCTGCTTCATGTTCTCACCTGGACCTGGAAAAATTTATCGATTTTGCTTCCAATTTCCACCCCTCTCTCACCTTCACATGGTTCATCTCCGGCACTTCCTTTCCCCTCCTTGACCTCTTTGTCTCCACTTCTGGTGATAGACTGTCCACCAATATTCATTACAAGCCCACCGACTCCCACAGCTACCTCAACTACAGCTCCTCACACCCCGCTTCCTGTAAGAACTCCATCCCATTCTCTCAGTTCCTCCGCTTCTATCGTATCTGTTCCAAAATGGTGCTTTTTTACTCAACTGAGAGCTGTGGTTGACAGGGCCAAAAACTGTGTCCGACTCATCTCCCACATCTCTGCCCTCACCCCTTCCCCTCCCTCCCAGAACCATGATAGAGACCCCCTTATGCTCACTTTTCACTCCACCAGACTCCACATTCAAAGGATCATCCTTCACTATTTCCACCAACTCCAGCATGATTCCACGGCCAAACACATCTGCCCCATCACCATGCACCCCCATCAACATTCCATAGGGGCCAGGCCCTCCATGACACCCTGGTCCACTCCTCCATCACCCCCAATTCCTCATCCCCTTTCACGGCACCTTCTCATGCAATCGCAGGAGGTGCAACACCTGCCCCTTTACCTCCTCCTTCCTCACCGTCCAAGACCCCAGCACTTCACCTGCACCTCCTTCAATTTGGTCTACTGTATTCACTGCTCCCAATGCAGTCTCCTCTACACTGGGGAGACTAAACACAGACTGGGTGACCGCTTTGCGGAAAATCTTTGCTCAGCCTACAAGCATGACCCAGACTTCCCTGTCGCCTGCCATTTCAACACTCCACCCTGCTCTCATGCCCACATGTCTGTCCTTGGCCTGCTGCAATGTTCCAGTGAAGCCCAACGCAAACTGGAGGAACAGCACCTCATCTTCCGATTAGGCACTTTACAGCCTTGTGGACTTAACATTGAGTTCAACAACATCAGACCATGAACTCTCTCCTCCATCTCTATGCATTTTAATCCAATTTTTAAAAAAATTTAGTTAGTTAATTGGTTATTTATCTTTTTATTTATTTTAATCCTTTTTCTCCAACATCCATCCCCACAGGGCCATCTGTCACTAGTTCTTATGTTTTCTTTTCACAGAGTGCTGATGCTTGCTCTGCTATTAACACATTCTGCTCTTCCCTTTGTGACACTATCAGCACCTTCTTTAGTCTTTAACACTACTATCAACACTTCCTTTGTCTTGTGTCCATGACATCTTTGTCAAATCTGTCCTTAGCTCCCACCTATCCCAGACCTACAATTTTGCTCCACCCTCTCCACCCCTTCTTAAACTGTATAAAATCCATCACATTTCTACTTCTCTTTAGCTCTGAAGAAGAGTCACACGGACTCGGAATGTTAACTCTGCTTCCCTCTCCACAGATGCTGCCGGACCTGCTGGGTTTTTCCAGAATTTTCTGTTTTTATTCCAGTCCCCAGGACTTGTTGCTTACAAAAGAACCACTGGTGCAGGCAAGCCGGCGTGTAGCGGTGCCAGTCCCCACCCGATAAATGGGGAGGGTTGGTGGCAGGAATGGCATCCGGCTACAAAACCACCCACCAAATCCAAAGGGGATGGTTGATGTGAAGGTGACCAACTGGCATTGCAGCATGGTAAAAGCTGAAAGAGTGAGCAACCAACAAACGACAAGATTAAGTGCCTGTGGCGGAGTAGGAAATATCGGACCATGATGCTGTGGCCATCGTGAGTGTGGGGCAGGCTGCCACTTTCATAGGCTTTTATGAGTCAATACCATCCATCACCAGCAATCGCCCACCTTCCTTCCACTGACTGAGAAGCTGGATCTCCACATTCCACAGCAGAGCCCCACGGCACTGGGGTTTGGGCTGAAAATCAAAGCTGGAAACTCATAACAAAGGACTTATTACTGGCCAGGCGGTATCAGCTGACCCCAAGGGACCCCCACTGATTCTAGGCTATCTGAAACAATCGACAGAAATACAGGCATATCCTGGCGCGTACATGAAACCCTCCTGCCACATTCTCCTCTCTGTGCGGTGCCCAAGTGCAGTAGCAGCCCAGACGTGCTTCTGTGGCTTAGGATGTGCCTGTTGCTTTAATGGAAGAACACCATTTATCTTCTCTAACAGGGCATGATGTTTTTTTTTTCCCTATTGCACCATATCTTTCTGTTGTGCAAGTGAGGGATAGGCATTACATGCTGGGGGCCAAAAAGTTTCGGTTTAATCTTTTAATTCAAAAATAATTCTACCTGCAGTCAATGTGGGGGCTTCTTATTGCTGGCTTTCAGTTGGATCCCCTTCTGGGTGTTTGCTCTCCAACTTCATCCTTCACTAACGTATTTTCTTTCAATTTTTAAGGCAGCCTTAGTGCATTTTGGAGCTTGTGAGTTCTGTGGGCTTCACAAGGGCACCATAGGGTATATTGGAAAATTGACACTGTTCTACTACAAACACTTATACCACATTCATGCCTGTGCTATGTTAACAGCACCAACTGGTAAACATCGCCTGATTTCCAAAGTTTGTGGCGGTGTAGCTGGACCTGTGTTCAGTGGTAGTCTTCATGGTCAGAGCTGGGGAAAGAAAGAGGACACAAATTGTACCTGAACACTGGAGTTCTTAAAAATATGAAAGCGGATGCTGGAAACCTGAGACAAAAACAGAAAATGCTGGAAATACTCAGCAGGTCTAACAGCATCTGTGGAGAGACAAACAGAGTTAACGTTTCGAGTCCGTACGACTTTTTCTTCAGAGCTTCAGGTGTTCTCATTCTGGTCTGCCTTCCGGGTGAATGTTGTACCTACCTCTTCTTGGCTCGGTGAAGAGGGCGGTGCACTGATGCATGATCAGTATCCTGTCACCATGCTGGAGATTGCATGACAGATACAAAATAGGCAGCCCATCCAAAACTGCAAATGCCTTTCTCAAGGGCAATTAGAGATGGGCAATAAATGCTGGCCTTGCCAACGATGCCCACATCCCAAGAACACATAAAAGAAACGCTCTACATTGCACCCAACCCTTCCTTCAATTACACCACCATGCTGGCTGGTCAGAAGTTCATGTCACTTGTTCATTATCTCTCATCCAGCTGTGTGCCAGCCTGTCAATATTGCAGGCTTCCAGATATCGAACTCACAGCGTCTCCCAAAGACAATGCTTGCACTCAAAAGAAAAGGAAACAACAAATTTTCATGCCACCATTTAACATTCACTCCCTCTGTAGAGATAATTGTATGGCAATGAACACTAGGCCTTTCAGGAGGAGCAGACAATTTGGCAGGGGGTATTTTCAAGCAGGACAATGCAGACAGTGTTAGCTTCTCTTCCTTCCTTCTGTGAGATAGTTTGCCTTGTGCAAAATATCATAAAATCAGTCTGGTCAAACTAGGCAAAACTCATCCAACTGAAGCATGTAGGCTCAAGAACCCGATATCCTGGGAACTTAAACTAAGAATGACTTTTTGAAAGGAAGACTTGCATTTATAAAAACAAAAAAACTGCAGATGCTGGAAATCCAAAACAAAAACAGAATTACCTGGAAAAACTCAGCAGGTCTGGCAGCATCGGTGGAGAAGAAAAGACTTGACGTTTCGAGTCCTCATGACCCTTCAACAGAACTAGTTCTGTTGAAGGGTCAAGAGGACTCGAAACGTCAACTCACTTGCATTTATATATCAGCTTACAAGTCTCTGGATGTCCCAAGGTGCTTTACAGCCAATTAAATACTTTTTGAAGTGAAGTTACTTTTTTAAAGTAAGAAACACGACAACACAGCAAATACATGAAGGACCAGGTCATCCGTTTTAGTGATGTTGGTTGAGGGGTAAATATTGCGAGAAGTGCCCAGTTCTTTGTCGAAATAGTGTGGTGTGGGAAACTGAATGGGTAGGAGAAAAGGTTTCAGTAGAATAGAACTGGCATGAAAGCAGGACTGTTCACAGTTTATCATTAATGAACAGTGTGTCCTGTACAGGTATGTTTGTGAACGTATTGTGTTTAGATTGTACTGAGCACCCTCCAGGTGGAGCTGCAGTGCCAGGAGAACAAGGTGAAGTTTGTTTCCCAAACATTTTGGTTAAAATGAATGTGATTCTTCCCATTGAAATTTCCTGCTCATTTACTCCAGATTTTGTTCTCTTGCCACCTAAGCCCTCAGCTTCATTTTGACAGCCTGTAGCTGGAAGGGCAGAGGGCCTTAATGTAGAATGTACCAACTACAGCGCCGATTGTCATGACTCCTTGCCCGGATTTTGACAGGCACAACCGCAGTGTGGCAGCTGGACTGTTCCTTTTTTAATTTTGTCCTCTCTCTGCCCCGCACCTCCTCCAAAAAGCACGGACTCACTAGAGTATGAGTCAAGCTCCAATGGCCATTCTTCAAGGCACTCCATGTCGGTGGGCTATTCACCTGTGGGGAGCATCACAACCAAGCCTGGGCCAGCCTCCAACCACTGCCCCTGGGCCTACCAACACTGCCCAGTGCGGGCATAGAGGATAACAGATCAGAAGTGCACCAGGATCTATACTAAACAGCTGATCTCAGGCCGCATTCGCTACTTCTGAACAGAATCCATGATGAGTGGCTCCTCCAGGACCACTCAGCTCCAGATCGCATCACAGCCTTGGGCCAAGCATGGCCAAAACAGCTGAATTCAGAGGTGAGTTGAGAATGACTGCTCTTGATACCAAGGCAGCATTTGCCTGAGAATGGCATCAAGGAGCCCAAAAGTTAATAGGAATTGGAGGGGAACCCTCTCACAGTGCTTCTGAATAGTTGAGCTTTAATCAATATTTTTACAAGTCCACTTGTAAATAGCAATGGTATTAATAATGGAAACATAAAATTCTGGAAATACTCAGCAGGCGGGCAGCACCTGTGGAGAGAGAAACACAGTTAAGGTTTCAGAGCTGGATTGATGACATTACTCAATCACTCTAACAATCACTTTTTAAAAACTTCTTTCATGGGATGTGGGCTTCGCTGGCTGGGCCAGCATTTATTGCCCATCCCTAATTGTCCTTGAGAAGGTGGTGGTGAGCTGCCTTCTTGAACTGCTGCAGTCCTTGTGGTGTAGGTACACCCACAGTGCTGTTAGGGAGGGAATTCCAGAATTTTGACCCAACAACATAGAAGGAACAGCGAAATATTTCCAAATCAGGATTGCGAGTGACTTGGAGGGGAACTTCCAGGTGGTAGTGCTCCCATGAATCTGCTGCTCTTGTCCTTCTAGGTGGTAGAGGGTGTGGGTTTGGAAGGTGCTGTCTAAGGAGCCTTGGTGAGTTCCTGAAGTGCATCTTGTAGCAGGTACGCACTGCTGCTACTGTGCATTGGTGGTAGAGGGAGTGAATGTTGAATGTGGTGAATGAAGTGCCAATCAAGCAGGCTGCTTTGTCCAGTGTCGAGCTTCTTCAGTGTTGTTGGAGTTGATTCATCCAGGCAAGTGAAGAGTTTTCCATCACACTCCTGACTTGAGACTTGTAGATGCTGGGCAGGTCTTGCGGGGGGGGAGGGAGGTGCGTGGAGTCTGGAGGTGAGTTACTCACCGCAGAATTCCCAGCCTCTGACCTGCTCTTGTGTTCACAGTATTTATATAAGAACATAAGAAATAGGAGCAGGAGTAGGCCATTCGGCTCCTCAAGCCTCTGCTATTCAATAAGATCATGGGTGATCTACCGCAGTCCTCAACTCTTCTTTTGTGCCATCAACTCCCCGTTATTTGAAAAGTCTATCTACCTCCTCTTTAAATACTTTCAGTGATCTAGCCTCCACAACTCTCTGGGATAGAGAATTCCAGCCATTCATTACCCTCTATGAGAAGAAATTCCTTTGCATCTCAGTTTTAAATGAGTGTCTCCTTAATCTGTAACTATGTGCCCTAGTTCGAGGTTCCCCCACTGGTGGAAACATCTTCTCAACATCTACCCTGTTAAGCCGCCTCAGAATCTTGTACGTTTCAATAAGATCACCCCTCATTCTTCTAAACTCGAATGAATAAAGGCCTAACCTGTTTGGCTGCTCTTGATAAGTCAACTCTTCATCCCAGGAATCAGCCTAGTGAACTCTTTTGAACTGCCTTCAATGCCAATATATCCTTTCCTAAATATGGGGACCAAAACTGTACGCAGTACTCTAGGTGCGGCCTCACCAACACTCTGTACAGTTGTAACAAGACTTCCCTATTTTTAAACACAGGCCAAAATTCCATTTGCCTTCTTAATTACTTGCTGCACCTGCATGCTAACTTTTTGTGTTTCATGCACAAGAACACCCAGATCCCACTTTGCTGCACTTTTTAGGAGCCTCTCTCCATTTAAATAATAGTCTGCCTTTTGATTCTCCCTACCAAAGTGCATGTCCTCAAGCTTTCCTACATTAAACCCCATCTGCCAAGTTTTTACCCACTCACTCAACCTATCGATATCCCCTTGCAGATTCCTTATCACAACATGCCCTCCCACCTATTTTTGTATCGTCAGCAAATTTGGATACATTACATTCTGCCCCTCCTCCAAGTCATTAATATAGACAGTAAATAATTGAGAGCCTAGGACTGACCCTTGTGGCACTCCACTAGTTACATCTTTCCAACCTGAAAAAGACCCATTAATCCCGATTCTGTGTTCTGTGTGTTAACCAATCCTCAATCCATGCTAATACATTACCCCCAACACCGTGAGCTCTTATCTTGTGCAATAACCTTTTACGTGGCACCTTATTGAATGCCTTCTGGAAATTCAAATACACTACATCTACTGGTTCCCCTTTATCAACTCTGCTTGTTATATTCTCAGAGAGCTCTAGCAAATTTGTCAAACATGATTTCCCTTTCACAAAACCATGTTGACTCTGTTTGATTGAGTTAAGCTTTTCTAAATGTCCTGCTATTTCTTCCTTAATAATGGACTCTAGCATTTTCCCAAAGACAGATGCTAGGCTGACTGGCCTATAGTTTCCTGCTTTTTGTCTCCCTCTCTTCCTGAACGGGGGCATCACGTTAACGATTTTCCAATCTGTTGGGATCCTCCCAGAATCCAGTGAATTCTGGGATATTTCGACCAATGCCTCCAATATATCTGCAGCCACTTCCCTTGGATGCAGGCCATCAGGTCCAGGTGATTTGACTGCCTTTAGCCCCATTAGTTACTCAAATACATTGTCCCTCATGATAGAGACTGTTACAAGATCTTTCCTTCCATTACTCCTAGTTTATCTGATATCTTTGGAATGTTTATTGTGTCCTCCACCATGAAGATCAATGCAAAATATTGGTTTAAATTATCTGCCATTTCCCTGTTCCCCGTTATCAATTGTCCAGTCGCATCCTCCAAGGCCTCACACTCACTTTAGCCACTCTCTCTCTTTTTATATACCCATAGAAGCTCTTGCTGTTTTTTATATTTCTTGCCAATTTACTTTCATAATCAATTTTGTCCATCTTTATTAGCTTTTTAGTCATCCGCTGCTGGTTCCTAAAAAAATTCCCAATCCTCTGGCCTACCACTAATTTTCGCTGCTTTGTATGCCTTAGTTTTTGATTGGAATGGCTAGTCCAGTTCGGTTTCTGGTCAATGGTAACCCCCAGGATGTTGACAGTGGGGGATTTAGCAAAGGTAATGTCATTGAATGTTGAGGGGCGATGGTTAGATTTTCTCTCATTGGAGATGGTCATTGCCTGGCACTTGTGTGGAGCGAATGTTACTTACCACTTGTCAGCCCAAGCCTGGATATTTTGTACAGGTCATGCTGCATTTGGACATGGACTGCTTCAGTGTCTGAGGAGTTGTGACTGATGCTGAACATTCTACAATCATCAGCGAACATCCCCACCTCTGACCTTATGATGGAAGTAAGGTCTTTGATGAAGCAGCTGAAGATGGTTGAGTCAAGGACAATACCCTAGGAAACTCCTACAGTGATGTCCTGGAACTGAGATGATTGACCTCCAACAACCACAACCAGCTTTCTTTGTTCTAGGTATGACTCCAACCAACAGAGAGTTTTCCCCTGATTCCCATTGACTCCAATTTTGCTAGGAATCCTTGATGCCACACTCGGTCAAATGCTGCCTTTATATCAAGGGCAGTCACTCTCACCTCAACTCTTGCGTTCAGCTCTTTTGGCCTTGTTTGGACAAAGGCTGTAATGAGGTCTGGAGCTGAGTTGTCCTGGCAGAACCCACACCATGTGTCAGCGAGCAGGTCATTGCTGAGTAAGTGCCGCTTGATAGCACTTCCATCACTTTTCTGATGATCGAAAGTGGACTGATTGGGTGATATTTGGCCGGGTTGGATTTGTCCTGCTTTTTGTGTACAGGACATACCTGGGGGCAATTTTTCACATTGCAACATTGATGCCAGGCGTGTAGCTGTGCTGGAATTGCTTGGCTAAGGATGCAGCTAGTTCTGGAGCATGTCTTTAGTACTATTGCCAGGCTGTTGTCAGGACGCATAGCTTTTGTAGTATCCAGTGCTTTCAGCCTTTTCTAGGCATCATGTAGAGTGAATCAAATTGGCTGAAGACCTCTGGAGGAGGCCAAGATGGATCATCCACTTAGCACTTCTGGCTGAAGATTGTTGCAAATGCTTCAGCCTTATCTCTTACACTGATGCACTGGGCTCCTCCATCATTGAGGATGGAGATATTTGTGGAAACTCCTCCTCCGTTTCGTTGTCTAATTATCCAGCACCATTCATGACTAGATGTGCAGGACTGCAGAGCTTAGATCTGAACCTTTGGTTGTGGGATTGCTCAGCTCTGTCTGTTGCATGCTACTTTCACTGTTTAGTATGTAAGTAGTCCTGTGTTGAAGCCTCACCAGGTTGACACCTCATGTTTTTTAGAAATGCCTGGTACTGCTCCTGGCATGCCCTTCCGCACTCTTCATCATACCACGGTTGACCCCCCGGTATAATGGTAAAGGTAGAGTGGGGGATATGCCGGGCCACGAGCTTACAGATTGTGGTTGTATACAACTCTGCTGCTGCTGATGGCCCACAGCGTCTCATGGATGCCCAGTTTTGATTTGTTTGACCTGTTCAAAATCTATCCCATTTAGCACGATGGTGGTGCCACACAACATAATGGAGGGTATCCTCAATGTGAAGGTGGGACTTTGTCGATCTCCACAGTGTGGTTACTCCTATCATTATTGTCATGGGTACCTGCAGCAGGTAGATTAGTGAGGACAAGATGAAATAGTTTTTCCCTCTTGTTGGCTCCCTCACTGCCTGCTGCAAAACCAATCTAACAGCTGAAGTTCTGCTGAAGGGCCATGAGGACTCGAAACGTCAACTCTTTTCTTCTCCATCGATGCTGCCAGACCTGCTGAGTTTTTCCAGGTAATTCTGTTTCTGTTTTGCAGTCTAACAGCTATGTCTTTTAGGACTCGGCCAGCTCAGTCTGTAGTGGTGCTATGAGCCACTCTAGATGATGGACATTGAAGTCCCCCACCAGAGTACATTCTGTGCCCTAGCCACCCTCAGTGCTTCCTCCAAGTAATGTTCAACATGGAGGAGTACTGATTCATCAGGCTAAGGTGGGAGAGTCGGGGGGGGGGGGGTGGGGTGGGGGGGGGGTGTGCGCGGGGTGCGGCGTGGCAATAATACTAACCAGCAGAAAGTTTCCTTGCCCATGTTTGACCTGATGCCGTGAGACTTCATGGGGTCCAGAGTCAATGTTGAGGACTCCTAGGGCAATTCTCTCCCAACTGTGCCGCCACCTCTGGTGGGTCTGTCCTGTTGATGGGACGAGGATGGTGATGGTGGTGTCGGGGATGTTGTCTGTAAGGTATGATTCTGTGAGGATGATTATGTCAGGCTGTTGCTTGATTAGTCTGTGAGACAGCTCTCCCAATTTTGCCACAAGCCCCTAGGTGTTAGTAAGGAGGACTTTGCAGGGTCGACAGGGCTGCAATTGCCGTTGTCACTTCCGGTGCCTAGGTCGATGCCGGGTGGTCCATCTGGTTTCATTCCTTTTTGTAGGTTCCAATACAGGTAACCACATTGCTGCTGTTCTGGTGTCATATGTAGGCCAGACCAGGTAAGGATGGCAGATTCCCTTCCCTAAAGGGCATTAATGAACCAGATGGGCTTTTACGACAATTGACTCATGGTCAGCATTACTGAAACTAGCTTTTTAATTCCAGACTTTGTTAATTGAATTTAAATTCCACCATCTGCCATGGTGGGATTTGAACCCGTGTCCCCAGAGCATTAGTCTGGGTCTCTGGATTACTAGTCTGGTGACATTACCGCTCCACATCCAGCACTGCCACCCCAACACCCCTTACCCATAACTTATACCAACTCAAACCACAACTGTGACATTCCACTATCGATGTAATTGAGTCCCAGTGGCTAATGGTGGTTTTGAAACAGACTCAAATGGAAGTCTCCATCCTATTGCAGACTGCTTCTCTTTCATTCTTCCCCTCTCCCTCCCCGCCCCTTTCCCTGGTTCTGTATTTGTTTATGTTCTCTAACATCTTCCAGTTCCGATGTAAAGTCAGTGACCCAAAATATTAGTCTTTCTCTCTCCACAGGCACTATCGCTTCAGTTGAGTGTTTCCAGGGTTTTCTGAGTTGATTTCAAATGCAAGTTTGCTGTTTACATCCAGTAAACAGCTCATGGTCAGCTCATGGGGATGACTTTTGGAGCCAATTTGAAAGGCTCTAGGGCACACACTAGTGGCGGGAGTAGAAAATATCATGGGAGTGAAATGTAAAAAGGGACGGTAAAAGCTAAATGGGGTGACATGATAAGACAACAAAAAATTCTCTGAGAATTGTTGTCTGCCCCTCTTTGACATGATATTGAGCATCGCAGTAGCAGCAGGAGAGGAAAAGGAAAATCAGGGATTAGGAACATAGGAAATAGAGGGAAGAGTAGGCCATTCGGCCCCTCATGCCTTCCTCGCGAGTCACCTAGATCATGGCTGATCTTCTATATCAATGCCATTTTCCTGCACTATCCCCATATCACTTGATGTCCTTAATATCTAGAAATCTCTCAATCTCTGTCTTGAATATATTAAATTACTGAACATGCACAGCCCATTGGGGTAGAGAATTCCAAAGATTCAGTATCGTCTGAGTGAAGGAATTCCCCCTTATCTTAGTTCTGAGAGGCCTGCCCCTTATTCTGAGACTGTGTCCCCTGGATCTAGAGCCCTCAGCCAGGGGAAATATTCTTCCCCTGCAAAGGCACAGTCCAACAGATGGATTGTGAGGAGGCTTTGGAAGGCAACAACTATTAAAAACATGGGCAAATGATAGGAAGGAAAAGCTTGTCCATTCAGCCAGCCTCACACCTCATGACAGCCAGAACATCATGACTGGACACTTCTCACCCTATCCCCTGCCCACCTGTATGCATGTAGTTCAGTTTCACACTGGACAGTATGCTTACCACCTGAGATATGGCAATACCACTTTAACTGGCTTCGCCTAATTGATGTCAGGTTCCTTGTATTTACAGCAAATATTATTGGCTACAGCTTAGCGATGGTCTGATATTTGAATCAGGCAAAGCTATGTCCTACCCCATAAAATTAAACTAAAATTTTGATTTAGAGAATTTTGTTAGATTTCGCAAGTGTTTTTTGATTTTGTTATTGTCAAGGGAGATCCTTTCCTGACACCTGGCCGAGTGTGAAATTCCTTTTGTTTTTTTCCCCAAATGAATCTCTGTCAGATGATTTTGATTGAATCTGTCAGCCGTGGACATGAGGAATTTAATCTTCTTTGTGAGGGGTTGTGGGGGCGGGGGTGCGCAGGGGAGAGAGATTTCAGATGAGTCCCACAGACTGAGCTGCTGCCTGGTTCTAAAGATTAAAACAGTATTCAGAGTGCTTGTCCATCAGTGATTCCTGGGGACTCAGAACACTGAGCAGCAGAAAAGGCATTTTAACCAAAGCATCACCATGGCAATTAAAAGGCAGTGGTTTGTTGCTGTGATTCAAATGCTGAGCCACTGGAGACAAAATAGACAATTTAACGGCAGATATGGATTTGCATATTCTACATTAGTTTTGTGAGAAGATTTTCAAAGCATAACAACTCCGCCTCCCGAATTGAACAGTTAGGAAACTAGACACAAGCTGTTTCCACTGACAAGAGGGTTGGTTACTAAAGGACACAGTCTCAAAATAATTGGCAGAAGAACCAGAGGGGAGAGAGGAGGGGAACTGTTTTTGCACAGCGAGTTGTTATGATCTGGAATTCATTGCTCAGTAGAGTGACCAAGCAGATTCAGTAGTGATTTCCAAAAGGGCGTTGGATAAATAAATGGGAAAGAAATGGTTTAAGGGTTATGGGGAAAGAGGAGCGGGACTAATTGTTTAGCTCTTTCAAAGAACTGGTGTAGGCACAACAGGCCAAATGGCTTCCTTTTGTGCCTTAAACATATTCTTCATGGAGTACCTTGGGATGTTGCACCATGTTAAAGATGCTATTTAAATGCAAGTTGTTGTTGTAGCCAATTAACCCCCTTCAGGATTGCATCGGTATGCACGTGCCAAACTTAATCATGTAGCGAGTTTTCAACCTGGAGTCAGGATGGTGATCAGAAACACGATGCCTCTGTGCACTCCCCCCACCCCACCCCATCCCTCCCCTACTCCCCCCTCCTCAACCTTTTGTGGCCCTGGCACCCTCCTGTGGGCTAGACTTTTGCCCCAGAGTCCAGATGTGAGGACATCAGCTGAGGACAGTCAGAGGCTCAGCTTCAACTTCCCCTCCTGCCACGGCTGGAGAGTCTGTCTCCACTCCTAGTCCAGGCGTCCATGTGAAGAATGGATGTTTGGATGTGGTACTGAGGGGTACACAGTCAGGTCTTAAAGGAGGGTGGTGCTGAAGGGATGGGGGTGGCGGAACATGAAAATATATCACTTAACAAAACCTGCAGTTGGCATCAAGTAGGGAAAAAAGGTGCAATAGAGATCTGGAAGCTGCTTTTCAGCACTCAGATAGTTCCTGTTTAATTTTTATGTCTAATTTATGGAGAATATGAATCTGTTTAAACTTGATTAAATGCCAAGCATGCAAACCAGAACACTGTATGATCTTGAAAGGTTCCCTGCTGTAACTCAGTGGTGATTGTAGTCATTTTGCATGCTGCCATTTCAATAAATTTTATAGAAATGCTTCCATGCAGGTAATGGTTTAATATTAATGTTTAAGCAGGAAGAAATTAATTTTTTTGTTAGGCATAACTTCTGGGAGGATCCAAGTATAAGATCTGCAGTGAACTGAATGAGATTAGCAATGTCAGGCATTATAGCTTCAAAGTGAAGAGCTACTCATCAACAATAAAGGTTCACGCAGTGTCTGTCACTGACCCTTTTCTTCCACCTCACATCACTATCCTGTAGATTAGACAGTGGACTTGCATTCATGATAATTGGCAAAAGAGCCAGAGGCGAGATGAGAATTTTTTTTTGTTATGGTCTGGAACGAAAGGTTGATGGAAGGAGATTCAATAATAACTTTCGAGAAGGGATTGGATAAATACTTGAAGGGGAAAAATTTGCAGAGAAAGGGCAGGTGAATGGGACAAATTGGAAAGCTCTTCCAAAGAGCTAGCACAGGTTTGATGGGCTGACTGGCCTCCTTCTGTGATGTATCATTTTATGATGGGGGGATGTCAATTAATGTTACCTCTATGGGTTCATTATATGGAAATGGAGGAACCAATATTGTTGGGCTATGGAACGGAACAATCAACCACTTCCCTGTTCTGGGTAGCTATACAGTTATAAAGTGTGGACTTGGGTGACTTGATTGCTTGACTATTCTGGGACCATTAAAGGTGGTTTCTTACCTCTCTAGAGAATGTGTTTAGCTTAACCATTGGAGGTGAGCACTATCTCTAAATTAACCAAGAAAAACCACCTCTCTTCATTTGGGCCTTAACACCTCGTTTATAGAGCGGCCACTTCAAACCAAGAAAAAGGGGACTAGAATTGGGTCAGTTCCACATAGCCACAATGGGGGAGCACTGTTCTGAAATAGGACCTCTGTTTTTCATCCTCCACCCTCTCTCTCCCACTGCCTGAGACACTACCATTGATGCTGCCCCTGTAATGATGGCAGAAATTCAAGCCAGAGACTCTGAACAAAGAACAAGAGAGCCAGATTACATAAACACTGTGCACCAGAATTAATTTGCTCTACAAACTGATTTGAGATGTTTCAATGATGAGACAAGGCACAATATAAATTGAGGTCTCCCCTTCTGACAAAGCCGTTGAAATGTTCTTGCTACAAAGCCAATTTCTATTGGATCTGTAACAAGTTCCCAAAGCCTGATTTCCAGAATAACATCACACTCCATTGCCCTTTTTCACAGCAACTTAAGAGCAACATTGCTCAAGAACATCGGAGAAGAAAATGAGCATTAATATTTTAGAGTGTCTCGTAAGGTTAGTTTGAGCAACATACAGCTCCAAATCCTGAAGTACTGTATTCCAAAGAGCTTGCATTCAAAAATTGCAACAAAATTATTTTGCCTTTGGCTAATACTAAATATCCCAGCACTAGTCAATGTGCAACCAGGCAAGCTAATCTTCAATATTAATCACATCCTCTCTCTATTTTGAGAGGTTGGAAAGCCATGACTTCATTGGAGCTGTTAGGGACAGGAAGTTACAGGTTTTGTTTTGTGTCAGTAAGGAAAAGGAAGGGCTGCACTCAGCACCTTTACTGTTTACCGCCAAGTGCTTTTTAAAGTGTAGAAAATGTGGCAGCCAATTTTTGCACAGGAACCAGCAACGTAATAACCATCAGGTCACGTTTTAGCGACGTCCTGCTCCTCTTCTAAATAGTGCCATGGGATCTTTTACATCCACCTGAGAGCAGATGGATCCTCGGTTCAATGTCTCATTCAAAAGGTAGTAACCTCTGACAGTGCAGTGCTCCCTCAGTACTGCGCTGGTGTGTCAGCATGAATTTTGTGCTCAAGTCTCTGGAACCCATAACCATCTGACTCAGAGGTGAGAGCACTACCCAGGTGAGCTGAGCCATGGTCTTTCATTTAGCTCCACAGCAATATTTTGGTCTCCTGCTTAACTGAGCCTGAGCAGGTAAATAGGAAGCTGGTGCCTTTGCCTTCTCCATGGTTACCTTAAACCAATTGCTTGGTGATACAAGATGGTGTCCATTTGCTGCCAGTTTTGCGTGACGTTGGTCAATTGGCTTCCTACCAAAGGGTGGGGCAGGAACTTTCAAACATCCAGGCTTCCCCAGCAGCAATGAGCCTTTAGTTGACATCAGGAGGTGTCAGTTTAGTCATTAGACTTTGCATTCTTAAAGTGACAGGTGAAATCAATCATGGCTCCAGCTCAGCAGCAAATAGCTTTTATCAAAACAACACCAAAGAGCGGAAGGGGCCATCACAATGCAAACATTCACCGCATTATGCAATACACTGTTTGCTCGCTGACTCACATCGGCCAGGTCCAGCAACACCTTGATTTTAAAATTTTCATCCTTCTTTTCCAATGGCCTCATTTCTCCCAATCTCTGTAGCATCCTCCAACTCTACGACTCACTGAGATCTCTGCCCTCCGCTAATGCTGGCCTCTGAGTATTCCTGATTTTCATCACTCCACTATTGGCGACCATGCCTTCAACTGCATAGGCATTAAGCCCTGGAATTTCCTCCCTAAACCTTTTTGTCTCTCTCTCCCTCCTCTCCTTTAAGCACTTCTTGAAACCTATCTCTTTAACTAAGATTTTGGCCAGCTGTCCTAATATCGCCTTACATAACTCACATCAAATTTTTATTTGATAGTGAAACATCTTGCGATTGTTGACCACATTAGGGGCCATATAAATGCACCTGTGGTTATAAAACAGTATATTTTTCTGAGTTAATGTGGAGGAGGGGAGCTATTACCTGTTAAATAAAATAATCCCCATGAAAGCACTTCACAATGGATAGTAGCTGCAACAATTGCAGTATGTCCCTGGCAGCCAACATTCCAGATGTAGAACTGGTTTGCAAAAAGGGGTTGTTCTGACTGACATGGGAACTGCTCAAAAGCTCTCTGAATCTGCTAATCTGCCCTGTAACATTGCTCAGTGCTTCTGTCGAATTTTTGGAAGTTCTGGTTTAATCACTGAATGTTGATGCCATCATCACAGGGACTTACTCAGAGGGATTGCTGAACCTGGCAAAGCCAGTAAGGCAAATTAGCAACAGTACAGATCCAACAATTAACTGAAGATAGTTCAGTGGAAATTGTGCACGCCAACTGAAATCTCAAACAGACTCGGTAACTCCTCTGAGCTGGTTTCAATGATGGTGCCAGCATGGCACTGATCGTATCTGAATAATCCTGGCAAAGTAGAAAGAGATTTGTAGGATTCTAGTGAGAATTCTTTGCAACAGACTGATGTGGTGGGTTTTATGGGGGATTTCTGTGGCATGACTAGTATCTCTGAGTCAATGCAAGCCACACACACTCCGGTTTTGAATGCAGTGTGGCTCATTGATGTCCTTCAGTGTCCTCAGCTCTCGGCTCTCAATTATGACTCCAAGTAGCTGGTAATGCACACCAGTGGGCATACTCTGGTACTTCACCTTGGCGGATAAGTTAAACTAAGTGAGGGTATCATCAGCTTTGTCCAGTGCAGTTAGGGCATGTCATCCTTCCAAGTGCATGAAGTCTGAAATGACAGGAGATGATCCTAGCAAGAGGTCAATGGATCTAAAGGTGTATACGAGCAAGGTCTGTGACACATCCAAGGCACTCTCCTGAAAAGGCAGATGTGGCCAGACACCTCGGAAAAAATTGGGACCTTACCCAATATCATTTCATAATTACCAATGAAAATTAGTCACAAAAATGCTTCCATTTACAGAAGTAGCAACGGGCATGACATTGCATTAACGCATGACAAGAGGAAGGAGCCTGAAGAAGTTTGATGTGGGCAATGATCGTGACTCTCATTCCCCTGGGCACCCATTTCCAATTCTTTCCCCTCCTGTCCTGGTGAGATTCTTGAGATATTGTTTCACAGGCACCAGTTACCCTGCTGTTTGCTACCCAAACAGCAGTGAAGTTTGGTCAGGTATTCAATCACAGTGGCGTCACAACAAAGCTGATACAAAAATTCACACAATTATACTTGAGGCATTAGTCATTATCTAAGAGCTAGAATCCTAAGCAACCTTTCCCCTTAGAAGCCTGAGGGCAATTTTAGCAGCTGCCCAGGATGATATTTCTAGTGTTAAATCACAGCACAATAGTTTGTCGAGATAATGGTCTTGAGTTTCTGCTTAATTGTGCTTGTTATTTTGGGGGCGAAATTCCCTTACTCTCAGTGTAATCAGTACAAAAGATTGGAGAATTTTAAGCAAAATTGGGTTATGCATTTTGATTTCTGTAATCCATTTTGCACTACTTTTTATTACACAGTTACATTAGAAGCAGACCCCACCCAGAAAACTGGATATGCCCCCAGGGTGAATTAATCACCATTGGGAATTTCCACTAATTCTACTCATTTGCAGGTCTTCGAGGAGGCTTCAACAATTAAGCTGGAACTTTTGGGCACAAGAGCATTAATAGGCAAATGTTCTGACTGATCTTAATTTACAAAGCAGTTCACTGTACTGCAATCGAACTGGAAAATAGTTCCATATCTTTTTAAAAAAGACCCTTTTAGTAATTTAAAATTGGGTTACTCACAGGTGGCGGATATCTGTGATTTAAAACGTGATTAACCTATTTTCAGCTGTATTAATAAAACTTTATCAAAGTTTCAGTTTTAAATATAAGAAATATTTTTTAAAGCACTTTTCTAAAATTGCATTTTAAATGCTGCTGAATTGCACTGGTTGTTACATTCAGCAATAGGTAAGCGAGTTTGAGCAGAAAATCAGGGAAAAAAACATTTAAAAATGAGCTAGAATCACCAAATGTGTTGAAAGAGGAGCCCTAGGAAGTTAGAGCTGTGAATCAGATCTGATGAATTGAGAGAGAGAGAGACGGGGTGGGGGGGGGGGTGGTGGGGATGGAGAGACGGGGGGGCTGTGGGGAACGGAGAGATGGGGGGAGGGAGAGACGAGGTGGGGGGGGATGGGAGAGACAGGGTAGTGGGGAGACGGGGGGGGGGAAGACGGGGGGGAAGATGGGGGGTACAGAGAGATGGGGGAGAGAGACGGGGGGAAGACTGCGGAGTTGGGGGACACAGGAAATGGGAGACTGGGGGGTAGAGAAGCAAGGGGGGAGAGCGGGGCGGGGTAGAGACGGGAGACTGGTGGGGGAGAGAAGGAGGACAGTGAGGACGGGAGGAGAGAGGACAGGGCACAAGGAGGGACGGGGATGGGGAAGGGGATGGGGAGGGGGAAAGTAGGATGATGGGGGGGAAGGCGGGGAGGGGAGAGTGGGGGAGAGGATAGGAGAGGAGGGGAAGGGGAGAGGGAAGGGGGCAGAAGGGGAGGGGAGGGGGACAGACGGGAGAAGAGGGGATGGGTCAACAGGGGACTGGGGAGGAAGGGGGGTGATGAAAGGGAGGGGGATGGGGCGGGATTGGAGGAGGGGTGGGGGAATGGACGAGGAGGAGGGACAGACAAGAGGGAGGGGGAATGGACAAGGAGGGGGGAATGGAAGGTGGGTAGGGGATGGGGGACGGACGGGCGGTGGGAGGGAGGACGGATGGTGGAAGGGCGGGGAGCATAAGGGGGATGGAGGGGGAGCATGAGGGAGGAGGGGGGAGTGTAAGTGGGAAGGAGGGAATGCAATGGGTGGGGGGGAAGCATGAGGCGGGGGACATAAGGCGGGGCGGGGAGTATGGTGGTGTTCAGGGAGAGGAGGCACAGGAGAATGGAGGGAGATTGGGAACGTTCGGGGAGGGGGAAGCATACAAAGGGGGTGGGAGAGGGGCATAGCGGTGGGGAGGCGAGGAGATGGCTTATGGGGGAGGGATGGGGGGAGGAGTTGGCTTATGGGGGAGGGAGAGGGTGGCGCACAGATTGGGGGAGGTGGGAAGGGTGCAAAGTGGGGAGGAGGAGGAGGGCTGTGGGGTTGGGGGATGTAAGGGGGGAGGATGGGGGTGTCTGGAGGGGAGGGGAGGAGGGGGTTATGGGGAAGGAGGGGCGGATGGTGGAGCAGGTTAGGATATGGGGTGGAGGGGGTATGGGGGAGCCGTCATCATATGGGGGAGGATTGGGGTGTAAGGGGATATGGAGATGGCGGAGGAGGAGATGGGAGGAGGAGTTATGGGGATGAGTGGGTATGCGGATAGAGGAGGAGGATATGGGGATGGAGAAAGGGGTGGAATGGGAGGGTATGTGGGTAGAGATGTGTGGTATGGGTGGGGGGTGGGGAAGTTTTTGATGTTGATCACAGGGTGTTTGAGGCTGTGGCGGGGTGGGGGGGGTGGTGGTGGTTGGTGGGGTGTTGTAGATGGGCCTTAGTGAACAATAAAGCTGGGTAGCAGAGACTAAGGTTAGGGAGGGGGAGGAAGAGGTTGGGGCAGTAATTGGAAGTTTTAAGGAGGGAGTGGGTTGGATGAAAAAGCTGAATAAAATACCCTCCCCCAAGTTATGGAATTATTTAGGCTGCACAGCAGATGTTACCCCTTCATTTGTTCCTATTAAAAATGCATAAGCAAGTCATAGTTTATGACAGGCATATTATAAGGCAGCAGGGGTTTTGAGATAAGGTTTTTAGGAACATTTTAATCAAGCTTATTTAAGAGGCCTGTGTAGATGCACAGTAATTTTGTAGTTGATTTGAGAAAACCTTGGAAACATCTACAGAGATTGGACCGTTTTCATATGCATTAAAAATGTTTGCAGAGGAAAACAAATCTCACTGAAAATTATATAGACTGAAAAACTTCGATGATTGCAGATGTTTGTGAAAGATTTGATTTTTTTTAAAACATATAGAATAGCAGCATGGAATGGTTTGATGTGGGTTTCAGTCCATGATTCATTACACAGTTGGTTCTTCATTTTAGTTGTCCCATCATGAAGACGTGTAGGCTTTTAACCAGTGCTGGAACAGAAATGTTCAGAGGGAAAGTCACAGAACACCACTCTCACTCATCTCATTTCAGTTGTACAGTGGTGCTTATAAGCAAGCTAGATAGAATTGCTGGCATTATAAAGATAGTTAGACCAGAGTAGAAGTAAGCTTTCAATTGGATTAAATCATACTCCAGACACTCCCAAGACACAGACCTAGCAGTGAGGTGTAGGCTAATGCGAGAATGGAATGCTAATTGCTGGAAAAGTGCCAGAGTGTCTGGGAATCAGAAGGCAAGTGTGAAAGGAAAATATGCCTCTGTGTAATAAAATATCTCGACGAGATAAAGGAAGCGAAGGTTGTGAAGGACATTTGTAGTCTTTATGTGAAGAATGTTGAGACAGCAATAAACAGATAGTGTTGGTAGTGAGGCTGCATATGAGCAAGAAGTGGTCTATATGCCGATTGATGCACTACTATATTGATCATCAACAACTTACCTTTATATAGAGATAAAAACAAAAAAACTGCGGATGCCGGAAATTCAAAACAAAAACAGAATTAACTGGAAAAACTCAGCAGGTCTGGCAGCGTCGGCGGAGAAGAAAAGAGTTGACGTTTCGAGTCCTCATGACCCTTCGACAGAACTTGAGTTCGAGTTCAAGAAAGAGTTGAAATATAAGCTGGTTTAAGGTGTGTTGGAGGGGGGTGGGGGAGAGAGAGAGAGAGAGAACTGGAGGGGGTTGGTGTGGTTGTCGGGACAAACAAGCAGTGATAGAAGCAGATCATCAAAAGATGTCACAAACAACAGAACAAAAGAACACAGAGGTGTTAAATTGGTGATATTATCTAAACGAACGTGCTAATTAAGAATGGACGGTAGGGCACTCAAGGTATAGCTCTAGTGGGGGTGGGGAGAGCATAAAAGATTTAAAAATATTTAAAAATAATGGAAAAAGGTGGGAAAAGAAAAATCTATATAATTTATTGGAAAAAAAACAAAAGGAAGGGGGAAACAGAAAGGGGGTGGGGATGGAGGAGGGAGCTCAAGACCTAAAGTTGTTGAATTCAATATTCAGTCCAGAAGGCTGTAAAGTGCCTAGTCGGAAGATGAGGTGTTGTTCCTCCAGTTTGCGTTGGGCTTCACTGGAACAATGCAGCAAGCCAAGGACAGACATGTGGGCAAGAGAGCAGGATGGAGTGTTAAAATGGCAAGCGACAGGGAGGTTTGGGTCATTCTTGCGGACAGACCGCAGGTGTTCTGCAAAGCGGTCGCCCAGTTTACGTTTGGTCTCTCCAATATAGAGGAGACCACATTGGGAGCAACGAATGCAGTAGACTAAGTTGGGGGAAATGCAAGTGAAATGCTGCTTCACTTGAAAAGAGTGTTTGGGCCCTTGGACGGTGAGGAGAGAGGAAGTGAAGGGGCAGGTGTTACATCTTTTGCGTGGGTATGGGGTGGTGCCATAGGAGGGGGTTGAGGAGTAGGGGGTGATGGAGGAGTGGACCAGGGTGTCCCGGAGGGAGCGATCCCTACGGAATGCCGATAGGGGGGGTGAAGGGAAGATGTGTTTGGTGGTGGCATCATGCTGGAGTTGGCGGAAATGGCGGAGTATGATCCTTTGAATGCGGAGGCTGGTGGGGTGATAAGTGAGGACAAGGGGGACCCTATCATGTTTCTGGGAGGGAGGAGAAGGCGTGAGGGCGGATGCGCGGGAGATGGGCCGGACACGGTTGAGGGCCCTGTCAACGACCGTATGTGGAAAACCTCGGTTAAGGAAGAAGGAGGACATGTCAGAGGAACTGTTTTTGAAGGTAGCATCATCGGAACAGATGCGACGGAGACAAAGGAACTGAGAGAATGGGATGGAGTCCTTACAGGAAGCGGGGTGTGAGGAGCTGTAGTCGAGGTAGCTGTGGAAGTCAGTGGGTTTGTAATGGATATTGGTGGACAGTCTATCACCAGAGATTGAGACAGAGAGGTCAAGGAAGGGAAGGGAAGTGTCAGAGATGGACCACGTGAAAATGATGGAGGGGTGGAGATTGGAAGCAAAATTAATACATTTTTCCAAGTCCCGACGAGAGCATGAAGCAGCACCGAAGTAATCATTGATGTAACGGAGAAAGAGTTGTGGAAGGAGGCCGGAGTAGGATTGGAACAAGGAATGTTCCACATACCCCATAAAGAGACAGGCATAGCTGGGGCCCATGCGGGTACCCATAGCTACACCTTTTATTTGGAGGAAGTGAGACGAGTTGAAGGAGAAATTGTTCAGTGTGAGGACAAGTTCAGCCAGACGGAGGAGAGTAGTGGTGGATGGAGATTGTTCGGGCCTCTGTTCGAGGAAGAAGCTAAGGGCCCTCAGACCATCCTGGTGGGGGATGGAGGTGTAGAGGGATTGAACGTCCATGGTGAAGAGGAAGCGGTTGGGGCCAGGGAACTGGAAATTGTTGATGTGACGTAAGGTGTCAGAGGAATCACGGATGTAGGTGGGAAGAGACTGGACAAGGGGAGAGAGCAGGGAGTCAAGATAACGAGAAATGAGTTCTGTGGGGCAGGAGCAAGCTGAGACGATCGGTCTACTGGGGCAGTTCTGTTTGTGGATTTTGGGTAGGAGATAGAAGCGGGCCGTCCGAGGTTGGGCGACTATCAGGTTGGAAGCTGTGGGAGGAAGATCCCCAGAGGAGATGAGGTCAGTGACAGTCCTGGAAACAATGACTTGATGTTCAGTGGTGGGGTCATGGTCCAGGGAGAGGTAGGAGGAAGTGTCTGAGAGTTGACGCTCAGCCTCCGCGAGGTAGAGGTCAGTGCGCCAGACAACAACAGCACCACCCTTGTCAGCAGGTTTGATGACAATGTCAGGGTTGGACCTGAGAGAATGGAGTGCAGTAAGATCAGAGAGAGAGAGATTAGAATGGGTGAGAGGAGCAGAGAAATTGAGACGACTAATGTCGCGCTGACAGTTCTCAATGAAAAGATCAAGAGAAGGTAAGAATCCAGAGGGAGGGGTCCAGGTGGAGGGAGAATATTGGAGGTGGGTGAAAGGATCCGTTGAATGGGGAGAGGACTCCTGCCCAAAGAAGTGAGCACGGAGATGAAGGCGGCGGAAGATGAGTTCAGCATCATGCCGAGCCCGAAATTCATTGAGGTGAGGGCGTAAGGATATGAAACTAATTCCTTTGCTGAGCACTGAACATTCAGCATCAGAGAGGGGAAGGTCAGGTCAGGTCATCCTCTCGTCGGGACGTGGAAAAATTTATTAATTTTGCTTCCAATCTCCACCCCTCCATCATTTTCACGTGGTCCATCTCTGACACTTCCCTTCACTTCCTTGACCTCTCTGCCTCAATCTCTGGTGATAGACCGTCCACCAATATCCATTACAAGCCCACCGACTCCCACAGCTACCTCGACTACAGCTCCTCACACCCCGCTTCCTGTAAGGACTCCATCCCATTCTCTCAGTTCCTTCGCCTCTGTCGCATCTGTTCCGATGATGCTACCTTCAAAAACAGTTCCTCTGACATGTCTTCCTTCTTCCTTAACTGAGGTTTTCCACCCACGGTCATTGACAGGGCCCTCAACCGTGTCCGGCCCATCTCCCGCGCATCCGCCCTCATGCCTTCTCCTCCCTCCCAGAAACATGATAGGGTCCCCCTTGTCCTCACTTATCACCCCACCAGCCTCCGCATTCAAAGGATCATACTCCGCCATTTCTGCCAACTCCAGCATGATGCCACCACCAAACACATCTTCCCTTCACCCCCCCCTATCGGCATTCCGTAGGGATCGCTCCCTCCGGGACACCCTGGTCCACTCCTCCATCATCCCCTACTCCTCAACCCCCTCCTATGGCACCACCCCATGCCCACGCAAAAGATGTAACACCTGCCCCTTCACTTCCTCTCTCCTCACCGTCCAAGGGCCCAAACACTCCTTTCAAGTGAAGCAGCATATCACTTGCATTTCCCCCAACTTAGTCTACTGCATTTGTTGCTCCCAATGTAGTCTCCTCTACATTGGAGAGACCAAATGTAAACTGGGCGACCGCTTTGCAGAACACCTGCGGTCTGTCCGCAAGAATGACCCAAACCTCCCTGTCGCTTGCCATTTTAACACTCCACCCTGCTCTCTTGCCCACATGTCTGTTCTTGGCTTGCTGCATTGTTCCAGTGAAGCCCAACGCAAACTGGAGGAACAACACCTTATCTTCCGACTAGGCACTTTACAGCCTTCCGGACTGAATATTGAATTCAACAACTTTAGGTCTTGAGCTCCCTCCTCCATCCCCACCCCCTTTCTGTTTCCCCCTTCCTTTTGTTTTTTTTCCAATAAATTATATAGATTTTACTTTTCCCACCTATTTCCATTATTTTTAAATATTTTTAAATCTTTTATGCTCTCCCCACCCCCACTAGAGCTATACCTTGAGTCCCCTACCATCCATTCTTAATTAGCACATTCGTTTAGATAATATCACCAATTTAACACCTATGTGTTCTTTTGTTCTGTTGTTTGTGACACTTTTGATGATCTGCTTCTATCACTGCTTGTTTGTCCCTACAACCACACCAACCACTTCTCTCTCTCTCTCTCTCTCTCCTCCCCCCCCCTCCCCCCCCCCCCCCCCGCCCCACACACACACACACACACACACACACACACCTTAAACTAGCTTATATTTCAACTCTTTCTTGGACTCGAACTCAAGTTCTGTCGAAACGTCAACTCTTTTCTTCTCCGCCGATGCTGCCAGACCTGCTGAGTTTTTCCAGGTAATTCTGTTTTTGTTTTTACCTTTATATAGCACCTTTTAAGTAATAAAACATCCCATGGCACTTCACAAAATTCGTCACCAAGCCACATAAGGAGTTATTAGGTCAGATGGCTAAAAGCTTGGTCAAACATTTTATTACATGAAAAGTACTATATAAAAGTTTTTTGTTTTTATAACTATATAAAAGTTGTTGTTCAAAATTATGCAAGTACATCAGTCAGCAGTTTGACCACTTCTTACTCCCATACAACCTCATGAAGTTTTAAGGAGTGTCACAAAGGAGGAAAGCGAGTTGGAGGGGTGTAAGGAGGTTATTCCGGAGTTTAGAGCCTGGGCAATTGAAGGCGTGGTCACCAATGGAGGCACAATTAAAACTGGGAATGCTCAAGAGACCAGAAATAGAAGTGTGCAGAATCTAAAGATTGTGGGGCTGGAGGAGATTACAGAGTTAGGGAGGGGTGAAGCCATGAAGGGATTTGAAAACAAGGATGAGGATTTTAAAATCAAGGCTCTGTTTGACTGGGAACCAATGCGAGCACAAGGGTGCTAAGGTGAATGGAAAAAGGATTTGTTGCAACTTAAACACTGGCAGAGTTTTGGATGATCTCAAGTTTAACTGCACAGAATAGGAACCTGCTTATGTACTAACAGTACACAATTAACAATATAAATACTAAGATAAAAGCAAAAAACTACGGATGCTGGAAATCCAAAACAAAAATAAAATTACCTGGAAAAACTCAGCAGGTCTGGCAGCATCTGCGGAGAGGAACACAGTTAACATTTTGAGTCCGTATGACTCTTCAACAGAACTAAGTAAAAATAGAAAAGAGGTGAAATATAAGCTGGTTTAAGGGGTGGGGAGGGGGGGTGGGACAAGTAGAGCTGGATAGAGGGCCAGTGATAGGTGGAGATAGCCAAAAGATGTCATAGACAAAAGGACAAAGAGGTGTTGAAGGTGGTGATATTATCTAAGGAATGTGCTATTTATGGGTGGAAAGCAGGACAAGCAAGGTACAGATAGCCCGAGTGGGGGTGGGGTTCGGTGAAGGGAAGCGATTGAAATAGGCAAAAAAGGTAGAGATAAAACAATGGATGGAAATATATTTAAAAATAATGGAAATAGGTGGTAAAAGAAAAATCTATATAAATTATTGGAAAAAAAAGGGGGGGGGGTGCGGAGAATCGGGAAGGAGCTGGGGATGGAGGCAAGAGTTCATGATCTAAAATTGTTGAACTCAATATTCATTCCGGAAGGCTGTAAAGTGCCTAGTTGGAAGATGAGGTGCTGTTCCTCCAGTTTGCATTGAGCTTCACTGGAACAATGCAGCAGGCCAAGGACGGGCATGTGGGCATGAGAGCAGGGTAGAGTGTTGAAATGGCAAGCGACATGGAGGTCTGGGTCATGCTTGCGGACAGACCAAGTTCTGCAGAGCGGTCACCCAGTCTGCGTTTGGTCTCTCTAATGTAGAGGAAACCGCAATGGGAGCAATGAATGCAGTAGACTAATTTAAGGGAAGTGTAAGTGAAATGCTGCTTCACTTGAAAGGAATGTTTGGGCCCTTGGATGGTGAGGAGAGGGGAAGTAAAAGGGCAGGTGTTGCACCTTCTGCGGTTGCATGGGAAGGTGCCGTGGGAGGTTGTTGAAGTGTAGGGGGTGATGGAGGAGTGGACCAGGGTGTCCTGGAGGGAACGATCCCTGCGGAATGCCGCAAGGGGGTGGGGGCGGGGGGGGGGGGTGGGTGGTGAAGGGAAGATGTGTTTGGTCGTGGCATCATGCTGGAGTTGGCGGAAATGATCCTTTGAATGTGGAGGCTGGTGGGGTGATAAGTGAGGACAAGGGGGACCCTATCATGGTTCTGGGAGGGAGAGGAAGGCTTGGGGGCAGATGCGCGGGAGATGGGCCGGACACGGTTGAGGGCCCTGTCAACCACTGTGGTTGGAAAACCTCAATTAAGGAAGAAGGAAGACATGTCAGAGGAACTGTTTTTGAAAATGGCATCATCAGAACAGATGCGACAGAGGTGAAGGAACTGAGAGAATGGTATGGATTCCTACAGGAAGCGGGGTGTGAGGAGCTGTAGTCGAGGTAGCTGTGGGAGTCGGTAGGCTTGTAATGGATATTGGTGGACAGTCTATCACCAGAAATTGAGACAGAGAGGTCAAGGAAGGGAAGGGAAGTGTCAGAGATGGAGCATGTGAAAATGATGGAGGGGTGGAAATTGGAAGCAAAATTAATAAATTTTTCCAGGTCCAGATGAGAGCATGAAGCAGCACTGAAGCAATCCTCGATGTACCGGAGAAAGAGCTGTGGGAGGGGGCCTGAGTAGGACTGGAACAATAAATGTTCCAGATACGCCATAAAGAGACAAGCATAGCTGGGGCCCATGCGGATACCCATAGCCACACCTTTTATTTGGAGGAAGTGAGAGGAGAGACCAAAGGCAGACTGGGTGATCATTTTGCAGAAGACCTTTGATCTGTTCGCAAGTATGATCCAGACCTGTCACTTGCCATTTCAATACTCCACCCTGCTCTCATGCCCTTGGCCTGCTGCATTGTTCCAGTGAAGCTCAACGCATACTGGAGGAACAGCACCTCATCTTCCGACTTTACAGCCTTACGGACTGAACATTGAGTTCAACAATTTTAGATCATGAACTCTCTCCTTCATCCCCACTCCCTTTCTGATCCCCCCTTTTTTCCCCCAATAATTTATATAGATTTTTCTTTTCTCACCTATTTCCGTAATTTTTAAATGTACTTTCATCTATTGTTTTATCTCTACTTTTTAGCCTATTTCGATCCCTTCACCCCACCCCACCAGGGCTATCTATAACTTGCTTGTCCTGCTTTCTACCCTTAATTAGCACATTCCTCAGATAATATCACCACCTTCAACACCTCTTTGTCCTTTTGTCTGTGACATCTTTTGGCTATCTCCACCTATCACTGGCCCTCTATCCAGCTCTACCCCGCCCCCACTCCCCTTAAACCAGCTTATATTTCACCTCTTTTCTATTTTTACTTAGTTCTGTTGAAGAGTCATATGGACTCGAAACGTTAACTGTGTTCCTCTCCGCAGATGCTGCCAGACCTGCTGAGTTTTTCCAGGTATTTTTATTTTTGTTAACAATATAAATGTACTGGGCCCTTCAGAAACTCTACCTGGTCTTGCACAGGGCTAATGTGGGAGTTCAGAGGGCACAAGTTCATATTACAGAGCTATTCAGAATGACAATTATATTTAATGGGCTGCATTAGTATGCTTATCAATAAGGATGATTAATCACGCATCTCTCTATTTCTAATACAGGCACTAGGGCTAAAGGATAGGAAATACTCTAAACTCAATAGTGCTGGCAAAAGGCTCCAACCTAGCTCCGCGTTTAGATAAGGCACATTGCAAAAGCAAACTATGAGGGAGTAAAGCAAGTTAAAAAATAAAACCATTGAAGCCTCAGCTCTGGCAGCTTCTTGAATGTCAATTACCATGAGGTATGATCATTGTATTTTCCTCCATCTCCAACATCCACTGATCCAAGTGTGGATGGTAGGCAAGTAGCAGACTGGAGCTTGCAGTGTGAATCAGAATTAGGGTGGGCTATACTTGGGAATACTCTAGGAAGCTTTTTTTCTATTAACTATCTTTGAAGAATACAGACTGAGCTTAGCAAACATTATTTCAGTGAGTATCAAGCTATGGAGCAGACTCTCAAGAGAAATCCTGGAAGCAGATTCATTCAAATATTAGATAGATTTATTTAGAAAATAACATTTTAGAATAGAGTATGTGAGTAATTTGAGGCATGACATGTGTTAAGTGTAACATGCTTGGTAAGAACAGGTGGCTTTGGATCCATATGGTTCCCAAAGCTCTCCACTACTGTGAGTTCCTTACGCCATGTCTGGATTTTGTGTAGACTAATTAATAGAGATTCACTGCGACAATTGTCAACAACTCCATAATCATTGTATCATGCGACTACCAGGATTGTAGAAAGTGAACCATTTGGACTTTAGCCTTTTGTCCAACAATTCCTATAGTCCTTTGGCATAAGCTGCTCTATGCAACAGAAATGTTAAGAGTCAAAAGGGGTAGTTGATACACTGAATCAAGAGCACAGTCCTTTCATCTCTGGGATCTTGTTTTTTGATTAATCCCATTGATCTAGACTGAAAGTTTCCTTTCATACTTACTTTAAACATACATAGGAGATGTATCTTCTTGGTTCTTGGTAACAGTAGCTCAACACCACAAAATTATCCAGGATTTCACAAACTGGCAATCTCACTCAGGTTGTAAGATGAATCCATTGGAAAATGGAAACATCACATAGGCAGTAGCCTTTAGTGATTGAGGTTAATGGACACCAGAGTAGCACAGATAATTGCAATATATCTTATCAGGGTGTGCTCCAAATGGATACTGGGTAACAAAGTATTCTAGTCCCCAGCATTAAAGACCCATTTCTTGATGAACACTGTCCTGGCTATCAGATAGGTGCTTGTCTCTGTTGGGACAGAAGCTCAACAAATATCTAATGGTTTGAATTAAGATTTTCTTGCATTTTGTTTGTGCACATGTATATGCTTGTTGGTATGAAGTTCAAGCCTTATGGTGTAAATAATGTGTACAGAAACAGGGAGGAGCCCTAGGATCTATCTTGAGCTCACCTGTTCACTCTTTACTGGCAAAAGCAAATTGCAATTCCAACCAAATTGATGTTGTTTTGCATTGGACCAAGGGAAAAGAGATTGAATATTGATATAAAATGGTCACATGGTGCCCAATTCACATTTACACCCAACCAAAGGAAACAATGGGCTGATAAATGCTTCCCTTCTGTATGATAATGATGTAGGGATTAATGCTCTCAGTATCGGTATTGAAGCTGTTATCTGAAGCTTTGCAGGCTATTTATTGGAGAACTAAAATGAGAAAAGCAATAGAAGTGTAGCTGGGGGGAAAAATCAGCCATTATGTATAAATTGAACCAAGCTTGTTCTTTGATTATGGAGCCTTATAAAACAAATACACTATGCAAACAAATATATAGCAAAGGAGGGTTTGACTTGCTGAAAGAATTTTCATTTAAATCCAATAAATTATGGGTCTTAAAAGATATCACAAATTCTGATGTGTCACAAATTATGCAGCTGAAAATTCAAATTTATCACCAAGACAACATATATACTTTTTTTTTCCTGGATTGTAAATAAATGCCACTGCAGTAGGAAAGGAAATGTCAGCAAATCAACATTTGCTTTTGGTTGCTAAAAGACATCTGCCTGTGGGGGAAAAAAAGTGTAGCGTTCATTTTCCTGCTGGCATCACACTATAATGCAGCCATTTTGCTTGTATTAAGTAAATCAATTTTTCCCTACATAGCGCTGAGCAATAGCAAGTCACTTTCCAGAATCAAGGATATTGCAATGTTATTTTACTTAATAGCTCATCCCTCCTTGAGGTTATAGCCCTCTCCATTACCATCCCATCTGCTCAGTTTACCCATTCAGTTCAGGCTTTTGCTGAAGTTGCTTTTATCCAGTAAACAGCATACATTTAGGTGCAGTTAGTTTTTCCATCCTCTGTAGAGAATAAAGTTTTCCACCAGTGATCATTATTTTGTCTGATAAAATTAAATAGTTTAAAAGTATCTCTTAAACCTGCAAGTATTAGGTTCATTTGAAATCTGAAGGTTGTGGACTTAAGTCTCACCATTGACTTGGAACACAATTTAGTGCAGTACTGAGGGAAAACTGCATTGCTCTCAGAGCAGAAGCTTGGGTTTGCTTGCTTAGGCGGGTGGAAGAGATTCCACGGCACTATTTGAAAAGTAGAATTTTTTTTCTGCTGTCCTGACCAACATTCCCTTCTCAACCACCACCATCTAATTTTAAAACAAAGTCATCCATTTGCCGTGTGTGGAGACATGGGTGTGAAAAATTGTTTATACATTAACCTACACAATGAACGATCGTACTTCAAATGCAATTCACTGCCTGATGCACTTTGCTATGTTCTGTAAATGTTGGTGACATTTTAAATGTTAATTTCTAATGCTTCCATTCATGTAACAATAATCAATTATAAACAGCTGAGATTTTATATCGCTAGCTGAGCAAATGGACACCACAGATTGTAAAACAAACTTGTAACAAACCTGAAAAATGTTACTTAACTGTGCATTTCACCCTATCACAAATCTTCCCTTTTGTTCCTCCCTCCTGGCTAATGTTCACTGTTTCTCTCTGCACAGATGCTACCTAACCAGAGTATTTCCAAACACATTCCTTTCATTTCAGATCACCTAATTTAACACAGACCCAAAGAAAATCAAACTTGGAACCTCACTGATCTGCCTCAGTTCCATATTGGGCAATGCATTTAAACCTGAACCCCAGTGTGCTCTGCCTTAATTAACGGTGGAATAGTGGTAACATCATTGGGCTAGTAATCCGGAGGCCCAGGCAAATGCTCTGGGTACATGGGTTTGAATTCCATCATGGCAGCTGGTGGAATTTAAATTCAATTAAAAATACCTGGAACATAAAAGTTAGTCTCAGTAATGGTGATCATGAAATGATCATCGAATAATGTAAAAATCCATCTGGTTCATTAATGCTCTTTAGGGGAAAAATCTACCATCCTTCTCCCAGTCTGGCCTACATGTGACTCCAGACCCACAGCAATGTGGTTGACTTGTAACTGCCCCTGAAATGGCCAAGCAAGCCATTCAGTTCAAGCACAATTTGGAGTGGGCAACAAATGCTGGCCTTGCCAGTGACATCCACATCCCACGAAAGACTAAATAAAAAAAATCAAAATGACTTTTCCACAGAAGAGGAGACAGGTCAAGGGAATGCTGTGCCATTTTAATTAAGATGCTGGAATTAGAGCAGAGCAGCAGTGTTACATTCAGTGATATCAATAGTAGAGCATCACATTTTAACAAATGAAACTTTTTTTTGCAACAATTACTTAAAAGTATTATTTCTCATCCTATCCCATTATGCATGGAGATCTACTGGAATAGGAATCAACAGTAGAGTTGGGGAGGGGTAGGGAAACTAGAATTATGAAGCCACGCTGTACAAAAGAGAAAAGTAACTCATGTTGTCACTATAATCAAAAACCAAAGAAACGGAGATCACTTTGCATTAGTGTTAATACACCATCCCACTTTCAACGGCAGGAGTTGTTTGTTATTTTAAACATAGCGGGCTCCAGTTGGCAAACATTACTTGTCTAGACAAATCAGGCAGAATATGGTCTGTCCAAACCAGGTATGTTAAAATACACATATATTGGTTTCTCTGAACAGTTCATTTGTCCAAATATGCTGATGACAAATACATTACCTTTCTCCATTCACAGCACCATGTTTGTGCTATTTTTCCTGGCAAGAGAATGTAATTCAAGATTTCTCAATCCATGTTCATGCAAAAGGATCTCAGTCCAGTAATCGTCCTGTGACCTACTTATATGTAATTTCTTAAAAGTGGCAATGCTAAAGTTGGTATTTTGCTTGAATAATAACATTTTGGGAAACAATATTATTGCCAAGTGACAATGAACATAGAATTTTAGACACACAGGACCTAGATACAGAGTCTTTGCTCAGGAAAATTAAGAAATAGATCTGTAACCTCAGATTTCCTTTATGCAACTGTATATTAACAAAAACAAACAAAACTAGGAAGCACCTTTTTAAGAAAATGTTTTATTGTACAACTTCAGTAAGCAAAGATACTCAGCACAGCAAAGATTGATCCAATCAATATTATTATATAAACATAGTTGTATATAGTCACTTTATTTGAAAAAATTATGAATTCTTGCCGTGTACAAAATGGCAAAGCTGTACAACCGTGTGCACATTGTGCTTAACAAATGCAAATCGGTACAGCTCTATAACACTGCTTCACCCCATCAAAAGGCAACAGTGTTCAGTAAACAGTTTATTGCATATCCAACATATGGTTCAAATCCACGTGTAAAAATACAAGTTAAAATGATAAAAAATACAGTGTGAATGAAAATAGCAGCTTTCAGTGAAAGTCTTGCACATTGTCCGGACAAGGTACATCAGCACAAAGTCTACTATTGTGCTTGTGTGTCATCTGTTTGCATTTACCCACCTGCATCTTGCATTCTAATACATCCAAAGACGAGAATGATTTGTAATATTAACAGTTATCAACAAGACCATCTCAGGTGCAGAGCAGTTTGGATGTTTTTTTTATATAATGCTTTGGTATTGACAACACTTAAGCTCAGAAGAAAAGATGATTTAGAGCTATGAACAGAATTCCCCAACATGAAGAGGAAAAGAAACACAGAACAATACATTTTTAATACAACACCATCTTTACAAATAGGGAAATGAACCATTGGGTGATGGAATAAAAAGAAAATGTGGTTTGGCATGCAGAGAACATGACAAGGAATAGCAATGGAAAGGCTTGGAATAATAAAATAGCAAATGCCAAATAGTTCTATCCCATCTAACTGCCATAGTGAATGCCTCTCAAATATATACTATTTAGTTAGATCAAATAGATATCAGTATTGCAGAGAAAAACAAAGTACACTATTGGACATCTCATCCAACATAGCCTGCAACTTGATCTGCATGCTTTACGTTTTAAGTAATAATCTGATTTCAGCAATATACTTATAAATATTGCAGACTGACCTTATTAATACCTGTATCAACCACTGCATTTTTCCAGCAATTTTCTTTCTTCTGTAAGGAGGCAGGAATAGCTCAATAAAGAGGGAGGGAAGATTGTCTAGTTTCTTTTAACTCGATCATTAAGAATTTTGTTCCGTGTTGGTTCACTGATTTGAATTAACTATAATTATTCAGGAATAGTAAAAAAATCAGATCTTATAAAGCCTGCGCCATTTCTGGCTATAAATAGAACTTGGTGGAATATTAGGAGTGCTGGAAGGTGTGGCTTCCAAACAATCACATCAATAATTAAACCAAATGGCCAAATCAACAGCAAAGTAAACCCCTCATTCCATGCATCAATGGTCATGGCATCCAAACATTGGTCTGGTTCCATGTACAAAAACTCGGTGAAAATCAGGTTTAAAACAAGGAAACTGGGCAAAGTTTCCTTCACCATCATTTAGATCTCTGTTTCCTATGCTACAGAACAGCAAAATGATGACAAAACCTAAGTGAGGCTGTTTCCTGATTCTAAGTATATTTGATACAACATGTTTCTCCCACTCAGTAATTGTTTTGGGTCTATCTGTAAAAGACTATAACAGATGATAAAGACTAGGAAAAAAGCATGTTTTGAACTTGGGAGATGCTCTGGCAGTTATGAAAATATTCAGTTTACTTTCACTGTATCCAAATGATTTTGGCATTCAAATCCATTTCTGGGCTGGTGATATTTTCTTGTTAAATGCACACTACCTTACAAAACAATATAGCTTCAACATCCACAACTCCCCCCAATGCTATTCGCTGATTAATAGTTAAGTCCAAGCTTTGAAATAAAGAGAAAAGATAGGCAAATCTGAAATACAAATATGATTATATAAACAGGTCAGTCAGCATCTGCAAAGTTCGGTCGATTGCTACTTTAGGTATTGTTCACCAAAACCAAAGGGCCGCACCTGGAATGTCATATCAGTAACCTGCTTTTCCTCTTGATGGTTGCTGACCCACTTGTTGTGCACTTCTTGAATTTTCTGTTTTTAATCCAGGCTGTGAATGTTTAAAGTGGATCATGTTCCACAGAGTTGGCTCCTTATATCGACATTTCCATGACAAGATTCTTTTATCACACTGGTTATCATGAAGGGGGAGGGAAGCAATGCCCAAATCACACAAACAACTTCATTGCGATCAAATAATACTTATTTTTAAAATAAAATAGTCTAATTGTATGAACATAATCACAAAGTAAATACTGTATTACAACGTGCCCTCAAATAAAAGTTTAATCCTGTGACACAAATCAAATGGAGACAAGAGTTCTGCAAGAATGAAGGGAGTGGGTTTAGAAAGTGGCGGAGGCAAAAATGGAAATGACATCAACTACCATTTGGAACTTATTGATTCCATTGGAAACCAAATTCACCCCTTGCACTGTAATACAAGATCCACTATACATATATACTATACTTGTGCAGTTACATTTTAACTTTGTGTTGTGCTTTGCCATGTGCATCAAAAGCTAAATGAGCAATAAGCTTAGAAGGACCTTTTTTTTTAAATATACAATATACAATGGAAAAATATTCTGTGCCAGTTACAGATGAACATTTAAAAGGATACATTTTTACAAAAGTTCATGCTACTCAATGTAGTTTATAAGAGCAGCCTCACCTCTAAACAGAAAATAAAATAAAAACATGCCAACAAACCACCTTAGGGGTCAATCACAATTTTCAACATTTCATTAAGCATGGAAATTAATACATTAGTTTGGCGTTGGGGCTAGGAACATAGATAAGGATATGAAGTCTCTGAACAGAAAAGCAGTGTTGAGACTCTTGCCATACTAGAGATACTTAAATGGATGCTTTCTCTTAAAAAAGAGAAGAAACAGTATTTCATTCGCTGCTGAAAGGGTAAATGATTTGATGACATAATACAATGGTTGCAAAAACAAAATCAATGCTGAAGAATAACAATTATAAAAACCACAAAGGCAGAAATAAAAGCATATATCTTAAAGCAGTGAGTGCTGATGACAGGGGTGATGTGCTAGAAAGGGTTTGAAAGTGTTAAGATGATTGAGAATGCAGAACTGAAAGCTTAAATCACTTCCAACTAATTAGTATTTCACTTACAGAAAGGCAAAGACAAACAAAAGGATGTTTAGTCAGGGCTAATTCTTCTAACCAATTGATTTTTTTTTAATCATACAGAGTTACTGATTGTTACACTCTTAAAGTGTGCCATTAGGAAGATGGCAGGGATACAAAAGGTACTATTTGCACACTTATAAAAATGTTTAAGTTAAGGAAACTTCCCTTATATATTATATGTATGATTCATAAGATTATAATTTGGCTTTCAGCTCTAATTGTGCTTTGCCCTCCCTCCTTTTAAATAGGACTTCCACCTCTTTAAAAATTCTTTAAAGATAGGAGCATCATCAACTGTGCTCAGCAGTTGTAGCTGGTTTATATGGGTGGTGTGATAGTCCCAACGTGCCAAGTTTGGAGCTGTACCAAGCATGAAATGGCGGAGATCATAGATTGTACCTGAGCCAGTGTCATACAATGGAAGCATGGCTTTCAAAGACTCCATGCCTCGTTCATACAGTTTTTTAGCTTCTTGTCCTAGTTTCTCCCCTGCAGTTTCTTTGAGGTCATATAGACCCAGTAGCGAGTATATGAAACCATTCAGAACGAAAGAGCTGGGGACAGTTGGGTATTCTTCATACCAATCATATTTATTCATAAACACAGCTTTTACACCATGATCTTCTGACTTGAGAGTATAGGGCACTACTGCCCGCAAGGCTGAATTGAGGTACGCCTGTTCCTTTGTGAGCAAATAGGCCCTTACAAGTGTAGACATGGCTTGACCTTGTGCCATAGCTGAATACCAGCCAGGCTCCAAAGATTTAAAGCCTTCACCTAGCTTACGTGTTACCATAATTGGCCAGCCACCCTTTTCATCCTGATTTCTTACCAACCAATCGCTGGCAGCAAAGAAGGCAGGCATGTGTGCCGTGGTTGCTATTGTGATGTTGTCAATGAAGCCTTTTCCCTTGGCAACCAGCTTTATGACTTTCTTGGGCATTATTTTAGTCTGCTTTACAGCCTTAGTGTTGGATAAGCCAACTCCTTTCTTCAGGTCAGTTACCAGATCTCGAGTAATAGTATTCCAGCTAGTCCGGGAGCCTATGCCATAGTAAATGTCTTTGTCTTTGAAGGCTATAAGTTGTGTGTTTGTGACATAGTGAATTGTAAACAGCTGGTTCTTTTCAGTTGTCTCCAGTACCACTGAAATACTCCCATTTGTTAAGAATTTAAGATCAAATGAAATGATGAAATCTTTTCCATTTCCTAACATCAGATAAACACCATCCGAAGATTCTGAAAGGGAAAAATATGAATGATTAAACTGAAGCTTTTGCATAATACTTGAAGTGTAATACATTAGTGTGCAGCTTTCTATTGGAATGTAAAATTAGATTTGTGAAAATGTGTATACTTATACCATCAATTCTTAACAATCACTCCAATTTTTAGAAAACCATTACTGCAGATGCCATACCTATGCCACATTTTACACCATAACATTATAATATACTTGGTCAAATCATTACACATTACAGCAGGCAGGTTGGAATGTGGTGCAAGGTTTAACTTTAATCTCAAAGCTTGTTTACAGGATTTTTTCTAGAGTTAAATCAGTGAAGCATAGGATTTTGCAAGTGCCTGGTGTTTAAAATTATTTTATCTTTAAACACCTAGGCAATTTTCAATGTGGGGGATTCTAATTTCAATACTGGATCTTTCCTAAATACAGTCCGAGATCCTATAATTACCAAACAACTCCAGCTTTCATGCATTAGCCCAATGGAAATTAGCAATTCAGTCTTTTCACTGGTTTCAACTCAACCTTCACTGCACAATTCATTGTGAATTTAATGCATGCAGTTGGAAATTTTTTTTAATCTTAGGTTTTTCAGGTCAGATAGTTTTGAGATATCATCCATAAAGGGATGAGTTCTTAAAATTTTCTTTTAAAATTGTTTAAAAAAAAATCAATGCATAAATCATTTGTAAATCCATTAGTTAAGATATCCTAAATTTAAGTGGATTTGTCTGTGGCCTATGGCATCTTGAAATTACTTTGCCATCAATAAAAGGGGAGCCTTGAAAACATTACAGACTTCATAACACAGTTTGTCCTCTCTTTTTACAATGTCAAAAGCTGGAAACCTTCTCACAGTTTTCTGACGAAGATCTGAGGCTTCAGTGCTGACAATAATTACTTCATTGTCTTTCTTCAGTAAGAACGCATTAACAAGTATTGATCAGTAAGATAAAATACCTGGGGTGGTGAACTGCTTTACGTTGCTGGATCTAGTTTTGTCAAAGACTGTAGAGACTGCACAACCCTTTGGTACAATCCAGTCATTTTGCCTTGTGCCTTTGTCTCTCTTCTCTGCGATCTCATACACTTCAGCATGTGGTGGTTTTTCAGTGAGGTTTTTACTGTAGTGACTTAGCCCATACTGTGCTATCTGAATAGGGTAAAAATAACCCTGAGGTCCCCACTGAGTGGACAAAGGAACACCTAAAGAAGAGAGGGGGAAAAATATATTAGAACAAAGTTTAAAATAACCCAAGAACAATGAAATGTAGTTTTTAAAAATCTTTTTTGAAATAGGCACAGCAGAAAGGATCTGGTCATTATAGCTATATCAAACTACTTGAAGCCTGGAACACGAAGTAAAAGCAAAAAGACATGAATTCAAAAGGAAGGAAATAAAATGCCAGGAGTGCAATTTTTCTCAATTATTGGTGTCAATTAGATCTAAAATACTTCAATAGCAAATCAAGGTTTTTTTTCACTATTTTCTTCTTAATGTTGGCCTTCAAGTTGTAATGTCACCAAGTTCGCTGTTATATCTGCTGGTTACCTTGCCCTCAAGGTTTTCTCAACTCATGGATGCGCGAGAACAAAAGTGCCACACCTTCTCTCTACCCTTCTATTGGGACTATCAAGATTAGAGTTACAATAGGGAACCCACATGCATTAATTTGACATGTTGTGTCACACGACAATTTTTATCCCAAGTTTTGATAGTATAATTTTTTTCCTCTCAGCTAGATTAACTTCATAGAAAATTTCAGTGTCTGTTTAGTATATGGTCATGTAGACAACAGGAACTCAATACTCGAATCAGATGCTAGTGATGCATCATTACTGTCCTACCATTTGTATAATTCTTTATAGCAATCAAACTAAGTTTAAGGCTGGCTACTTAATCTATATTTGACTATGATCATAAAGAACGCTGGTACCACTATTTGGGGAAAAATGTGCTTAAGTCAATGAACTTTAATAAGTCACAAAAGCAAAATACTGAAAATGCAGGAAATCTGAAATTAAAACAGAAAATGCTATAAATACTCCGCAGGTCAGGCAGCATCTGTGCAGACTCAGAAACAGAGTTAATTTATCAGGTCATATGCCGGACGTGAATATTTCCAGCATTTCCTGTTTTTATTCAAGCTCCAACGTATGATTTGCTTTGAGATTTAAGATTTTTAAAAAAAATTAACTTAGTATAACTTTTCTGGGTTGCAGCATATACTATATAGCATTTTCAGTCACACACTCGGTCTTAAGGTTTAGAAAAATTTTATTTAATAAAGAACTTGCACTTATATAGTGATTTTCACAACCTCAAAATGTCCCAAAATGTTCCAAAGTTGTTATGTAGGTACTGAGAGTTGACAGAGTTAGAATCTTGAGACAGAAGAGCTGGTCTTGCTCTTTATTCATACCACAAAATTATTCCCACCAGCAGTGACAGATTTGTGACTAATAGTAAGTCACACCAGTGTCATGGACAGCATTTGTATGTTTTGTTGTTGTCCATGATCAAAGTATTTTCATTTGTGAGGTTAGCATGTTTCCTTATCCTCAAGAGTAGTTTGTCTCGATTTAAATGATTTCAGCAGCAAGCTTTTTGTGAATTTAAAAATATTATTAGCACATGATTACCCCGGAGGTTTAAATTCAGTGTCCTACACACTTATCACACACACAAACAGCAGACACAGGTGAAGAAAAAAAATACAATTACAATATTGAATTATTTTAGTTTCTTTCATAGCAGGTTTGGGGTTTCTTGGATGAATTGATGCTTTAGCTGGAGTGGAGGTCTTGTAAAAGTAGGGGATTCTCAGTAGGCTGTGAGGCTTCTTGTAATTGAATTTCCAGGAGGTCCGCTCCCAGGTAAGCTTGAAGTTGGAACAAGTTTGGGGGCAGGAAGAGAGTCTTTCTCCCACTTTCAAGATATAGCCATATACTCTCTTGGCTGTGTAATTGTCTTGCAGCTGGTCTGATGGCGTTTCTGATAGTATCTGTCATGGTGTTTCTAACAGCTTCCATTGTTATTTTTGAAAACAGGTAACATGGCTGCCTCACCCATGTGAATTGGGACAAGTCCTATGTCCTTTTCCAAATAAGGTGGAATATTAGGCCAGTAAACATCTTGCGTTGTGGCTTTTTACATATGGAGTTTCAGACAGCCAAGGTTTCTGTGTTGGCATGAGGAGCCACCACAATACAATGATAGGTTGAGGAGATGCATTTCATATACGGCCAACTGGAGCCAATGGAAATCTGGAGAAAACTCTCCGCTGGGTGGAGTCATACCTGGCACAAAGGAAGATGGTTGTGGTTGTTGGAGGTCAATCATCTCAGTTCTAGGACATCATTGCAGGAGTTCCTCAGGGTAGTGTCCCAACCATCTTCAGCTGCTTCATCAGTGACATTCCTTCCATCATAAGGTCAGAAGTGGGGATATTCGCTGCTGATTGCACAATGTTCAGCACCATTCTGCAATTCCTCAGATACTGAAGCAGTCCATGTCCAAATGCTGCAAGACCTGAACAATATTCAGGCTTGGGCTGACAAATGGCAAGTAACTTTAATACCACACAAGTGCCAGGCAATGACCATCTCCAACAAGATGGGCCAAAAGGCCTCCTTCTGCGCCATAACAATTCTGTGATTTTGTGAATTTAACCATCGCCCCTTGACATTCAATGGTATTACCATCGCTGGCTCCCCCACTATCAACATCCAGGGAGTTACCATTGACCAGAAACTGAACTGGACTAACCATATAAATACTGTGGCTACAAGAGCAGGTCAGAGGCTAGGAATCCTGCGACGAGTAACTCCTCTGAGTCCCCGTCTACAAGGCACAAGTCAGGATTGTGATGGAACATTCTCCACTTGCCTGGATGAGTGCAGCTCCAACAACACTCAAGAAGCTTGGCACCATCCAAGACAAAGCTTGATTGGCACCCCATCCACAAACACTCACTCCCTCCACCACCAACGAATAGTGGCAGCAGTGTGTAGCTTCGACAGGATACACTGTAGGAGCTCACCAAGGCTCCTTAGACAACATCTTCCAAACCCATTACCATTTAGAAGGACAAGGACAGATGATGTATGGGAACACCACCATCTGGAAGTTCCCCTCCAAGGTCACACACCATCCTGACTTGGAAATATATTGCCGTTCCTTCACTGTCGCTGGGTCAAAATCCTGGAACTGCCTTCCTAACAGCACTGGGTCTAACTACACCACACGGACTGCAATGGTTCAAGGCAGCAGCTCACCAACACCTTCTTGGGCAATTAGGGATGGGCAATATATGCTAGTCTAGCCAGCGATGCCCACATCCCACAAATAAATAAAAAAAAGCCCATTGAATTTCAACATCTCTATTATCCATGGTGAAGCAGAAAGATTAATCAGCTGGTGTATCATAGTTCTGTTTGTTGAAGGTTCATCCTTAATAAAGGGATGCATGAATTTCACAAGTGTCTGATTGCCCATGTGTAATTAGGTATTTGCCAGAGTTTCAGGCCTGTCTGGAGCAAAGACTGCCAGTCACATGATATGCTATAGCCACCTTAAGAACATAAGAAATAGGAGTAAGCCATTCGGCCCCTCAAGCATGCCCCACCATTCAATAAGATCCTGGCTGATCTGCCCCAGGCCTCAACTCGTATTTCGTGCCAGCTCCTCATATTTCAAAAATCTATCTACCTCCTCTTTAAATACTTTGTGACCTAGCCTCCACAACTCTCTGATGTAGACAATTCCAGACATTCACTACTTTTAGAAGAAATTCCTTTGCATCTCAGTTTTAAATGAGCATCCCCTTATTCTATAACTATGCCCCCTAGTTCAAGATTTCCCCTACTGGTGGAAACATCTTAATTTCGACCCTGTCAAGCCGCCTCAGAATCTTGTATGTTCCAATAAGATCACCCCTCATTCTTCTAAACTCTAATGAATAAAGGCCTAACCTATTTAGCCGTTCTTGACAAATGAACACTTCCATCCCAGGGATCAGCCTAGTGAATCTCTTTTGAACTGCCTCCAATGCTGTATATCCTCTTAAATACAGGGACCAAACTGTACACAGTACTCCAGCTGCGGCCTCACCAACACCCTGTACAGTTGTAACAAGACTTCGCTATTTTTAAACTCCAACCCTCTAGCAACATAGGCCAAAATTCCATTTGCCTTCTTAATTACTTGCTGCACCTGCATGCTAACTTTTTGTGCTTCATGCACAAGAACATCCAAGGTCCATCTGCGCTGCACTTTTTTGGAGTCTCCCTCCATTTAAATAATAGTCTGCCTTTTGATTCTTCCTACCAAAGTGCATGACTTCACACTTTCCGGCATTAAAACTTCGTCTGCCATGTTTTTGCCCACTCACTCAACCTACCTATATCTCCTTGCAGATTCCTTATATCCTCATTACAACATGCTTTCCCAGCTATTTTTGTATCGTCAGCAAATTTGGATACATTACATTCTGCCCCCTCCTCCAAGTCATTAATACAGACAGTAAATAATTGAGGCCTTAGGACTGATCCTTGTGGCACTTCACTAGTTACTTCTTTCCAACCTGAAAAAGATCCATTAATTCTGACTCCGTCTTATGTGCGTTAACCAATCTTTAATCTATGCTAATCCATTACCCCCAATACCGTGAGCTCCTTAAACAGCATTTGGTGTACATTTTTGAAACAAAATACTAATATTGCCATGCCTGAACTGGGCATGACACTAGCTTTATACACTTCCAAATCCTGAGATTATATCTGGAGAACATTTTGAAGGCCAAAATCTATAACTATACTATGGATTTGTCTTGAAGTAGAAAAATTACAAAAAATTCACAGCAGAGTTACTAAAGTCCTATTGGCAATGATGTTATACAGATTAAGAACCTGTGGATAAGGACAAGAAAAAGTTGTTAAATATATACAGCTGCTTAGCTGAATTTACCTGAAGGAATCCTTTGATGGCTCAGCAGGTTAAGGCAATGAGCAAGTGAACAATGGTCTCAGGTCTGTACTCAAGTTATCTGGAATACAACAGATGGGGCAGGGAGAGATTTATACTTAACTGACACTAGTGTTTGGAACATGGAAGGCAAAAGTATCCCAGGTTCCAACTTCAAGTGACTAAACAGCATTCCGTGCAGGGAGTGCATATGTGGACATTGGATGCAGACTGAATTTGACTGCAATGTTACAAAGGCAATCACTGCATCGTGCATAAACAATGACCACTTGGGTGGAAGAACCAGCAGGCCCCATTTATTAGAGCTGTCCACCAGCAAAGGGGGAAAAAAAATTAAAAAGTATGCAAACATATGAATTAAGAGTAGGCCAAGTGACCACTCGAGCCTGCTCTGGCATTCTGGCTAATTTGGTTGTGACCTCAAAACCACTATCCTGCCCCTACCCCTGAGAAAAATTAAATGACAAAATGCTAAACTGATGCTGAAAGCAATATGTTGCGATACAGAACTGTATTGTAATATATTTTGCAATTGTGTCTCAAAAAAAAGCTTTCACATGAAAGTCACTTGAATCCAGCAATTAATTCCCTGTAGTTATTTCACATCTTATACAGCACCTTTAAACATAATAAAATGTCCAAAGCACTTCACATCAATATTATAAAACATGGCACCAAGCCACATTAGGAGATATTAGGTCAGATGATCAAAGGCTTGGTTTTACAAAGTGTCTTAAAGGAGGAAAGTGAAGCAGAGAGGTGGAGTGGTGTAGGAAGGGAATTCCTGAGCTTAGATCCTAAGCACCTGAGTGCAGCCACCAATGGTGGAGCAATTAAAATTGGAAATGCTCAAGAAGCCAGAATACGATGAGTGCAGAGATCTCAGAGGGTTGTGGGGCTGGAGGAGATTATAGAAATTGAGAGGAGCAAGGTGATGAAGGGATTTGAAAGCAAGGATGAGAACTTTTAATTCAAGATGTTGCTTGATTGGGAGCCAGTGTAGGTCAGCAAGCACAGGCTAGTAGGTGAGTGGGACTTGGCGCAAGTTAAGACATAGGCAGTTTCAGATTAACTCAAGTTTACGGAGGGTAGAAACAAATCATTTTAAAGATTCAAGTGTTATCTGACAACTGAGATCCACCAAGATCTAACTGGCTAAAATCTGTGGCTTAATTTCACAACACTAATTCCAAGCTCTTGATGTTTATTACTGCACTTCTACATAACACTCATGTTCACATACCAAGCATCTCTTGAAGGGAGCTTACAGCTGGACTCAAGTCATGCAACAGCTGTGTTAATGTGATGGCTTGTCCTCTCAAGCTGATGCCAATATCAGAGTTGGCGAACTGAAGCTAATGATTGAACTAGATAATGCAACATGATTTCAAACAGCCATCCAAAACAGTCTGATCTGAAGCACGAGGGACAGTAAATAGTATAATGCTTATAATCAAGAAGAATCTGTCAGAATAGTAGCTGCCCACGTCAGAATTTCTTTTGACATACAGGCAGAACTAAAGCTTAGTTATTTTTCTAGTACTATTCATTATTGAAAGCATTTGCTGTTGACATTAGATAGAAAAATGCATGAATACATGTATTTATTGTAGTATGTTACAAATAAATCCAAGTACACCAGCTACATGCTCATGATGTCACTAGTGCAGCAAAGCACTATCATCTCTGTAATAAAGTATCTCTTGGCAGAACTCATCAAACCAAAGAATGGAGTAGGCTTCTTTATCTAATTTTTGTACCGAGAAATGAAAAAGCAACGGCTTCAATAGTATTTTCATTGTTAAGCAGGATCTAAACTTTCAAGAGGATCTCATCAGACCTAAATCGCTAGTTTCATATTGAAACACCAATTTCAAACTGAAAACTGTTCATTATTGCACTTCTACAGAACATTTTCAGTCAACGTTTTATCATTTACCACAAGCAGCAATTATTCACTACAAATGGCCTTGCTCCAATGAATAAATTACTACTGTATTATAGTAAATACAGGGGAGTCCAAGAGGTGGTGGCACTCAATTTCTGATGAAGAATTCTAAAAACAAAAACTTATTTGAATTCCAAGTCCAAAGTTCAGGAGCCTAACATTGGAATCATTGAATCAAGAGGAGAGATGTCTATTAAGAATGCGATTTACCTTTAGAACTGTCAGTTAAACAGGATTTAGGACTTCATGTATGATATACTAATGGCTTCCAGCATTACATTAGGCAAATAAAAAAAAGTGAAAAAGGCATTCTATTGGCCCGTGTGTAGTACCAAAAGCAAATTACATGGTGAAGGACAACCTCCACCTAAAACAGGCCTACAACAGACCTAATAATGACCTGACAGCAGAAATCACAAACCTCAAAACATGAAGCTCCTTTGCAATGGATTGAGAATTGGTTGACAGACCAGAAACAGAGTGGGGAAATAAATGGGTCTTCCTCCGGATGGCAGACAGTGACTAGTAGTGTATCGCGGGGATCAGTGATTGGGCCACAGCTACTCATGATGTATGTATAAATGACTTGGATGAGGAAACCAAATGCAATATTTCCAAGTTTGCTGACTACACAAAACTGGGTGGGGTTGAGAGTTGAGGACGCAAGGAAGCTTCAGGGCAATTTAGACAAGTTGTGTTTGTGGACAAACACATGGCAGATGCAGTATAACATGGATAAATGTGAAGTTATACACTTCGGTGTGTAAAACAGAAAGGCAGAGTGTTATTTAAACGATGATATATTGGGAAATGTGGATGTACAAAGGGATTGGGGTGTCCTTGTACACCAGTCAATGAAAGTAAATAGGCAGGTGCAGTAAACAATTAGGAAGGCAAATGGTATGTTGGCCTGCATTGCAAGAGGATTTTTGAGTTCAGAAGCAGGGATGTCTTACCGCAGTTATACAAGGCCTTGGTGAGACCACACCTGGAGTAGTGTGTGCAGTTTTGGTCTCCCTACCTGAGAAAGGATATACTTGCCATAGAGGGAGTGCAGCGAAGGTTCACTAGGCTGATACCGGGGGATGGCAGGACTGTTGTAAGCAGAGAGATTAGTGAATGCAGGTCCAGTCGAACCAGAGTTTAGAAGAATGAGGGGGATCTGATTGAAACTTATAAAATTCTAACAGGGCTAGACAGATTAGATGCAGGGAGGATGTTTTCCCTGGTCGGGGAGTCTAGAACCAAGGGCCACAGTCTCAGGATACGGGACAGGCCACTTAGGACTGAGATGAGGAAAAATTTCTTCACTCAGAAGGTGGTCAACCTGTGGAATTCTCTACCACAGAAAGCTGTGGAGGCTGGGTCACTGAGTATATTCAAGAAAGAAATTGATAAATTTTTGGATATTAGGGGCATCAGGGGATATGGAGAGAAAGCGGGAATATGGCATTGAGATAGGGGATCAGCCATGATCATATTGAATGGCGGAGCAGGCTCGAAGGGCCAAATGGTCTACTCCTAGTTTCTAAGACTCCTCAAAGGCTGTCCACCATCTACAAGATACAAATAAAAAAAAACTCTATTTGTTGGATCTTTAAGCTTGCTTTCATGGATTGTTTGTTGACTCAATTTAAAAAATATAGTTTTCTATTTACATACTAACTGCACACAAACCCAAATGAACAGTATTTGAATCATAAATATTAGTTTATTCTCCACTGCCATTACAGCAAATACTGGAATTGCATTCTAAACATTTACTACAGTACAATAGTTACTTAAATGTGTTCCTTTGCTGATTATTTCAAAATTGTGGTTCATCCCACTTGGCTGACTAGATTCAAATGTTTAGTATGTGTGTGTAAGTAATATAATGTTTACTGACTTCACAGGGTCCAGTGTTTTGTCAACTAATGAATATTTTGGTCACAAATGTGCCAACCATTGTACAGTTGGTTTAATTCTGAAATTGGTGGTTAATTTATACAAGCAACCAAGTTTGATGGTGAAACATCAACCTGTTGAACAGTTCCCATAATTATCACAATTTGTGTCAACAAATCTCAGATTTAGTTTAGAAAAATCTTTCGTGGTTGCAAGCAATGACATTAAACTACTAGAGCAAATATCCAACTTTATACCACTGTAGTTGGTTAAAAGCCTTTTTAACCACTCCTGCTGAATGTCCTGGGCAAATGTTTGTGATTCATGTACTAAGGGATCCAGGTCCCTCTGTACCTCAGGGTTCTGCAATCTCTGTCACTTGGGAACCAAGTTATTCAAAATAACTGCTCTTTATAACAAACCAACCCGTTTTCCACCATTGCATAGCTAAAACAACATACCTAAAGCAATAAATCTGTTGCTATTCTGCAATTTCATGATAACTGAAACAATGTAGGCCATATTGTAAATACACGCTGTATCATTCGTAAAACGCTAATATTTCCACTAATCAGTCAGGACTAACAGCTGTAAATACTCAGAATATGCAGCACTGTAATCCAATTACAAAAATAATTTCCTGGTAGGAGATGCTTGAGATCCAGTTTAAAACACATTGATAGATCAGCTTCTTTTAAAAAAAGGCTCACTATTCACAAAATTCTGGGAATAGTCATTTAAATATGCAGAAAATTTGAATTTAAAAAATCACACCAATTTGAGGTCACCAACAAACATGCAACTGCACTTATGCAGTTAATTCAGCTCTTAATCACATATTAATGTTTATTCTTTCAATAAGTGTTCTCAGTTTCATTATCCCACCTAGTAATTCCTGGCAATGCCTTACAGGAACTAAGAAAATGCTAAAAGTGAGGACAAAAAGGCCTATTAAAAATGATGAATAGGAATTGTAGATTCCTCAGAGGGAGAGGGTAATTGTGCAAGCCTTTTCAGCTTTGGTAGGCTAAAAAACGACAATATATCAGGTATGTATGTAACAGAGAGGGGGTAATTATAACCAACCACCCCATAAAAACACAGATGAATTGGGTCAGGTGTGAAGTAAAAACATGAAAAGTTCCAAACAGGCACTCAACCTGCCCAGGTCTGGTTTTAACAAAGGCAGGCAAACAATCTATTCTCAGGAAGCAGGTCATTTGTTGAAACCTTTTAAGGGAGGCTGTGTGTTTTCACTTCAACAAGGTAACAGGACCGTCCAGGCAGACCGATCGTGTCAGCCTGTTCCTGCCCCACGGAACTCATTTCTTGCTATCTTGACTCCATTCTCTCTCCTTGTCCAGTTCCTTCCCACCTTCATCCGTGATTCCTCTGACACCCTACATCATATCAACAATTTCCAGTTCCCAACCACCTCCTCTTCACCATGGACGTCCAATCCCTCTACACCTCCATCCCCCAACGGGATGGTCTTATGTCTCTCCGCTTCTTCCTGGAACAGAGGCCCGAACAATCCTCATCCACCACTACTCTCCTCCGTCTGGCTGAACTTGTTCTCACACTGAACAATTTCTCCTGAAACACTTCTCATTTCCTCCAAATAAAAGGTGTGGCTATGGGTACCTACATCGGCCCCAGCTATGCCTGTCTCTTTATGGGGTATATGGAACATTCCTTGTTCCAGTCCTACTCTAGCCGCCCCCACAACTCTTTCTCCGGTACATCGATGATTACTTTGGTGCTGGTTCATGCTCTCGTCTGGACCTGGAAAAATTTATTAATTTTGCTTCCAATTTCCACCCCTCCATCATTTTCACATGCTCCATCTCTGACACTTCCCTTCCTTGACCTCTCTGTCTCAATTTCTGGTGATAGACTGTCCACCAGTATTCATTACAAGCCTACCGACTCCTACCGTTACCAAAACTACAGCTCCTCACACCCCGCTTCCTGTAAGGACTCCATCCCATTCTCTCAATTCCTTCGCCTCCGTCGCATCTGTTCTGATGATGCCATTTTCAAAAACAGTTCCGCTGACATGTCCTCCTTCTTCCTTAACTGAGGTTTTCCAACCTTGTCGTTGACAAGGCCCTTAACCATGTCCGGCCCATCTCCCGCGCATCCACCCTCACACCTTCTTCTCCCTCCCAGAAATGTGACAGGGTCCCCCTTATCCTCACTTATCACCCCACCAGCCTCCACATTCAAAGGATCATCCTCTGCCATTTCTGCCAACTCCAGCAATGATACCACCACCAAACACATCTTCCCTTCACCCCCCCACCCCCCACGGCATTCCGCAGGGATCGTTCCATCCGGGATACCCTGGTCCACTCCTCCATCACTCCCTACACCTCAGCCCCCTCCCACAGCACCTTCCCATGCAACCACAGAAGGTGCAACACCTGCCCCTTTACTTCCCATCTCCTCACCGTCCAAGGGCCCAAACACTCCTTTCAAGTGAAGCAGCATTTCACTTGCATTTCCCTCAATTTAGTCTACTGCGTTCGTTGCTCCCAATGCTGTTTCTTCTATATTGGAGAGACCAAACACAGACTGGGTGACCACTTTGCAGAACACCTTTGGTCTGTCCGTAAGCATTACCCAGACCTCCCTGTGGCTTGCCATTTCAACACTCCACCTTGCTCTCATGCCCACATGTCCATCCTTGGTTTACTGCATTGTTCCAGTGAAGCTCAACACAAACTGGAGGAACAGCACCTCATCTTCCGACTAGGCACTTTACAGCCTTCCGGACTGAATATTGAGTTCAACAATTTTAGATCATGAGCTTTCTGCTCTATCCCCCACCCTCTTTCCAATTCCCCCCCCGCTTTTTTCCCAATAACTTATATAGATTTTTCTTTTCCCACCTACTTCCATTATTTTTAAATGCATTTCCATCCATTGTTTTATCTCTACCTTTAGCCTTTTTTGATACCTTCACCCCACCCCCACTAGGGCTATCTGTACCTTTCTTGTCCTGCTTTCTACCCTTAATTAGCACATTCCTCAGATAATATCACCACCTTCAACATCTCTTTGTCCTTTTGTCTGTGACATCTTTTGGTTATCTCCACCTATCACTGGCCCTCTATCCAGCTATACTTGTCCCCCCCTTCCCCCCCCACCCCCAAACTAGCTTATATTTCATCTCTCTTCTATTTTTACTTAGTTCTGTTGAAGGGTCATGAGGACTCGAAATGTCAACTGTCCTCTTCTCTGCCGATGCTGCCAAACCTGCTGAGTTTTTCCAGGTATTACTGTTTCTGTTTTTGTTTCCCCTTGATGACTCTGGTTCTTTTGCCAATCACCTTATATCTGTGCCCTTTGTTACTGGCTGTTCAGCCAGTGGAAACAATTTCACTTCATTTACTCTATCTAAACCATGACTTTAAACACCCATAAGGTTTCACTTCCATGGTTATGTCATCTGCAAATTTCAAAACTGTGCCCTTAATCCCTAAGTCCAAGTCATTAATGTATATCAAAAATAGCACTAAACTTTTTAAATTGTGACCATCTACTGCACTCATTGTGTACCTCCTGTGAAAATTCCCTAGTGGAAGACTACCACTTGTATAATACCTTTTGTATCCCTTAGCCAAATTTATCATTTATCATCTTCATTATCATCCTACTGAATTGTCTTCTCTCTTCAGACACGGAGTATTTGAATATTAATAGCAGTTTCTGTTGCATAACTGATCACTAGGTTTCCTGTTTGATCTGAGTGTGTAGAAAAGCAGCCTTAGAGGAGTACTGTAGTATAGCAATGCATTTTTTACTATTTAAGAAATTCATTTTTAAAAATCTCAAGTAAGTTTCTGTCAACAGTTTAAAAAACAAACTAATAATTAAGTAATTTAATACTAAGGCCGGGGTTTTCCGTGCCTGCTGGAGTGGGTAATATGACAAGGCAGCCAAAAATTGGTTTCACAATGTCGTGAAGCCAGTTTGCGGTCATCCACTCCACCCGCCAATGGTGGGCCACATTTCCCGCCATCAGACGTCCAGAACTTCACTGTAATACATCAGCCTATCATCATAAAGCCAGCCTGCTGGAATCAACCCCCCCCAACCCCACTGGGTTGTCCACCCCCATGTCATGTTTCACAATAGCATATAAAAGGCGTGCACTTGGCGGGCAGCACTTTGAGGGGAACTCCGAGGTGAGTACATAGTAACGTTGCAGAGTGCTTACCCAGGTCACTTGTTGACTTCAAGGTTGAGGTGTGTTTGGCCGCGGGGGGGGGGGGGGGGGGGGGGGGAGGGCGCGGGCGCAGCAAGGGCTGCCCTGCGGTTGAGGTGACTTGGGGGCGGGGCAAGGGCTGCTCTGCAGTTGAAGGTAGTGCACAAGCACATGTGGGGTATGGGTGGGAAGTGGATGAGGGAAGTAGCCACGTATTAGGGAAATCTTATATAAAGTGACCATTCCTCTGCAGCTGAGACAGTTCCAGCGCAGCCACATTGATATGGTTCGTGTCAGCTTCTCTGCCCACTCAAGCAATGCAGAGGCATCAAAGTGCCACCAAACGCACTAGAGATTTACACCCCTCGTGCACAGACTGCAAAGTAATAAGCGTTTCATTGGACTGCAAAAAAGTTGGACGACTGGGCATGTTGTACAATCTCCTTGCTAAAGCTGGCCATGGAGCAGTCACTGGTGAAGGCGTTCACAGCCCCTTGCAATGTTGTCATCCCGGTTCGGACCAGTTTCCCCCTCCATGGTTCAAACTAACAATGCAGCCTTGCAGTACAGGTTAGGAGAATGCCTGCGCTTGAGTTGAGAGCACAGCATGCAGTCCAATGGGCAAAGCTGCCACAAATCAGACAGGTGGAGTGGGGCAGAGGTGGGTGGGGTTTCAGGCAGCCATGCAGCGCACTAATCTCTGGCCATCCAAGTGGTGGCCAGCACTCTCCAGAATGCATTAAGGGGCCTTCAGACTTAACCAATACAGGTTCTTCGAATACCTATGCTAATTCATGCATCTCTCTTTCATACTGCAGGAGTACAATAACAGGATCATGGATCCTGGTGTTCTAGCTGTATGCCTCGTGGCTTAGAGAGCAAAGACGATGGAAAAGAGAGCGACTGAGATGTTTGGCTGTGCAGAGGGAGGAATTGCACCCTCTGGAAGAAGGGGCAGTTGGGGCTCCTGCACTGCTGTCAAGCCAAAAAATGACCACACAAATCAGCAATGTGGTACATAAGTTTCAGTTCTGGTGCAATGCCAGGTATGTAGGCTATATGTCCCAATGACTGGTGGATCATATCAAACAGCACGTCCCTTTGGCTATTCGCAATATACAACTACTGACCGTACTCAACCAGCCCATGCTTGCAAAACTCAATGTAGGGTTCAATGTTAGATGTGATTCTGCGATTATTCAATAAGTGCTGTCCGATCACAAGAATTACGCCAAAAAACAATTTAAGATTATCAGACAGACTTGCAATGTGGCTCACTTACGCTTGCTAGAAGCTACATATGTTCATATGCAGGGCCCTGTCCTCTGCAAGCAGCAAGAACGTGTCCAGGCATTGTACTTTTTTCAGTTAAAAAGCATGGGGAACAACTGTTCCCGGTGCATTCCTCATAGCAACACTTTAACCAGAGTTGACTTGCCTTTTCCAAACAAGTAAAAGCTGAGGGGATAACTGTTCCCAGGTGCATTTTCCATGTCAACGCCTCAACCAGAGTCCACTTGCCAACTAAAGAGTACCCTTTTTTCATGCAGGATAAGTTGTTTCCTTTGAAATTTGGTATTCTTGCATCTGTCCCGTTGAGTGCAAGACAAAAAACTTCCACAGCATCTTTTTGTTGCAGCAATACTTAATTATAATGCTTTTCCAGTAATGCAAGCCATTTTCAAAATCTAAATTTTGAGATAAGATTTACAAAAACATCTTCAATCAACTATTTGGGTTTATTTGCTTAAATGGCTAATAGTAATTACATTCAAGATGTTGGCCCAGAGAATTTCCCTTCATAATTATTTCGCTCTCATCTTTTGGGACTTGCTAATACAAGTTTCAACCTGCTGAGCAAAATTACAGCTTTACATCAAGCATTCTTATTATCCCTATGGATATGAACCACTTCATTAGTTAATGCCAAATTACTCCTTTCAGGGTTTTACATTCTGAATTGTGCAACATTGAGTTCCACAAAGTATTAACTAGATCCATTAAAGTAGAATAGGGAATGGGTTGAAAAATACTTTATTACTGAAATTTAATAATTTCAAAAATTGCTCTATTATTTTCAAATCCAGCTATTGTGAAATTTATCAAGTCTAAAGTCATAGTCCTTTGAAATTATTTATCCAAGAACATGATTTAGATGAAATGACAAAATTAAAATAAGTTATCATCTCCGGGAAAAAGGATGCACACCTGCAGAATTTGAACATTATGCGATGGAGAGTGATTAGTAAATGTTGGAGCTGTGACTCAGGATATACCATATAAAGAATGGATTTGTTAATTAACCATCCATATACAATTGGACACAAGATATTACTCTAGTATAATGAACTCAAGCTAATATTTAATAATATTGCAAATTTATACTTGCATTAATGAAGCTCCTTATTCCATCCCAAAGTCAGATCCAAAGAATTATTTTGAACTGCAACCTTTGTAGCTATATAGGGAAAGTTGGCAGCAAATTTGGTTACATAAAGACGACACAGAAACAAATGCAATGAAAGGTCAATTAATATCAGTTTTTGGTATAAAGACAAAATACCTGGATACTAGAAATCAGAAATAATAACAGAAAATACTCAACAGGTCAAACAATATCTGTGGGAAGACAAAAAGCTAATGGACTGAATTTTAACTAAATGAAACAGACAGCTAATGTGTCAGAAATCTGTTTCCTGACCCAAACTTGCCTTCAACTCACCCATTTCCAGCTTTAACAGAAGCCAGAAGTTGGGTAGACAACTAACCTGATTTAAGGAGGTGGATTGCAGCTTTAAGTATGATAATGAGTATGCAAGCTCTATTAGCATGCAGCTTTTGAAAGTTTTAACAGCTGCTGGTTGGGTTTCCTACCCCTTAGGGAACTCGGAAGCTTCCTCAAGGTGAGGAAAGTAGATTCAGGAGGCAAGTGCCTTCACACTTACTTCCTGGATTCAATGCTTGCTTGAGGAGACTCTGTGATCAGCTACAGTCCCTTACCACTGTCGCCCCCAACCCTTTCTTCCAAACCCTCCCAAACCTTCCCCTTCAGGAAGCCTCCAATCACTCTGCCCCAAGCACAACCCCCTCACCTCAGTCTCTGATGTCCCACCATCGGAGGGTCATGCTGTGGCCCATCTTCTCTCGCCTTCACTCCCCACGGGAATCAAAACCCCCGCAACCAATGTGAACAATCCCCTATATTCTTTTCTGGCTGCCATAGTCAGAGACTGGTTCCCTACCCAACTGGAGGCCCAGCTGTCCATCGATCCCTGACGTCACTAACACGCTATGGAAAATGGGTTCCAGAGCTTCTATTGTTAGAACAGATGTGACATGATGGAGAAACTAGGAGAATGGAAGAGAGTCCTTACATGAGGCAGGGTGAGCAGTGGCGTAATCAAGGTGGATGGAGAACTACTACTCCTAATACTCCTATGTTACAAACAGGCTGAAAAAAAATGCCTCTACCAGGTATTTCTGTTTATGTATCTTGGAAAGGAAGTAGAAGCAGGCTGTGCAGGGTTGGGTCTATGAGGTTGGAAGCCAAATGGTGGGGGTGGGTAAAATAAGATTTCCAGAGGAGATTGGATGGGATGGTCTGGGATGTGATGGCTTGGTGTTCAGTGGAGGAGTTGTGATTCAGGTGTCAAAGAGAGTTGGTTTTCAGCCTCCACAAGATAGAATTTGTTTGCTAAAAAATAACAGCACCACCCCTTGCTAGGTTTAATGACAATGTTGGTGTTGGATCTGAGAGAACAGAGTACTGTATATTAGATTGAATGAGGGGATTAGAAAAATCGAGATGGCAGATCATCAGTTTTTGGTGATGCATTTATTTCAGAAAATATGTATGGTATGAATAATTTGAGACATGCCATAAGTGTAGCAGGCTTGGAAGGAACAGATGACATGGACAAGGGCCAAATGTGAAAGCAATGGTGTTCCCAATAGGAAGAACAAAACTCTTGAAAGATTACAGGGACACAGTTCTTTTGGATTTTTTCTTTGATGAATGGCAGATCCAAATAAATTTACAGAATAAATGTTTTTAAAAAAGCAAGGTAGTACTGTGTGGGTAGGATAAGATTATGGACTATCCTCAAGCTTACATGGTTAAAAACATGGACAGCAATGATGGAAAATATAACATTATTGCAAATCAAAATCTTGATTTCTTTATATGCTGATCTTATGATCAGGAACTGTGACTATATTTCCATCACCTTGAAATTAACTGAGATTATAATTTGGGCTATATTTAAAATGAATGCTAAAAGTCACATTACACCTTTCTTACTGAACAAAGACATATCTTTATTACCTTGCTCTCTTACTAGGTCAACTAGACTCAAAGTTAATGGCAATTTATTATTTTAAAAATCTGAAAACGAAAGGAGCGGTAATCTTCACTTCCAGAAATTTAAAAGGCATAGCTCCTAACGGGCATTCAGTTGAAATTTTATGGATTAATTTCATGACAATTAGTACATGAAACTTTATAAACATTAAAAAGGGAAGATGTGTTTGGTGGTGGCATCAAGCTGGAAATAGCAGAGGATGATCCTTTGAATGCGAAGGCTGGTGGGGTGAAAAAGTGAGGACAAGAGGGAACCTATCATGATTCTGGGAGGGACAGGAAGGTGTGAGGGCAGAGGCGCAGGAGATGGGACCGTTTCCTCCAATTTGGTCTACTGCATTTGCTGCTCTCAATGTGGTCTCCTCTACATTGGAGACACCAAACGCAGACTGGGTGACCGCTTTGCAGAACACCTTCGGTCTATCCGCAAGCATTGACCCAGACATTCCTGTTGCTTGTCATTTCAACACTCCATCCTGCTCTCATGCCTGCCCTTGGCCTGCTGCAATGTTCCAGTGAAGCTCAACACACTCATCTTCCGATTAGGCACTTTACAGCCTTCTGGGCTTAACAGTGAATTCAACAACTTCAGACCATGAACATGCTCCTCCATCCTCATCCCTTTTTGATCCCCTTTTTTCAAATGTTCATTTTTATTTTTAAATTTTTATTTTATCCACTTATTTTTATTATTTATTTTCATTTTATTCATTGTTTTATCCTGTTTGTCCTATTTTCGATCTTTTTTCCCACTACCGGTCCCTCCCCCAACCCCACCCCCACAAGAGCCATCTGTCACTTATTCATATAGATAAAAACAAAAAAACTGCGGATGCTGGAAATCCAAAACAAAAACAGAATTACCTGGAAAAACTCAGCAGGTCTGGCAGCATCGGCGGAGAAGAAAAGAGTTGACGTTTCGAGTCCTCATGACCCTTCGACAGAACTGTCGAAGGGTCATGAGGACTCGAAACGTCAACTCTTTTCTTCTCCGCCGATGCTGCCAGACCTGCTGAGTTTTTCCAGGTAATTCTGTTTTTGTTTTGTCACTTATTCATGTTGTTCTTTCCAGAGTGCTTACCCTTGTTCCAGCTATTATCACATTCTGGTTTCTATCCTTAATGTCACCATCAGCACCTCCTTTAGCCAGTACTGCCACCATTAACACCCCTTTGACCTTTTAGTTATGATATCTTTGGCAATCTCTCCTTTGCCTCCACCTATCGCTGGCCTTCCATCCAACTTCACCTGCTCCACCCCGCCACCCCCCCCCCCCCGCCCCCCAAACAGTATAAATTTCACCACATTTTTACTTCTCTTTAAGATCTGAAGAAGTTATACGGACTCGAAACATTAACTGTCTCTCTCTCCACAGATGCTGTCAGACCTGATTTTTTTCCAGCAATTTTGTTTTTGTCGCCAATTCATGTGCCTGCCTAGACTTTGAAACAAACATTTGTGATGTGCATATTTGTTCATTTAAGGTTTTGTATTTTTTATAATTTGGTATTAACTGAGTAATCCATTGCTTTGAGAATACTATAGGATGAGCTAGAAACAGAATGAAGGACAACGTTCTCTGGGGGAAATAGCCTTTTCTCAAGCCTGACTTTTCTTACGTTCATCACATATCAAAGTGTGATTAACGTGATGAGGTACATTAAGCAAAACAAAAGGGCAGCTTCCTTGCTTGAAACTACCAATTACTTCCTGACAAATGCACCAATTCTTGATTAGCAACTGAAATCCATAAAATGCTTACTACTATATTCGAGCGAACTATGGTCTCCTGCATCACAGCACCAGGCAATTAACAGTGAATACAAAATGTTTCTGCAATAACATTCTCGCATGAAGGTTTATAACATGCTGTGCCTTATAATATACAGGCCTCTGTTTAAACTTTGCATGAAGAATATACTGGCAGAAACAATGTTATCTGGTTTTCCGAAGGAACAAAAAAAATTCTAGGAGGCCAGTTACTAAAGTTGCTTGAATTGTGTAGAACTGAGAATTCCTTCTCTCATTTGAGAGAAACAAGTTGGAACAATTTGGTTTAATAATTTTACTGTATAATCAAACTATTTCAAGTCCCTGTGTGCAAAATCATAGATCAAATTGAACAGAACTATGTGCAACAAAGCTCAAGTTCTAAATTCAATTTGAACAATTCAGCTAAAAAAGGAAAGAGATTTGATTTTGGATGCCTTAGGATTTCTATTAGAGACCCTTTAGGTGATCAAAAGTACCATAATCCAGTAATTGCAATAGTACAAACTCAGTATTCTTCAAAAAAAAAGACAAAGATGAATTCTAGATGTAGAGTACTTTTGTCATGCCCTATTTTAAAAGGGGTGCCACCTAGCTCAGTTGGCTAGCTTGTGGTTCAGAATAACACCAATAGCGTGGGTTTGATTCCTGTTCTGGCTGAGGTAGACTTGGGGTCTCTCTCCACACACTGCCTGACAGTGGAAGGCAAAGGTAAACCATCACTGACAAAAACTGCCAAGAAAATGGTTCAGGATGAAGCTTCAGCAGACAATCAGCCAAGGACAGAGCACACATTTTACAGCAGTGCAGATTGATCTGGACAAAAAGTTTGTTGGATGGTTTGTAGTAAATTGATGTGCTTTGTTTCTTTGCTAGGACCATTTTTGCCTCGAGATACACTCGTGACACACTCGTGACCACACATAATAAGCATCAATCTGCTAAGTCAGGCTCTATTATACCATCTCAGAACAGAAAATCCGGATTTCTTAATTTAAGCTCAATTTAATCCGTTAAAATCAGCTCATTTGTATCATTAATCTCAGATATGGACACAGCACATGGCTAGAGCTCTCACGTGTATCATATCATCACCATGCAGATCCTCACTAAGGAAAACTGACCTAGACGTGGTGCTCTATTTGATCTGAAGTTGTTCTACTAATGCCATCTTCTCAATCAAAGGCTGCCTATATTTCTGTCAGTCTGTTTCCACACATACATCAACCCATCTGCTGCTAACACCCTCATCCTTGCCTTTGCCATCACCAGATTCGACAATTCCCATTTTTTCCTGGTTAGTTTTGTCTCCATGTTTCATAGACTTCAGCACATTCAAAGCTTACCCATCACCTATATGTGCACTGACCAATAATGATCCCCAGACCCCAACATCTCTAATTTCAAATCTTATATTTGTGTTTAAATCCCTTCTTTGACTAGTCTTTTGATCATCCCATCTCATATTGTTTTCTTTAACTGGGTACCCACTTGTTTTGATTCTACCTCTGAAGTGCCAAGATATTTTTCTACATTAAAGACACTTTATTAATGCAAGTTGTTGTTACTGTGCATGACAATGCCAATTTGTGAGCCAAACTTAGGCTTGCTTGCGAAGTCATTATTTACATTTGCTACTCTGTGGTTGAGTTTCCAGTTAAAAAAGATCTTAGTAGAAGATTAGCACAAATTCCCCTCGCCAAGAGAAGAATATATTAATATACTTCCTCAGCACTATAACAGCAAATTAATTTTTGTCAAGGATTTATTTTTCTTAATGCAGTGGTAATCCAGTCTCTTGATAAATATAACACAATCAAGTTAATATAATTTGGCATACCATTTGAGATTTTTACCATTAAAGCTGTTAGATACAGATTACTTTTGAAGCAATGGAAAGTCAATAATCATACTTAGAGGTGTTTGCACCTTTAATGCAAGAATGGTTTTCAATCAAAGCATCCAAGTGGAAGCTTAGCAAAGCTGCGCTACTTGAACAAATTCCTCCACCATAATATCAAAGCCACTTAGTTTTCACAGGAATAAATGGTTGGCAAACACTGAATTCAATCCCCAGAATACCAGTGAAATACCATGCAATAAAAAAAATCTTGGATTTATTCACTCACAATAAACTCCATGACCTTTATACAAGACATAACACCAGTTATAAAACCAGGTAAGTTCCAACTTATCATGATTAGATAGTCTATATAAAAAGTCTTGTGAATAACACATTCTACAAATATGGGTATAATGTAAAATATTGTGACTTTTTTGTTAGTGTTATGGCTACGTGAGGAGGGATACAAATTACTCCCTTATCATATCACTCCAGGTCAGACCATAGCAGGTTCCTTTGAGAATTTAGAAGGATGGAGGAATTTTACTCAATGTCTGTGTTTAACTATTTACATACTGATTGCAAAGAAACGAGTCCGACAGGCTTTCTTAAGGTTTAAAGCAAAAAGGGGTTAGTTTCTCGGAGATAAAAATCCACCCAGGTAAGGATAGCAAAATATTTAAAAAGGTAAGCCCGTGCTTCTTGAACTTTCGCGATCCACATTCAAATACACGGACATGTTGAAGTGACAAGTTTAGACAGTAGGTGGTTACTTTCTTTGCCAAATTAAACTTCAACGCTGAAAAATAAAAACGTGAGAGTTCACTGTGAGTCCTTGCCTGGGCAGAATTTTTTCTCCAAGTTCCTTTAGATTCCAGGAGTTCAGTTGAAGCCCATGTAACTGCAATTGCTGGAGACAATTTATTTTTAGTCTGTAATCCATCTCTTCAAGAAGAGATGAATTTCGCACCTGACATTCCTCTTGATGGAAAATTCACTATTTCAGTGCTGGATTTTTAAAACATAAAAGATAGGGTCTTAACAATGGGAGAGAAGAAAGCTCCTTACTGCTCCATTGGCAGCTTTTTCAGACTACACACACTGCTTGTGTCTTTAGCAGCTTGTGTTAAAGAGATTTCAAAATGGCTATTTCAGCCATATGACCTCTCTCTTCCTCCATAATGATTTCAGAAGGGGTTTGTTTATCTGATGCCTGAACCAATGGTTGCTTTTGTTTCATGGCCAGGGGATAGGTAGATTCTGTAATGTCCCAGCCATTAACCCAATGTATGAGTCATTATCCATCTTGATGACATAGGTAGACATATTTCCATGTAACCATTGTTCTAGCAGACTCTCTGTTTCTACTGGAGAGGTAGTCTTATAGACGTGCAAATACCATATCCAATACATTTCAGTAAATCCCATTGAACTGGTTCTTGAATCCTCAGGCATAAAATTTCAGAGAAAGATGTCGTGGCACGTCTGAATTGCAATTAATTCAGAGTGGAACTTTCCAAAAGCTGGTCAATTTGCAATACCAATGTCAGGTGACTCATGGCAGCCATCTTTAACCAGTATCTTTTCTCATCTTTCAAAAGTCCTTTTTAAACAGTATGTGTTTGTATATGTCAATATATGTTTGGTCAGCCAGTGAAATTGCAGATTAATATCACTCATGTACAAGTCACATCACCATGACAACAGGCTCACCCCAAACTTCACCAAGACCAGTATACTGTTTTTTTTAATTGTTTTAATTTGATTTTGTTTGGAAAAATATTGCCTAATTACCTTTAGGGTTCAGGGATGACCTCCTTCACAAAATTTAAGAGAACAATTTATGACATTTACAATGACCAGGTGAAGCAGTGGACTTGTAGAACCAAACATCCTCATTTCAGTCTTTCATCCAGTTGTTGAACCTTGGCTTACAGCAGAGTACTGTGTTGTAAATGTTTCAACTTTCAAGTTACAGGACTCTACTGTCATTTATCTACAAGACAGCTCAAGGTAAGTACTCAGAGCAATGAAAAGAAGAATAAATGAAACCCAGTCCATGGTCAATGCAGTCATTTATCTTCAAATGCGATAAGCACACACTATTTGAATGCACAACTGTCGAAATGAAACTGTACATCATTCAGTCTAGCAGCAAGGATCAGGCTCAGTAGACTCCTGATACCATACATTTGTTTGGTTAACACGGTAGTTTCTCTCATTAAACACTGCCATTTTAAATGAGGATGAGATGAAAATGTACTAGTCTTCTGAACCAGTTATTACATTTTGCATAATCCAGCATTATCACTGGGAACATTGTTACTTCAGTTTAATTTGATATTTGCTGGAGAATACAGATGACAATAATGAATTTGATGTCCTTCCAGAGCACCAACCCAATATTCCTCATTATCGTTTTTAAATATTTACCTAGACAACACCTCAGTTTAATATCTCAGGCAGATAGCACCTGGAACAATGCAGCACTTTTAGTTCTGGAATGACAGTCTAGGTTTTACACTTAAGCCCTGCTGTGGTACCACAATTATCCTGACTCGGAGCCGAGAACGCTCTCAACTGAGTCAAGCAGATATCTCGTTAAAAACAGGATTGTTTAAAATCAACAGTTTGCCACATTTACAAATAAAAAAACCTCATTCAATAACCGAGAAGCAGTTAAATTGCTCACACAAATTTAGAAAAACAGTGGGTTATTCAGGAGCTTTTTAAGCATATAGATGTGATGACCCTTGTGCTTTGAGCAAAAAAGCCGGTATTTTCTTTTGGGAATGTCCCTCTAATTCCAAAGTGAAACTGGAGCATATTCTGAAAGAGGAGTAATGAGACTTCCTAGCAAACATTTTAGCTCCAAGAAATGCCCATGTGATCAGAGGTTGCCATGGGAATGAAAATTAAAAAGCAAAGGATAAATAGGCAGCTAATTGAGAGATTGAATTACAGCTGGCCTCAGAACCTGCAGTTGCAGAACACATAAATCTTGGTGTATGTTCAGTTCTGCAGCTGGGGCCCCCCAAGGGAGGGCAGGTGGTGGGGGGAACCACAGAAGACACATTTACAAGGAGCTGTGTGTAATGCAGCTAAAAAGGACAGAAAGCTGAAGACAGGGAGAGCAGGGATTGTTAATGGGACAAGTCTCCTGCTGCTGCTTTAGTTTTGGCAGACCCAACCAGACCACTTAAAGGGTGGGAATAAAAGGAGTCTCTGGGGAATATGTGCCATCAAGGCTGTTGTGAACGTACTTAAGGAGGTTCTGCAGGAGTGTGCTGTTTGGGTTTTGACCATATCCGGGAACTTCTGATGGAATGTGGATGCCAGTGAATGTGGCTGCCAGTGAAAGTGACTCAAGGGCCAAAAAAATTGAGTGGCAAGTGAGAGATCCCACGTACTGGAGGTCAAGTTGGAAAGATTTAGATTGCACGTGGTGCCACATTTGTGTTGGAAGTGATGTGAGTGCTTGTAATGATGAGGCGTAACTTTGTTGTATCAACTATTTAAAGTGAAATTTACCTTTTTATTTAAAATCTCATTCATTGTTTCTGTTTGAATTATGTAGATTTTTGCATTCTGAAAATTTTAGCTCCCTCTTAACCTCGATGTTTTTAATAGATTTCTCCATATTAAAAACATCAAGGGATATGGGGATAGTGCAGGAAAATGGAGTTGAAGCAGAAGATTAACCATGATCTCACCGAATGGCAGAGCAGGCTCAAAAGGCTGAATGGCCTTCTCCAGCTTCTATTTCTCATGTTCTTATGTTCTCTCGCCCTGCTCACCCAAGTGAAATAACATAATTTATCAAGACTTTTCTAATATAGTAACTGCAACCTTTCATTCCTCACATTATTCTAGGGAACGTTAACTGTCCCCTTTCCTTGGCCATAATATCCTCCCTATGATAACAATTGATATTAATAATTGTTCAAGCATTCACATTGTATACTGTCTTTAGCTAGATGTTTTTTAAATGCTAAAAATAGTAAATCAATGTTCTATTAAATACTTTTGATGAGCTTTATTTCCAAATATCCCCTAATAGGTTTGCTAAGTTGCACTCATAAGTGGCAATCACACATTTTGCTTTATAAACGGGAGCTATTTTGATGTATTATACTCAAGTTCACTCTATAGCAAAAAAACTCTTGCACTTAATACCAAAGAATACTTCTATAAGGAAGCCCTTGCTACTATGATCCAGTGTTACTTTATGTGCACCATATTTCATAATGTAGCAAGCCAGAAGTGATGTTAAGTATATATTATACTGGATAGATCACAAGGTCACGAGTCCCCTCACAATGTCCTAGATTTCAGGAAGCTGTAGAATTAAAAGTCTGTGAAACCATAGTTTAGGCTATGAGCTATGAAACAGTTTTATTAAAAAAGCAGTACCAATAATTGCACAATAGTTCATAGAGCTTTGTCTTAAAAACAAATGATGCAGTCCATCATCAAGATTAGACTTGAATCAGAGTTTAACAATATGCAAGTGAATTTTTGTCAGACCAATTGACTCTCTGGCCCCTATTAAAACAACCTCAGAACTGATGAACTTGAGCAAATAAGCTAACAAATATTTTCTATCCCCTTGAAGCTCAACTAATGCTAAAGGAAATCTTTACAATTACATTAAACTTTTAAGATAGGAATATGCTTGATCAGTATGGTTGAGCACGATAACATGTAATGCAAGTACCTGAGCCACAAAGGAAGCTCTGCTTCTTAAATTTCCCATTTTCTTCTGCACAATTCAAAGAAATTAAATATTCAGAAAGTCCAGTTTATACTGTATACTATTTTGAGGACTATGCAACTCATCACACTTCAATATGCATTCCAACTTTGAGGCTGAGCAATCACATAAAACTACTTCCAACAATTTAGAACAAGTAGTACTTTTCATGGAGCCCAAAATGCTAATTTCTTCAAAATAATTAATGCTCATATTTTCTAATTAAGGCAGTTGTGTCATCACTGCATAACAACCTGAAGACAATCCTTAACTGAAATGATTATAGACAGTGTTCTGCAATTTTAGATTTACCTAATCACATTACCACTTCAGAAGTAAACGGTACCTCAGGGAACCCTGTAAAGAAATGCTAGTGAAACCGCTGAAATACACACTTGCCACACAAACATTTTTGAATCAATGCCAACAAAATTAGTTGACACAGTTACAAATTGGAACTTCACAAGCTCCTCTACTACTTAATATTAATTTTCATTATCCAGTATACACTTTTTGGGAAGAAAATCTCATTGGCGTTTTAAGAGCAGTACTTTACTACAGTTGTCATCGGTTCATTATAATAGTGAATTGTTAAGTATGCACAGTTCATTTACTCCAACATACAAAAGGTGCATATTCCACATTATTCTTACAATAGAAAAATTCATTATACCAGCATTAAATAAAATTCAGTAGTATTTTAATCAATATAATCCATCTTAAAACTTCCAAAGTGACCAGTGATTTTTTGCAACAGAGATTAAACAACAATGAGCCTATTTTAACCTCAAAATAAAAGCACCCAGCAGCATCACAGCAAGCTGCAGAAAAGCTTGCTTCTGCAGCTAAAGGATGATGGTGCAAATAAAGATGGTGGGAGAAATGCATTTAGAAAGTGGAAACTCAATATCTTTGAAAAAGCACTTCTAAAACACTTCTAAATGGCTCCCTAAATCCTACACAAACTGCTAAACTCAACTGTCATGATAACTTACGAAGATTTTATTTTGTTGCATGCACCACGCATGACATGCATATCCTCCACTTATGTATGTTACACCCCTTTTTGGAGTGAAAAATGGTACAATATTTGTCAATTTACAATAAAGTTTTGCAAAGCCAATTTACACTTGCTGTTAGTACTTGTTAAAACTGTTAAATATTTTACCAACATAGGAACAAAACATCACCCAGAGTATAAAATAGCACAGTGACTTACAAGGAGCCTCACATCTTCTGAGCAATCATCTGATAGACATCAATTTTCTGGATCAGAAACTCAATCAGGGAAGTTGAAAACTTATTTGTGGGGACAGGAATAAAGCGTTCCTCTGAGCCCCACAAAGTAAGACTGTCCACCACTTACACCCCCCACCCCACCACAACCGCTACTCCAGCAACATAGATGACAGCTAGCCTGGTAAACTCCAAGCTATCCAATCTTTACAGGCCATAAGCCAGCAGGCAGCTTTGGATGTCGGTTTTGGCTAAGCAACTGGCCAACAAAATGTAAATGAGAAACAAAAACAAAAATTGCTGGAAAAACTCAGCAGGTCTGACAGCATCTGTGGGGAGGAAGACAGTTAACGTTTCCAGTCCGAAAATGTAAATAAGGCCCAGCTGTTAAAATTGACCCCGGCTTCCCTTCACAGTAGCTCTTGGGTGGATGACCCATGTGTTGCACAGACTTCCCACCTAGGAGTTAAAATTTCCCCTCATTTATATTGCAAAAAAAATTGAATTGTTTCAAAGCAATTTCAATTCAATAGCATGTCTTCTCTCTTGATTCATGAGAAGAGTTTGAACCTGTCACCTGCAAGATGCTTTGAATAGTGATGGGCATCATAGAGTTTGGGCTTGATGACAATTCATTTTGTATAGGATTTAAATGTGAAATTTTCAGGAAGGTCCCATTGTCTTTTCATTTCAACTCGAGTCTGCCAGGAATGGAATAAGTGAATTCAAATGAAATGGTTTTGAAAATTACGTTGTTAAAAGCAAATTTTGAAGACTCAGATTATTTCCCATTTCTTGGCTATTATTCCTTAATTTAGCTATAACATTCAACAAATTTCCACAGATAAAATAAATATACCTGTACCACAATCTGTAATCTCATGGTCTAGCATATCCCTCAGTCTACCATTATCACCAGGGCACCAATCTTGGTTCAATAAGGAGTATAGGAGAGTATGCCAGGAGCAGCAGCAGGCATACTTAAAAATGAGCTGCCAACCTGGTGAGCCACAACACAGGACTACATGCATGCTAAACAGAAGCAACATGCTATAGTGTTGCAATCCTGCAAACAATGGATCAGATCAAAGCTCTGCAGTTCTGCCAAATTCAGTTGCGCATGATGGTGGACAATTAAACACTAAGAGGCGGCGGCTCTAAATACATCCACACCCTCAAACAGGCAGCACTTGAGCAAATGTGGCATCAAGGAGCTGAGCAAAATTGATAATGGGAATCAGAGGGAAACTCTCCACTGGTTGTAATCATACCTAGTACAAAAAGGAAGATGATCGTGGAGGTCAATCATCTCAGCCCCAGGGCAGTGCTGCAGAAGTTCCTCAGGGTAGTGTAAAAAAAGTGAAACTATACCACATTGTTTCAGCTTGACCAGTTGATTCTATATTTTCATATTCCATATAAACTGTGATGACTTTCCTACAACATCAACATAACACATTAATTCAGCTTGATCTTAGTTCGATTAAATGTAAACAATGCACATCATAATTTGATAGAAATTAGATTCACATTTTAAAGAAACTGCAACCATTCATCCATGGGGGCATAGGCAAGTTAGATCTTACCTGAAACACAACGGAATCAAAGCAGCTTTTTGTAATAATCTCCCAAAAACATATCGAAAACAGAAATAAATATAATACACAATTGGTTGTTTGTACACAGGCAGTTTCCTAAAACTCAGATTAACAATGGCACATAAACTATCCGTAGTGTAAATGCCCACTAATTAGATTTTCACCCTCAACTTATCTGCCTCAAAACATCCAAGTAACTGAATTACTGGTTATACAAATCAAATATACATTGACATTATACATTTATTTCTTAGCAGTCAAGTTTAGGTTAAAACCTGCATAGTCACATGGAAATCTACACCATGGGATGTCAGCATATATCAGTTCAAGGTTGATAACAGTAGACCGTTTAAGGAAAAAAAAAACTGAACACCCCTAAAATATTAAATTATTGGTGCTACTATTCCTTTAATATGTTTTTGTTTTCCACTTCTTTTGATTACACTTGTGTGAAACACAATTCAATGTTAAATACATCACAGAAATGCAAGTAGTTTTACTTGCTTAAAAAAATGTCTTTGTTTAAAAATTGAAAAGTAGTGTGTGTAAATGGAGAAACTGGAGTTCGATACATAATTTGAGCTGAAACATCTTGGGTGATTGAGCACCTCAGAGATCAATGAAACACCATCATCCTAGCAGCCTTCCTAAATAAAAAAAAAAACCATTCAGTACCAGCCATTGATCAATTGTTAGCACTCTTGCCTTGTAGGTTCCAAGTTCAAGTCCCATTCCAGGCCTTGAGCGGAAAAATAAAAGCCAGTCCTTCGGTGCAGGACTGAGGCAGTGCTGTCCATTGTTGGATGTGCAGTCTTTTGGGTGAGATGTTAAACCAAGGCCCCGACTGTGTGTGGATGCAAAGGATTCTGGCACTATTTTGAAGAGGAGCATGGGAGTTATTCCTGATGTTCTGGCCAATATGTACCCCTTAAATAAATTTCACAAAAACTTATAAAATTCTAACAGGGCTCAACAGACTGGATGTTTCCCCTGGTCGGGAAGTTGAGAACCAGGGGCCACAGTCTCAGGATATGGGGCAGGCCATTTTGGACTAAAATTAGGAAAAATTTCTTCACTTAGGGTGGCCAATCTGTGGAATTCTCTACCAAAGAAGGCTGTGGAGGCTGGATCACTGAGTATATTCAAGAAAGAAATTGACAAATTTTTGGATATTAGGGACATCAAGGGGTATGGAGAGAGAGAGGGAATATGGCGCTGAGATAGAGGATCAGCCATGATCATATTGAATGGCGGAGCAGGCTCAAAGGGCAGAATGGCCTACTGATTTCTATGTTTCTAAAACAGATTAGCAGGTCATTATCACATTGCTGTTTGTGGGAATTTGTTGTGCGCACACTGGTTGCTGTATTTCCAATATTGCAACAGTGAGGGAGGGCACCTCAGAAATAACGTTGGTATGGAGCTGACATGCACCATGACAACCCGCAGCCAAAAAGTGCTGTAGGGCTGTCTAATAAGGGCCAAATGGCAGCTCTGTCCCTCATTGGGGCAGATGTCACGTCCTCTGGACTGCCAGCCAATCTGATTGGCCAGCAGCTCCATCAGTCCTATCAGCACCAGGAAGGTGTCAGTGGCAACTGCTGGGATGGCAGAAGGAGAAGATGATCAAGGCTCCCTGGAGAAGCCAAGTCCGGGGTCTTGGGCCAGGAGGATTTGGGTAGGTTAGGGAAAGGGACGGGGAGAAAGAGGTTGGGTTTAAGGGAGTGAGCAGTAAGAAGGAATGGGGGGAGGGGGGTGGTTCAACCTACATGGGGCCACCCCATGATTGGCAAAGGGGAGCCCCTGAAGAACGACCCCCTTTCTCCCCTCCCTTCAAACATTTCCCCCTTCTCCCTTTCTTGCCCTACTGCCCACAAACTTTTTATGGCATGAGCAATGTATTATCACTGTCAATTGTCTTGATAACAAGCCTAATTGGCCCTTGATTTTTTCATTTAAGTATGGCAAATGGGCTGCTGATTTCGTATCATGGGCGAGAGCTCAGGGATGGGCGGGTAGGTGGTGGGATAGGTGCTTACTCTTTTTTACGTGACCACCCTTTGTGGGAAACACACCCACCCGGGGGCACATAAATTCAGCCCTGTATCAAAAGTACTTTATTGGCTGTAGAGCACATGGGGACACTTGGTAGTCATGAAAAGCACTATATAATTGTAAGTTTTTCTTTTTTTTTTTACATGTTTGACACTATTCTAGTGCACCAATAAATTAACCATATTCCATTTTAATTTTAGTGAGGTACAAATAACATTTCGATAAAGTCAAAATACTGCAGATGCTGGAAATCTGAAACAAAAACAAAAAATGCTGGAAAACAACTCTGAAGAGTCATACAAACTCGAAACATTAATTCTGTCTTTCTCTCCACAAATGCTGTCAGACCCACAAATAACATTTCATTTGTCTTGACCATTCTGAACATTCATTTCCAGACAGAAAATTTTAGGGTGAGAAAATGGCATGTAGCATCTTGAAACTTGGCCCTCTAGTATCTTGGCTGTTGCACAATTACATCCAGCTACATTCTGAACATCTATATTTTTTTGTCTTAATTACCTTGCCTGGAAGATAATTCTAAAAATTGATCATATTCCTTCACATCTGTTTTATGTTCACTATTCATTTTGACAAATTTATATCCTATATCCTTCTTGTCTGGATTGCTTCCCATCCCCCTTTAAAGCACCATTTTTCTACAGTAGCAAGTCTGAGCTAAGTTTTCTTCACAGCATATCCCTTTTACACTTGGGATCAGTACTGTCCCTCTCCAAAATAAATTGTCTTTGCAAAATGGTGACCAATGCCAAACTCAGTTCTCCGAGCATGGCTGAACTAAGTCATTGTAAACCCTTACTAAAACCGCTGAAAGCCTGTATTCCACTGTTCTGGGGTATGTATTTCAGCATTTCAAAGCTTTTAAAATTGCTTTACCATAATGTCTAATGAATGAAAAGGAGGAATCTATTCCTCTCAGCTTCCTTTCAAAGTCTCTCTATCTCCAAGTACTTTATGAAAGGAATTGAATTTGATGCATTTTTGACCAGCATGCAGTACTGTACATTTATCAAATTTAAAGTTAATTTGCCATTTCTATGCACACAAATGTGAAAATCTTCAATAACTTTTGCTGCATCCTCAGTTTCCACTACTTTGTCAACATAAGTGGTGTCAGCATCTTTGACAGATTTCTGTTGGTGTCAGTATCAAAGTCATGAATTTAGATCAAAAGCAGTGCTCTAAGCACTGATGGCTCTAAGACTCAACAGCTCTCACACAATTAATTATTCCATTTTATGAGTACTTAATCTCCTAATTTTTTTTTAAAAATCAACTTATTTTGGTTTCATGTCCTACACAGGATTCCTGTCATTCTGTGTAATTAAGAGTCTTTCATTGGGAATTTAGTTAAAAGCTTTTGGGAATTCCCAAATAAATTACATCATAGGGAATTATGCTGCCTACCTCATTTGTAATGGCCTTAAAAAAAGTTTGCCAGGAACAAATTTCCCCCTTCTAAATCCAAACTATTTATCAAGCTATGTTACATGAGTGCTCCTCCAGAACACCAACCAAGCAACAGTCCCCATAGCATAACCATTATTGTATAAGATAGATAATAGGCATGCAATTGCTTGGGTCAGATTTGTTTTCCCTCTTTAAAATACATAGCTGTTATATTCCTCACTTCCCTTTATGCAGAAATTTATCAGTGCAGAATATTTTCTCCATGAGAATAGCCAAATGCCTTCTAAATGTCCTTCCCAGTCTTCAAAACCCTTGTCTATTTGCCATTTGCCTCTAGGGCTTGGACAGTCTCAATGCCCTTTACATTTATCTTCTTTCATACAGACTTCAAGAATCTCTATTACTTGCTAGCAAGTAGTGTTTTGTTTGAAAGTATTAACCATTTTTCTTCAGTTGCTGCATGATTCTAACAACAAAATGGTCAGGTTAATCAATGTAAAATATAGCCTGAAGTTTTAATCACAGACCACTCGGGAAAACTTCTGTTTCCATGGCAAGTTTCAATATTTCCATTCACTGCCATGGTTCTCAATACCCTATAACTGAGATCTATGCCGAGGGTCACAAGGCACAGTACAATTTAGAGTTACATAAGCTTTTGGGGAATGGGAACAGATAAATGCTTTTTGAAGTAAGTCAGAAAATGCTGGAGATACAATTCAGTTAACATCGGAAAATAGAAAACACAGGTTGGTTCACTTTTTGGATCGAGACCCTTATCAGTTCCAACTGTAACTGAACTTAATTCCTGTCCTTTACTGGTTGCATTTTAAAATGAGTGAACCATGCATTGGGACAACAGATAGGTATGGACACTCAGGGTGATATTTTTCCCTGCAGAGATAAACAGGGCCCCACCAAGATTGATTAGCTGCAAGTTTATCAGGGTATCAGATCAAAGCACTCACTTTAACTTGGATAGGTGGAGAGGCAAGTTGGAAACTCACCTGTTGCTTCAAGGTCCAGACTATTTTAACTCCTGGACCTCATTTAAATCCCACTGAATAACTTCTCACTCAATCTGGATAGAATGTGGCAGTAATTACATAGTGTGGTGGCTGCTTGCTGATAGAAGGGCTGTTGTACATTCAGAAAGAAGGAATCCTGAACATCCTGCTCCTCCTTACTCCAAATAGAAAGTTTAAAAAAACCTTCAAATGTTTGGGGATCTTCTGGCCCTGGATTCTCTTCCTGCTGTCTTCATCTAACAGGGAAGCCACAGCAGCTTCCCGTTTCAGGTCACCAATTAAAATTATAGTCAGGTCCCAAAGTTGTCACAGCAGCTGTGGAGAGGAATATGGTTAACGTTTTGAGTCAGTATGACTCTTCATCAGATGAAGAGTCATACGAACTCGAAACATTAACTGTATTCCTCTCCGCAGATGCTGTTAGACCTGAGTTTTTCCAGCTATTTTTGTTTTTGTTTCAGATTTCCAGCATCTGCAGTATTTTGCTTTTACCCAAAGTCATCAGGCCCTGATATGCATATGTAAGGAAGGACCCTGCCAGCAATGGGCAGGTGTCCCATTCGGCTGCTCAGTAGAGGTTAAAATTCTAAACAGTGGTTCCTGGCAGCTTTCCAACAAGAAAGGAATCTGGGTGAAATTAACTGTCCAACTGCTTAGTTTCCAATGGGTAGGTAGGGTTAAAATTATTTCAGGTGGACTGCCATTAGGAGTTTGCTTATTTTAGATATAGAAATCAGATATTGGGGTTTTCTGAATTTATGCACAAAAAATAAACTTCTGTGCATTTACAGATATTTGTCTTGTGGAAATATAAACATTGTAAGCCTAAAAAATAACTAACTAATGGCTTACTACATTTATCCAGACCAGGGAAGAAGTAAGAACAATTACAGTAAACCCAAGTACTCTTGGATTAAATGGTGTGTATTGGCTAGGAATCTGGTTCCTTATTCTTCCAATCCAGAGATCCTTCCTGGAAGCGTACATGCGGAGTTGGAGATGAGGGCTGGAACATACTAGCCTATGGGGTCCCACTAAGCAGAATAGCCTGTTGACAATTGCTGCCAAGGCTCATGCTTGAATAATGTCCATTTGCATAAGGTCTTGGAGGGCATCTGTAGCACCACACCCCAACAAAATCTTAACACCTTTAGAAAACGAGGGAAGAAAATCATAGTGGAGTGGGGAAAGTGGGTGAGGCTAGCCAAGTGATTTGATCCACGAAGATCATACAGAGAATAACTTACACAAAAATTTAGTTACAGCTTTATTGTAATGAAAATATGCATTTTCTTCCTGTCATTTACAAGTACATTCATCACAATATTTGTATTGTTCAAGTGTAAACATTTTGTTGGAGGATTTCACGCATGAGCAACTTAGGCCAACAATCATTTTCTGTTCTATTACATAAAGACTTTTTTCACCTCTGAATCAAATCATAAACTCTATCAAAATGTCAAGTGCCTGGAAGCATTACATTCCAATCTTATGATTAAGATATTGATATTATATATGAGCATCATTTTACAGGCTGCACAAATTGACTGTTTTCCTACATTACAACACCTGACTACACTTCAAAAATACTTTGTTGGATACAAAACAGTTTGCAAGTCCTTTCTTTTCTTAAGCTCCAAACTCTGTTAGACACTTCCAATACATTCCAGCCAGCCATTATTATATTTGTATACCTACACCACAGTGCAGTGGTTCAAGAAGGCAGTTCACCACCAGCTTCTCAAGGGCAGTTAGGGGTGGGCAATAAATGCTGGCCCAGCTAACGATGTCCACATCACATGAATAAAAAAAAACATTCTCCTGACCACGCAAGTCGTCATGTATTGTCAAAAAATAAATCAGAGCCATACATAGAATTTATTCATAAATGTAACTACATCATAAGGAAGCCTTTTGAAGCTATACTCAGACACAACACCAACTGCATACTTACAAATGTTCAAATTGGCAGCTAGAACATTTAATATTCTGTAATTTTGAAAAGACAATTACATGAAGTACAAAGTATGTCAACATGGAGTTTACTTCCAACACCATGATTCTGCGTGCATGAAAAAATTCAATGTTTTAAGAAAATAGCAAGTGGGTGGAATTCTTTTCCCCATCTGCACAAAGACACAAAAATACAAGGATTAAGAGTAGGCCATTCAACCCCTTGAGCTTGCTCTGCCATTCAATAAGATCATGGGTGGTCTGATTGTGGCCTCACCTCCACTTTCCTGTCTGTCCTTAATAACCTGTGGTTCCCTTGTCGGTCAAAAATCTAACTCAGCTTTGAATATATTCAATGACTCAAACTCTATTGCTCTCTGGGTTAGAGAATTCCACAGGCTAACGAACCCCAGAGATGAAATTTCTCCTCAGCTCAGTCTTAAATGGGAGGCACCTAATTTTTAAACTGTATCCCCTAGTACCAGTCTCTGCAACAAGGGAAAACATTGTCTCAGCATCCACCATGTGAGGTCCCCTTAGGATCTTACAAGAAAACTTCTCATTCTCATTCTTCAAAAGTCAAATGAAACAGGCCCAAACTCACAAAATAACCCCTTCATTCCAGGAATCAGTCGAATGAGCCTTCTCTGAACTGCTTCTAATACAATTACATTCTTTCTTAAGGAGACCAAAACTATACACAGTAATCCAGAGGTGGTAAAACACGAGGTTTAAAAAATTAGAGGTGGTCAGCTTCTTGAACAAGCTAGGATAATGTAAAAAAATGTTCCTTTTTAATGTATACTGAAGAGCACTCTGAACTGGAGGCATAATATTGATGACAAAATGAGTGCAATTCCTATTCAGGGTGGGGAAAGAGAAGAAAGGTTAGTGTAAAAAATTTTGTATAGCAAGACCAACCTTCAATGCCGCTGATGCACTTCACACGGTCTCGAACTTCCACATTGTAGCCTTCAAAGGACATGAATACCCCATCTGGCCGGTAAGTGCCCCGCGGGGTATATACTTTTGAATAACTGTGGGAAAACTCAAATCTGTCATAGCCGTCATACTGGGCAACCTTTCCATAAACATCAAAATATTTTTCAATCCAGGTGAAAGGCAGATAAACTTCATTGCCTTCCTTCCGTCCTTTTATAGTATAGTCATCATTTATTAAGCAATCCATCTCCTCATATTTAAGACCCAACAGTTTGTTGGCATTGTTATTTAGAAGATTGGCTACAGGCGGAGCTTTCTGCTGTTCCTGATGGGATGCATCTGCTGACGGTTGTTTTGGTAGGGACTTTCCCACTTGTAAAAGGCTATTTACAACATTGTTACCTTCAGAGTCAACTCCCTGCTTTTCCAAACCTCCTTCTCTGAACAGGTCCTCCAAATGGCCCAGGTCTCTTGGAAATTGGATTGCCTTATCACTGGAGCACTTGTTCCACAAAAGTACAGTGACCAATGTAAAGAGAGCACAGATGATAATAAGAGTCTTGTAGTTAACTCGAGCTGCCAAGCACCGCATATTCACATCATACCTAGATAAAACAAAACAAAATACAATCAACTAATCCAGTATCAGCCTATAGTGTTTCAGAATTTAATAACTTCTTGATGGATCCTTTTTTAATAAAGAAGTGTTAGAACTTTAGTACGCAAGATATGCTTTCAAAATTACAATAATCTGGAGGTAGTGCTTCCTTAAAAGGATAAGATACTACAATAATTTGAGTGTTCATTACAAAATCATATCTACATTTCCAGAAGCTGGGCACAGAAACACAATATTACTGCATGAACTTGATGGTTAACACCATACCACAGCTCCATGGAAAACAGACAATCAGCAATGGGCCCAAACCAAATGATGAAGAGTCACATTTCTGCATCAACTTTCAAAAAGCGCTGGTAAGATGGCAGCCTAATCACCTTACTAGGAGATAACTGAGGGTTGTGGTGACATCTCGCACTCAATGCAACAAATGTCAGTATTTGGTGGGGTCGGGAATATTTCTTCCATTTTAAGAATTCCCACAGTATGGTACTGTGTTTGTACTATCATTTTTTTTACCTCGCCCCAACGACTTACCTCAGATCAACCTGTCTTCCACCTGCTGAGGAATTTTTTCCCTTTTATCCCCATCGCCATCCTTCTGGGATCTTTTGCAAGACTACCAAATTATGTGAGTGATCTGCATCATATCCTCACGTTCACAAGAAACTGGGATAAAGATTGATGAGGTTATGTTAGAACTGTATAAAATACCAGTTCAGCCTCAACTAGAGTGGGGAATGGCACTAGGTGCATTGGTCAGAGATGACAATCTGAACGGCCTTCTTCTGTGCTGTAATCATTCTGTGAATCTGTAAATCTTACTTCATGTTGGACACTTAAAGCTTGGTGTGTATAAATAACCCAAAATCTTGCATAATTATATACAATATGTACATGCCAGACAGACAGGAGGGTAATTCTACTGTAGGTAATTTGTCAAATATTACCTTAAAGCAGCTTCAACGCATACAACACACAGATTTTGACAATTCAAACCAAAGTAGTAGACAGCCATCAATTATTCTTCCCAGAACCTGATCAAGTGTTCTTCCTCAAAGGCCACAAAACATGCAAATTACGGCTGCTAACAATACTGATACAGTTTCTTCAAATATCTGAATGCCACAATTTGAATTACAAAAGCATGGATTTGAATGGTTTCTGCTAACTGTGATTAAAGCCTGTAATTATCTCCACAAGACACTAGGTTTAAACATATACAAATCCCTGCATAAAAACAGGGTTTCTTGATGAGAACCATCACAATTTTATCAGCTTACACCACCCCTACTTCAGAAGAAATGATCACTGAGCACTTGTATTCAGTAAATAAAAACTTAAAACTGATAGGGACATGTACAGTACTTTGGTACACAATGCTGCCATATCCACCAGGAGTTGTTTGGAAAAATCAGTGACACAGAACTACAATGTATAAGCATCAAAATGTTGCTTTAGAAGCTTAGGAACAAATAGGAAAGACCCAACTTTGATCAGCAATCTATGTTCCTCATCTCAGCTAATGTTGTGATAGGGTGCCACAGTTGGCCTCAGTGCCTCAAGGTTACAGATTGGAAATAATCAGCATTTTTCATCTGCGATCCAGTGCCTCCTATTGGAAATATGTCCTTATGAACACCGGAGTAAAAAAGACACATGGAGGGAAAAAAATAAGATAGGATTAGGCTGGCAGCAAAGTCTTTTGCTACCAAGTATCTGGCACAGATTAATTAAAAGGTAACTTGTGCAAGGTATCAGAGGGCAACCAGTGCGCAGGAAACCGTAGCTCTGCGAAGAGGCAATGGTTCAAAAAGGGGAGTAAAATGGCAAATTGTACTTCATATGATAGTGTTACATTTAGTGTAAAAAAACAATACAACAGAAAATTAAATGTTTGATCTATCAAAGTTGAGTAAATCTGCTTTATCGTATTGAGTCATTTACTTCTTACAAACAATAAAGCAGGTTTACTCAGCTTTGATAGATCAGACATCTAATTTTTTTTAAATCAAAGCTATTATTAATATTTCTTCATAAGCATTTGTAGCTGGTCAATGACATAGGGCGGAATTGTCCAGACCTGTTGGTGGCAAGCGTTATGGTGGATGTGAGCAGACAATATGGCGGGAAGGTCAAAAATTGGTTTCATGTCATCATGAAACACATTTGCAATTGCTGCTCCATCGGTCAATGGCAAGCCGCGTTTCTCACTGCCAGACATTGGGGACTTTTGTTTTAATACAAGCCCAGCTCATTGGAATCATCCCCACACTGTCCCACAGTTCTGTTGAAGGGTCATGAGCACTCGAAACGTCAACTGTGCTCTTCTCCGCCGATGCTACCAGACCTGCTGAGTTTTTCCAGGTATTTCTGTTTCTGTTTTGGATTTCCAGCATCCGCAGTTTTTTGTTTTTATTTATATTCATAAGGCATGCACCTGATAAGCTGCACTTTGAGGGGACTTCAGAGGTGAGTGCACAGTAACATTGCGAGGCATTCAAGGGTTGAGGTGAACCTGGGGGGGGGGGGGGGGGGGGGGCAGCACTCTGAGCGAGGAGCAGCACCTGAGGAATAAGAGGCAACTGGGGTCCCCATACATGCCGAAGAGCCACAGCGAGCCATCTCTGGGCCGGCGCCTAGCGAGACCCAGGATCTATAGACACCACCTTTCATTCCTGCAGATGACTGAGAACTAGTGTCACTGAAGACTGCGCATGTTTAGGGAACTGGTCAGTCACATTTTCCACCTGCTGCAGGATTTGGTGCCACGGGGACATGGAGTGCATCCACTGCCAGTGGTCATGAAGTGAACGCAGCACTCAATTTATATGCTCCCTTCAGGGATCCACAAGTGGCCTCTGTGGGATATCGCAAGCCTCCACCCACAAGGTTCATCCATCTTTGCAAAGGCATACAACTTTGTGCATTTTACCAAGGACCAGGAAAGCCAGGATGCAAGAACGCTTAGATTTGCCCAGATCTCAGGTTTCACACAGAGAATGATGAAACTCTTGACGCCTGCCCACAACATTCTGGCAACAATGACAAGCACTCTTGAGGTGAGCATGCAGGCATCACTAACGTGTCCAGTGAGCATGAAGCTGGACCACAGCTGTAGTGTGCCACCGGCTGCGTTCACGTGGCGCTCAGATCTCCGTAGCAACGTGTGGTCAACTATGTCAATCGCAAGGGCTTCCACTCGCTGAATATTCAGCTGGTGTGCGACCACCACAAATGAACCCTGCATGTCTGCACACAGCTCCCAGGGAGTGTGCACAACTCCTACATTCTCAGTGGGTCTCACATCTCTGGCATCTCCCAGGATCTAGAGAGGCTTCAGCGTTGGCTCCTCGGGGACAAGGGGCTACCCACAGAGGACAAGGCTGATGACACCTGTGCGGAGGCCTCAGGAGTGCAGCAGAGGGAAGTTACAATGAGGCTTATGCTACAACTTGCACCTTGATGAAGCAAACCATCAGAATGTTGAAAATGAGATTCCGGTGCCTGGACCTATCTGGTGGAGCCCTGCAATACAGTCCACAGAGGGCGTCAAGCATTGTTGTCACTTGCTGCGCCCTTCACAACCTGGTGTTGCAACAGGGAGACGAGCTGGCTGAGGAGGAAATGGAGGAGCTGGATGCCTCCTCTAAATGAGTACATCGCATGGGATGAGGATGAGAAGGTTCTCGAAGGGGAGGATGCTGGCGATGAGGCCATTACACTAGCCAGACGAGGCATGCATACTCGGGAGGCCCTCACAGCTACTAGATTAGTGTAAGATGATGACAACACACAGTGAGACATCATAGATCCTTACATTTCATCTGTGAACATTTAACTCCAGTCTTGCTTATGGCAGTGCATATAACCTCTGTGATAAGGCTCCTGTCGTGGAGATGCAGCAGAGGCCCTAATAGTCGTTCGATTCCAGGAGGATGACAACATGCAGTGAGGATGCTCCATAGATCTTCACATAGCCTCTGTGAACATCTGACTCCTGTCTGGCTGAGGGCAGCTTGCTTGTACTCTGTGTCCAAGGTCCTATCATGGAGACGCAGCCGTGAAGCTTTAAATGTACCTGATCCTTTGTCTGCCTTCAGCACCTGACCCCTTCAGGAGCACAGTGTCACTGGTCATAGATGAAGAGATGGGGGCTCAGCCCCACCTCAAAAAGATGTTGAGTGCACACATACAGAATGATGGAACTCTGGAACATCAGCCCATGACATTCTGGCAGCAATGACAAGCACCATCAAGGTGCAGACACCACTAACATATCCAGTGAATGTGAAGCCAGATCATCACTTTGGTCTGAAGTTTATGCACTGCACAGGGAAGAGGCCCTGGACTGGGACACTTGCTTTTATCTTGTGTAGGAACCAAGGTTTCACATCTGAGTGACAAGAACAATGCTCATCATAACAAGGCGCTATTCTTGGGAGTTTGTTTACAATAGTGAACGATATGTACATGTGATTAACACCTGTGCTCAGATTGCTCAACTACGTCTCTTAACCTTCCTAACCCTGCTGCTACGTCTTGATGCTCCCCTGACATCCACAGCAAAAGTGGAGACAGCCTGCTGACTGTTATGTCCCATCTGTGATGACTTTAGTGAGTGTCCTCTAGAGGGCTGAGACCTGAAGGGCCCCAGTCTGATTTTGGGGTCCTGCTGATTAGCAGTGACACTCTCTTCGGCCTGTGGACCTGGAGCTTTTGGGGGTCATAGGGAGAGGGGATTTGGATGGGCCAGACACTCCGAGTCACCTGGGTGGATGGCCCCAGGGTGTGCACCTGTTGATCTTCCTCCCTATGGGTGCTTGAAGGGCTCTGGTTGACTCCTTGAGGAGAAGGGGAAGCTGGAGCGAGAGTGCGCTGCCCCGCACCCCCTCACGCATTGACACTGTTGGAGGCCAACTGTGGCCTCAGCAATGGAGTTCAGTCTGATGTCCTGGACCAAGGTTTCCATGGCAGCCACTATCCTACCAGTGTTGACCTTGGCACGTTGGCATGCTGGCGCTATCACCTGAGACTGAAGGTGGATGGACTCTTCCATTGTGCCTTGAAATTTGAGGAATGCGGCAGACATCCCTTCCTGATGTTCCTGAGCTTGCCTTCGAAGCTCCATCAACTGAGGTATGGCAGAGTCTAGAGGCTTCTCATCTGACTCGGATCAGCAGATTTTTGACCTCCAGCAGTCCTCAGTGTGCCGAAAACCTGGGAAGCTCTTGCCTCTGCCTGATGTGGATCAAACAGTGTGATGTGGTCACCAGATTATGACTCCAAGGCTACTCTAGAATTTTACCCAGAGGTGGTGTCTCACTCTGTTGGAGGGTGTGGGTGAGCACTGTGATGGATGTTTAGTGAGGGTTTCAGCAGATTCCTTTTTCAAAGGTGCCTGCGATGCTTGAGTCAAGGACCTGGGTCGTGGACTCCCTTGGCTGTTTCCCAGATGTTCCTGCGAAAGCAAGAGAGATAATTAATGCATGGCAGTGGCCTGTGAAACAGGACACATCATTTCACAGCATTGTTGACCGATGGATGCTGCACTGCTGGATCCTCACTTGGTAGAATAATACTAACCTCACCGTCATCACCGGAACGGTCCAGATCATCATTGACTGGCCAGCGATATGACTCTATTGTCAAAGTCCGTTAGAACCTTGAGGTCAGGCATTCTTCCAACAGTCTGTGACCTCTCGCTCTTGCTGTGTCAGCTTATCCTGCATGAACACAGAGAGGGTGTAAGTCAGGTGTCCACCTGGCCAGATGATAAGGATGCCTGGCGTGTGGGTGGTGAGTAGTGCCATGGATGAAAGGAGGACAATAAAGGTGTGTGTGATGTCCCTTGAACTGGCAGTGAATGAGATCCCTGTGAACATGCGATTGGTATGAGAGTTGAGTGTGATGAGAAGAGTGACTTACCCTCGCGGAACAGAGATGATCATTCACCCTCTTTTGGCACTGGGTGGCTGTCCTCTTTTGCAGGGCGATGGTTACTGACCAGCACTGCCCCTGCCTCCCAAGCCAGATTGGTGATGTTGCTGCCCCTCCTGCAACCAGAGCAGGGGTAGAGAACATGATGGTGGGCCTCCGCAGCATCCAAAAGGTGTTCCAAGGATGTGTCACTAAATTGGGAGGCTGCAGTATTCTTGCCTTTCAGGGCCTTGTCTTCTGCGCAGCAGTCCTGAACTGGAAGCACTAAGTGGTGTGCGTGTGGCTGCACTTTAAATATGGGTGTCCGGTGTGAGAAAGTGACGAGGTGATGGCGTGGTGGGTGAATGACAGCCTGCCTGCCATCGAAGCAGCATGCTTCCCAGGAATGCATGATTAATGAGGCAGGATTCAGACAATACCGCAGGAAAAGCTGCCACTGCAGCTGGCGGGTAAAACGTTCTTTTTCCCGCCAGCTACCGCACTTAGTGCAAATCTGGGACGATTCCACCCATAGTCTCTTGGGTTTTTGAATGGCCAGAGAAACAAGTCTTAATGGGGTATGTACATTACCTAAGCAAGAATTCTTACCATTGCTTGGTCACAACTATGTGAAGAGTGGGACTTAGAGGAGTTCCTTTATTTCTCAATGTCTAATTACTCACGATGAGAAAGTCTGCAAGAGACTGGAATTGGAACTAGCTATAATCAGCAAGCTACGCTGCTTGAACTTTCATTTAAAATGAGTTAAGGGATATTGAACCAATAAATTGTTTTACAACACTTCAGAAAGATACAATCAATTATTTCAAACAATTGTATGTATGATTGCATTCCTCTCCACAAGCACCATGCAATCAAAATGTACAAAGCTTTATGAAGAATGAATTGTTTTTCTCATGTATGTTAAAAAAGTTTGTTATTACTGGTTACCAGGAGAAAAAGCTTATCCTTTGGGGGGTGCTGACCTACAGAGATAAGAGCCTGTTATGTCAAATATGTTGGCTAGAATATCTGATGGTGGTAATGACCAACTGTTCTCTGCCTCTAGCTTGCTTGACAGAAATAAATACTGGATCCTTCTCCCAGTATGACTACAGATTACAGATGAGCAAATCTATTTCATCTATCTGGTAGAGCCTATTGTCACCCTACTGGAGCTTCCAGCTGTTTTGTTGATGATTTCAGGCTTTTGCTTCTATTTCTCCAATTTGGAAGTTTATTCCTCCTGAAGAATTTCTTAACATGTGTGCTAAAATTACATTTTACTCGTTTGAACCCAAGCCCCCTAGATTACTTCTACAGTTTAATTTTCAGAGCACAGGTTTTGTAATGCAAACTTGGCTTACTGATGTTTTGAGCCACATTCATGGACAAGAAAGCAAAGCTGACTGCAAAAACCTTTGAGGAAGCAATTGCCATCTGTAAAAGCCCAAAACACATGCACAAAAAAGCTAATCTCAGTCAAGAGAGCTCATTAAACCATACGTTATAACAAAACACTTAGCTAGCCTGGAACAGTGTCATAACAAAAGCTGCAATGCATCACTTAAGAAAACAAAATAATTCACATCAATACGCTCCCAACATCACCAGGCAGTATATAGCAACACCTTCATTTTGGAGAAATTAGTAACCATTTCTCCCTGCATCCCAACCCCCCACAAGAAAAATCAATTCGAAATAAGCCTCCACAGATTTCACATACAAATCTATTTATTCCATGGGAACAGATGTTGGTTTTATTGCTTGTCCAAGCAATTATTCACTCAAGCACTATATATATATATATATATATATATGAAACACTAAACCACTTTAGTACATTATCACAGTACTTAAGATGTCAGTAGCAAACAGCATTCCAGAACCAGTTTAAAGCCCTTAGGTAATTTATGCATTTTTTCTCAAAAAAGTATAATAGTGAAGTTTCATATGACATTTAAATGCTATAATTACAGTAGCAAATAAAAATATTTGGCAGCATCAATGGAATAACAGGCTCCAGTGATGTCCCAGTGGATAAGTGTACTGTCTGGTGTGGAATTGCTCTATATAGGCCTGGAAATTTCAAAAATAAAAACAGAAAATGCTGTAAACACTCAGGTCAGGCAGCATCTGTGGAGAGAGAAACAGAGTTACTACTTCAGGTCAAGGATCTTTCATCAGAACTGTTCTGTTAACTCTGTTTCTCTCTCCATAGATGCTGCCTGACCTGAGAGTTTTCAGCTTTCTGTTTTTATTTCAGATTCCAGCATCCACAGTGTTATATATTGTTGTATTATTGTAGTAACTGAAGGTATAGCCTCTCCTACTGCCCATCAGGGGTCATGTGATTGTTCTTGGTGGCCCCAACCAATGAACCCTAAGCGTGGGTAATTGTGTGGGGGGGGCATCTTGTCGAGGACCTGGTTCAATTATGTAGCATCTGAAAACCTCCCTGTAATAAAGTTAAGTTTCTTGTTGAAAGCTGTCCGGTATATCATTACAAATTATTTATAAATACTTGTAAAGAGCTAGAAACTAATTGTTATGTGCAAGCGTTCCAGCAAGTCACTTTCACAGCTGCACTAGAGACTGATGTGTAATAGGACCAGTTCAAACCAGCCTTTTCGTACAAGGAAGCATGGCAAGTTAAAGTACTCTGATCTTTCCAAGTTTAAAGTGCTATTATTATTAACACCTGGGAGCCAAAAGACAAGAACACAGCACATAATATTCATTTTTCCAGGAAATTTTTAGTTATGTTTCTTCCTTTGTGCCAAAATTATTGTTAATGTTAAAACCATGTACCTGCAGGTTGTTGCTAAGGCAATTATATATTTACCATAACAATGGAGCAGTATGTACAAGTGAAGATAAGAGGAAAAACAAAAATACCTGGAAAAACTCAGCAGGTCTGGCAGCATCGACGGAGAGGAGGACAGTTAACGTTTCGAGTCCGAATGACCCTTCAACAGAACTAAGTAAAAATATTTTTACTTAGTTCTGTTGAAAGGTCATTCAGACTCGAAACGTTAACTGTCCTCCTCTCCGTCGATGCTGCCAGACCTGCTGAGTTTTTCCAGGTATTTTTGTTTTTGTTTTGGATTTCCAGCATCCGCAGTTTTTTGCTTTTATCTGAAGATAATAGGATGTGCTACCCTAAACAGTACTCCATTTGACAAAGGAGACAAGACTAACAGAATGAACTATCTCCAACATAGCTAGTTAAGTGTTAAGCACTCTAATGGAATAATTACAATACATCTGTTCACCTCTCTGAACTAGTTTGTTTCTTTACATTGAAGTGCCACTTCTTATGCCACTGCCCAACAGTAATTCTACTAATTAGTGTTGGACTGGGGTTTCTAATTATACAACTAACAAGGCTTGAACATCAGTATTTTTGATCTACAGTTACAAAATGCAATAAAACTACACCAAAATAATCTCTTCCTGCTGCCTCTACCCCAAGTAGTTGAAACAGACTGAATATGATGAGGTAAGTGGTTTAAAACAGCATTATCTTTATAAAATTATTTTGCAAGCCTTTTTAGCTTGTGAACATATGGTTCAAAATCATACATTAACAAAATGATCAATACCAGCTCTTACTCCTTCCTGGTTTCAAAGTTTTAAAAATGTTGTCCAAATTTTCATTTAGGCAGCTCTATTTTACTAGCAAGGATGTGGGCATGAGCAGGGAATTAGAGTAGATAGCCAACTTGAAGTGCTAACCTTGGTACAGGTTCATTTCCTGCCATTTCTGATTTTAATTGTGATTCGAGATGTAGATTGCTGTTTATAAAATCAAATAGTTCAGCAGTGATGTGGATTTTTTGACTAAAAATGTATTTATTTTGGGACCTGTAATTAGTTTTTCATTTCTGAACTACCTTTGACCTGACAGTTTGAGTTATTTACAATGTATAATTAGCTATGTAGCAAAACCTCAGCACTGATCATATATTGATTTAGATGTCTAGCTCAATGAAATTAGTCCACAGATAGCTGCAGGTCAACACTGATCAAACTACACAGTCATAGTTGTGTTGCTAGGTCAGAATAATATTGTATTTTCAACCTGTATTGTGGTATGTGACCGAGAAATAAATGAAACGTGCAAGAAAGGTACTGCAATAATTATGGGCGACTTTAATTTACATATAAATTGGGCAAATCAGATTGGCAAAGTTTGGAAAATGAGTTCAGAGTGCATTCCAGACAGTTTATTAGAGCAGTAAATTATAAAGCCAACGAGGCTATTCTAGATCTGGTAATGCGTAATGAGACAGGATTAATCAATGACCTCATAGTAAAGGAGCTTCTAGGTGACAATAATCATAACACGATAGAATTTTACATTCAATTTGAAAGTGAGAAGTGTAGGTCTAAGACTAGTGTTTTAAACCTAAATAAAGGTAATTATTGGGGTATGTAGGCAGTGTTGGCTTAAAGTGAACAGGGAAAATGGGTTAAAATGTAAGATGGTGGAGATGCACTGGAACACTTAAGAGGCATTTAAAGACTAACTCTTAGCAAAGATTTATCACAGTGAGAAAGGAAGTCGCTGAGGAGGATGCAAAAATATTTGGCTAAATAAGGAAGTTAAAGATGAAACGGAAACGAAGATTGCTGGAAACACTCAGCAGGTCTGACAGCATCTGTGGAGAGGAAGACAGGGTTAATGTTTCAAGTCTTCATCAGAACTAAAGAGAAATAGAAATGTGGTGAAATATAAGCTGATTAAGGGGGGGGTGGGACAGGTGGAGCTGGATAGAGCGACAGCGATAGTTGGAGGCAAAGGAGAGATTGCCAAAGGTGTCATAAACAAAAGGCCAAAGGGGTGTTAATGGTGGTGATATTAGCTAAAGGGTGTGCTAATGGTGACATTAAGGGTAGAAAGCAGGATATGCAAGGGGCAGATGTCCCTAGTGGGGGCGGGGGGATCAAAATAGGCTAAAAGATGGAGATAAATACAATGGATGGAAATAAATTTAAAAATATTAGAAATAGGTGGGAAAAGAAAAATATATATATAAACAATGTATTATAATAATTAGAAAAAAGGGGATCGAAAAGGGGAGTGAGGCTGGAGGAGAGAGTTCATGATCTGAAGTTGTTGAACTCAACGTTAAGTCCAGAAGGCTGTCAAGTGCCTAATCGGAAGATGAGGTGCTGTTCCTCCAGTTTGCGTTGAGCTTCACTGGAACATTGCAGCAGACCAAGGAAGGACATCCGACAGGGGTGGGGGGTGAAGGAAGGATGCGTTTGGTGGTAGCATCATGCTAGAATTGGTGGAAATAGGGAAGGATGATCCTTTGAATGTGGAGGCTGATGGGGTGATAAGCGAGGAAAAGGGGGGTCCTATCATGGTTCTGGGAGGGAGGGGAAGGTGTGAGGGCGAATGCGTGGGAGATGGGCCGGACCTCTACATTGGAGACACCAAACGCAAACTGGATGACCACTTTGTAGAACACCTTCGGTCTGTCTACAAGCATGACCCAGACCTCCCTGTCGCTTGCCATTTCAACACTCCACCCTACTCTCATGCCCACATGTCCATCCTTGGCCTGCTGCAATGTTCCAGTGAAGCAAACTGGAGGAACAGCACCTCATCTTCCGCTTAGGCACTCTATAGCCTTCCGAACTTAACATTGAGTTCAACAACTTCAGATCATGAGCTCTCTCCTCCATCCTCACTCCCCTTTTTTGTAATTATTATAAAACATTTTTTATATATGTTTTTCTTTTCCCACCTATTTCTATTATTATTTTAAAATTTATTTCCATCCATTGTTTTATCTCCATCTTTTAGCCTATTTCGATCCCTTCCCTCCACCCGCCTCCACTAGGGCCATCTGCCACTTGCTTATCCTGCTTTCTACCCTTAATGTCACCATTAGCACATCCTTTAGCCAATATCATCACCATTAATGCCCATTTGGCCTTTTGTTTATGTTATCTTTGGCTCTCTCTCCTTTGCCTCCACCTATTGCTGTCCCTCTATCCAGCTCCACCTGTCCCACCTCCCTTAATCAGCTTATATTTCACCACATTTCTATTTCTCTTTAGTTCTGAAGAAGAGTCATATGGATTCGAAATGTTAACCCTGTCTTCCTCTCCACAGATGCTGTCAGACCTGCTGAGCTTTCCAGCAATTTTCGTTTTTGTTTCAGATTTCCAGCATCCGCAGTATTTTATTTTTTATCTCAAGTTAAAGATGGTATCAAATTGAAAGAAACACAAAAATCAGCAAAGATTTGTGGTAGGTCAGAAGATAGGGCAGATTTTAAAGAACCAGCAAAAACTAACTGAAACAATAATAAAGAGGGAGAAATTAGAGACTGAGGGAAAGATAACTAGAAATATAGAAAGATAGTAAAAGTTTCTACAAATATTTAAACAGGAAAAGAGTAAATGAAAGTGAGTGTTGGCCCTCTAGAGAGCGAGTCTGGGGAATTAATAATGGAAAATAAGGAAATGGCAGAAGCACTGAACAGGCATTTTGTGTCTGTCTGTCTGTCGAAGATTTAGAATGCTTCTCAAAGATATTTGAAAATCAAGAGGTGAAAGGGGAGGGAGGGACTTTAATCACCACCATGAGGGAAAGGGTACTGGGAAACTTATAGACCTAAAGGCTGAATAGTCCCCAGGACCTGAGGTCTGCATCCTAAAGTCTTAAAAGAAGTGGCTGCAAAGATTGTAGAGACATTAGTTATGATCTCTCAAAATTCCTCAGATTCTGAAACGGTCCCAACGGATTGGAAAATAGCAAAAATAACACTTCTACACAAGAAAAAAAGGGAGACAGAAAGCAGGGAACTATAGGCCAGTTAGCCCAATATCTAGCTAATTTTTTTCTCTTTTTGCCAGCAGAGACACTATGGGCTGAATGGCCTCGTTTTGCACCCTAACTTTTCTATGGTTCTAACTCAGTGGTAGAGAGAGATCATGGTGTCCTGATATATGAATCTCAAAGTTATTCAGGTATGACAAGTGATTAGGAAGGCAAATGGAACACTACTTTCATATTCCATTCCCCTTGCAATGAATGCCAATGAAGTTTTACTGCAGCTTTACAGGGCCTTGGTACAACCATATCTGGAGTACTGTATACAGTTTTGATCTTATTTTGAAAAAAAGATAATTGTATTAGAAGCAGCTGAGAGAAGGTTCACTTGACTCATTCCTGGGATGAAGGGCTTATCTTATGGAGAAATGTTGAACAGGTTGGGTCTTTACCCATTGGAGTTTGGAAAAATGAGGTGATTTTATTGAAACATAAGATCCAGAGAGGGCTTGATAGGGTAGATACCAGGAAGCTCCTTCCTCTTGTGGGGGAGCCAAAACTAGAGGACACAGTTTAAAAATAAGAGGTTTCCTTTTTAAGACAGAACAGAGGAGAAATGTTCTTTGAGGGTCAAATAGCCTGTGAAATTCTCTTCCCCAGAAAGTATTGGATGCTGGGGCATTGAAGTTATTCAAGGTTGAGTTAGATATTTGATAGGCAAGGGAGTCAAGGGCTATGGGGGACAGAGAGGAAAGTGGAGTGAGGTGACAATCAGATCAGCCATGATCTTATTGAATGGCGGGGCAGACTCGAAGGGCCCAATGGCCTACTCCTAATCCCAAGTCCTATGTTCCTAACTTCGTTGTGTACACATGATATTTGATCTGTACACCCAAGTACACCACTAGCATTTAGCTACTAAGCAATCAATCAGGAGAGCCAAACAAAGGCAAGTTCCACACATATATGGAGACAGCACAGCTAGCTGGGATAGCACAGCTTGCTGTTCTGGTGATACTCCCACCTGCTTGAGATACTTGCACTCTTAATTACAAGACTTAATTTAGTGGCGAGCTTAACAGGTAATTAATGCACAAATCCAGCATGTTCTTAAAAATAACAAGGCGGCTAAGGGAGAGGTGCCACTTGTGAGAAGCAAAAGGCGGCATTTTATAAATCAACTAGCAAATTCCGGAAATCCACAATGTATTTCAGTCTCTGGAATTTGCTGGTCAATTTGCACATTAGTACTGGCTTGCATTGTTAACATATTATCATTTTCTCAGCAAGATTTGGCCCAGTAGTTCTGCAACGGTCACATTTCTGAGACAGGTATAGGATCATAGGAACCAGGAAATGGCCATTCTGCCAGTCAAGCCTGCTCCACCATTCGATACGATCATGGCTGATCGAACACTTAAATGCCTTTTACCCACACTATCCCATAACCCTTTATGTTATTGTTAATCAGAAATCTATCAATCTCTACCTTAAACATGCTCAATGACTGAGCTTCTCAAGCCCTCTGGGGTAGAGAACTCCAAAGATTCATGACCCTCTGAGTAAAGAAATTTCTCCTCATCTCAATCCCAAATGGCTTCCTCCTTATTTTGAAATTGTGACCCCTGGTTCTGGACTCCACAAACAAGAGAAACATCTTACCTGCATCGACCCTGTCTATTCCTTTAAGTATTTTGTTCATTTCAATTAGATCATCTCTCATTCTTCGAAACTCTAGAGAATACAGGCCCAGTTTCTCCAATCTCTCTTCATAAGACAGTTCTGCCATCCCTGGAACAAATCTGGTGAACCTTAATTGCACTCCCTCTATGTAATAATATCCTTTGAGGTAAGGGGACCAAAACTGCACACAGTACTCCAGGTGTGGTCTAACCAAGCTTATATACAATTGAAGCAAGACTTCATTACTCCTGTACTTCCAATCTTCAAGAACCATTCCAGAATCTATAGAACTTTGGAAAATGATCACCAATATATCTACTATCTCAATAGCAAACTCTTTCAACACTCTGGGATGCAGAATATGGGGTCCCAGGGACTTACCAGCTTTCAGTCCCATTAATTTCTCCAATACATCCTTCTTACTTATACTAATTTCCTTCAGCCCTTCATTCTTCCTAGTCCTGTGGATCTCTAAATCTGGGAGATTTCCTGCATCTTCCTCAGTGAAAACAGACACAAAGTAATCATTTAACTTCTCTGCCATTTCTCTATTCCCCATTATGAATTCTCCCGATTCTGCCTGTAATGGACCCACATTTGGCTTAGCCAAAAGCTTCCTTTATACATATTTATAGAAGCTTTTACAAACTGTTTTTTATGTTTTTTGCCAGATTGAATTCACATTCTATAATCCCTTTATCAGTTTCTTGGGCTTCCTTTGCTGTATTCTAAAAAGCTCTCAATCCTCAGGTTTACTATTATTTCTAGCAACTTTATAAGCCTTTTCTTTTAATCTTCTACAATCCTTAACTCCCTTTGTCAGCCACGGTTGATTGACATATTTTAGGTTTTTGCACCTTGAAGGAATGAATGGGTGCTGTAAGCTATGTAATAGTTCCTTGAAGACTATCCATTGTCTATGTACAGTCATATCTTTTAATGTATTTCCCCAATCCACCTCAGCCAATTTGTCCCATATGCCTTCATAATTTCCTTTATTCAACTTTAACACCCTTGCTTCAGAGTGAACTGCCTCACTTTCAAATATAGTGTAAAATTCTATCACATTGTGGTCACTTATCCCTAATGATTCTTTTACAAGATTAATTAGTCCTTTTTCATTACCTAATACTAGATCTAATATAGCCTGTCCTCTAATTGGCTCAACATTGGCTGTCTGGCAGGAGGCAGAGAGTAGGGTTAAGGTAGTCCTTCTCAGGATGGTGGCCGGTGACTAGTGGAGTTCCGCAGGGGTCAGTGATTGGACCACAACTTTTCACTTTATACATTAGTGATCTAGATGAAGGAACTGAGGGCATTCTGGCTAAGTTTGCAGATGATAATAAGATAGGTGGAGGGACAGGTAGTATTGAGGAGGCGGGGAGGCTGCAGAAGGATTTGGACAGATTAGGAGAATGGGCAAAGAAGTGGCAGATGGGATACAATGTGAGGAAATGTGAGATCATGCACTTTGGTAGGAAGAATAGAGGCACAGACTATTTTCTAAATGGGGAGAGAATTCAGAAATCTGGAGTGCAAAGGGACTTGGGAGTCCTAGTCCAGGATTCTCTTAAGGTTAACTTGCAGGTTGAGTTGGTAGTTAGGAAGGCAAATACAATGTTGGCATTTATTTCGAGAGGACTAGAATATAAAAGCAGGAATGCGCTGCTGAGGTTTTATAAAGGCTCTGGTCAGACCACATTTAGAATAATGTGAGCAATTCTGGGCCCCGTATCTCAGGAAGGATACGCTGGCCCTGGAAAGGGTCCAGGGGAGGTTCACGAGAACGATCCCAGGAATGAAAGGCTTAAATATAAGGAACGTTTGAGGACTCTGGGTCTATACACGATGGAGCTTAGAAGGATGAGGGGGGATCTGATTGAAACTTACAGAATACTGAAAGGCCTGGATAGAGTGGACGTGGGGAAGATGTTTCCATTAGTAGGAGAGACTAGGACCCGAGGGCACAGAGTAAAGGGAAGACCTTTTAGAACAGAGATGAGGAGAAACTTCTTTAGCCAGAGAGTGGTGAATCTATGGAATTCATTGCCACAGAAGGCTGTGGAGGCCAGGTCATTGAGTGTATTTAAGACCGAGATATATAGGTTCTTGATTGGTAAGGGGATCAAAGGTTACGGGAAGAAGGCTGGAGAATGGGGTTGAGAAACTTATCAGCCATGATTGAATGGCGGAGCAGACACAATGGGCCGAATGGCCTAATTTCTGCTCCTATGTCTTATGGTCTTATATAAAAAAAAACATGATGCTCTAGAAAACCATCCCTAATGCACTCCAGAAACTCATCTTCAACAGGATTAGTGCTCAATTGGTTCACTCTGTCTATCTACAAACTGAAGTTACCCATGATTACTGTATTACCCATGCTACATGCTTCTTGCATCTCCTGATTAACACCATGCTCCACCTTACCACTACAGTTTGGTAGCCTATAAACAACTCCAACAAATGTCTGCTGCCCTTTGTTGTTCCTTAGCTCCACTCAAACAGATTCCACACATTGTTCTTCCAATCTGAGATCCTCCCTTACGAATGCCTTACTTTCTTACAATTTGGGCCACCTCTCAGGTTCCCAACCCCCTGACAAACTAGTTTGAATCCACCCTAATAGCACTAGCAAATCTCGCTGCAAGTATATTAAACATCTTACAGTACACCCACGCACGTACACATTTTATATAGATTAACTCTCCCCCTTAGTTCATATTGATCCATGAAGTGCAACTCAACTCCTGAAAGGAAATATGTCTGTTCATTGCATCTTGCTTATCCATTTGCAGGCTACAGCACTTTCTATTTCCTTTGGAAACTAGGTTACTCTTTTCCACCCCCCCAAAACTGTTCCCCTATCCAGTTACACTTTTCAGTGGTCTATTATCTGTTTTGTTCTGTTGGGAAATGTTGGTGGGGGAAAAAGGGGTTAAGATAAAACTGTTAGCTTTTAACATACCAACCTGTGCCACAATATAACAAAAACGCTGAGACAAGACTAACTGTTGTGGAAGATCTGTTTCACACAAATGTTTTTAACAATCTTAGCAATTAAAAACAGTATGTTTTTAAATGGAGAATCTTTGCCTAACTACATCACTGAGTAAGATTATGCACACAGGAAGCCCACTTACAACAGGAATCCTTTTATGTACGCAATTCACATCTGGATGAAGGAGTAAATAACATAACTGGCACCTGCCCTTCAACCTACATAATGCAAATCAGGACAGAATTAAAAAATTATCTCAAACAAACAACTACAGTACAGGAATCCAGTCACCAGAATTTTTTTCTTTATTTTTTTGTTAAATATAGGCATGACGAATTACTCGCAGATATTGACACTGCCTGTAAAGCCTCCCTTCTCCATATAAGCTTTAGCTATTCAAAAAGAAAATGTTGCCATCACAGCAGAAAACTATTGAACAGCAATAAAAATAACGTGTCAGCAAGCCACAGGGAAGGCATATTGCAGCATTCAACACACTATGCTTGTGACACATCATCTGCCTGAGTTTAGAAATGCAGAAATCAAAAAATACTAAAAAGAGTCCCGAATGGAAAAGCCACACATCAAGCTACATCAAGTGAGGTCCTCTAGAGGCAAAAAGCCAAAACTCCAACATTGTCATCTCCTGTATAACATTGGCTAAAATGTAAACATTTACCGTACTATGTTAATTTTAAAACCAACAAAATACTGCAATTAATTAGCATGTATGTTGGTGTTTAAATAAATTAAAAATCACCTGACATGTTCAAATTTCCTTCAAGCTAGTGGTATTCTAAGAGTTAAAAAAGGGTACTCAATTCTGGAAGATACCATCATGCAATAGAATAACCTATATGCCTCCATCTTAAGTGTGGTAACCCTTTCATTTTCACTCTCTCATTAGCTGAAAAAACACTTTCCTGGACAACAGCTGCTAAACTACTGACGTCATCCAAATGCTGACCAGTATTCTGCTTTTATGCAATGGTAGGCAAACACCAGCAGCATCTGAAACTAAATCACTGGCATAATGTGAATAGAAAATGCCAATACTTCCCATAATATATATTTCCAATTATGCATAATTGCATTCACTTTAATATTTAGTAACTCCCCTGTTCTCATTTTAATCTGTACCATCCCACAATCTTCCCTGACGGACCAGTAAGTAGCTTTGCCATACAGATCAGAAAGGACTCCAGATACAACCTTGGATCCATAATAAATTAGCTAACATTTGGTGGGAACAGTGCAATTGACTGGTGTGCCTCTGGGTTACAGGATAAGCAAAAAAAAAAAAAAAATAGACAACCTTCCCCCAGATTTCTGGGCAGTCATCCCTGCTGGATGTCTGCATGTGTGTTAACGTTGGACAAGGGCAGAATGGGGCTTTGCTATGATGCCCTTTACATTTAATTATTCTGCTGCATTCTTGGCCAATACTCAAACATGAGTGCTTGAGGAAGGCACGAGAAGACAACCTACATCTTTGGAACTAGCAAGGAATCAATGTCGGCGAGGTAAGAAGGGATGGACGAGAAGAGTTTTTAAAAAAGATCTAAATAACTGCATTGTGGGACAACCATTTAACCACCTAATGCAATATTATAAAGGAGTTCAAATGTTCACATTTGGAGCTCCCAATCCATAACCAGGGCTAAGCTTCAGTCAGACACTAGTCCCATTCTGTTTGCTTGTCATTGCTAAAATGGAAGCCACAGAAATGTTTGTCTTACATTCACCAAATATAACAGGAATAACTGTAACGTTGTTTTACGAAGGACTTCAAGACGACTGAAATGATGTAGCTTCAATGTCAGTATGAAAAGGCAGAAATAACATTAAGTTGCTAATAACTTCAATGACAGCAATGCACAAGGTATTTAAGATTCTAATCCAAATACCCACTTTCGAAGCTGAATATTTCATTGTAGGACAGTAGGCCAGATATATCAGCATGGAGAGAACAATGCACTAATGATATCCTGTCTCTTGAAATCGTAAACATAGTTCTAACTTAACATTTCTTAATTGTGCTGTTGACCTCCAGTGACTGAGCATGAATCTTACCTTTGTTTCATTTAGGTCTGGGATAATTTTTATAAATGAGCCAATAAATGAAATAAATCACTTCATCATCAAGCTATGGACTCAATAATGAAGTATTTTAAAAATTTTAGTTAATCAGAAACAGCTGTAATGTCTAAAATTAAACTGTTGCATAGTATATGCACTATCATAAAACTACTCAACCATTTTCTTTTCCCCACACATCTTATAACGCTTGTGGACTGTACTATGCCTAAGAACACATCATGGATTTAGCTTAAGAATTGTAAGCATTGCACGAGGAGTCATTATTTGACATTTTGTTAGATGAAGCAAAGTGTTGGTCATCCAGCCTTTTTGTTGGCATATAAGGCTTGCATACATACCCATGCTCTTGTGACTTTACCTATTAAATTGGGTTATGAACAAATACAATATTGGCAGCCTCAAAACAAACATTACAATTATTCATAAAATGCTGAACCAAAATGCAGTGGCCTGCCACCATATGGCTTATACTGGCAATTAAGAGTTCTAACAGTGAACAAATTTCATGGGATTGAGTTAGTTTCCCACAGCTAGTTACTTGGCACATCACTCAAAACAATGAACAGCCTCTATGAAAATTGCTGTCATAATTACAAGTCCATTTAAGGTATGGTCCAATAAATCTAACTAATCACCAGATGGGTACTGTTATTAAAATCTTTGCTAATGGCACAAATAATAACTTCAAACTGAGGCAGCTGCTGACAAGTGTGCAATAACATTTTTTCCAACCAGTGCCATGCAGTTGAGTGATCGTTATTGTGGAAGCTTGGAGCACAGCCTACATAAAATGATTTTATTTATCGCATAGAAACAGGTCGCTTTTCTGAAGCCTTCTTGCAATTTTGATCCAAAGATACTGACTATATGAGTCAATATAAGCTTATAAATTATACTTCCTATTGTTTAGCTTTATGCTTGAATATTACCAGTAACATAAGCATTGTCAGATAATCACAAATAAGGCTATAAAATGAAGAAACCAAACATTTTAGAGTTTACCACCAAGTCAGTCAGGCTCCTTAATCAAACATCATTCAGAAACCTCAAAGCTTTTGAAATCACTACAGAATCTTTACTGCCAAGGACACCTCATTAAGAGCAAGTCTTGCAAGTGTGCCCATTCTACTAACCTTTATCTGTGGTGTGTGCCCATTCTCAATTCAATTTGTGTAGCAACCAGGAATGAAATAACCAAACAAATGAAGAGGCCGCACAATTATGCATCCCCACCAGTTTTTTTCTTGAATGATTTAGAATGTTAAGCCACAACTACGTTTAAATTACGTCATTCACATCTGATTGTTAGAGGGGGAAAAAGATGGTACAGTAAAATCCTGATGAGTCAAATCCCAGGAGATCCGCCCACAAATTCGTGCTCAGCAGAGCTACGTGAAAGCCGAGGGAGCCCCATTCACACATAAATGCATCTCTGTGTAACCCGATACGCCTACAAAGGCAGTCTGTCAAATATGACAGATTCAAATGCAAAATGAAAACACAGTAAATGTGTGAAAAAGTCTTTATTCAATTTGTTCACACCCTACAATGGCCTGATCTTTCAAAAGGCCAGAGCTTTGCATTGAAAAAACTCGAGCTTCGAAACGCTCCGCAATCTTTTTCTGCTTGGTGTGTTGCCTTCGGACTTGCACGATAGAGCTCACCATGTCACTGAACATATTTTTGGTGTTTTCATGGTGCAATACAAAATCCCAGAACATTGCTACTGCCTTTGCGGCATCAGCTAGGGAAACGTAAAGGCATTCATCGGACTCTACAGGGTCATCAGCCTCCTTGGGCTCCATTATTTTGAGCTCATGTGGTCTAACTCCACTCTGATTGGTCACGCTGTCATATAACAAGCTTAGACAAGTTCAGTCAACTGGAATTACCAGCACGGAATTCTGGCTTATTAGAGTCTCTGTGATTTGCTATTCCACCAATGGGAGTGGTTGATGACTTCAACATAATTGGAATTTTGTGTCAGAGTTCGATTCATTGCAATTTCATTGTACATCACTTTGCCCATAATTATATAAATACACATTCTAATCACTGGTTTATTGGGAAATTTATGCAAGGAATAAATCAGTGCCAGTTTGAGACCGTTGGACACTGCCACAAATGTGACAACAATTTGCATTTAAAAAGAATTCACTTTAGTAGTAGTAGGGAGGTTAATTTTAATTTTTCAAATGCCTTCACTATTTTGCTGCTGGGAATTTTGTTGGCCCCTTACGAATACTGTTGAGTTTTACCGAAGAAAAACTGTAGGGGGAAATTAGTATCTTGGGGCAGCATGAGAAAATTGAAAAAAATGATGCAAACCAAAAATATTTTAAATTCTCAGTAATATATGTAATTCTCACCTTCAATATTATATGTTCCAATATCAGTATTATATGGATCTTAAAAAGAGAAACGAATATATAAGAGAACTTGCAGTGCAAAATATTAATTTTAAAATTTTTATCCTTGTTTTCAAATTCATTCATGACCTCTCCCCCTCCCTATCTCTATAATCTCCTCCAGCCCCAAAACCCTGAGAGATAATTTCATCTAATTCAGGCCTCTTGCGCATACACCATTTTAAGTGCTTCACCACTGGTGGTCATGCCTTCAGTTGTCCAGGCTCTAAGATCTGGAATTTCCTCCTTAAACCTCTGATTCTCTATTTATCTTTTTTTCCCTTAAGAGGCTCCTTAAAATCTACCTTTTGGTCATCTGCCATAATACTGTTTTAAGAAGCTCAGTATCTAAGCTTGCTTTAAACATTCACAAAGCACTTGGGACGATTTATGTTAAAAGGTAATACATTGTTGTTGTTGTAGCACTGTACTTTTATTTACTACCTTGTCAAGACATGGCCTCATTGTTTCAAATTTTTTTAATGAAACCAATGATATACTTTCCCATGAGTTCAATTATGTCTCAGTTTCTGTAGATTTTTTTGAAGCCAAGAAGGGCTTTGGGAGTTGGGGTGGGGTTAGGAGCAGAGGTGAAGTGGAAGAAAGTAGTATTGAAGTATTTCATGCCAAAAGTACTTTACCTCTACTCGCTTCAAATGACAGTACATATGATTTCAAATGATACATTTATACACAGGCATAATATCAAAATTCATATCCACATGGCTGTAGGTTATATAGCTTTGAATTTATTTCAAAAAGAAATCTTTTATCCCAAGCAAGTCATTTTTGCCCAGCTCAATGCTGCAAGGTTGACTGCTATACTATAGCAACAGTGATCACATTTGTACCTGGAGTACCCATACTTTTGTCTTCAAGGCCACCCCACCCACACTGATGTCATGAATCCTGAGGACCATATCCAGTTGTATATTTGCCCCATACTGGTGCTCTGGCTAGAGACAGCAAGCTGTGTGCTTTGCACTTGGCCACTCAGAACAGTTGACCCCACTATAAATTAGGGTCAGGTCAATTATTTATAGTATGAGCTTTGGGAATTGTGGGGATGGGAATATGTAGCAAGAGAGACTATGTGGCACTATTACACTCATGTAAATGTCTGCAACATCCATTTAATGCGGAAATGACACTTGAAAGAAAAAAATGTTGGCAGTCAAGGTAATGAGCAATGGAATAACAAAGGCTGACAAAACTCTTTGGCTGACTAGAGAAAAATTTGTAGGAAGGAAAAATTAGAGGTATCAGGCAAGTTTTGGATTGGCAAAGCATTCGCTCCTCCTCCCATTAGATGGATCAAAAATGGAGGATGCAGCAAAGGGGTAGATGGCAGGTGAGGTTGGTGCTCGGAGAGTTGCTTTTGTTGACATAACAAGGTACCCTCACTAGAGGAAAATAATGCATTTGGATTTGCAGGAGTTTGTGATCAGGGTCAATGTGACCACTACCAGTTAGATCTCACAATAGATGTAGATGATGATGACAGTCCCCAAGAAAAGCTTCCCAGTTAAGGTAATTTCTTAAAATGTCTTTGCCCAGTATCACTGCAATGCAACTTACCTACATGCATTTTCAATCTGCATCTCAAAATAGCACATCATGCAACGTAACAGATCCAAATTAGAGGAGGGCCCAGAAATACAAGTTCATGGTTCCCATGAGGAAGGCTACTTGTGAAATCCTTGTATAGAAGATAGAGCCTTGTAGGGTCTCTCTAATTTGGACTAGTATCATCCTACTTTTATGTACTACTCTACCTGCTCAGACACAGAGCAACATATAGTACCTTTTACATAGAAAGACCTTTCAAGGTGTTTCAGAGGTATAATCAGACATAAATGGATGTTAAGGAAACGAGGAAGGGTGATCAGTAGCACAATTAAGAGATGGGATTTAAGGAGGCGGAGGCTGGGAGGGAATTGTACAGCATGAGCCTAAGCGACCAGAGATTGAAATGACCCATCTTTTTGACTTACTTTTCCTTCAGATAACTTAAGAGTAAAATTACTGACAGGATAATGCCTGAAGGGGGTGAATGCATTCTGGAGTGAAAAATTCACTGAACGTGGGCCATGATTTCTGACCATTTTGGTAGTCAAACCTGAGTTGCTAGATTGCAGGAAAATAGGTTATTGGCTCCACAGATTATGCTCTCCACAGTTGAATAGCTTGCTGACACACAGTAAGTACACAAGTATAAGACAGTCAGAGACCTTGGAACTTATCCCAACAATACCAATAGAAGGAAGTGATTTGGGAGGTACCATCTTTAAAAACTGTTGTGTGTTTAAGCGTTAATTTTAATGAATCTGAATGTTACACTATAGAGTGTTCTGTGAATACAAATGCAGTTTCTAAAGCTTTTTTTTTTACTTGCACTTTCTTTACAATAAATTATAGATCACTGAATGCTTGTTCTCTACCTAGCATACATAACAGATTCAGAATTCAATTAAATCCATTTAGAATCCCAAGAGAGCAAGGCATGTACAGTAGTTGTACTTTGCCCGAGTTGGGGAAACCTGCAGAAAATGCAACCCAACATATCAAGGGACTGTATTTTGTCTGAAGCGCTATTCAAGATTGGATGTGATTTACTGTAAATTCACTAAAGTTTCTGAAAGCATCCATGCCTTTGCTACCACTAGATTCAACTATCCTAAAGCACTCCTGGCTGGCCTCCCACATTCAACCCCTCATGAGCCTGACGTCATCTTAAACTCTGCCATCTGTGTCCTTTACTCATTCCAATCCTCATTCACCTATTACACCTGTGCTCGCTGACCTACACTGGCTTGCAGTTAAGTGATGCCTCAGTTTTAAAACCCTCCTTGGCTCCCGATCTCTGTAATCTCCCCCAGCCCAATAACCTTTTGAGATATTTGTGCTCCTCCAATTCTGCTACAAAACAAAATACTGCAGCTGCTGGAAATCTGTAATAAAAACAGAACATACTGGAAATACTCAGCAGGCCTGGCAACATTTGTGGAGGAAGAAACAGAATTAATGTTCTAGGTCTGTTACTTTTCATCAGAATATTAAATACTTATCTCCATCTTCTCTTCAACAAACCTACCACCACACCCTCTACCCAGCTCCCCAAAGTGATTCAAAGCCACTATCAGTTTCTGCCTCAAAAAATGAACTTGTCTATTCTTTCCAACTATCATCCCACCTCCAATCTTCCACTTTCCTCAAGTTCTGGTCATCAATTACCTTCCAACTTGCTGGTTTGAGTTAATCTGATCAGCTGAAAACACTGAGGCTACATTATTCAAGATCACAAAAAGGTAAAAAACCTGTCTCACTGTTGCTAATTCTGTTTAAACACCTGTTCTTCCACCTCCATGATGCAACTAACATATGCTACTTTATAGACATTATATGGCTGTTTCTTATTCCATTGCCTAAAGATTACATTTAATGTACTATAAAGGTTCCTGCTGCTGATCACTATCCAGGAGTTACTCTGTGATTATCTGATTAGAACACGGTCTAGAATCAGCTTTTAAGACCACCAAAATTCACTTGTCAAGGCTCAAAGATGAGCAGCCAATCATTTGGATGAAATACCTAATGAGAAAGTAAGAAGGGAAAAAAAAAACTTGTATTTTTAACCTGCACCTTACCCAAAGGCACCGTGGGCAGTTCTTCATCACATGGACCGCATCGGTTCAAGAATAAGGCCCACCATAAATTCCACAAAATGAGCTAACAATCAACATTGAGCATAACCAGGTTTTTTGACTTGAGGCCATCACAATTTAACCCAACTTTTTCTGCACCTAACAGCAAACATGCACTTTCAACAGGTTTGAGAAATGTCGAACAGGAGCAGGAATCCTGGCTGATTATATCTCCCTCAACAACACAAAGGACACAAAAGGTCAATTGTTGGCATCATACTCAATGTATTTTTTAACATTGTAAAACAAGACCAACATAGAACCTTCCTGCACTCAAACTAGATAGTATGTGATGAAACTCAAAATACTTACTTTAATCTGAAGGAGATGGTTAGGAACTCCAGTTCCCAGGGGCCTCATGCCTTCTGCGTATGATTCGGTGGGGAAGTGACCGCACATGTGCAGCTTTTTGTTTTCGTTCTTCAGGCCAGGAACTGGCCTTGCATGCCTGCGCAGGGGGAAAGCAGCAAAGAAGTGAAACGGTGCGAAAAAAGGTCAGGTGACCTGAATGCACCATTCTGGGGGAAAGTGTCCCAGGGAGCAGGATACAGGGAACAGGGAGTGGGCCAGAAAGAGGTCCCCAAAGGAAGTCCTAGGTCAGGGACACAGACAGGGATTAGAAAGAGGTCCCTTAAGTGAAGTTAAAAGTAAGGAGCAGAGAAACAGGATCCAAATTAAAGACAGAGCTTCAGAGAGCAGACTTGAAGAAAAGTAGGCTCGAGAGAAGCCCAGAAGATCCAAGAGGGCAGCCTAAGGTTGATTCCTTACTGTGGGCCCTTAGGAGCAATGGTGTTCAGTTTGGCTTGGTTGAGGATCTGAAATTGTGCTTGGAAGGTGAAGCTAAGTGTACACGGAGATCCAGAGGAAAGGAATCTCATAAGGCGGGATTGAAAAGAGGTGGATCCTTGCTGAAGCCGTCTGAGTGGGAGCTACATTTGGAGAGAACTCCAAGGCGAGTTCTTCAGATGTGAAGATTGGAATTTCCCCATGAGAGTTTCAGTGAGACCAGTTGGCTCACGATGTGTCAAGCACCTGGAGTGGGTTGTTGAGAGATCCATGGAATCTGCTTTGGTCGCATGTGTCATTAACTTTGGAGTGTGGTATGCTGACCACTGTTTGCCTGTTAATTCACATGTACTGCATACTTACCCTGATTACTAGAGTATAAGTTCGATATGATAATTTTTTAATCTTTTCTAATTTGTACGTATGGTTAAAGATATAGCTTGGGTGAAGTAAGAGTGAATATTTGAATCATATTTTTGTGTTCGTATTGAGGTCTTTCCAACCTTGTCTGGGGTAATATAGTTCACTTTTCTTGTTTAATAAAGGTTTTTTCCTGCATTTTAAAAGTTCATCAGCAGACTCTTGTGAATTTGTTCAGCAACTTTATTCCACAGTTTCTAAAAAAAAGTTAGGATCTATAAGGTCAGGTTTCGCTCTGGGATCTGACTTGTCCAGTATCAACATCAGCTAGGATTGTAACAATAAGCATACTTCCTCTCCTCCATGGAATTTAAGAGCTTTACTCATGTTTTTAAGCCACCAGGTGAGATACATAAATGTGTTTGTTCCTACTCCCTTTTAGATGTCCTTGTACCACTTGTCAGAATAGTACTTAGGTGGTTGGCTGTAGCCAATTCTTGTTGCTAGGTTGCGTGCATAACAAGCCAGAAAAATTCTTTAAATTAAAATACAGTAGATGCGGAAAATCAAGAAGTGGTGGAAACACTCAGCTGGTCATACAGCATCTGAGGAGACAAAGATAGGGTTAAAGCCATCAAATGAATGACCTGATGCGTGTTTTTTTAAAATTTCAGAATAATTCTTGATGTTTTCCACTTGTGGCCTTCAATGAGCACCTATTTAACAACAACCAAAAAATGGAACTCCTGGGTTAACCACAACAGTTTTCATTTTGCCAACATGAAAAATTCTCAATTTCTTAACATTTCCAGTTGTAGGTATTCATCAAGATAAGCATACGTTATAAAATCAAAAAGGCAGGATTTCAAGATAGTAATCTTATCTAGGTTCAAGTGACATTAAGAAATCGTTATAGCTTTGTTATTTTGTTTTATGATGCAGCCCGAAGACCTCAATCAGATTACTGTTTTACAACCCGTTCAGTTGTGAATTTGTTGCTCTACGATTGTGGGAAGAATTGAATCCAGCCATCACCAAGCTGAAATTAAATTTTTCTTGGGAAGAATTCTGGGACAAATTAAACTTTGCAAATAGAGACAGTAAAAACTATATGAAGTAGCAGATTTTGAACCCTCTGTAAAGTATCCTGCACAAAAAGCATTATCCTTTGCCATCGCAGACCTCTGTTCTTCAACTCATTAACCAATTGAATTGCTCACTGACATTTCACTCTGAAGTGACAATCTGACTCAAAAAGGTTTTTTACCTGTGACAACAGTTCAACCGAGAAGATAAATGTACGGTTTATTTAGCAGTTGTAAGAATAAAGAAAAACTGTAAAAATAGGCTTGGAAGAACTGTACTGCAAACTGTTGTAAAAACCCAAGTCAAAGCAAGTAATATATTGTAAGACAACATTTTTTGTAGCAACATACTTCCCTTCCAGTTTCTTTACTAAAATTGGATATGCATCATAAATCAACATCTGCCAGATCTAAAAGTACAATTAAACTTGCATTCACCTGATATCTTTAAATAGGGTTTCGTTGCAGGACAGGGTGGTAGGAAAAAAGAGAGCATAGGATAAAGAGATAAAAAGGATAAAGTAATAGATATCAACCGGAATCTTACAGAGGCAACAGGGCCACGGTCATCGTCTGAAGAGCCTGCAAGAGCTCTGCTTCGCCTTTTTCCAGGAAAGCCTGCCACATCATGTGTCACTCAGGCACTTGACAGGCCAGTGGCAGGCCATTCCTGGGATCACGGGCCCTGGAGTGGAGACCAGAACTACCAGCCAAAGCTCTACTGAACACCAGTGCCATGGGGGAGGCGGTGGCTGCTGCTATGATTAACAAGGTGATGAAAGGTTATCAGGATAGGCAGGTTACCATTAAGCCATGATCTTATTGAATGGTGGAGCTCCTGCTCCTAACTCGTATGTTCGTTTGACCTTGCAAAGAGATTGACAATAGATAAGTAGAGACATTGAGGGTCTGCTTTTTAAGTGGATGGTAGTTTTTAAAAGTGAGCAATGCTAGAGCATGGGGATAAGTCTATATTGTTAATTAACATGGATTACAAAAGTAAAGGAGGTGTGCTTAGGGACCAAGTGGAGTGGGAGGTTTGTGGAGATGATGAGTTTAAGGTTGGGGAAAGAGAGGGAGGCTGCTGTGGTTTGTAGGTTTGGATGAGAGGGCTGAGGCCATCTGCATGGCCACCTTTACTTTGTAGCCATGACCATAAACTGATTTTGTTTAGCGCAGTAAAGAGTGTTTTTTTAAATATTGTTGCAATGACTGAAAAGGTCTTTAAAAATGCTTTAATTAAATTGGTGAGATACGTGAGACACCCCACTCGACACCGGATCCGCTATCACTCTAGTTTCCTTCGCATCCTCTCCACCCTTCCTCCTCAAGCTTGTTTCTTCCCATGAGAATAATCTCCTTCTCCGATTACCTCTACACCCAAATTCTGACAGCTTGATTACCTTACCTGGCTACTGTAAATTGTTAATGAATCCTCTTGCTTAAGTAATATCCCTTTCCCTTTTCAAACCACCAATTTTCTATCACTGCATGGTGCCCTCCTCAAAAGAACACCCACTTTTGACTGATCAATCTTCATCAACTTCATTTAATCTCTAATCTCCTTTTACTCTCATGTTTACAACACCTCTAATCTCATACCACCTTCCTGAACCCTTTGTCAATTTTGACTTAATGGTAACATTCTTATCTCTTCCTTAGAAGGTTTTTGGTCCCTGTACCACTTCAGAGATTTATGTACATAATCCAGGCTGTACTGTCTATCTTTCAGATGTGACTTTTATAATCCATGTTAATTAACAACAAACTTCTCCCCATGCTCTAGCATTGCTCACTTTTTAAAACTACCATCCACTTAAAAAGCAGACCCTTAATGTCTCTACTTATCTATTGTCAATCTCCTTGCAAGGTCAAACGAACATACGAGTTAAGAGCTGGAATAGGCCACTTGGCACTTCGAGCCTGCTCCACCATTCAATAAGATCATGGCTGATCTCATGGTAACCTCTTGCCTATCCTGATAATCTTTCACCGCCTTGTCAATCAAGAATCTAATTCTGCCTTGAAACATCAAAGACTCTACTTCCACTGCCTTATGAGGAAGGGAGTTCCAAAGAATCATGACCCTCAGAGAAAGAATTCCTACTGACCTCTGTCTTAAATGGGTGAATCAGTTATCCATTATTTTTAAAACAGTGACCCCTAGTTCTAGATTCTCCCATAAGAGGAAACATCCTCTCCAGACCCACCTTGTCAAGACCACTCAGGATCTCCTATTTCAATAAAGTCATTTCTTAGTCTTCTAAACTCCAGCGGATACAAGCATAGCATCCAATCTGTCCTCATGAGACAACCTGCCCACTCCTGGTCTTTGTTTAGTAAACCTTATCTGAACTGCTGCTAATGCATTTACATCCTTCCTTAAATAGGGAGACCAATACTGTACACAGTGCTCCAAGATGTACAACTGGAGCATAAGCTCTCTACTTTTATATTCAATCTGCCTTACAATAAATAATAACATTGTATTAGCTTTCCTGATTACTTGCTGTATCAACATACTAACCTTTTGTGGTTCATGCACCAGGACACCCATACCCCTCTGAACCTCAGAGCTCTGCAATCTGACTACTTAGATACTATGTTTTTTTCTTCTTCCTGCCAAAATGGACAATTTCACATTTTCCCACATTATACTCCATGTGTCAAATCTTCGCCCACTCGCTTAACCTATGTCCCCCTGTAGCCTCACGTCATCTTTGCAACTTGCTTTCCTACTTATCTTTGCAACATCAGCAAATTTAACAACCACACATTCTGCCCCTTCAATTCATTTATATATAAGTTGAGGGCCCAGCACTGATCCCGGAGGCACATCACTCGTTACATCCTGCCAACCAGAAAAAGATCCATTTATCGTTGCCCTGTTTCCGTTTAGCTGGCCAATCCACGCCAATATGTTACCCCCTACTCCATGAGTTTTTATTTTCTGCATTAACCTTTGATGTGGCACCTTATCAAATGTTTTCTGGAAATCTAAGTACAGTGCATCCACAGGCTCCCCATTATCCAAAGCACATTATCCAAAGAACTCCAATAACTTGGTTAAACATGTTTTCCCTTTCACAAAACCATGTTCACTCTGCCTGATTGCCTTGAATTTTTCGAAGTGCCCTGCTATAACATCTTTCTTAAGAGCTTCCAACATTTTCCCTATGACAGATGTTAGGCTAACTGGCCTGGACTTTCCTGCTTTCTGTCTCCCTCCCTTTTTGAATAAAGGAGTTGCATTTGCTATTTTCTAATCTAATGGAACCTTCCCTGAATCCAGGGAATTTTGGAAAACTTAAACCAACGCATCAACTATCGCATTAGCTACTTCTTTTAAGGCCCTATGAAGAAGTCCATCAGGACCTATGGACTTGCCAGCCTGCAACTCCAACAATTTGCTAAGTATAGTTTCCCTGGTGATTGTAATTTTCCTGAGTTCCTCCCTCCCTTCCATTTCCTGATTTACAGCTATTTCTGGGATGGTACTTGTATTCTCTTTAGTGAAGACCGATGCAAGATATCTGTTCAATTCATCTGCCTTTGCCTTATTTTCCATTACTAATTCCCAGATTCACACTCTAAGGCCAATATTCATTTTGTTAACTCTTTTCTTGTTTAAATATCTATAGAATCTCTTACGATCCATCTTTATATTGCTAGCTAGCTTTCTCTTGTACTCCAATTTTTCCCTCCTTATTAATCTTGTCATTCTTTGCTGTTCCTTATATTCTGTCCAATTTTCTGACTTGCCACCCTTCTTTGCACAAGTATATACTTTTTCTTCAAGTTTGATACTGTCCAACTTTTGTTTAGTTAGCCACGGATGGTCCATATGTCCTCCCCTATCTATTCTGTGTATTCTGGAATATCCCCTTAAATGTCAGCCACTGCATTTCCATATCTTTTCCCTTAATCTCATTTGCCAGTCTACTTTAGCTAGCTCATGCCCTCATAATTGCCCTTACTTAAGTTTAAAATACTAGTCTTAGGCCCACTCTTTTCTCCCTCAAACTGAATGCAAAATTCAAACATATTATGATCGCTGCTACCCAGAGGTACGTTCCTTCACTATGGGGTTATCAACTTATCCTATCTCATTGCTCAATACCTGCTCTCTGGTTGACTCCAGAACGTACTGTTCTAAGAAACTATGATCATACTATGAACTCATCTGGACTACCTTTGCCCATCTGATTTTTCTAGTCTATATGTAGATTAAAATTCCCTTTGATTATCGCCACATCTTTGTGACAAGTTCCCAATATCTCTTCTTTTACACTCTGTCCTACCATTAGTCACAATTAGGGGGCCCATACACCACTCCAATTGACTTCTTGCCTTTGTCATTTCTCATTTCAATCCACACCACTTCTACATCCTGGTTTCCTGAACTTAGGTCATCTCTCTCTAATGCGCTAATACTATCATTAATTAGCAGAGCCACCCAGCCACCTTTCCTAGCTTCCTGTCCTTCCTAAGAGTCATGAACCTTTCAACATTCAGGTCCCAATCTATGTCATCCTGCAGCCATGTCTCTGTAATGGCTATCAGATTGTACTTATTTATTTCTAGTTGCTCTGTTCATCCGTTTTGTTTCAAATGCTACGTGCATTCAGATATGGAGCCTTTACTTTTGTCTTTTTATTTTTGTAACCTCTAGCCTTGGTTGCTGTTTCACTCTTAGATTTGTACACTCTATCCCATCCTGTCACATTCTGTTTATCATTTCCCATATTAATATCTTTCTCTTGCCTTGTCTCTGCTCTTTGGTTTATTGCATCTTCCCAAATTTGATCCCTTGCCCCCACTAATTAGTTTAAAACCCTCTGTACTTCCTTCCTTATACAGCTTGCTAGAACACCAGTCCCAGCTTGGTTCAGATGTACAGCTGTACAGATCACACTTTCCCCAGTACTGTGCCAATGCCCCAGTAAAACAGAACTTACTTCTCCAACACCAGTCTTTGAGCCATGCATTAACTTCTCTAATCTTACTTGCCCTATGCCAATTTGTACATGGTTTAGGTAATAATTCAGAGATTATTACCTTTGAGGTTCTGCTTTACAATTTGGTGCTTAGCTCCTCACATTCTCTGCAAAGCCTCTTACCTAGTTTTACCTACGTCGTTGGTACCTGTGTGGATCACCACAACAAGTGGATCTTTCACATCAACACCCCCCGCCAATGCAAGTTCCTGTCCAGCCCTGAAAAAATGTCCTGAACCCTGACACTGGGCAGGCAACACAGCTGCCTGGACTTTCGCTCTTTGCTGCAGAGAAGTGTCAATTCTCCTCACTATAATGTCTCCTGCTACTACCACAAACTTTTTCACTCCCCCCACTTGAATAGCTTCCTGTACAATGGTGCCATGGTCAGTTTACTCATCAACCCTGCAGTCCCCACTATCATCTAAACAAGCTTACAGAATCTCAAACCTATTCAACAATGGCAAAGGCTGAAGCTGCTTCACTCTTGCCCTCTGGATCCCTTTCCTGCCTCACTCGCAGTTACACCCTCTTGTCCCTGAATACTGATCAAATCAGAAGACGCTATCCCAAGTGGTGTGACTGCCTCCTGGTACAAAGCGTCCAGGTAACTTTCCCCCTCTCTGATGTGCTGTAGTATCTGCAGCTCGGCCTCCAGCTCAATGACTCCAAGTTGAAGCTCCTCGAGCCACAAACACTTGCTGCAGATGTATTTGACCTGGATCACAATGGCATCCAGGAGCTCCCACATGCTGCAACCATGACACATCACCTGTCCTGACATCCTTAATGTATTTTAATTCATTACTTAATTATATTATATAATATATTATATTATATTATATAACTTATTTGACTAAGTGGGTACCACTAAATTTTCACCAATCTTTGTTGCACTTCCACCCAGAACACAGATCAGCCTGGTCAAAAAACACCAAATGATATCCTGAAATACTGATCTAGGTTCCTTCTCCCTTCTCTGACATCCTAAGCACCACTGACCACTCCATTCTCCTTCTTAATCCATCCCTGCCATAGTATGGTCTCATGTTCGTATTCATCCTTATCCCAGCATAGCAAATATGTCTGTTGACAGTCATTTTTAAGAAGAGAACCATCACTGACACCCTCATTCATCATTTATACGCAGCATTCACAAGCATGGAATCAATTTCCATACATACACTAACTACACCCAGCTTTACTCCTCTACCATTACTGCCAAAAACTACTTCCCAAAAATCAAATCTGGACTAGTTAAAATTCCCTCCAGTTTGTTAACAATCACCAATCCATCCTTCTTAGTTCACTACATAGTTCATTAACCTTTCTGGTTACCCTAGGCTAAATTAAGTGTGGTACAACCATGATGTACACTTTGACTTGAGCTTTTAACTTCACTTGAAAAGCATGTTGTGATATAAAATAATAAACTCTCTCTGAAACAAAATGCTCTTACAGCTGTACCTCTCCCTTGCCACTGGTGAAATCTTAAATCCAGACCTTCACTTCTAAGATTCATTTTTAAAACAGAAAAAAAACAGGAAAAATTCAGCAGGTTGAGCAGCATCTATGGAAAATAGCAGTCAAGGTTTCAGGATTTGACCCTTTGTTATTACTAATCTTGAAGAGCCAAAAGCTTGAAACATTGCCCACAGATGTTGTGCAAGTTGCTGAGCACTTCCAGCATTTAAAAAAAAAAGATTCTTTGCATCTGCGGAATTTTGTTGTGAGATTTTTTTATAACAGTCTCTGTGCTACCCTGCCCATCTCCAAACATTAGCTACCCCAGAGCTTTGCAACACTTGTACACTGTGACAAACCCATTACCTCAGTTCTTTTAATTCCAAATGATTTAATTTAACAATCCTAATCTTCATGTTCAAATTCTTCTATGGTTTTGCTCCAATCTATATGAGCAACTGTTTCAAATCACAGATCCACATGTTCCACCGTGTTACAGCTTGATTTTTCTACCACTGGAGATCAATCATTTGAGTGTTGTGTCACATACTACTGCTCTCCCAAAAAACATGCAGTCTCTTTCTCCACACTTTTCAAAAAAATTCTTCCCTTCAATGACCACTGTTGTCTTTGGCATATTCAATTGCTGTAGAAATTAGAAATATAAAGGAAAATGTGCATAGTTTATGCTTTTATGAAGGTTTGCCATGTTTAGAATTGAACTACTGTACTTGTCTATTCAAGTCTCATACTGTTATCTTCATAAAGCATAGTTCTCTTATTGTACCTTGAATGAACAGTTTATTCTCGAATTACAAGTATTTGAAAATGCAACATTCTACCAATCTTTGTTAGCTTTGTGCTAGAGACTTAAGAAAATCAGAACTCACCTTTTTCACTTTAGTGATAGATCAACTCCATAAATCAACATCAAGTTATATTGATGAACCCCAATGCAATATTCATTTTCTATTTCAGAAAAAGATGTCTGAACTTGGTTTAGTATCCTGATATCCTACAGGTGACACTGGAATTAAAAAAAATAATGATATAGTCAGTCAGTAACAATTCTAGATTTTCTTTGGTGTTTGACATGCCAGATTGAGAAAAGTCCTCTTCCTTTGCATTTCCTCCTTTCAAACAATGAAATAAAATTTTAAAAAATCCTGTTTCAAGTCAACACCTCCTATATTCAACTCTTCACTGATGTGAATGTACTAGTTAATACCAGGATACATTTTCTTCTAAAAAATGTCCTTGTTACACCGAGTTAGTTGATCTCTGCCCGGGCATTGGCCACAACAATAACTAGCATTTATACAGTGTCTTTAATGTGGTGAATTGTTCCCAAGTGCTTAAAAGGAGCATTATCAAACAATAATTTAGCACCAAACCACAAAAGGATATATTAAGACAGGTGACCTAAAGCTTCGTCAAAGAAGTAGGTTTTAAGAAATGCTTTAAAAAAGAACGAGTGCATGAAAAACAAAGAACAAGAGAGCATGAAAAAGGAGAGAGAAGAGTAGAGGTGACAGGTAAATGGACTTGGTGCAAGTCGAGATAAAAGGTAATATGGTTAATATTTTTAAAGAACTGCAATTATTTGTGTCTAGTGACATTAATTTGCATTTCAAAAGCTTTGGATTTGTTTGGTGAGGAAAGGAAGAAAAAGACGACCAGGAAGAATGTTTCTTACTCAGAAAGAAGTTTGGATGTCTTTCTTACAATCAAAGCTCATCTGATGAACTCAATAATTACCAGGATACCACAAAATAATGGCATGAAACACTAGTGCCTATATAAAAAATACCAACTGCAAAGAGTAATTATTTCATAAATGCAGTTGTGCAGTCAATTTGTCAGACCTATAATCTAGCATGCCTGCTAATTCATCATGACGTGAATTCACACAGCAATTTGATTATAACCAATGCAGAAAATACACAGTAACAGATTCCAAGTTATTTGATACATCATACAACCACACAGAAACATATGCACTGGCTTCATAAGACATTAAATTATGGGGGTGGTTATGGGAATTATCTTCTCAATATTATGGATTTACACCAAGGCCATAAATAATAGGCAATGAAAATACACATTTAAGATTCCTGAAAACACTGTTGTATCTATCCAGCAAAATAGTATTCCCATCGGTAATATAATAAATTGAAGAAAACCTTGTTAATACAAATGTGATACAGGTTATGCAGTCTTCAACAATTCCCATCCGTTGAAAAGAAAGTTATGGTGGCAATAACAATAAAGGTCATTAAGACAAAGTGTGTGTTAAATCAAATTACAAATGGAACTCAATCGATGACTTTAACAATGCCTTATTGACAAAGCACTTCAAATAGTTACCGGAAACTTTACATTTATGGACTTGTATAATTGTCACCGTCTAATGTAGGGAAACACAGAATCTCATTTGTGCACAGCAAGTTCCCACAAAAAGTAAAGGCATGAGCAGATAATGTTTTAATGTTAAAAGCAAAAAACTGGGGATGCTGGAAATCCAAATCAAAAATAAAAATACCTGGAAAAACTGAGCAGGTCTGACAGCATCTGCGGAGAGGAACACAGTTAACATTTAGAGTCCGTATGACTCTTCAACAGAACTAAGGGAAAGTAGAAGAGAGGTGAAATATAAGCTGGTTGGGGGGGTGGGACAAGTAGAGCTGGATAAAGGGCTAGTGACAGGTGGAGATAGCCCAAAGATGTCATAGACAAAAGGACAAAGAGGTGTTGAAGGTGGTGATATTAGCTAAGAAATGTGCTAATAGGTGACATTAAGGGTTGGACGCAGGACAAGCAAGGTACAGATAGCCTAAGTGGGGGTGGGGTGAGGGGAAGGGATCGAAATAGGCTAAAAGGTAGGGATAAAACAATGGATGGAAATGCATTTAAAAATAATAGAAATAGGTGGGAAAAGAAAAATCTATATAAATTATTGGAAAAAAAGGGGATCGGAAAGGGGGTGGGGATGGAGGAGAGAGTTCATGATCTAAGATTGTTGAACTCAACATTCAGTCCGGAAGGCTGTAAAGTGCCTAGTTGGAAGATGAGATGCTGTTCCTCCAGTTTGCGTTGAGCTTCACTGGAACATTGCAGCAGGCCAAGGACGGTCATATGGGCATGAGAGCAGGGTGGAGTGTTGAAATGGCAAGCGACAGGGAGGTCTGGGTCATGCTTGCAGTCAGACTGAAGGTGTTCCGCAAAGCGATCACCCAGTCTGCGTTTGATCTCTCCAATGTAGAAGAAACCGCATTGGGAGCAGCGAATGCAGTAGACTAAATTAAGGGAAGTGCAAGTGAAATGCTGCTTCACTTGAAAGGAGTGTTTTGGCCCTTGGACGGTGAGGAGAGGGGAAGTAAAGGGGCAGGTATTGCACCTTCTGCGATTGGCCGTGGGAGGGGGTTGAGGTGTAGGGGGTGATGGAGGAGTGGACCAGGGTGTCCCGGAGGGAACAATCCCTGTGGAATGCCGCCAGGGGGGTGAAGGGAAGATGTGTTTGGTGGTGGCATCATGCTGGATTTGGCGGAAATGGCGGAGGATGATCCTTTGAATGCAGAGGCTGGTGGGGTGATAAGTGAGGACAAGGGGGACCCTATCACGGTTCTGGGGGCAGAGGAAGGTGTGAGGGCGGGTGCGTGGGAGATGGGCCGGACACGGTTGACGATCCTTTCAACCACTGTGGGTGGAAAACCTCGGTTAAGGAAGAAGGAAGACGTGTCAGAGGAACTGTTTTTGAAAGTGGCATCATCAGAACAGATGCGATGGAGGCGAAGGAACTGAGAGAATGGGATGGAATCCTTACAGGAAGCGGGGTGTGAGGAGCTGTAGTCGAGGCAGCTGTGGGAGTGGGTAGGCTTGTAATGAATATTGGTGGATGGTCTATCACCAGAAATTGAGACAGAGTGGTCAAGGAGGGGAAGGGAAGTGTCAGAGATGGATCATGTGAAAATGATGGAGGGGTGGAAATTGGAAGCAAAATTAATAAATTTTTCCAGGTCCAGACAAGAGCATGAAACAGCACTGAAGTAATCATCGATGTACCGGAGAAAGAGTTGTGGGAGGGGGCCGGAGTAGGACGGGAACAAGGAATGTTCCACATACCCCATGAAGAGACAGGCATAGCTGGGGCCCATGCGGGTACCCACAGCCACACCTTTTATTTGGAGGAAGTGAGAGGAGTTGAAGGAGAAATTGTTCAGCATGAGAATAAGTGCAGCCAGACGGAGGAGAGTAGCGGTGGATGGGGATTGTTTGAGCCTCTGTTCGAGGAAGATGCGGAGAGCCTTGAAACCATCCCGGTGGGAGATGGAGGTGTAGAGGGATTGGACATCCACGATGAAGAGGAGGCAGTGGAGGCCAGGGAATTGGAAATTGTTGATATGATGTAGGGTGTCAGAGGAATCACGGATGTAGGTGGGAAGGGACTGGACAAGGGGAGAGAGAATGGAGCAGAGATAGCAAGAAATGAGTTCCGTGGGGCAGGAACAGGCTGACATGATCGGTCTGCCAGGACAGTCCTGTTTGTGGATTTTGGGTAGGAGGTAGAAGCGGGCCGTCCGAGGTTGAGTCCTGGAAACAATGGCTTGATGTTCAGTGGTGGGTTCATGGTCCAGGGGGAGGTAGGAGGAAATGTCTGCGATAGTTGGTTCAGATATAAATATTGATCAGTACAATAGAAGTTCTCTTCTTCAAATGGGGCCATGGGTGCTGTTATGTTCATCTGTAGGGCCTCAGCTTAACATCTCCTCTGAAAAGTGGCACCTGCAACAGTGAAGCACTGAAATAGCAATTACCCTTATGTATTTTAATTGTCAGGGTCAGTCTGTTCTCATTGGGCAGAATCATCCCAGTCTCATGGGGACAGTGTTCAAAGCAAGTCCAGGAGGAGTTTCTGAGTCTACTTCTAGGAAAAATCGCCTGGAGATGGGTCAGCACATGCAGATATTACCTGCCTGGCAACAGCTGATAACTAATCTACATAATCAAGTGCCCATTTGTGGGCTGATTGGGGCTTCTGCCAGAATTTTCGCGACAGTGGACAGGTCCCTTACTAATGACGCTACATGTGCGTAAAGGCAACTGCAGAGCAGTTGAGGTATTACAGGGAGGTACGAATTTGCTGAATGCCACTGTGTTATTGCTTTTTGAACCTTAAAATTTGGCAAAACACAGACTTAGGTGGATCATCAATTTATTTCTATCTCAGTCCAGCTTGACCAGATATTGAGGCATTGAGATGGAGGGCATGAAATTGAACTTTTAAAATTTGTATAGTTATTCAACTGCTTGTATGGCATTTCTTTCTCCTCTGTACATTGTTCTCAAAAAAAGTAAATTTTAGACAAAGAACGGGGTGGGGGGGGGACACAGCTGTACCCATCCCTGGTTGCCCTCGAGGTGGTGGTGGTGAGCTGCCTTCTTAAATCGCTGCAGTCCATGTGGTGTAGGTACATCCACAGTGCTGTTAGGAAGGGAGTTCCAGGATTTTGACAGTGAAGGAACGGCCATATATTTCCAAGTCAGGATGGTGAGTGACTTGGGGGGGAACTTCCAGGTGGTGGTTTCCCATCCAACTGCTACCCTTGTCCTTCTAGATGGTAGTAGTCATGGGTTTGGAAGATGCTGTTGAAGGAGCCTTGGTGAAATACTGCAGTGCATCTTGTAGATGGTACACACAGATGCTGCTGTGCGTCGGTGGTGGAGTGAGTGAATGTTTGTGGTGCCAACCAAGTGGGCTGCTTTGTCCTGGATGGTGTCAAGCTTCATAAATGTTGTGGGAGGTGCAGTAATCCAGGCAAGTGGGGGCTTAGGAGTTAGTTTAACTCAAGTTCTAATCAAATTTTTTTCAGAAAGTAATCATTTTCAAATAAAATTACTAATTTAATGTTTATCCAAAACAGTTCAAGGAACATTCTCCTCCTTATACTCTTCATAACAACCTCCCTGAACAGAATTTTCAGTGTTAATGTTGTCATGTTATAGAACTATAGAAAACCTCTCCACTTATTCTGTACACTCCTTTGGCAAGGAACTGATGATTTTAGATGCTCACTATCTAGCAGCATCGTAACAAAATGGCTCACATCAATGCCACTAACCTGCACTATTTATCCAGGCAAAAAAATATTTGTTTCCTTTCTGAATTCATGGGGACAAATGGTGGCAGCTTCAAAATCTGTAGAAGCACATTCACTTAAACAGTACCAGAGTCTTGAGGTGGATCCTTTTAAAAAAAAACCAAGAATGTATTGTTTACCAGATAAAAGTATATTTTCCCTCTCAAAGAAGCTTCAGGAATATCAGACTTACTGAGGGCAAGTTAGATCTATACCAGCAGCGCAAAGCAAATTTGTAGCAAATATGTATGCAATTTTTCTCCACACCCACCTTCATTTCACTGACATCATATAACAATACTTCTGTTTAAGGGCTTGAGAAGTCTGTCTGCTCTGGGACACAGGCTTGAGAGAAACTGCATGAGGGCTCTTTTTAACTATCCACTTATCTTCCCTGCTGGCTAGTATCTTTGACTTTATTAGGAGTTGTAAAGCAACAGCATCAGCATTAATTCTGGGCTACTGGTGTGGTTGTTGCTTGGCTGCTCCTTGGTGGCGGCAGCAGAGTTTCCACATCTTTTGGTTTGAATGCGTGAAATCAATGTTCTCCACTGTTTCCTGCCATCTTATGAGGAGTTAAATATCATGAGACTCGAGTACTTTTGCCAGATGGGGATCTTAAATTTTCCCTGGAGCCGTTCATTTTCCAGGGTCCAGCAGGAGATAAAAATTTTTCCGAAGCCCCGGGGAACAAATATGATGGCCTTCAGTTTCAGAAACTGAGCAAAGCAGTTATGGTTTTCAGGGAGGGTTGGGGTCCCGTTAATGGTGGTTTCTATATATCTTCTGTAGGCTTCCCAGTTGGCATTCCATAGATTCCAGTGTGGTATTGACTTTGGAGTTTATGCTTGGTCGTTCAAAGCCATTGTGAATGATACTTGGGCAATGTTGAGTGGGGGAAGATGGGTAGCATTTGTTGGCAGCACATCAGTAGTTAGCCATTGTTGTCATGGGTCATGAAACAAAGATCAGGTAAACAGCTCTTCTTCCACCTGGTGGAATGCAATCTGCCAGGTTGCTTTGCATCACATACAGGTTTTAGGTCATGCATGGAGGCCTAGTCTGGCAGCTGTTCTCCCGCAGTGTTATTGTTGGGGTACCCCCAACTGACGTTGGCTGCTGAAGTTGCCAATGTATTTGGTTGGTGCTGAAGGGTAAACTGCGATATTGGGTCATGGGTCATTTGGTGGCTTGTGGACATTTGTGATGGTCAACTTACCTACTTTGATAGAGATAGAGCAGGAGTGATCTGATTTTAGGTTTGTGCATCATTGGGAGGCTTTCCTTGATGTAGGCGGCCAGGCCATATGTCTTGTCATCCCTGCTGGCAATGAGTTGATACCTGGGAATGAGGGCTCGACAGGTGGAGTGGTCTGTGAGGTGAGCTTCTTGCAGGGCGACTATGTCCACATTCCTGTCAGAGTTCTTTTGTGAGTTACTCATGTTTTGTCTAGGATAGGTCTTCAATGTTAAGCTGGTATATTCTTGTTGCTGATCCTATTTGTCAGCTTTGTTGTCTGAGAAAATCCATTTTCCAGTGGGTTTTTACTGCTTAGACTGGAGCCTGCAGTTCGGTTGCTTCTTTAAAGCCTGCGAACTAAGGCTGCCAAGTTAGAAAAACTTGCTCTAACAAAAAGGACCACGTGAAGGTTGCTGTCACCCTCAAGCCACACACACAAGCCAAAAAGCACAGAAACTCTTGCTCCACCTGGGAGCAGACAAGCAAACACAACTGTGGCCTAGAATCAAAACTGATGCCGTCACTTCACAACTCCTAATAAAGTCAAAGATACAAACCACCTGGAAACATAAGTGGATGGTAAAAACGGCCCTGATGCAGTCTTTCAAGGTTGCCCCAAAGCAAGCAGACTTCTCAAGCCCACAGAAGTAAACTCAGCTACCCACACAGAACCAACAATAGGCTCCCACAAGGATAAGTCCTGACCAGCCCTCTACAACATATATACTTCTGCCAAACAAAGTCATGGTTCTTCCCATATGCTGATGGCTTGTCTCTGGTTTTCCACTCAATGGGAAGTTATTGAGAACGGCTGAGGAAGTGAGAGACCTTAGGGCTGCATTTCCACAGGTCCTTGAAGGTGGTAAGAGAGGTGAACAAGGTGGTCAAGAAAACATATGGAATGCTTTCCTTTCTTGGGTGAGGTATTGAACACAAAAGCAGGAACGTAATGATGGAACTGTATAAAATGCTGGTTAGGCCACAGCTGGGATTGTGTACACAGTTCTGGTCACCACATTACAGAATTGCAGCTATGAGGAGAGACTGAATAGGCTAGGGTTGTTTTTCTTAGAACAGAGGAAGCTAAGGGGTGACCTAACTGAGGTGTACAAAATTATGAGGGGCCTAGATAAAGTGGACAGGGAAGACTTGTTCCTGCTAGCTGAGGGGTCAATTACCAAGGAGCATAGATTTAAGATGATTGGTAGAAGGATTAGAGGGAACATGAGGAAAAGCATTTTCACCCAGAGGGTGGTGGGCATCTGGAATTCACTGCCTAAATTGGTGGTTGAGGCAGAAATGCTCAACTCATTTAAAAAGGTACCTGGATCTGCATCCGAAGTGCTGTAACCTGCAAGGCTATGGACAAGGTGCTAAAAAGTGAGATTAAAATGAATGGCTAATTTCTTTTTTTTCTCTTTTTGGCCTGTGCAGACACGATGGGCTCAATAGCCTCTTTCTGCACCATACTTTTCTATGGTTCTGTACTCAACAACCCTAACAGATCCATTCTTGGTGGCATCTCAACCATTCCCTTTGCATCAGTTGAAACCACTGAGTGGATTGTTAACCTTGGCATTGAACTATAACTGCTTCCCCATCCATATGAAATCATTTTAGGAGACAATCTATTTAGAATTACTGTTGCTTTCACTTGGTTTGAAATTAAAATGTTTGGCTATTTTCAAAGTCAATGAAAAATAAAAATTGCCGTGGTGAAAAATAAACTGTATATTCACCACAATCCAGTTTTGCTTGCTGGTGTAGACCAATTTCGCCCCTACTGTCTACTCTTCAAGGCAAAGCATAAAGGATATACTAAAATACAACATGTCACCCTACCCTGAAACTCAGCTCCCATAACATCCAAACAGCGCACCAATCCTTTCCTCCTCCCCCTGACTGGAATTCCAAATAAAGTAACTCTTGCGCCTTTACCAAACAGCATCCATCAGAAACATTAAGCTGTTTTTTTCTTCCCAGATGCTGATCAGTACTGCTTCTTATTTTTAAAAATGTGCCTATTGCAACAGATCCATTAGGGTCGATCTCCAAAATAGTGTAGTCTCAGTGCAATGGATCTTCTGATCCTCAATTATCTAGTAAAGTACCAGGGAGCATTTGGCACAAGTATATGTAACAGTTTCTATAAACGTCCCCATTCTACAACACAATGGTCATAAAGCTAAGTACTTACTTTTCAGCTTCTAGATTTAGTTTAAATTCTAGCAGACACATTAACTCATTCAACAATTAAGTGAAGAAAGCTATCTAGTAATGACATATAACATTGCCTTTTCCTGTTAGGACTACAGCTGAATCTTTACTGAATGAAGAACTTGCCCGTCCCAACCAGTGGATCGAGGTTTCAGCAAGTGCACCAAGACGCTGAAACAAGCCTAATAATACTAGTCAGAAGTCAGTAATTACTTCTTTTTAAAACAGTTATTTTGGACAGCCAAAAAAAATTAAATTAGAAGTTTTAAACAAATCAATTTCTGTTTAGATTAGCAAAGCTGATCAGTGTTTTAACTTTTCTACAATTATTTAGGAAGAATTTTTAAACAGCTTATTTAATTTCACCTCAAATGGGGTCAAAAATTGGCCTCAATTTTCAGAAGGTTTTTTGTAACCCAAGTCTCAGCTTTTTTTAAAAAAAAAAAAGACCTGGCTGCAGTAGTTAAAAAAAAAATCAATCTTTTGACTTTTTTTTTTACAGTAACAGCAGATGCTTCACTTCTTTGACAACTGATTGTAACAATGTCTGCCCCATTACGTTCCTGTCAAATTCTTACTCGTAGTGTCTCGGGGCTCGAATGAAATGAGCTTGGGCAGCTTCAATAGAACTTCCTTATGGGTTTGAGTCTCTGTCATATACTCCCCAGATACCAGAAGTAGAGAAATGTTCCATCTCCTGGCATGGATATTACAAATGCAAGTTTAACAACCTTTTCTTTATGTCCTACATAAGTATTGATTATTGGGAAAACGAGCTTGGTGCAGTTATTAAGCTGGAGAGTGGAAGAACGCTGAACTAAAACACTTAAGGTACTCCAGAATTAACAATTATTACTATTGATAATTTAATCCCTTTATCAGTTAGCTATTCAAAGCCAGTACCTCTAATGTAATACAGTTCCTAAAAAAAATTATGAGGTAATAGCTCTTTCAACTCTATCACAGTTACCCACGTTTAATAAGCAACAGCATCACATAAAAGTAAAAAAATGTTGAATTATATTTAGTACCTACTGTCAAAACCTGCAAGTTGACACATTAGATTATAATAGAGCACAAAAAAGTTGAGATTCTGCCGCCACAGGTGTAAATTATTTGTTAGTGCAATTAAAATGGTTGAATTAACAACCAGGGATATTTTCTGCTTTCCATCAAATTAGTACTGTACCAGTTTTCTAGCATCCAGTCTGTTCCCCCCTCAGGCACAGGTTCAAGTATATGCCATTTTTCAATTAAAAACACAACAATAATCAAATACTGAAGTAATGCTGCAGTACTACTGTAATCAGCAATGCCACAAGGACATTAATGGAGCCATTCATAAGTTTACAGTGCAATTTAGATATGTTAAGTGACTGAGTCCACATGTATCAATGTGGACAAGTGCAGTGTTATGCATTTGGCCATGGTAAATTTTAGACATGATTATACTGTGTCGGGATGACTACCTAAGTCTATTTCTTGAAAGAAAACACCCCCAATTCCTGGAAACTGCCCTGATAACTAAAAGCAGCAAGGTATCGTTTAGCTTACTCTCATTTGTACCTTCTCTATGGGTTTGGATATTTCCTGTTATGTGTAGGGAATCCAAAACTGGAAACAGCACATCAAACACAGCCATTACAAGGAGGAAAGCCAGGGGTCAGAGTTGATAAACCATCAAAAAGGTTCACAAGCAATGTTAAAAGGCCTCAAGAGAAGGCAAATATCATAGATACTGTAGTTTTATATTGCTCTCTGCTCCAGCAAAACAAACACTAACATTATGCCGCCTAAGTCCTTCCTTGTTGTACATTTACAAAATAAAAATTTTGCAGGGAAAATGCGAAAAGGAAGAAGAAATAATGTTAAACATACAAATTAGGAGGAGGAGGCCACTCGATCCCTCAAGACTGCTCCACCATTCAATAAGATAATGGATGATCTGAATATAACCTCAACCCCACATTCCTGCCTACCCCCGAATAATGTCACAAACAGTGCAATATTAGTTCATTAGTCCAATTCAATTCAAAGGAGCTAGATGGCCAAATCATAACTTCAACTAGTTTCTACCTGAAATAAAGATACTCTTATTGGTCAGATTGTTTGGATAGCAGAGGATAATGCAAAAGATAGGCATGAATTACAGTGCAGAATGTACAAGTCATTAAAAAAGTCAGTAGTACATAACCATTTTTCCCCCCCAGAAGGAGATGACAAGCAGCAATTTATATTGTAAAAGAGAGGTTTCATAATGTAAAGATGTTATGGGTAGTACAACTGGAATGGAATATTGAATAGATTAGTGCTTTAAAAATGTGTGTATGTATATATATATATATATATATAAGTTGATGCAAGTCAGGGAATGAATGTGTGTATGTGTGTGTGTGTATGTATATATATATATATATATATATATATATGCACTGTTTGTGACATTATTCGGGGGTAGGCAGGAATGTGGGGTTGAGGTTATATTCAGATCATACACACACACACATACACACATTCATTCCCTGACTTGCATCAACTAATGGGCTTTTTTTCATTTAAATCAAATCAATGAACAGCAGCAAGAGGTCTTTTGTACTCAAATGATTACTAGCACTACAATGCACAGCCACATTTCCTTCCTGCCCCCTCCCTAATTTATGTGTAGTCACCTTATTGGTTGCTCAACTTAATGAACAAAGAAAGCTTTAATAATTCAGATGTTACTAGCCAAAGACGATATGCTTGTCAGAAGCTTTAAGCTAGTAAGTCAGTAATGATGCAGCTTCACTTAGGCTTTGCATGAATTTAAATTTTCACAGATCCTCTTCTCAGTGCAGTTTTTGGCAACATTAAGCCGCTCACATAAGTTTCAACACTACGTTTAGATAAATTCATCAGTAGCCATTGTCTGACTCTCTCGTTAACCACATATTTTAAACAATAAAAAAGTTAAACCAGAATCAAAACAAAAATGTGAAAAGTACACATAGTTGTACTATGTAAGCCTTCTCTCTTAAAACAGTCCCCACTCTCATTTTTTGGGGTTTCAAGAATATACGTTATTTTAACTGTCCTGATATAACCATAAATTTCTCTGCTATTGGAAGCAAGTATTTTCTAATAGAGAAGAAAAATGGTATCAAATACATAAGTTATAATATATAACTGTCATTATCTTGCAAATCTATTTCTTTTAGCTGACAATAGAACCTCTCAAACTATAAGTCAGACAAAAACCGGTCCTTTTTTGATGTCGAAAACTTTATTACTATGCAAAACCTTTTCTCCATATATCTAAACAAAACGTAAAGAGGAAAAAGTTATTGAAGTCTCCCAAACAGACTACATTAACAAAATGTGACTCAAGTTTAAGAGAAAAAGGAAACAGTAAACCTTTATGAGTGAAGTTTTGCTTTTTAAAAAAGCAGTTATCCAATCCCTACTATGCCTTCCCTTTCAAGCAGATCAATCTTATTAAAATCAGTTCTGTAATAAAATCATTTTGATTGTACTGGTTTTTAAATGAGTCCACAAAGTCATCAGTTTTCTGTTGATCAGAGCAGAGCTGAGCACCATTTCTCAAAAAAAGAATATTCTATGCTTTTTGATCCCCTGCTCACCCTTCCGTGTTTGTCACTTATTTGCACTTTACAGTCTCTCAGAATATAGGACTACTAAGAAGTGTGCCTACACTTGAGGAGAATCATATAGAAAATTTGAAAAACATTGTTTTACTAGATTTTAAGGCTGGTATTCCCATATATTTGAATCTTATAAAGTAGTCACAGAGAGAACAAGTTAAGCGGACACTCAGGTGGGCACATACATCTGCCACACTGTTAACTCAACTTTATTACAATCACGCAGCTCTTCCTTGAGGTTTTCTTTTGCCTGGTTGGTGTTCTGAAACTACAAGGCTGAAAAAATAAATCTTTTTATTAAGAGCTTCCATTTCACTGGGATGCTTAAGGCCAATCCACATCCCAACAACCTGCTCTGAAAACTCTGCTCACATTTTGACAGCTGTGACAAACCAAAACAATCAATAGCATTCTAAATAAAACAATCCACAGCATTCTAAAAAAGTCAATTCATGTTAACAGATCCTTCAAAAAAATTCCAGGATCCAGATCTTCACCAAAATCTCATCAACCCTTCCTGGGCCGTATCCTGTGTACCAAGTTTCATTTAAATCCATCCTTTTTTGAGATATTGTTTACAGACACCGATAAACAGCTTAACAAACAGGAGTGAAAACATAAGCCAAGGTCAACAATGTAACTTCAAGTCAGTCATGAGTTTCAAAACTGATGTCAAGGCAAGGAACTGTACTGCCCTTTTACAATTCTCTTTGTGCACCATTGCACATGCTATACTGTTGTTATAGCTAGGTTGAGAAGGTTAAATGCAAGAGATCAACATAGAAATAGGAAAAGGTTATTGTGACTCATATTCCAAGTAGATTCTTCCCTCTATCCTGCCTCAAAGTTGCTTCTGAAACAAGAATCAAAACAAAATAAATTTACCTCTCAGCTTAAATTTAAAAACGAAAAACTCAAATTTCTCTATTGAAGGATTTTTAAAAAAGGGATCGAATGTTGCTGAATTATATAACTATTACAACAAGAAGATTTTTGCAACAAACATGTTACAACTTGTTTCTCATTCCACCAATTTTTTTTGGCAGAAAGCAACCAGCAGACACCATTATCAGCATTCCTGTCCCCATGATGTTTTCAGGAATAAGGCCTCCATAATAACTGCAATTTTATTTGTTCATGTGATGTGAGTGTTGCTGGGTAGGTCAGCATTTATTGCCCATCCCTAAATGCCCTTATTCAGAGGGCATTTAAGACGCAACCACACTGCTGTGGGTCTGGAGTCACATGTAGGCCAGACCAGGTCAGGACAGTAGATTCCCTTCCCTAAAGGATATTAGTGCGCCGGATGGGTTTTTACAACGACCTGTAATGGTTTCATGGTTAGTATAAGACTTTTAATTCCAGATTTTTATTGAATTTAAATTTTACTGTCTGCTGTGGTTGGATTTGAACACAGATCCTGAGAGCATTACCCTGGGGTCTCTGGAATACCAGTGTAATGACAATACCACTATGCCACCTCCTCACCTTATCATCTGCACTTTTAAAATGCTGGATGAAGAAGGGTCCAGGGTTCAAAGATGACTGTCTCAGGTCAAAAAACTGGATTGGGAACCTGCGCAAGCACTTTTGAGCACAGTCATGCACAATGCCCCATTAATAAAGGAGATTTTTTTTTTTACACAAAGGGAGAAATTTTTGGTTTCAAGCAGGCAACTTGCTAACCACCTTTTCCTTCTGGTGCAACAGGCCAGGTAGAAGGGACGCTTGCAAGCCATTTGTAAGAAATTCCAGAGTTGGAATAAAACAGGCCAGGCTGGAGTTGCATACAGAGCTGCACCTCAATCAGAAATGAGTTGAGAGAGTAAAATACAAAAACTCTGGGCCAAAAGGCCAAACTGCATTGCCATTGGTTCAAGAAGCCGAATTCAACCTTTTAATTAACTCAAAAATATAAAATATTTCTACAAAATCTTTGAACTGGTAACACCCCCATGGATAATGCTGTAATATTAACTACTGCTATTCTTGGTTCTTCCATGGGATGGTGCTATTAACTGTTACCTTGATTGCTCCATTTCTGGTGCTGTAAACTCTCACAACAAAAAACTACAAGATGTACCATTTCCTTTGACCAATGATGCATAAAGCCACATGAGATTATGACTATTTATTTTTAAACAAGTAGCCACATAGTATTTTGGGAGCTTTGAGGAAGCCCCTCATTAAAATATTTTTCTACAATCATTATATTATTAGTTGATCTTCCAGATAATTTCTCAGATTTTGTTTTTTAAATGACTCTGCTTCGACTTCAATTCCTACTTCTTTGCCCCTGCAATGCTTTGTTTTTGAAAAAAGAAATATTGTGTTTGGAACACGAGTGACATTGACAATGCAGTACTCATTGCTCATGTCAAGTTGCCTTGAGGGCACCAAAGAGTCAACTACATTGTGTAGGAATGGACTTGCACATAAATCAAATCAGTTAGAGTCAAAAAGTCTCCCCAATGAAAGACATCAGTGAACCAGCTGTGTTTTTACAAGTGGTAATTTTCCATAAATCAGGATTATATCAAGTATTTTTATATATTGAAATATACATACAAATATATAGTTACATACAAATATATAGACAGAGTGATAGAGTGGTTATTGAACTGGTTTAGGCACCCAGAGCTCTTGAATTCACAACCTGTCATAGCAGGTGGCCCCTTTAGACTTTCAGGTAGTTATCTCTGCATCACCTATTCTTTCTCCCCTTTTCTGAAATTCTCCTGTTCCTGCTTGCCTTTGTGCTCCTCTCCCTTCTCTCTGTATCCCTTTGCATGTGCACAACATATGTCCTTCTATAACAAAAACAGAATTACCTGGAAAAACTCAGCAGGTCTGGCAGCATCGGCGGAGAAGAAAAGAGTTGACGTTTTGAGTCCTCATGACCCTTCAACAGAACTTGAGTTCGAGTCCAAGAATACGTCCTTCTATACCCATTTCAAATTCCTGATCCTCCCGTCACCTAACAGAGTCCTGGAGCCAGACCTGAAACTCTAACTGTTGCACAAAAGCTGCAGAAATGTAAAGTTCAGAAGGAAGGAGCAAGGGCCTGGGCTAGAACACACTTACCTCTGGCAAGATTGCCTTCCTCTTGGTGTTATACAGGATGCAAAGACATGTCCCCAACCATTACTGATGCATCAAGGAGCTTCTGCAACACTAGTCGCTATAGACAAAGCTTCAACTACTTTCATTTAGTCAATTACAGCTCTTTATACACATGGGTATAACTGAAACTGGGTTTAGGGGTGCAGGGGATGATGGGAAAAGAGATGACTCATATCGCTATGGAACAGCTGTGGCAAAGCTTAGTGCTCCATAGACAAATGGCATGCTCCATAATCTATGTCTTGTACTTCCAATAGTAATCCACAATTAATTTGATAAAACGAGTCATTTTTCCAGTTCTGCTTTTACAAATGAACACTTAAAAATCAAAAATTATATATAATTGCTATACCACGATGTACTAAATTGTGTATGGTGAACAAAACAGGGGTAGAGGTTCCATAGAGACCAATAAATTCTATTGCATTTATCTCTAAATAACCATGTCTCTAAATAACCCTGCAGTCTGCTTAGATTGAAACAGTTTCACAGGCAAACTCTGCCCCTCACCAAAAATGCAAAATTCATTGAAGATGAGTGGCCTACTCTCTTGCTGTCCCAACAGAAAGACGCACAGAAATAGTTTGTGTGCAAAAGAACATTTTAGTTGTGATTAATTACATGGTATGCTTTATAAAAATTCCCCAAGTTTGATAACATTTCTCCATGTAGACAACGCTACAAGCACTCTACTTTGCACCACTCAAATCTGAATTTTGTATTCACCATCACCACTGAGGAAAACCTGAAATTCAGACGTACTGTAATTATATTTACTGTAGGCCAACCTTGATCCACATACTTCAGGGCCATTTGTACCAAATGAATATTTCAATTATTTGGTTTTAATCTATACAGAAATGAGCTGTGCAGCTTTCATTAGAGCTCAAGAATGTGTGGAAGGCCACTTTGTGTTCGCTACTTTGGTCAGCGAATAAATGGGTCATTTCAAACTTTTTTCTAATAGGGAACACAAGATTTACAATCTTTGAATACATAATTAACAATTGTTAGGAATTTTGCTAAAATGCACTTTTGTTCAATTTGTATCTAATGAAACAGTAGAAGGTAATGAAGTGAATCTTACAAACGAGCCATAGTCTAATGGCTTCAATCGTTTTATCGATTGAAAAATGAGCAAAATAATGTGTATATAAATGGAAAGACTGCTGGTGAATAAAACCAAATTGTCAGTGGTTGCCAAATTGAAACTTTATCCAAAACAAGAGGTTTCAATATTAATACATATTTCTTAATATATATTCAAGCTGTTCTACTGTGTAGCTGAAATAGGACATAAAATATTTTCCTTAGAGCAATAGCTCATATTTGAGGAAAAAATGCAATACTAATCAAGTCAATACTAGCCCTAGGGACAGCCTGCATCAAAAAAAATAGAAGGTACTTTTCCCTCCATAATTACCTTTTAATTTTGATTCTGGCAACAGGTAGTCCCTCCTTAAAATAAATAGTAGATTAAAAACTGAGGTTTTAGGATCCAGTATCATCTTTCAAAGACACATCTTAAATTACACTTAACATCACAAGACATTAAATTCATAAAGATAAATATTTTAGTGAGACAGAAACAAAAGCAAACATGAAAAGACAAGGGCAACTCAGCTTAAAATTCTTGTGCAGTTATTGGAGCAAATACTTGTATGAAGAAGGATCCAATTTAATTGTCAGTTTTATTTTCAAAATGCCATCTTCTAAGCATGCAATTTCTCCATAAAAGCATTACCTTAATCCTATAAAGTGATAAACATTTTCTCCCTTACTACTCAACATTTTTAAGATCCCATATAAAATCACAATTGTTCAAACGTATTGCATTCTATTAACGCTCAAACATCCATCTGACACTGGGATAAAATTTTACATATGAGGTTCAGGACCCACAGCTTATTTGTAAAAGTTATATATATTCAGCATTTTGGATATTTTACTACAGTAAAATGCAAATATTTGCACAAAGCAAAGCTGCTTTCATCCAAAAGGCATTACATTCTTCAAGTGGGGAATCACAGAATAGTTTTAGTCATTTTAAATGAACCAGGAAATATGCATAAGATTCAACTTTTAAAATGTGTCAAACTAGCGTTGCAAATATGCTTTTATAAAAAGAAAACTCTGGTTCAGGAGAAATTGCCAAAACCATGCATAAAAGAGTATTGCAATTTTTGAAAATTACAAAAAAATCAATTCAGGCAGCACTTGTTAACACTTAGAACCTGTGTGAAAATATATGCTCATTGAGAAGAAAAATTTCCACTTCTAGAAGTTTGCAATAGATACCTCGAACAATGTAGTAGTTTTAGTCTAATGCTGCACTTATGTTTCTAATAAATGTAAACTAAATGGTACAAAAGCAGAGCCAAAAATTTTTTTTTTTGGGGGGGGGGGGGTTTCCTCTACTCTTCCTCTCCCAAAGTTATTACTCATGCTGTGAGGCAGTCCTTCAATACAATATCATACTCAAGCAACCATGTGTGTTTGCATACTATTCAATTGAATTGGAGTGGGCGTAGGAGGCAGCAGTGGAAGTAGTAACAGTCATACCTAACCCTGTTCTTAAGAATCAATCAACACCACATATTAGAAGTAGTAAAGGAATGGGAACTTTCAATTTTTCCTTCCTCCTCATTCCTGGTTTAAGGAGATGAAAACCAGTTCCAGTGTCCCAACACAGAGCCAGATCAGATCAGTTAAGTCAGCACAAGCCAATTCTATATATGCCTCAAACTGACCATGCAGCTTCACTGGGAGTGCACTTAATTAGAAATGCATTGCTGATTGCCTCAGGTGCACACACCATATGAAGTGATTTTTAAAAGAAAGCATCAATTCTTCTTTCACATTCCTAAAACCATTCCTGTGACTAACTCACTGGGGCAGTGAAGGGGGTGATGGAAGGAGGGTAAAAGATTCTGCTGAGTCAGGATTATTTTTTTTGAAAGCTGAAGAATGTCTATTTCAATCCATAATTAAATATCCACTAAGCATTGCAGATTTAAAGTCATGTGTTCTCATAATTTCATCAGCAGTTGTGAAGTTTGGATTTTCATTTCCTGTACATTGGGATGTGTGGGATCCACTTAGCCTCTTCAACACTTGCCAAAATGTGACAAAGGTGGCAGAGGTCAGAAATTACAACACACCCACAGAATGACTTCTATGCAATGCACACAGAATTAAACTTGCCACTTGCAGTAGCTATGTTTTGTGGTAGTTAGCAGTTTAAGCAGTTCAGCAGACTTGCACAAGCCAGGAAAGCAGTTTTGCATTTGCTGACCTATAAACTTCTTTTTCTGTACTTTACTGGAAAGGTATGTCGGCTAGACAAATAATGAATTTAAAACTAGTGGGCATAGTTCTTAAATATTGTTCCGGCTACGAAGAAAACTACCACACAATAAAAATGTGCTCCTCTGATATTGCTAAACTGTTTCCTGAGACAGGCATGTACCCTGGTGTAACTTACAACTAAAAGCATTGCAAATTTACAAGGACTCAAAAAATGAAGCTAACTTTATGCTGCCCCTTTGAATTTAGGCTGGATCATTTTGGCGAACAAGAGTCCGTAATGCAACTTGCGGAGAACATTTTATAATAAAATCTCCTCCAAATGCAAAGTAGACAAGATTAATTTATAAAACACTTGCAGTGATACACTAGAGTCATGGAAACAGCTGGCTTTGAAGAGTGCAAAATAAAAAAAATTAATTCCCCATTAGTACAATGATGATCCAAACTGAGATAACAATAGCACCAGTTTGGAATTAGAACTAGAATGTTTTAGTTCCACATATTTAGGAGAGAAATGAAAAGGGAGACGAAGACTAAAGAAATTCATGATATTTGGATCTCTTTCATTTTCTTACTAATGTAAAAGCTACATGAAAATATACTGGAGCAGATTCATTAGCCGTCATTAAAAATACTAAATAATCAGCAATCCAATAAAATTTGAGCTTTAATTGAACTTTCAATTCTGTAAATATAAAATGTTCTAATGTCTGCCAAATTTTGGCCCAAGATACTGGTAATTTTTTTAAAAACTGGAAACAAATTAGATTGTTGAGCCGAGTGGTTTCAACTTCTAGCGGCCCACTGAAGTCGAAACTTAAAATATCCTCAACTGTTCTAACAAATAAGTCATTATTTTTGTTGCAATATGCATTAGAACAGCTAGAACGCCGCCAAAGATTTATTTTTTTCCCAGCTGAAATGACATGTCAGTTTCTTTCATAACAAGAAATGTGCCACTTTCTATTCCCCACACTTCTCCCTTTAATTGTTAGAAAACAGAAACTTTTATACATTGGCTCAGAAAGGCAAACATAAATGACCGTAAAATTATTTTAAAGCAATTACTTCCACACAGTATAAAAACGGTTATTGTGTTACGTACTGTGTTGTCTCATCTACACACACAAAATAAAACATTTTAAAATGTCACGCTTTGTATTAAAACACATACGAGGAAAACTTATGCCACTTTGGTAAGGCTGTTTGGACTAAGTTGAAAAAGGACAATTATATTTTCGCACTTGAAAATATTTACACAAGAGCATGCAAGAGATTACACATACGCACACACACACACACAAGCGTGAGGGCACTTTTAAAAAAATATGTTTCATAGTTATGGGTGAGCTTTGGGTCCTATTTTTGCTCTGCTAATTTCCATTTGAGCAGATTGCAGACATCAAAAGTAGCTAGGCAAGTTTAAACCTACATCCATGCATATTGCAAGTCACAGTCTTGTTGTACAACTGATTGGGTCAAGTAACAAAACCACAGAAAAACTAAAAGCTCCATACATTATCCTGCTGCCATACTTCCTGATTTCAGAACAGCATTACTATAGAATGCCATTTTAGAAAGGCGAGAGTCTCATCTACAAAATGTCCTTCTTGCCTTAATTTGTTCAAATCTTTTGTCAAAAGGTTGATTAAAGCTCACTGGTTCTTTTCGCAAAGAACTATTACTCAATGGTTATCCAACAAGAGAGACTGGTTGAGGAATTATTTTAAAATCTCCTATGGAACCTGCTGAAAGCCGCAGATGGAAAAACCTGAATGAAGGTCCAATACAAAAAGGTATGTTTTTGGGAGATTTTAGTAAAAACAGCATTGTTATGTTAAAAAAGTAAAATAAGGAAAAACATGAATGTAAAAGTCAAGCTACAACTTCAAGGTCAAAGTATGTTACAGCATCTTTTTAAACCAGTTAGTGTAAATAGCAAAAAACTTTAATCATTCTGCCTACTGAATGCTCTACAAGACAGTACATGTTTAAAACCATGACTAGTTTACCTCATTTTACTTCAGTGTCAAGAACAGTGTAACAAAGCCTTAATGGAAACAAAATGTATTCAAGAAAATTTTTTTTGAAGACTACACCTCTTAATTCAAAGTGCTGAAAAAAAAATGTTCTTGAACAAAAGAAAGGCTGATACAAAATTTATGCAGTCAACTGATAATCAAAAGAATTATTTCCCTAGGTGATGTTCAGACAGAAGCCAAGAAATTGTTTACTGGAAACCAACTGTGTTGCATTTAAAGAGGAAAAACAGGTTTAAGTTTGAGTGCATGATTAAGCTGTAGTATTGCAGTTTACCCTTCCTCCTAATCAGCTGCCTGTCTCAATGAAGCCAACACATCTCCGAATCCAATACTTAAATGACACACTACCTATGGGGAGCAAGACAGAAATATTTAATGCAGCTGTCCTGAACCAGCAAGATAAATAGGAGGTACCAACAGTTTAAAAAGGAAACCATGCTCCCCCACCCTTCTCAATTTATACCAAGGGCTGGATTTTCAGCCCTAGCCAACACTGGGATCAGAGGCAGGCTAAAGCTCCATCCAGGCCTTTTTGCAGAGGCTGAAAAATCTAATATTTTTTGAATTAAAGATTTAAAGTCGGAGCATCTTCTGTTCCTTACCTTCAATAGTGGTCTGCTGCTCCTTTGAAACTGGAAGACCTTTGACTGGTCCTCCAGCTTAGAGAGCCTGCTCGCCATCCCGAACTGGGCAGCAAACCTGCCCTCTGGTCATTAGTTGGGCCACTTGGACCGTGGTGGGGGGGGGGGGGGGGGGGGGGATCACGGCAGGGGCAGGCTCAGGATGCAGAAACAGACGCAGCCTTTGTTTCCTGCCTCAAATTTCTAATGTTCAATGTAGAGCAGACATAGCAGAGCATAATTGCAACCAAAAGATTACCATAAAATTCCACCAACCTCACCTGCCTTAGACTCATTATTGATAGATTGTTTCTCGAAAAACATTTATACATTAGCAGTAAGAACCAATTTTCAGACACCCAAATTTTGATTCCTGTATCTTTTTTCACCTCAGAACACGGTAATTTACTCATCCCAAAAAGCTATTACCAGGGCACTTAGTCACATAAAGCAGTTCATTCATTGGGCCTGGAAATGTTAAAGGACAGGTTGTTATTCCTTCTAATTTAAGATCCTACAGTTGTCTTTGTTCAATGTCACACACACTCATTTTGTTCTGTTCCAAAGAGCTTTGAGCAGACCTAGAGCAATTTGAAAAAAAGGCAACAGACAAGAATACTCCATCTGAAAGCACTATTTTCAACACATGCCAATTTCAGAAGGGGAGTGTTTCAATCTAGGAGGCCCTGACAGCACCTAATGACACCATCAACATTAAGTTTCAAAATTAAAAACGATTACTCAGTATTGTCATGCCAAAAATATTTGGCATATGTTTTGGAATGCATTGCTACTACTGAAAACTGAAAATTAAGGGTTTAAAATCAGAATATTTTGTAATGTTGTGAACTGAAAAAGAGGTACACACAAAAAAAACACTGGTCCTTTCATCAGAATGCTTCTCCGAACACCAATAATTGTGATAGAACTCTCCATAGAGCTTTGAGTCTCAGCAGTCCATGAAAATACTGTTTAGGCATTCTCCATGGTGGTTCGGAGGTGGCAGTGCTGGCGATGGTGGGAAGAATGGGATAGATGACTCCTCATATTTGTGGCCCTGGCAGACAGATGGGGAGCAATTTCCCTTAGCAGTTTTCATTACAATAGATGTCCTGCCCATCAATGCTGCCTGAGGGAGGAGAGATCAATTTTCATTGTTAGGCCTCAATTAAGTTCAATTTAGTAAAGTTTTTAGATGTAATCTTGTTCTCTACAGACAGCTTGCTGATTGGGACGGTGAAAAGTTCGATGGGTGGTGATTACTTCAAGGTGGCCGACTGTTCCTTAAAATCTATTCGGTTTCCCTGCAACTGTAATTCTGTTTACCAGAGTGGAATTGTGAGAAAGAGCCTCATGATTAAAAGACTGCACTGCCAGAAGTCCCTTCAAATGATTAAAACATTGTACAACCACCACAATCACTGTGAAATAGTCCAAGGAGCAAAAAACTAAGCAAAATATCTTACCAAATTTGCAGCATTTCAGCTGATTTGAGGTAATGAATCCTTTAAATATTACTGGAAATGCCTCCTGACATGTACTGTCCATGAGATGTGAGCAAGTTGAATAATTCAAGTAACCAGCTTCAAGTAACAAAATAAGTGGGCTTGGTGTTCTAAGGTCAGATGTGTGTTTGGGGTGCCTATTTAGGTTTTACTTCAGCACCAATGAGGCAACAGTCTAAGAGCTCCATTTCCAACCTCCAGCTTCACAAAATTCAATAGAACAAAACCAGCAAGAAATAAGCAGAGTAGAAATATAAAATGGTGTCAGCATGGTGATCATGCTGCAAGATACTAAAGCACAGTCTCATATAGCCAATGGCATCCTCACTGCAAATCTTCCATGTCCATTAACGTTAGAATCCAGGAAGATGCATTTTGAATCTGATTTTCTTGGCTGATGGTCCTAGAGAATCAGGCAGGTTCGCATTTCATTGCTGCTGAGTCTGAGATCTGGGTTTCAAGAATGAATAGCGCAGATACTCTACTGACACAAATTTAAAAGTTATTGAAGTTTTTGGAGTTTTGTGGGCCAAAATGCTAGGGATTGTGAGCTACATTCATCTAAAAGATTGGGGTTTGAACATCCTAATCTTAAAGATAAAAACAAACATGCATTAAGAACGCCTCAGCCATATACTTAAGATTTTCACGAAATAAATGGAGATTTTCAAGTGAAAGCCCCTCAGCCCCATTTGATCTCAGCCATCCAACGTACAAACACTATTAACTTCCAGAAGCAGACTCAGATTTTTTAAAATACACCCAGTGTTTTGGCCTCAACCAGTGATCCCAGCAGCTCATTCTAACTAATTTCCAATTCGTTTTGCAGCAAAGCAGCTGGCCTGGAACTCTTGTGTTGTGATGATATCAAATCCAGGATGAGCAAATCACAGCGAAAGCTGCAGGCAGACAGAACACTGTCTCCTTACTACACTAAAGGCATATGGCAAACGCACAGAACAGAAAATCTATTACACCAAGCAAGACTTACTGTGCTTCAACAATAATACCTTCAATAACCCCAAATAATGCAAAACAGTTCAGTGAACATGCAATGATCTTATGTAGACTTTAATACAGATTGAACCTTTTTACTTTCTTGAATATGCTTTCTCTAATTCTATAATGACAACAATGGGACTACATGGAAAAGATTTTAAGAGCAAAACCAAGAAATAGTTTTACAACAAAACTTGATAAACGATAATTCAGCATGATGGCCTTTATGGGCTACAAAGCAAATTGATTTGTAGCTTTGAGATATGGTAGTTCACAGGTGAAAAATGATTACACTACAAGTTGCAAATGAATTACAGTATCAGAAAAAGCTTGGAACTTGACACAGGTGAGAAGCAACTCATTCATTCCACAACCATGCCCAATCTGGCAGAATCTTGAATACCTCAGCATTTCCAGCACAGCAGATATTCACAGGTGTTGAACCGCTTTGTAGCATGGATCATCATTGATAACTTAAAATGATAACTTAAAAGAATCAATGTCACACATGTAAAAAAATCATACCATTGCAGTTTGTGGGAGCTTCATATTGGGTGCGGCATTTCCAACAGTGACTACACTTCAAAGGTGCTACATTGACTCTGTGGGATCAATGGAAATGTCTCTTTTTTTTGTGCAGCCTACAAAACCTTTTAAAACAAATCCTACACATTTAATTTCTTCCCACACGTCTTTAGACATTACTACTACAGTAGTTAGAATCAACTACAACACTTCATTCCAGCAAAACCATTAAATCAAACCTGAACATTAAAAAAATAGAGATAGCAGCTCATAATGCAATGAACCAGCATGTCAGATGACAGCAATTGAGTACATCTGTACGATTCGTCACAAGAACAAATTTCCAAACTGAAAAGTTAAGTGTGGCCAGAATAGATGAGAGCATAAGAGGGAGAGTGAGAGACCAGAAGCAAATAAATAACAGAAAACCCATAGGCTTCTCAATAGCCAAAGGTCAGCACTAACTAAGAGGCATGGTTTGATTGGGGAATAAGGAACAACACAGAATCCAAACATTGCTCATACCGCCAAAGTCAACAAATACTGTTGAAAACTAAACTTCCATTTTTATAACTCAATAAACTGTTTGAGAAATCAATGACCTTGGCAGTCTCCCACTAAAATTTCCCGGCCCAAATTCTTTCCAATACCCACCACCTATACTTGATGAGCTCTGACATGTTATGCCACTAAAAATCAAGCTAAAAAGATTACTCTACTTAAGTGCATTTTGCCAGGTTTAGGACTCAACACACATCCTCCACTCTGATGATCCTCCCAATATTCCTTTCCCACTTCCCTATGCTCAGCCACTGGAGACTAATCTTCTAGGCATTACTGTAGGTTTACCCTTTCCTTATGGAATTCTCTGAAAAAGTTCCATTTGCTATCGTCAAAACCTGTGAATTCAACCCCTTCTCTCCACCACTACTTTGCTGCTCAGTATGAAGTGCTGCATATAGACACAAATTTACAAAGTGATCTATGCAGACTGGAGAAAATAAACCAGAGTAGCCATACAAGGAGGACAAAAACCATTTCATTGCAGTTTTGAGCACAACTTTATGTTGCAAATGCTGTACAGCAGTCAATTCAAGCCACCCATTAAACTTAAATGCTATTCCTTTGAAATGCGGGGGTGTTGATATCAAGCCAGATTTACAATTCTGCACACAGTCTAATTCAAATTCCTGCTCTGCTTTATCCCTGACATCAAGTTTGAAATATGACAGTTTAGTGCACAGCACAAAGGAAACGGATATAGCCTGCAAAGCAAATTCATTTCAGATTTACACAATTCAAATGCAACCCAACCGTAAACATCAGTTCTTCAACTGACAGAATTCCCAATTCAACTTCAAGGTTCTTCAGCTGAGAGCATGAAGTAGATCTAGGAAAAGAACCTACAGAGCCATGTGTTAATGTTTTTAAAGTTCAATTTGTGCAAGTGCAAATTTTAGTACTTGAATGGGGAATTATGGTTGAGTTACTGGTTATGAGTAGAAAGCAATTAGCTATCATGATGTCCTTAATTTCAGGATGTGTAAATCAGAAATCTGCAGACAGACTATAAAAGAACATTCTTAATTATTTTTCTGAGTTGCCTTCTGAAGGTTTGCTCCTGATAATTTCACATCACTTCAGTCATCAAATCCTACACATACCTTTGTCCATGCATTAAATCCACAAAGAAAATGCCACTCATTGGTGTTAACATAGCAAAACACCCCCGGCACTTCATAAGAGCATTATGAAACAAAATTAAACACTGAGTTATGTAAGGAGATATTAGAGCAGGTTCACTAGATTGATTCCAGAGATGCGGGGCTTGTCTTATGAGGAGAGATTGAGCAGTTTAAGTCCACACTCGCTAGAGTTTAAGGATGAGAGGAGATCTAATTGAGGTATATAAAATGCTAAAGGGGATAGACAAAGTAGACGTGGAGCGGATGCTTCCCCTTCTGGGGCATTCTAGAACAAGAGGCCATAGTTTTAGGCTAAGGGGTGGTAGATTTAAATCAGAGATGAGGAGGAATTACTTTTCTCAAAGGGTCGTGAATCTGTGGAATTCACTACCTCAAAGTGCAGTGGATGGCGGGACGCTGAATAAATTTAAGGAGATAGATAGATAGGTTTTTAATTAGTAATGGGTTGAAAGATTATGGGGAGAGGGTGGGAAATTGGAGTTGAGGCCGAAATGAGATCAGCCACGATCGTAGTGAAAGGCGGGGCAGGCTCGAGGGGCTGAATTGCCTACTCCTAGTTCTTATGTTCTTATGAACAAAGGTTTAATCAAAGGTAAGTTTTAAGGAGGGTCTTAAAGGACAAAAATTAGGGACAATAGCAGAGAGGTTTAGGGAGAGAATTCCAAAGCATAGAGCCTTGCAACTGAAAGCAGAACTGACAGAGGTGGAGTCATTTCTTAAAATTAATTCACAGGAAAGGCCAGCAATTATTGTTCATCCCTAACTAGCCTCGAGAAGATGGTGGAGAACTGCTTTCTTCAACCGCTGCAGTGCATGTGGTGAAAATATTTCCACATCACTGTTAGACAGAGCTCCAGGATTTTCCCCAGCACCAGTAAAAGAATGACACTGTATTTCCAAGTCAGGAAGGGGTGTGCCACTGCCTTCAGGTCATTGTCATGGAGCTGTTGCCTTTGTCCTTCAAGATAGATAGAGGTCACATGTTTGGGAGGTGCTATCAAGAAGCCTTGATAAGTTGTTGCAGTGCATATATAGATGTACACTGTATCCATGGTGCATCAGTAGTGCAGGGAATGAATGTTTAAGGTGGTGGATGGGATATCAGTCAAACAAGCTGTTTTGCGCTGGATGGTGTTGAGCTTCTTGAGTGTTTTTGGAGTTGCAGCCAGCCAACCAGAGCGTTTCCCATTGTGCTCCTCACTTGGGCCATGTGGATGACAGAAAGGGTTTGGAAAGTAAAGGGGCGAGATTAAAAATCAGGGATGCTCAAGAGGCCAGAACTTGAGTGCAACAGGTATCTCAGAGGTGGTGTAGCGCTGCAGGAGATTGGAAAAATGGGGGAGGGGGGGGGGCATACAATTTTGAAACAATGGTTTTGCTCAACTGGGAACCAATGTAGGTCAGCAAGTACAGGTACAGATGGGTGAATGGGACCTCACATGAGCTGAGATGATTTCAAGTTTACAAAACGTGGAACATGAGGGGCCAGCCAAGAATGTGTTGGAATATTTAAGCATGGAGTTAACAAAGGCACGGAAGTTGGTTCCAGCAACAGATGAGCTGAGGCATGGACAGAGTTCAGCATGTTAGAAGTGAAAATAGACAGTCTTATTGATTACATCAAATTGTAGTTGGAAGCCTGGAGATCAAATGTGACACCAAAGTTGCACACAATTTGGTTTAGCTTCAGAAAGTTGTCAGGGTGAGGGATGGAGACAGTGGCTAGGAAATGGAGTTTGTGGCAGGGACTAAAACATTGGCTTCAACCTTCTGAATATGCCTAAAACAAAGCTAATTGCTCCCAAAAATTATGCATTACAGTATAAAGATGCTTTTCAGTTACAAAATATATGGCAGATTTTCTGCCACCAGAAACCATTAGGTTTCTAAAATTTTATGATTATTGTTGCATAACTCAAGCTTTTACATTGTATAATATTGAAGAACTTTGCATTTGAGAAAAAAAGAAATATTAGCATTAGTGAATGGAACAGGTTTGTAAAGTTCTCTGTGCTTCCACCTCAACGTCATAAAAAAGTACCTGATTGCATCATTATTTGTACTTTCCAGCTATCCATACCACTTCAGAGTACAGTTACCAGTTCAGTCCCAAACAAGACTACCTAAACAATAAGTCACATTATTTAATTATTTTAGGATATTTCAAGTATAGAAAAGTTCTACTTTCTTTGTAAATTATAAAATACATAAGTAATTTTATTAAATTGGAAATTGTAATGTTACTGTGCACTATAGAATTTCATTTAAATTTCTGATGTCCTTACAAATATGCAGAATTCTTCCAAGAATACTCATCAGTATCCTGAACATTCATTATTTATTTAATCAACACTCAAAAAGCTCAGACATGTACCAGAGGAATTGACTACAAAACATTAGCCATCACTATGTTGAGAATCTTGTCAAAAAAGCACTATTGAAAGGAACTGTAAAAGTAGAAGACATCAAGTATCTAAAATGTCTGAGGAAACAAATATTTTTATTGAATAATTAGAACATAGGATGCATTACATGTAGTTTTTTTGCACTATTTAATAGAGATTTAGGCATTTGAAGAAAAAATAATAAAAAGTACATGAGGAGCAGGGAAGTAGAATAGGATGAGCCAAATGGTGTTGCGATAAAATTTCAAAGATATCAAATAATTGCAGAAGCAGTTAAATCCTAAAGATCAAAGGCTGGAGTCAAAGATCATATTTTGAAAGTTTTAAATGATCATCAAAATTAAAAAGCTGTTTTTTGAATTTTCAAATGAATTACTTATCAGGGTAATCATTAATTGTTTGGCTACTCCTGCAGTCCACTATTCAACGCTGGTAGTTGCATATACACTCTAGATTTCAGCACTGAAGGTCCAGAGATTGTGATACTGCCTACAAAATTTTAAAATCCTGGCCAACACTCTTGCTATTAGTATCATTATACTTTGGTAAATTTCCTGTTCAAAATGAGGGATGTAAGCTTTGGGAAACAAAACATTTCAGGCACCCATTGGCATTATCAAGCAATTCAAAGTCAAATGCAGCATTATAGGATGTTCTAAAGATCTTTATACATGCGGTGGTGTGTAATTGGTGTGGCAACATGCACTTTTACATGTATGTTGTAGTCTGGAGCTATGAATAGTGATGGTAGAGACTTCAACTTTCTTTCCATCACATGGCTGACCAGGAATCTCTCCTACTCTTACCACCTGCCACTGGCACGTATTGGAACGGTTTGCAGGTTAAAAATCAACCTGTTTGGCCACATTATGAATGCATCTTCCTTGGTCAACAAGTCCTGGGGTGGGACTCAAATTCAGAGCTTCTGGCTCAGAGGTAGGGACACTAGACTTCCCCAAGTCTACAAGACTTCTCCATTATACATGTATGCATCACAATGTGCCTGTGTCACCATCTCAGAAGAAAAGTGTCTACTTGACCTGAACATTTTGTATTTATCAGTACATATCAACCTTCTCTGAAATGCCAATTAGTTTTGTTCTGTAGGCCCATGCTCACTAGATGAGTTCATTTTACAGGCACAACAAATAGAAGGCAATCCACCCAAGCCTGGACTGGATCTCAATCTACTGCAGATTTGTTTTGAAAGTCATTCTTCACACACTTTCAACCTTTGCAGTTGCAAATCTTACAGAAAGCAGATTAGGAACACAGCCTCCAAGCAGACCTGGAAAATTGTAGGTAATAACCTGTGCTCACTTCCTACAGGTTCACACTACTCCTTGTTCCTTCTGTCGCCCCTTCAATACCAACAAAGCACTTGCAACTCTGCCAAGAAGCTCCATCTACCAACATACAATCTTGCAAACATGTTGAAACACAACACAGGGACTCAACCAAGTTCATTAAAAAAGCTTGTTTTGTCTCTGGAATGTCATCATTTGACAATAAAATATTTAAGCATACACAGAAATCTAATTTAAATGAATAAAGACAAGAAAAGATCAAGAGAAACATGATTGATCAAACTGTGAAAACTTTTTGACATCAATTAAGCCATCACAAACAAGTTCTGGCACAAATGGCTTCTGAAATTCAACAGTATTTTAAAACATTACAAGTTCTCAAGCTGATCTACTGATTCCATCACCCTTCCCAATTTGCTCACTCGAAATGGAATCCATAAATGTTCATTCATCATCCATACGACTCAAAGTTAAACTTTATTTAAAGTTTATTGCCAAGACCATTCACTTCCAGCTCCACAGCATTCTACTTATAACCTAAATCACCTCTCTACAACTCTGTGACCAGAAAACCTGATTTCTCGTAAGCTGCTCTGACCAATCTCATCCTTCCCCTACACATGCCAACATATACAAATCTCCACTGCCTAAAGGTTGCAATCCACCATTTCTGTCCTATTAACAACTGGCTCTCGGCCCCATGTTTCAAATTCCTCTATGCCCTACTGCAGCACTTCATCCCAGCCGCATCTGTTCACAACTGACTTATAGTGAGATCAACTCCACCATAGATGTGATGGCCACAGGCTATTCTTTGTACAATCATCTTAAATCTCAATTTGTGACATACTTTCACCCTTTTTAAAAAGCTAAGAAAAGCATATTTTATTGAGAACACCTTTAACCATTTCCCTAAATTTCCTGTTGTTTAGTATTAGGATAGAAATAGTTCATAAATAATCAACAAGTTAGTAGTGAGGGGTTAATTGGTTAAGTACATCACTGGGTGTATATGAAAGGGGAAACACCCCTTTAAGAGACTGTCACTTCCCAGTTTACTTCATTTGTTTATTGTTGTTTTAAAAGAGTCTAAAGGGGAAAACAGGTGATGAACTAGGGGTGGAATTTCATGTGAGTTGGATTAAGCTCTATCTGGAAGAAGTAAAGACCTGGTTTCCTTCTTTCCTACCAACTAGCTATCGGAGCTTTACATTTGGTCTCCGCTGCTCCTTCTTGTAAAATGCTTTGAAACATTTCATTACATGAAAAGCATCACATTACTGGAGCTTGTTATAAATACTAGGTATTGCTTGGGCTATAACTGCAAATGACAATATTTTAGGTATTAACTAAACCATACGTTGGATCAGTTAATTTATATCCTTTTCTTTGTTGCATCATATTTTGTTATACATATAAAATTCTAGCAATTTGGGGATGAAGATAATGTCAACTTACACACTATCACCCTGAACAGCACACCGCACTGCACACAGTCAACCTACTAGTTTCAACAGTTGTGAAAAGACTCAGCTAATGGAGATAAACCAATTTTGAGTGACACGTAAACACATTCGCAACATTCTAGTGAACGTTGAACTTCTAACCACTTAATAGCTCACTCCAGCACCAGCTAAAAATCTAAGAAGCAACTTTGTGTGATTGTCAACTATTTCTAGGTTGTGCAGAGGGGTATAAGCTACCAAGCATTATCAAATATGGATTTCATTCCTCAATTGCCATTATCTCTGGCCTAACATAGCTGAACTAACTCAAAAGGCTTTTAGACCCATTTCACTGATATTACAGAGCGTGGTGGTGGTGGTGGGGAGAAATATCACAATTTTCATTTCTGCACCACTTGATTATGAGGCTCAAAGTTTAAGTTTATGAATGCTGTCTGCATCATGTTTTGATTTGGCATGAAGCAATTCTAAACCTTTATGCAGTACTGCTGATTTCATTACAACTATCTAAATTGTTAAATGCATAGGCTGGCTTTAAAAAGATAACTAGTTATTTTTTAAGATGGGTTCTAAAGGCAGACCTTTTTCTTTTTGCATGATTTTCAATATTTGTAAGCATTAAATAGCCAAACTGATCATCTTGCAGTTAGCATAAATAAGTTTGAACAATCAGAAGGTCGCTGTTTCATTGTATTTCATTAAATGTTTCTCTGAAGAGCATACATTTTGTACTGCTGTGGTTTATGGAAAGAATTAATGAGTATTTGCCAAGTGCCAGCAGGTCTTCCACACAGCTAAGAACTATCATAAAGGCCTTTTAATAAAAAAAAATCCTGATTGTTAGATATTTCAGTAGCAGCCTCAAGTTCTATCTTTGTATATGCGATGCACATCAAATGCACCCTCCAACCTGTCAACAACCATTTTAATAAAATGGAACGTATCTGTACAATAAAAGTGACATTGTTTAAGAATAACCCTAAATTAAATGGAAGTTCCAGAACACTGCAAGGGAAGTTTTGCATTAAAATAATTTAAATATGCATAATTGTATCTTGGATTTAATCCTCTGCATACCAACCAGAAAACATTCCAGCCCCTTAAGCCAAAATAGCCACATACATTTTTCACCCCCCCCAAAAGCTACAGTAGATTGGGAGATCTTGCACGCTTGACTGGATTTATTGCTTTTGAGGCTCTTGAGGGGAAAAAAAAAGCACAGTTTCCACAGATCAACACATAAAGCAGGTATAATCATGATTAACTTTGCCAAAGGGAATATTCCATGCAAAAGCTTGCATTATTTCCCCATCATCTAACTTATGTACGTAAATAACTAGTATTCAAAATAATGAGTTAGACAAGATAATTCAGTGGATAGGTGCAAAGAGTAAAGCAACAACATACATTATCAGTATTATTTGATTAGAATTGTAAAAATAAAACACTCTGGTTTAGTTTTAAGATAGCCACAATTTTTGCTTTTAATACTGCAGTTGGTGCAGGACAGTCCTCATACAAGCATAACAGCAATGTATCAACATGATTTATATGATAGTCTGGTGAATACAATCTCTGGCAATTAAATCGGGCATAATGGTCCAGCATTTCTTTCTTATTTTGGAGAACAATGGCATAACACATATTATATAGTCCAGAAACAAAACTTGTTGGGGTGAGGCATAGGGAGCTGTTCTGGTTACTTTGACAGTGATATCATAAATGCATTCAAAAGGAAAGCTTTTACATTTTTTTTTTACACAAAAGTAATTTTTCACAGAAGGCAATCATAATGGTGGAAATTAAAGATGCATTGGATTGGCAGTTTGAAGCTAAGTTCAGGGCCAAAATCAAGGGAGTTGAGTTGGTGGTGACAGGGTTAAAACAGTGTTTCATTGATGCATGCAGAAGCCAATCCCATTCGTACACATAAGTGCCAAGAGACAATATGCATATGGAGGTATAGAAAAATCGTGGGACACACGGAGGTGACTGTGGGAGCACTGAAGGAGAAAGCAAGGTAGTGTGTTGGCTACTCTAGAATAGATAGGAATGAAACCAGAAAAGGGTAGTGCCAATGAGAGGCAGTTCAGTAAGAGGCAAGGCCAATACTTCATGTTAGTTAGTGATAGTGGAAACTCATTAGCAGTACTTAGAGCCAACAAGAAAAAAATGTATAGTACTGGCAATGCATGTCTCGCAATGTAATATGTAATGCAAAATTTATTAAAATCAAATTTTAACATGTTACAGAAAAATTATGCACAAAGTCATAAGCAGCTTTAATCCATCAAGTTACTGATATTTGGCACTACTTTCTACTACAGTTATACACATCATTTGGTTAGCAGAAAGTACTAGGCAAAAGGTTAAGGCACTTCAATGTTACTAGTGCAGTGGCATCCTTTTTAGGTCAAGAGTAAAATAATCAAAATAATGCAGGCTTCAGTTCACACTAGGTGTAAATGGATTAGCTAATTAAAAAACAGTGGAAAGAACTTGCACTGACAGTCAGTCATCCATCCATAGTAGAGTAAGGTTAACAAAAAAAAAGTAATATTCCACAAAATTAATGGATTCTCAAATGCTGCCAAGTACTTGTTAACTGCAAGTAGATTCCACATCTTTTTTTAAAATACCTTCCCCCATTCCGTTTTCAGAAGGCATAAAATAGACACCTCATTTGCCTATTCAAAAAAGAGTAAATAGCCCACTATTCCTAGATGAGTAGGTCAGTTCTTCCCATGTCAAAGGGAATGATTGGTTAGTTAATTTCATTTGTTCATGGGGTGTGGGTGTCACTGCCAAGGCCAGCATTTATTGCAGTTTACCTACATACCAGTGACTACGCCCGAAAATAATTGGCCATGAAACATTTCTCTGACATCCTGAGGACATGAAACACACTAAATAATTTAAACTTCTTTCTTTACAGAAATACAGACCTGCTACTTCATATTTTGGAACTTCAGAAAAGTCTAGAAAGCATACTGCTCCCTGTATTGAGGGCTCATTCCATACATTCTTACCAGTAGGAAAATAAAAACAGAACCAGCTAAATATTGTTTACTTAATGCAGAACAAGGAAAGGGGGAGTTGGTGAGGGAAGAGAAGTAATTAGTTTTGATTTTACATTAACTTGACTTTGAGGCATTTAGAAAACTGCAAATGCCACAAAAGCATGGGCTCACTACCAGTCTTCTGTTCAAGTAGCAAATTAGGTGCTAAAAGCTTTACAGAGAACTAAGGAGAAACTATTGCCAGCAACCACAACCAGCTTACCTTGCATCAAGCTCTCCTGCTGCTTCACACAATTTACCTGGGGTATGCCTGGATCTAAAGCGCTTAAAAGATGGGAGAGGAATTGGAAGCCTTACGGTTACAGCACTGGACTAGCAACTCAGGGGTCAAGCATTTAAACTCCACTGTGGAAAAAATATTCCAATAATTAGTGTGAGATTTGACTATGACTTGTGTGTGATTTGGCTCACTAACTTCCTTTGGGGAAAGGAGCTTGCCACCCCTACATGCAGGCACAATGTCCGCAGGGGATATAGTGATATTTATTACTTCAGTGTCACCCACATCTCAAGAACAAATAACCAGAACAAAAACTCAAGGCACAGGTGCCAAATACATACAAATTTTCAATAACCTATCCGTGCAGGCATGAGATTTATTTTCCCCCATATTCTAAGCTTATTTTCAGGCTTGCATAAACAGAAATATGTCCAAAACCAAGTTCTGCAAAACCGCAAGAGGAAGAGGAGAAAGAATATAGGCAGTGGTACTTGTTGCCATAGCTATGTTTGTAATTCCTTTATTCAATAAAAGCCTCCTTACAGTGGACATATGAAACAACTGCTTCAACAGAAGGAAGAAATTCCAAATACAACTGAGCATAACCAAGATATAAAACAGTGAAAAAGATTGATGGAATGAATTTGTACAGTTCCATTGAAATAACAGGAAAGTATTACCTCATTAATGCTACACCAGAATAAAATTATATTGATTGCTTGGTTACTAAGATTTGCATGCTCATACTATCCAAGCACAGCTTTCTAATTTCAATAAATTAACATTCGTTTAAACGAAAAGTGACCCACATTTTAAACAAGTGTTTGCAAAATCCCAATTATCACTACATTTAGGAAATATACATAGCGGACAGAATGATTCACTCAAAATTTTCCTATTCAAGTTATGTCAACCAAACATTTGGTGTTAGTTATCTAAAAATTTGTCAGGCAAACCACAATGCAGTGAAGGTTGGAATGACCCAAACCACATATTTCAAATCACGCAATTCATCCAAAGCTTTAGCCAGCATTAAAAGTATTAATTTTTAAAAAGCATTCAAATGCTTATTGCAAATGCCTTGTCTTCAAATAATCATGATAATGAGAATCCTCCAATATAATTAAGAATATGCTATATTATGCTATTGCAAGATGAGAGGATACTGAAAAATAGATCAATGTGCAATATATTAAGCTTGATCTTAAAGTGACAACCTCCCTGTTACATAAGCATTGAATGCAGTACAATGAAGAGATAAAACAAAATCATTTTCCCCACATGAAGAATACGAATACCTGATTATTCATTTCCCAATCAGAAATATTGTATTGTCTGTCTTTCTTACACCCAACTCCAAAGCAGCACACATTACATTTACAAAATTAAAAATCGGAAGAACATGGACCATTAAGGGACACCTTCAAATCTGATCTTTTCCCATGAAAAAGTTCAGAATGCCTCCTTCAATAATCGGTATCTTGGTATAGCCATGGGGGTCTAAATTTAACCATATGAAGGATATTTCACATTACAACTGCCCATTATCACTTTGTGAAGTGTTATCCAGAGGCATATTTAGCAGCAATATACTACAAGAGAAAGTGCACTTAAGCAAATATGATTAAGTGTTGTGAGAATAACCTTTCTTGTGTGTCACTCCTAACTTACCATCACAAATTGCTCCCAAAGCACAGCCAGTTAAAGCTGCAATCAACATGGATCACACTTTACCCTAATACATTTCAAAATGTGTATTCCAAATCGCAACATGATTGCAAGGTCAAATGTTGAATTTGCTGTTCTTTTTTGAAATAGCTCAAATGAATATTGTCCTGCTTTACTGGAATCCTAATAGCTTTAGTTGGAACTTAAGTAATGTTATAAAATCACACAGATATTGATTAATTTAATATACCATTTTAGCAGATTCTGTTTTAAACAAACCAAAGCAATACGGTAGTTAGGGGAAACTGGCAGCAACTATCGAGGGCGCAGCTTTTAAATTTAAGATTGAAGGGCGTTAACTTGCCTAAGTTACACAAACAGTATAAAACTGTTGGCATGGATATTGTGCATCTTCCACGTACTGCATTTCTAGGATTTATCAGCAAACATTTTCAAATTAGATTTGGTTATTTTTGAGTTCAGCCTTTTGCCTATTTTAACTCTAATCTCAGAATAATTTTCAAAGACGCATAGCAGCCATCAGGCAAGATAAAACAAAAAAAAGTGTAAAGTTAGCATTTGGTAAATAAATTATACTGGGTTTAGGGAACTTTCATTAACAAAACAAAAAAATCTTATTCTTGTGCAACAGCGTCGGTTTGCATACCTGTTACTTCCTCACTAAATGTTTCTGCCCGTCCAAAAATTTGGAACACGATTCCGAATTTGATATTTTGGTATTCCACACGCACCATCTTTTTGAAAAAAAAAATCTAATTCTACTGCACTAGATAAACCAAGCATCGCAGTTAAACACACACCACTGTATTTTATCCAGGAGAGGGGAAAATGGAAAGAACATTACAAGAGGGCGCATTTTGAACTATTGATCTGCAAAGAAACTGATTTAACAGCAACAACAAAAAAAAACAAACGTCTTACATTTCAACCCCACAGGGTACGTCCAGTCATCACAACAGGGGGCACTGATTTTGACACCAATAGATTTTGTTTTACTTCAGTTTTCAGCTCTGGCATACAATTATTTCCCTATAAATATATAATTTGTCGGATTGCAAAAGAGGTGTGCACGCAGGAGGGTATGGTGTGAATGAAGAGCGGTCAAACACCAAATGCTCCTAACTCTGCATGCACACCTTTACCCGGTCAAAAGCAGGCAGGAGAGTCACTCGCCAACTACATCCCCGGGCAGCAAGACACCCGGAAGGAAGGGAGGGGGGGGTGGTGGGGAAGGAGGAGAGAGAGTGGGCACGCATGCGCAAGATTACCGGCCGGCCCGCGGCGATTGACACCTGAACCAACCAACCGGCGGCCGTAGGGAAAACCCGCCCACGGGCCGGAACTAGCCAATCAGCGGCGGCGACGAACGGGGCGGGGACTCGCTTGGGGCCAACGGTTGCCGCGCGAGCTTCGCCAGCCCCGGTCCAAGGGCGACGATGAACAGAAGAGATAAATAAAAGTAATCGGATAAAAGCCGCTTCCATTCGCACCGCCTACCTGAACCGAAGGTAATCCGGAGAACGATTTTTAAAAATTTGTCACGTAATGGTTTTTCTTCAAATATAAATAAAACACTAACTTGCTTGTATATCGCAGTGAAAATGGGTTCTTTCCTCACTCTTTCTCCCGATCTATCTGTTTATAAAGGTGGATTTTATAAGAGAAGCCACGATTGGAAGGCGCCGAGTATGAACACAACCCCGCGGGTTTTCTTTTTAGTTTTTATGTGGAAGCCGCGACTCAACCTAACTTGACTAACGGCCGACGTCACGCGGTGCAGGTGTGATTGACAGGAGCCCCGGGGAAGGGGGCAGGGTCTGGAGGGGGAATCGAGCCAATCGGATCGCAGCGATAGCCTCCAGTGGGCGGTGCCTGCACTGCAGGAGGGGAGGAGCCAGCGCAGGCGAGCCAGGAAGGGGGCGGATCGGCTCCCATGTCAATCACGCCAGTCGGAGCCACAGGATTGGTGCAAATAGAGGCTGCTGAGTGGTGGGTCAAGCTGGCCAATGGGAAGGCGCACGGTCCCTTGGCTAAGCAGCATCTGGTCAGAGCACAGAGCAACATTAGACAGGCAGGTGGCGTTTTCATGGTGCTCACTACATTCTGTGTAAAGAATGGCATTCATTAAAGAGAAAAATAATTATTTATTTTTGTGGAAAACACTGCAAATGCTGGAAACCTGAAATAAAAACAAAAAATGTTGCAAATGCAAAACGACAACTTAAATAGCCGAAGAGAAGCATGTTCCGAAGAAGTCATTGGACTGAAAACGATAACTGTTTCTCTCTCCACAGATGCTGCCAGACCTTTTCCAAGTTTTTATTTCAGATCTCCAGCATCTGCAGTATTTTGGTTTTATATTTATAAAGTGTCTTTAATGTAATGAAACAGAATAACACACTGGTTGCAGCGCAGAAGGAGGCCATGTGGCCCTTCATGCCTGTCCTGGCTCTCTGAAGCAGCAAACAAAAATTTGGCTCGAGGCATGACATTTCAGTAGATTGCAGTGAAATATCTGCTCTGCTACGCACAAAACCCTGAGCCAGTATCAGGTCTTTTATGAACTGTGACTTTAGCACAGGATGCGGGAAGTGGCGCTCAACGGGCTGCACTCCAGCCCTGAATCAAGTGGCACTATGCACCGACTGGAGTCAGCTATCCCAGGTCAACCATCTATCCGCAGTGCTGAAAAGTCCGAAGGTGTTTTACAGGAGCATTATAAGACAAAATTATGACACTGAACCATGTAAGGAGATACTAGGGCAGCTGGCCAAAACTTGGTCAAAGAGGTAGATTTCAAGTAATAACTTAAATAAAGAAAGTGGAGTAGAGAAGTGTAGGGATGGTATTGCGGAGCTTAGGATGTAGGAAGCTGAAGTTGTGGCCACCAATGATGGAGTAGTTAAAATTGGGGATGCTCAAGGAGCTAGAATTAGGACTGGAGGAGATTACAGAGATGGGGAGAAATGAGGCCATGGAGAGATGGCAGGTTATTTTTAATATTTATTTGCATTAATGCAAACGATCCCGGAGAATCTGGTAGGGGTCCCAGGGAAATGTCTCTTTTCCTATGTTATTGTTCGTGATTTTGTGAAGAGATGAGCTTGTTGGGCCATGTGACCTTTCATCAGTGGAGTTATTCCCTGCTGCTGAAATCCTCTTCCTTGCCTTTATTTCCATACTTGACTATTCTAATGTGCATGTGGCTGGCCTCACACATTCTACTCCATGAAAATTTGAGGTCATCCAAACTCTCACCTGTATGCTAACTTGCACCAGATCCCATTTACCCATGACCATAGTGCTTGCTGCCCTACACTGACTCCCAGTCAAAGTCTCGCTTTTAAAATTTTCATCCTTGTTTTCAAATCCCTCCATGGTCTGGCTCCTCCCTCTCGCTAATCTTCTCCCGTCCTACAATCCTCCAAGAGCAGTGGAAGCTGGGTCATTGAATATATTCAGGGCTGAGTTTAGCAGATTTTTGATCTACAAGGGAGTTAAGCATTATAAGGGGCAGGCAGGAAAGTGGAGTTAAGGCCACAATCAGATCAGCCATGATCTTAGTGAATAGCAGAGCAGGCTCGAGGGGCCAAGTGCCTACTCCTGCCCCTAGTTCTTATGATCTCCTATCAGCATTCCTCTAATTCCAGCCTCTTGAGCATCCCCGACTTTAATTGTTCCACCATAGATAGTCATGTTTTCAGCTGCCTGGGTCTGAGATTTATGGAATTCCCTCCCTAAATCTCTCCACCCCTGTCTCACTTTCCTCCTTTAAGACATTTCTTAAACTTAACCTCTTTGACCAAGCTATTGATCATTTGCCCTAATAACTCCTTGTATGGCTCAGTGCATTTTGTTTTATAATGCCTCTGTGAAGCACATTGAGATATTGTATTTATATAGCACCTTAAAAATAAAGTTGTTGTGATTGTAGACCTTCAGCTGCACTTGTGCTCTACAAGACCTATGCTAATACCATTGTTCACCTGACACATGTTTCCTGCTCAGCCACTGCGACCCAAAAACATACTTGCTAGGACTCACTGTCATCTGTCAGGAAGATGTATTTTTCACCATAATCCCTTTGCCAATCCAGCAGGTTTACCTCTCTGATATGGTTGGCTGCACAGAACCCATATGCCAGCAACCAGCTGCACTCTCACAAGCTGCATTAAGGATAAAGCTACTTCGGTCATCTATTGAGAGCCTTCCTGAAAGGTCAAACTCTTAATTTTCAGACTTTAGGAAAGTGAGAAATAGAAATCACTTCATCAGAGTTTCTTAATTTAAGAATCTTCAAATGCTGAGAAGCATTTGACAATTTTTTTTCGAAGATTTATGGAGAAGCCTCAATTTGGCCACACCATAACATAGCACTGCATTTCTAAATGTTTCTTCAATTAATATGTAATAAACTGAAGAAAGGAAAGCAGCAATCAGCTTTTCTGAATTCAAGAAGAAAATGGGAAGATTTTAGCTGTTCCTCAACTACAATGATATACTTTTTTAGTAAAACAGATGATCAGTAAAATAAACAAATAAAAAGGGGTCAGCCACAATTATATGTGCTATACCCTATTGCATATTGGCCAAGAGAATTGCGGATTGAAATAATGTATTTAGTCTCAAAGCACCTCACATTGAGATAAGGCAGTGTAGTGGTTATGTTACTGGGAATGAGCTAAAATTTCACTATGGCAGTTTGTGAATATGAACTAATTTTCATTTAAAACTGGAAATAAAATTCTAGTGTTAGTAAAAGTGACCATGAAGCTGTCGGATTGTTGTAAATGTCCAACTAGTCCATTATAATCCTTCAGGGAAGAAAACCTGCTGTCCTTACTTGGACTGTAGTCCCATTCCTAATGTGATTGACTCTTATCTTCCTTCCGAAGTGGATCAAAGAATAGCACCTGAACTACATTGGTTCAAGAAGAAGACCTACCTCCACCACCTCACAGTACCTAAGGATGGGCAATAAACGCTGCCCCTGCTAGCCATGCCCGCAGCTGAGAATGAATTAAAAATGCAGTGGATTGCTTTGAAGTGAAGTCATTGTTATGTCGGCAAAAGCAGCAGCTGTTTTGCAGTCAGCAAGTTCCCATAAATAACATTGAGACGAAAGAGCAGTTAATCTGTCTTTCTGATGTTGGTTGAGGAAGAAATGCTGGCCTGGACAGTGGGAGAAGATTCTGCTTTTGTTACAACAGTAAGGTGAGGTCTTTAATGGCCATCCAATGTACTGGAGAAGCAGGCCGTGGTTTAAAATGTCATCTCAACTGAGCTGAAATAACAGGCCTGAAAAAAATTACTTTGTATTGACGAGCCCCAAAAAAATTGGAAGCTTCGCTTTCCCAAAAGTAGTTTTAGTTAAATTGGTTTAACCAATTTTGGTTAAATTGATATCACTCTTGCCTCTGAATCAAAATTTTATGGGTCCAAACCTTAGGTTAAAAACTTAACACAACCTGGATTGCCCTTTCTGCAGTACTGATGGAATACTATAAAGACAGAGATGTAATCTTTCAGAAAAGATTTTAAACTGATTGTTCAAGTGGAAGTAAAGTTTTCATCAGCACTCGTCAAAGAACAGATAATTGTCCTACCCAACATTTCTCCCTGAACAGAAAACAGATTAACCTCTTCTCATTTGCTCTTTGTGGAACCTTGTTTGATGTGTTCACTTGCATAACAACAGTGATTACACTTCAGAAGGCGATTCCTTGTTCGGTAAGATGCTTTGAGGTGTTCTGAAGATATGAAAATAGAAGTTATTTATTTTTGATAATTTGAATGCAGTATCACCAGCAACGTGAAAAGAAAGAAAGACATGCATTTATATAGAACCGTTTACAACCTCAGAACACCCCAAATCACCTTAAAACCAAAGAAGCACTTTTGAACTGGGGTCACTGATAATGGAGGAACCACAGCAGCCAACTTGCCCATGGTAAAGTCCCACAAACAGCAATGAGAATAAAGACATGGCTGTGTCAGCCATGACTCAGTTGGTAGCACCCTTGCCCCTGAGTCACAAGGTTCCGAGTTATCCCCAGTGTCTTGGCCATTATTTATCCCTCAATCAGTATCTCAAAAAACATCTGGTCATTATCAAATTGCTGTTTGTGGGAGCTTGCTGAGTCCAGGTTGGCTACTGTGTTTCCTACATTACAACAGTGACTACACTGAAAAGTACTTCTTTGGCTGTAATGTGCTTTGAGACGTCCAGTGATCATGTAAAGTGCTATATAAAAAGAAGTCTTTTTTTTTCTTAGTCTGTTTTACCAAAGTTGGAGAACTCCCCTACTCTTTGAATATTGTCACAGGATCTTATACATCCCTTTGAGGGAACAAATGCCCCCAGTTTAACATCTCATCCAAAAGAGACACATTCAATAATGCTCTACTCTCTTAGTGGTACCCTGGAGTGTCAACCTGGATTATGTGATGAAGTCTCTAGTGTGGGACTTGAACCAACAATCTCTGTCTCAAAGGCTATATTGCTGCCACTGAGCCAAATGAAATAAATGATTATATTCTATGTATCAGTAACATAGTCAACACATAAGAGAAGATATTAGAAATATTCCTAATATATATGTGAATACCATTCCTAGATTAATGAAATCCAAAATGATTAACCTTTAGAAATTAAACCCATTAAAGGTGGATCTGATAATCTTATATTTCTCTTGTAAAAATAAAAAGATATTTTGCCCCATCTCTCCTGAGGGCACTGACTTCTGAAGAGGTACAAATATGCAAGTGCCTCTAGCTTTCAAGTACTTTGTCTGAGAGACCATTCTTCTTGTGAACTCAGATAATAAATGTCAGTAGCTATTTAGGAGTAACGGAACAAAAAAAATTGTTGTATTTGATGGTGTTGCTGGGGAGGGAGTATCTCAGCATCCTGTCATCACCCGGCCTCCAGAAACGTTTTCTAGCAATGGTCACTGGTAACAATGAGGGGAAAGAGCTCTGGTTGATTTTTTTTATTCAGTCCTACCCCAGAGTTGCTGATATCAATTATAGCAAGAGCCCTAGTTCAGTCAAATTCATCTAACTCAGCACATAGCAGGGATGGAATATTCAACCTTCTAGGTCTGTATGGCTCAGTACCGCACCACAATGTGCATTTATCATCATGTCATCAAGGTTGTTGGTTTATATTTCTATTTATTAAAACAGTTTGAGATTTGAAACTTCCTTGCAGTAAATAGATGATAAAGTGGTATGTCATTTAAAGAGTATATTTGTGTTACATCATGTGTGAACTGAATATTAACTTCTAAAATTACACAGCAAATGAGGCAACATGAAAATCTAGTTTGGCAGCCTTTTAAGCCATTGCTTTTGGTGACAACATTTTGTACTAGGCGTAATTGTCTAATGTTTGCTGCAACATCCAATTGTTGAAGAATACTGCCATTATTTCAAAAGAATAAAAATGTTGACCACTGTTTACTACCACTTCGTGATAACCAACAGGGCAGCCTGCTTCTGGAACTTACCCACTGCCATTTGGCCACATGACACAGCAGCAAATATGTGTTGGGCTGCATGAATAGGTTTGCCACAATGGTAAGTCCACATGTGTTTTAATTACATTGCACATGACAGGACTGGATTGGCAATCTTCCAGTGAAATGGATCTGAATAGATTGCATTTAACATTATTCATTAGTTTACATTTCACAAAACCACAAATTCCTGATTTGTATTTTTGTTCTATACCCCCAGCAGAGGATTGGAAGTTGATGTACAGGGGGCATAAAAATTAATGGATGTTGATGAAGGAGGGCAGATTAGGATAAAGGCCTCAAATGTCTGGATGAGTTAGAGTTTGTGTAAGGTTCAGCAAGAGCAATCAGCAAGGATTTAAGGTTTTAAGGTGAAGTGTGTTTGAGCATTCCAAAGGGTGAGCGTAATCAGAGGCCACTCTGGAGCTAGAGGCAAGTAGTCCTGACATGGAACCAGATGTGAACTTTAAAGCTAAGATCAGTGTTGGAAAGAATAGTACTGTTGCCAACTTTTGGTTTCAATGTGAAAATGTGGCTGGGGAGGAAAACAAAATTGGTATCTGAGGCATGAAATATCTGGCAGGAGCTGAATAGGATAGTTTCAGCCATGATAATGTTCTGGCTTAACGTTTAAAACATTAAAGTTTACACAGAAATTGCTGGATTTTTTTACTCTGGGGCAAGATTATCTGGGTATGACTGAAGTCCATTCACTCAAAGAACAAATTTCAGGCAAAGACCTAGTATTCACAGCAAGCCTTATTTTCCCACCCTGTACGGCTACATTTCAGTTGGAACAGATTCCAATCAAAGAAGGTTCCTCGTATATTGGCAGTGCCATCGAATGATAGGGACAAGATCCACAGTGGTGAAGGACACTAATGTAATCATATGCAAACAATTGCACAGACCAAAGATAGTAATCATTCTGGTAGTAGCAACAACATCTTGCATTTATGTAGTGCCTTTAACATATTAAATTGTCTTAATGCACTTCACAGGAATGTTATCAATTTAAATTTTACACTGAGCCACATGAGATATTAGGACAGGTGATCAAATACATAGGTTTTAAGGAATATCTTCAAGGAGGAGAGGTAGAAGGTTGGAACGGTATAGGGAAGGAATTCTAGAGCTTTAGGGCCTTGGTAGCTGAAGACATGAGCTCCAAGATGGAGAGATGACATCAGAGATGCACAAGAGGCCAAAACTTGAGGAGCAAAGAGTGTTATAGAGCTGGAGGAGGCTGCCAAAATCAAGAGAGGCAAAGCCATGGAACAATCATATCACCTCAAAAGTGAACAATAAACATTCAGACAGCATTGTCTAAAAAGTTGTCCTTGAGTCTTATCTAATTTTAATTACTGCAAAATGGCAGTTTCCTCTCAAGTGACACATGGACACATATGAAACAAAGCTGCTGTAAACATTTAATTTGGCATGCTCTACAACATGTATTCACAAGAAAAATGGGTTAAGATGAGTTGCAGGCACTCAGTCGTGAGCAACCGTGTTTATCAGCTTATTGAAAAAAATGTATATTTTCCTGTTGTGGCTACCTCGTGCAATGAATAGGTAGGTGAAACATAAACAGGATGCAGAGGTTCCTTTGAATCCTGCTCACCCGTAGCACCTGAGACAGGTGTTGCTACTGTGCAAAGGTTAGCATTGAGCCTCATTAAAATATCAACTACTTGCTTATATATGACAAGTTGCAATGATACTGTAACTTCAGGCAATGGAAGAAAATATGGTGCCTTTTCTGTGAAATAATTGTCAACGTTCAGTGCTCAAAAGTCAGCATAGGTATCAATAATCATTCGGTGTATCCTCCATTTATTCAACAAATGAGTGACCTTTTCAGTTTAGCAAATGGAATAAACAACACAAGATTTGTTGTCTGAAAGGCAATGTTGTATACTGCTATCCCTCAGACTCTCATTTGCAGCCTTTTTGCGTTTTTATATTTTCTCAAAGCTATTATGGCAATTGCTCCTTTGAGCATTCTCTCATGCACCCTAAGCTCTAAATATATGAAGTTTCCTCCTCCCAGATCCTCATTGCATGGAATTCAAGACTCATTGCATTGCAATTTTATATAAATTATTGTTTCACAGGACCTCAAAACTGACATTTCTGACCTCTGTAGGTCTTCCTTTCCTCTTACAATCTACAAGCCTTTCTAATCTCTTTAAAGCTGTTTTTTCCAGTACCCACAATTCTCCCTCTAAGGCTTGGTTCTGAGAGACCCTAGAATCATATTGTCCAGTGCTCTTGTCATCAACATAGCTGCAATATTGTATCTGCCCCTATTGTGACAACATAACAATTGCTTCTCCCTTCACTGCAATTTCAATTTACTACTTGGAATCATATTTCAGCCTTATTCTGTAGTGGAAGAATCTTTAGAAGGATAGGCTGATAGGGTTAGATGAAGAAGGGGAGGAGGAGGTTTGTTTGGAGCGTAAATACTGGCATCTGTCTGCCAGCCAGGAAACGGTGTCCAAAGTTCTATTCCAAAAAGCCAGTTGGTGAAGAATGATACCAGAACCAATCTTTACTCAGTTTTACATTTATTTACAAAGTGAAACACAGTTCAGTTTTGGTAGGTGTCTCTTTATATGTGCTCAAGTGAAACCACAATAAATGCCCTCCATCTGCATACAATTAAACACAATTGATATACAATTAACATTCAACAATTTAAGTTGGGTCCTGTGGTTCATTGCAGCAGGAGCTCCAGCAAACCTTCACTTTCGGATTTCCAGGTCACGAATTTTTCTTGCCCAAAAGAGTTTGGTATTGGACAACTCGTCGCTGCCTTGAACGGTTGCTCTTTCAATGCCTTGATTGGCTATTCGATCAGAACACTCCAATTAGATAATCGGAGATTCCAGGAATGTGCTCAGCTTCAACACACTTTTATGCATGTGGGGGTCTAATGAAATTAAAAAGAAATTATCTTTTACCAAACCGTGCAGAAAACGCGCTGAAAAAAAATCGGTGACTTTGATTTAGATGTCAAATGTTTGCAAAAGATTTGGGCTAATGGTGCTGGTGGTGGAAATATTTTCCCATGGGTTATTTTTTAGGAGTTGAAGGGGTCAGAGAGGCAGACAGAGTGGGAAAGGAGGGAGAAAGACATAGTGGGAAAGGAGCAGGAGAAAAAACGAGTGGGAAAGGAGGCGGTGAGAGAGACAGAGTAGGAAAGGAGAGAGAGACATAGGCTGGAATTTTACCCTCCCCTCCCCTGGTGGATTATGAGGTTGGGGTGGTAGTGTGAAATTGCCTGGATGGGATTACCACCACCGCAATCTGATAGCGATTTTTGCTGGGATGGGCAGGACCTCAGACTGGAAGCCTGCCCTTTGCCAATTAAGGCCCTTAGATGGCCACAAAGTTATTTTCCCACCCAACCTCAATTTTTAGGCTGGTGGGCAGATGACAGCTTGTGGGGTTGGGGTTGGGGGTGGGGTGGTGGTGTGGGGAAACGTGAAAATAAACTAAGTTGGATCTCAGGCGGGAAGTACAGGGTGGCGCCTCCATCAGAAGCCCTTTTCTGACTGGGCTGCCCTCCCCTTAAGGCCTAGTGACCTCAGAACCAATCCCACAGACCCTGATCGCATCCCCTGGCGACCCTCAAGGCTGTCCCTACCTGCTCCGGCCTGGGACCCCTGCCACATATCTGTCTTCCGGTCCCCAGAACTTAGTGCCAGGCGGCTCCCTGCAGTGCTTCTTCTGGCCACTGCTGCACTGTGCCTGGCGGGACTGGCAAGCTGCTGACCAATCAGGCTGGCCAGCAGCTCTCCAAGGTGGGACTTCATCCCAAGTGAGGGGCAGAAGTCCCACCTATGCCAATCAATGCTCATTTGAGCGTAACAAGGCATCAGAGCTGCTGGTGTCGGTCGGGATGTGTTTCCCGCTGACTCTTCGGATGGGAGACCCTGCCATCCTAAAAATTCAGCCCATAGTGGGAAAGGAGACAGTGGAAATGGGGAGAGAGAGATAGTGGGAAAGAAGAGAAGGGGGGGGGTGGGGGAGAGAGTGAGCGAAACAGTGGGAAAGGAAGAGAGAGACAGTGGGAAGGGGGAGAGATGCAGTGGGAAAAGGGAGAGAGAATGAAAGAGAGTAGGAAAGGAGAAAGATGGCGGGAAAGGAGAGACGGGGAGGAAGAGAGAAACAAAGTGGGAAAGGAGAGAAAGAGACAGTTGGGAAAGAGAGAGTAGGAAAGTGGGAGAGACAATGTGGGAAAAGGGGTAGAGTGAGATACAGAGTAGGAAAGGGAGGAGGATGAGAGAGACAGAATAGGAAAGAGGAAAGAACCACTCTGTCTCTCATGCGCCTCCCTTTCCCACAGTTTATCTCCTTTTCCATTCTGTCTCTCTCCCTCTTCTCCCTTTCCCACTCCATCTGTCTCACTATACCCCTTTAACTCCTTTAAAAATAACCCAAGTAACCTCCAAAAATTTCCACCACCAGCACCATTATCCCCAACCCCCAATTCTGCCACAAACATTCCGCGTTCAAATCAAAGTTGCCAGGTTTTTCTTCCAGCGTGATTCCCATACAGTGTAGTAAAAGGCAATTTACTTTTAACTTCTTAGACCCCACGCGCATTCACAAAAGTGTATTTAAATTGAGCACGTCCCTGGAATCCCTGATAAGCCAATTGGAGCATTCTGACCGAATGGTCAATCAGGGCACTGAAAGGCGAACCAATCAGAGCAACAAAGAGCTATCAATGCCAAACTGATCTGGGAAAGAAAAAAATCACTTCCAGGCCACTATACCCCACCATGCCCTGCCCCTAACACTCCTTCCCACCTCCCCTTAACTATCGACACCACAGGTATCGCCAATAAATATAACAAAGTACTGATGGTGGGAGATTTCACGATGACAATGTATCTTCCATCAAGATATGCTAATTACCTAGACAATTTTTGATCCTGTCACTTTGAAATCATGTCTTCAATAATGATCATACATTCAGCAGAATCACAAACAAAGCAGGGGAATTATTTGCAATCAGAAAGAAAGTACTTCTCAATGTTGTATCATTCTGTGGTCTGGAGAATATGAAACAACCAAATTTGTGAAATGACTGAAAGGTGTTTGAAATGGAAATTTATACTCTGAAGGTTTTCAGTGCAGCTTGGTTTACAATGTCCACATGACTACAGAAGATCAAATCAAGAAGTGTTTCTCTAGTGGGAGGATGGGATACAAATTTTTATTTGAAATTTTGATTGTTTTCAAAATATTCTTACAGATATGATACAAATATGGCAGATAGAGATTAAATAAGGGACTGGTTAGCTCAGTGACTAGATGGCTAGCATGTGGTTCAGAATAATGCCAAAAGCATGGGTTTGTTTCCTGTTCTGACTGAGGCAGACTTGGGACCTGCTTCCTTGCCCTATGCCTGAGAATGGAAGGTAAAGACAAACCAGCACTGACAAAAAAACTGCCAGGAAAATGGCTCATGATGAAGCAGCAACAGGTAATGAGCCAAAGACCTGCCTTTGTGCTGAACACACATGGCATGAAGAGATCAAATATAATTTTATATCAGTAGTACATTGAGCAACTCCTATATTTGCCAATTAACCACCACCTCACCTACCGCCCCACACAACCACACCCCCACCACCACCCCATCACCATCATGGAATTGTCAGTATCAGCATCATCACAGATTAACCATTGACCAGAAGCTTAACTGGGCCAGTCAAAACAATGTGTCTATAAAATCAGAGCAGAGGCTGGGTGTTCTGTTGAGTGGCTCTCTCCATCTTCTACAAGGCTCAAGTCTGAATGCAGTGGAATATATAAGCACAAAATATAAAAAAATAGGAGTTGGAATTTGCCATTTGGCCTTTCCAGCCTGGACTGCCATTCAATAAGATCATTGCTGATCTCCTTAACTCCAGCCTCCCACACTAGCCCTTAATTCCCTTAGCACCAAAAATCTATTGACCTTGATTTTTGAATATACTCAATGACTCAGCATCCACAGCTCTCTGGGGTAGAAAATTCCAATACTCACTTGGCCAGATGTGGCTGCAATTTCATTCAAGGAACTTGACACCATCCAGATCAGAAATGTCCGCTCCCCTGCTTCTGTATCAGTTACACCACCAGCATGCTCCAACAGCAGTATTTGCTAGCTACAGAATGCACTTCTCAATTTGCTTTGGCAGCACCTCTAAAGATGGGAACACCATCACCTCCAGGTTGCAAACCATCCTGACATCCATTGCCATTCCTTGTCGTTCATGTCCCAAAAGTAATTTTTTCCCAATTCATAATGAACATGGGCCCAGTTCACAAAACTGTGCCAGGTTCTGAAATAATTGTCAGTCACATTCTGAGAGACTGTAAAGTGGTTGGGTGGGAAGTTGAAAAATATCCCATTACTACAACAGGAAATGCTTTTCTGAGGTACATTGCTGGACAGAGAATACATTATACTATGATGTACCCAAACTGCAAGTTTACTTGATGCTGACATTGGGTAACTGAAATGGAAACATGTTCCATTCCACACTACTGGTGTCCCCCACATTAACGTGGAGGTAATTCTCTAAATTTATAAAAATATTCTTGTAATCTTTGTAATTTAAGTGTTTGATCGATACTGCATTTGAAACAATGATGAAATTACATGTTCTAAACCTCTTGATCTCAGAGAATTAACATCATACCGGTTGAAATCGTATGACTTGTGCAAGTATGGTTGCAGATTTATTCAAGTTTTTGGAATAAATATTTATAGAAATGATGAATTGAAAGCTAACACACCAATGTATGTACTCAGACTACCGCCCCCCCCGGCCCCGCCTTGTCATCTGCTAGGAGACGGAGATAAAAAGTAATGAAAATTTGCCAACTTGTCCAATCCATACATTTTGTTTTAAATTTGTTCATGGGATTTGGGTGTTGCTGGCTAGGCCAGCATTTATTGCCCATCCCTAATTGCCCTTGAGGACTGAGTGGCTTGCTGGAGTCAACCACACTGCTGTGTGTCTGGAGTCACATGTAGGCCAGACCAGATAAGAAAGGCATATTTCCTTCCCTAAAGTGAACCAGATGGGTTTTTATAACAATCAGCAATGGCTTTATGGTTTATCATCGGACTTTTAATTCCAGATTGTTATTGAATTCAAATTTCACCACCTGCCATGGTGGGATTTGAACCCAGGTCCCCAGAGCATTACTCTGGGTCTCTGGAATACTAGTCCATGACAATGCCACAGCATGCCCCAGGAGCTTAGCTTGTTACATTTCTCAAAAAAAACACATTTTACCACAGCCGTAATAAATAATTTGGAGAAAACCAAAGGTAGTGTGGATTCTGAGTTCTGAGATGAGTCTATCATCTATCCGTGGTCACAGAGAGGACAACATAATAACATACTGCACCCGCATTGGATTGACTTGGTGAGGGCAACTTCCAGTGATCAGGACCCCGAAATTGAAGGAAAGGCTAGGGATGTGGGGATCCTGCTGAATTTAATTTTTATTCTTTTGTTTCCCACCGGGTGTGAAAATCAGCACCAAGAGGCTTGCAGACAGTGACCCTTGGGAACAGACCCTGGCAATTGTGATCTCAGGAGAAGCTTCAGATTTGGTGGGGGGTGGTTGATGCCAATCGTGGCAGGGGCTGAAGAGAGGCCACAATTGGAAAAACCATCCAGGGGAAGCATTCCTATTCTTGGCCCACAAGGAGTGTATAAAAAACACTTGCCTTCTGTAGTCAGCAACACACTTCTCCCCTTCACTGCAAAACTCAAGGTAGCAGGAGTAAAATTTAAATCAGGCTCTCAAATGCACAATGATTCAAATATGTTAATGAAGTGTCCCACCTTTCCAGGACAGTCACACAGCCTGAAATGCACTGCCATAAAAATGGCAACAGGTGTGTACATGTAGATTGGGGACACGTTCCCTGTTTAGAGTTTAACACACACCACACCCGCTCCCAACCTTCTTTCTCCCCACATCACGGGAGGTAACATTGCCTATGTCCCCCTACTTAACAATATTTATTTCCTAAAATGTACAAAATGTGGTATATCTAATGTTAAGGCTTCACCCATACTTTGGGTGAGGGCTTTACTGAGCGTACGCTATAAAATTTATTCAATCATTTATTTCCTACCCTCCAATTTGGATCTTATCTTTATTTGCAAATCCCTCCATGCATCTATCTGACCTCTCTAATTTCCTCCAGGTTTTCAACCCTCTGAGATGTTTGCGTTCCTCCAGTTCTGGCCTGTCACACCTGCCCGAGCATCATCTCTCTATAATTTGGGGAGGTGTGTGGCATAGCAGTAGTGTCATTGCACTAGTATTCTAGAGATCCAGGGTAATGCTGTAATATGGGGCGGGGGGGTGGGGTGGTGGGCAGAGGAGGGCGGAATCTGGGTTTGAATCCCACCACAGCTGATGGTTAAATTTGAATTCAATAAAAATCTGAAATTAAAAGCCTAATGATGGCTATGAAGCCATTGCTGATTGTCGTAAAAACCCTTCTCGTTCATTAATGTCTTTTAAGGAAGGAAATCTGCCATCTGGTCTAGCCTACATGTGACTCCAGGTCCACAGCAATGTGGTTGACTCTGAAATGCCCTCTAAACAAGGGCAATTAGGGCTGGACAGTAAATGCCAGCAACCCCCACATCCCATGAATAAATAAATAAATAAACACAGCTATGCCTTCAGTTACCTTGGCTCTAAGCTTTGGAATTTTCTTCCTGAACCTCTCACCTCTGTCTTTCAGATGCTTCTTACACCTACGTCTTTGGCTAAGCTTTTGGTTACCTGAGCTGATATCTCCTTATGTGGTTCAATGTCACATTTTGTTTGATAATACTCTTGTGAAGTGCCTTGGAACATTTTACTTCATTAAAGCCACTGTATAAATGCAAGTTATTGTTGTTGATGAAACTGATGCCAGCAGCCGACGTGGCAATTTTCCATACGTGAAATACCCTCCTCCACCCCCCTCAACCAGCTTATATTTCACCACATTTCCCTATTTTCTTAGTTCTGATGAAGAGTCATATGGACTCGAAACATTAACTGTATTCCTCTCCAAAGTTGCTGTCAGACCTGCTGATTTTTTTCCAGCTATTTTTGTTTTTGTTCTATATGTGAACCTTGACAGTGAGTGTCAGAAGGACATTTAGTCACAGGAGGCATCACAGCCTTTCCCATCCTTAACCACGTGTAGTTTGTCGATGAGCAACAATCTGCAGAATGAGCTCCGAATCTTTTTTTCTTAAGAAAAGTTCAGGGTTGAGAAAAGTTGATTCTTATTGTGAAGAATTATCTTCTGACCAAATTTCTGACCTAGGGCACTAAAGACCAATTGCTGCTTCTAACTCAACACAAAGTTTAATCACTAGAAATAATGAACTTGTATTTTATATACAACTGTATCACATCTCTCAAAAAAAATCCCAAAATCTTCATGCAGATTTAATTGCTTTATGCAATTGCTACCTTGAGCAAATACAAAAGGAATTAGAGCAGAGCAAGGTGCCGCAAATGTGAATGAGAGTAATGGCCTATTAATCATTTTTTGGTGGTGTTCTGAGAGAGGATTATTGGCCAGATTACAGGAACTCCTCACTCTTCTTTGACTAGTGTCACATTCACTGCACCACTGACAGGCAAGACTTTGGTTTAACATCTTGTCTAAAAGATGATAGTTTTGACCATGAAGCACTCTCGCTGTATTGTAATGAAGTGTTAGTCTAGACATTCAATGAATGGAGGATACTGGTTGAATGCAATCAAATTATAAGTCAGTGATAAGAATCATGGGCTTCAGGTGAATGCTTTTGCTTATCATTTGAACTACAAGATCAAATTATTGTCTTACATTCATTGACAGCCATTAACCACAAAATAAAAGCAAAATACTGCGGATGCTGGAAATCTAAAACAAAAACAGAAAATGCTGGAAAAACTGAAGAATGGTCATACAGACTCAAAAAGTTAACTCTGTTTTTCTCTCTCCACAGATGCTGTCAGACCTGCTGAGATTAACCTACAAAAGACTGCAGAACCAATGCAATTTATTTGCATGTGAGATTCAATTTTCTATATACAATCCTCACCACTTATATGGGGGTGCTAATATGATTTGCCTGTTATATGCGTTGAAAGTGTTCCATTTAAAGCTATTTAATCTCCTATCACTGACTATACTTAAAGTATCCTGTATTTAAAGTATGAGGAGGCGCTGATGGAACTCAGCACTCTAATTCTTACTGTGGTATAATGTACACCATAGTAATGTTCTACATTCACAAAGTGTGAATTTGCTTGGTTCATAGTGCTAATATTTAAATAAGAACAGTAGTCTGACATCAAAAATGTTCAAATTTAGACCAAGACTCACTATAATGAAAAGAATATACACAGATGTTAGGTGCAATTTTGTTCCTGTTTGCGCCTAGTACTTAGAGCTGTGTCTAAGATGACATTTTGCAAACGCTTGCCCCAAATAACTCAGCTGATTAAGGCAATAAATAGCAGAGCTTCACAGATTAGGAAGATAACATCCCTGGTCTCCGCTGGGTTAGAGGATCTTAGTTGAGGCAGCAGTTGGGGACTTGACACCATGAGGGAGGGGAAAAATTGGTTAAGGTTTCTCTTTGGGAGTGTTGTTTTTTGAGGGCAAGGTTTTTCTTGACTGATTGTTTTCCTGAATCACGCACCTTCCTTGGAGCAGGTTGGAGGGGTTGGGCGGGTGGGGGTTGGGGGTGGGGTGGGGGGGAGGTGCGGTGGGGTTGGTGGAGCGAAAAGCTCTCAAATCTTCAACAAAGCTACTCTGAATCTGCCCACTGGGAAGCCAGAAGAGCAGCATTCCACACACACCTCCTGCCGTGTTATTTATAACATTTAGTGATTATTGAAGCTTTGACCACCTGCTCTCCTCTCCCTACTCAGAGATTGGCTCAGTAGCGCTATTTTGAATAAGATCAGCAGCCCAACATTTGGAAAATGTTCGAGTATTTTCTTAATTCTGTTTCTCTTTTCTGAAGATGATGATTCTTACTGGATAATGGTCACACACATTTCCTGACTGTATAGCAATATGAAATCGGCACTCTGGCTTATTCTTCCATCCCCTAAGGCCATTGAGCATCCCCAACTGCTTCTTGAATAAAATAATTAAACTCAGCACAGGCTAGGGATTGAGCCTGTGATCTTTCTGCTGTCTACAGCCCTGCTAGTGAATGTGTTATTCAGCTGAACTGTTGGGATGAAGATTTTGCAAAATGTCATCTTAAATGCATGGCTAAAAATCTGCTAGGTTTGTTGCAACTAAAAACACTAGACATAAACAGGAACAAAATTACACTTCACATCTGTGCATTTTTACATTCCTTATTATAACTATGTGAGTAGATGCAAATTTGAACGTTTCTGGCGTCATTCAACTGATTCTGATTTAAATGTTAGTGCCGAATCCAACATGTTAACACTTTGTGAGTCAGCATTAATGTATATAGAAAATAACGAGTCAGGTGTAAATTCATAGCATTGGCTCCACACTATTTTGTAGATTAGTGGTGGGTGATGAAAACAATGCAGTGACTTAGTCATTATAGCCCATGTCCTGTGAAAGAGTTTTAAAAAATCATCCTGATTACACATTTTCACATTTACTACGGGATTTTCGATGGTGAGATGATGTGTATTTTTTAGAGAGTTAGGAATATGTTTCATTGTTGAGACCTGACCACCCAACACAGTTTACAAAATAAAGTTTGTACCAATAAAGCTTTCATTTGTCTTCTATTATCTCTTTAGAACATGCTTCAACAGATATGCCATTGGTAACACAAAAAGTTGGCAACTCTCTCCTTCACCAACAGCATTTTGGCCTGTAATTGTACTATGCTACAGTAAAGTGAATTGACTCTATTCTGATTTTCACCCTTCCTTTTGATGGAAGTATCTTATCTCCACTGTACACTCTCTCCCAATGGCTTCACTTAAATTAGAAACGCTACATGACCTTGAAATTACGCTGCACAATATTAGTACATGAATACTTAATACCTTCATGTGTAATTGCTTCGCCCTTTTAATGGAGGAAATAATTTGTTAATTTTGAATGGTTTAATACTTCAGTTCAAACAGCAGAAATAGAAGTTTCATACAGATGCATTATGTGTACATTGCAGATTGTAATTTCAAGGCCCTTATGAATGGAAAGCATGACCAATTTTATCATTCAGTGGCATGCTATTTTGATTTATCAAAAAGGGACAGATTTGTTGGGTCTAATGTTTTTCTGTTCCAAGAAATCCTAATGTTCTATTGAATTATACGACACCATCTTCCAGGTTACTTAGTAGCTGTTCTGGATTCTTCAAAGTATGGTCAGTTGCTCAAGAGTGCCTTAGGCCGAAATGCCCACGTTTCGACTTTGTGTGTCAATTCACTAGGTGCATTATGTGGAGTTTCAGGGCCACAAATAAGTTTGAATCAATATTCCCAGTAATTTCCACGTGTCTCACATTTCTGATAGTAACAGGTTCTGGTATTCTGGTGGAGGATTACTCCACCGATTGTGAGAAAACAGTACTCAAAACTGCTTTCCAAAAGCCCATAAAATTCAAACATGACAGCTAGTAAGAAATGTACGAATAATTCCCTGTAGGATGTGAGAGTTGGAGAATCAATGCTATGATGCGTTACCCCCATTTCCAACTCACAGTGTCTGGACTGTGAGACTGCAGATTACCCCTAACAAGTGTAAATAAGCCTATAACCTAGGCTTTTTGGCTGGGTTTTCAGGATTGAATTGCTGTAAATGGCAGGGAGCCAGGGTTTGAACACACCTCCTTTAGACTAATATTTCTCACTGCACAGTACACAGAACTTACAGTAAGGAAACAGGCCATTCGACCCATCAAGTTCATATGTTTTTGTGCTCCACAACAGCTTCCTCTCACCTTAATTCATCTCATCCTATCAACATATCCTCCTATTCCTTTCTTCCTCATACATCTAGATTCCCCTTGAATGCATCTATGAGATTCACCTCAACCCCTTTGTATAGTCATGCGTTACACTTTTCCAATTTGAACCCGCCTTTCTCAAAGATGCTGAGTCATGCTGGTATACAACTTGACAGCTGCTGGGGGCTCTTTGGTAGAACAACAACAGCTTATTTTTATATAGTACTCGTTAGGAGCATTTTAAAACAAGGTATGACACTGAGCCACATAAAGAGGTATTAGTTCAAATAAAAGCCTGGTCAAAGAATTAGGTTTTAAGCAATGTCTTAAAGGAGGAAAGCGAGGTGGAAAGGTATAGGTAGGGTTTTCCAGATCTTGGGATATGGTCAATTGAAGGTACTGCCACCAGTGGTGGAAAAATTAAAATTAGGAATGCACAGGAAGCCAGAATTAGAAGAGCACAGATATCTCGGAGGGTTGTGAAGCTGGAAGGGATTACAGAGATGGGGAGGGGCAAGCCATGAAGGAATTTGAAAACAAGAAGGGAAATTTTAAAACCAAGTTGCTGCTTGACTGGGAGCTAATGTAGGTCAGTGAGCACATGGGTGATAGGGGAATGGAACTTGCTGCGAGCCAAGATATGGGCAGCAGAGGTTTGGATGAACTCTTATGGAGTGTAGAATGAGGGAGACCAGCTTGGATTACATTGTAATAGTCGAGTTGAGACAAATTTTTGATTGAGAAGGGAGTCAAATGTTATAGGGGATAGGTAGGAAAGTGAAGTTAAGGTCACCAGCAGATCAGCCATGATATTACTGAATGGCCGAGCAGGATTGAAGGATGAAATGGCCTAATCCTGCTCCTATTTCTTATGTTCTTATAAGTCCAGAGGTAATAAAGGCATGGATAAGGGTCTCAGCAGCAGATGAACTGAAACAGGACAAAGTTGGGTGATGCTACAAAGGGGACAAGGCCATTTTAGTGATGGTGTGGTTAGGAGGTCAGAAGCTCATCTCAGGAACAAATGTGACACAAAGGTTGCGAACAGATTGGCTTAATCACAGGCTGTTTCCAGAGAGAGGGATGGAACTGGTAGCTAGGGAACGGAGTTTGGAATGGGGTCATCCCAACCTCTGCTGCCTGTATCTTAGCTCACAGCAATTCCCATTCCCCTGTCATCCATGTACTCACTGACCGACATGAGCTCCCAGTCAAGCAACATATTGATTTTAAAATTCTCGTTTTTTTTTTCAAATTCCTCCATGGCCTTGGCCCTTCCCATCTCTGTAATCTCTTCCAGTCCCACAACCCTCCAAGATATATGTGCTAGACAAGCTGTTTGATAATTTAGAGATAGCAGAGGAGTTGAGGGAGGGAGTGGTGAGGTAAAGCTGGGTGGCGTCAGCATACATGTGAAAACTAATATTGTGCCTTCGGATGATGATGTTGAGTGCTTGTAGATGAGGCATTGAAATGGCAAAGAACAGACCCTTGGAAGACACCAGAGGTAACAGTGCAGAAGCACAAAGAGGAGCCATTGCCAGTGATTCTCTGGCTTTGATTAAATAGAGAAAAATGGAACCACATGAGAACAGTCCTGCCCAACTGGATAACAGGGGAGAGGTGTTGTAGAAGGTTGGTGTGGTCAACCATGTCAAAGGCTGCAGATGGGTCAAGAAGGAAGAGTAAGGAAAGTTTACCTTTGTCACAGCCACATAGGATGTCATTTGTGACTTTGATAGCTGTTTTGGTATAGTGGCAGGGGCAGAAACCTGATTGGAGGGATTCAAACATGGAGTTATGGGAGAGATATGGAATTGGATTTGGGAGGCAGCAAGGATTCTGGAGAAAAATGGGAGGTTGGAAATGGGATGGTAGTTTGTAAGGACAGTGGGGTAAAGGGTTGTTTTCTTTTAAGGAGAGGGATGATGACTACAGATTTAAAGGAGAGAAGGACAACACTTGAAAAGAGAGAATGATTGATAATATTAGCCAACATGGGAACCAGGAGGGAAAATGGGCTCATCAGTAGTTTAGCGGAAACAGGATTGATGGGACAGGAGGCAGGTCTCATCATGTGCTCAGAGAAGCACCTTAACCAAGACACTGTTCTTGGGGTATGGAGTAGGCTTTGTTGGAAGATTATTTGACTGTGGGGGCATCATACCTAAGGTCAATCTTTTCCTAACTCGACCTCTACACAACCAAATTTCTGGTGCTCAAACTAATGGCATGGGGCCAGATCCAAAACAATCAGCTGCTCTAATCCACGTGCCATTGTTAGGAGAAAGAGTGGATATTTTTGAAGAGGGTTACTGAATCCCTCTCCCCAACCTGCTAAACTGTGTCGAAGAATCATAACAAAAAAAAGAGAAAAGGAATCACAAAAAATAAAACAAAAATTATATTCTGCCTGCTTAATACATGAGTCTTCATTTCAGATTTTTCTGCTTGTACTAATTTAGCTTAACTTGCAGAATTATATAAGTTATGTGCATAACCTTCAAATTTATGTTTTATCATAGACTTGCTCTTCTGATCTGACTGTCAGATCAATGAGATTTAAGACAGCTGACTGTACTATTTTTGTGAAATGCAAAACTTAAAATGCAGAACGAAAAATTGATTGATTAATTTGAAGAGTTGTGAATCAACCAGATCCACTGCTACAGCGCTAAATTGATTCTGTCATTTTAGTGCTCATCAATTCCTGCTTAATTTCATAGCATTAGCATTGGAGACTTTAATACAATTAAGACAGTTGTAAAATTAGTCAATCTTCAATGAAATGAGTGAGAAGATCAGTTTCACATTGCAGTCTGTTAATGCAAGCATTTACATTCCTATACTGCTAAGCAATATCAGGGAAAAAAAGCAGGACAAAATATTGAAGCCAGCTGCTTTTATTAGTTTTTGTGAAGATAGTGTTGCCTAATCCCAGTTTGCAGGTTCTATTCAGGAGGGAGAGAACCCAGAGTAAACTTGCTGGATGTGGTCAAGCCGGACTGAGTGAAATTAAAATGAGTCTTCCCAGCAGCTGACCTTAGCTCAATTAAAATGTCTCATCAGCTGAGCTTATGTTAATTTTAATGGGTGTTAGGTATCACTAGCATTCACCGTGTGAGCTTTGAATAGTCTTAGCAACCTAACAACAACTTGTATTTATATAAGTCTTTCATACAGTAAAATATCCCAAGGCATTTCACAAAAGCATTATGAAACAAAATAAGACACTGAACTACAAAAGGAAATATTAAAGCAGATGACCAAAAGGTTGGTCAAAGAGGCAATGTTTAGGCAGCGTCATAAAGGAGGAAAGAGAGACAGAGGTTTAGAGAGGAAATTCCCAAGCTTAGAGCTTTGGCAACTGAAGGTTATCAATAGTGGAGCAATTAAAATCAGGGATGCCCAAGAGGCCAAAATTGGTGGGATGCAGAAATCTCAGAGGGTTGTGGTGCTGGAGATTACAGAAATAGGGAGCAAGGAGGACATGGAGGTATTTGAAAACAGGTTGAGAATTTTATAATTGAGGCATTGCTTAATGAGGAGCCAGCATAGGTCAACAAGCACCAGGGGTGATGGATAAATGGAATTTGATGTGAGTTACGATGTGGACAGCAGAGTTTTGGGTGATCTCAAGTTTATGGACAGTAGAATATGGAAGGCTGGCTGTGACTGCATTGTCTAGAGGTAACAAATGCATGTTTGAAGGTTTCAGCAGCAGATAAGCTGAGGCAGGGGCAGAGTTGGGCAAAGTTACGGAGAAGGAAATTAGTGGTCTTAGCGGTGTAGGTATGTGGTCTGAAACTCACCTTGGGGTGAAATATGACATTGAGGGTACAAGCGGTCTGGTTCATTCTCGGTTGCCAGGTAGCGAAATGGAATCAGTAGTTGGACAACAGAGCTTGCGGTGGTTAAGAGAAACTTGAATATTTGCTAAAGCATCATGTGACATTGATATTCTCATTGTCGCATTTGCTCTCCACAGAACTCAACTTAAAAGCAGCTAGCTTCAATATTATGTCTGCTTTTGTCTGATATTGTTTAGAAAGGAATGTAAATGTTTACATTAATGGCCTGGAACATGAGACTGATCTCTCCATCCGCCATTTATCTCTTTGAAGATTGCCTAATTTTACAGCAGACATGAATGTATTAAAGTGTCCGGTGACAACACTATGACAATAAGCAGGGAATAACATACACTAAACAGTCAGAATCAATTTGGTCCTGTGGAATTGGACTTGGTTGGTTCACAGCTCCTCAAATTACAGGTTTAAACCAGCAATGATGGAGCATATTACAGATGAAAGAGACCAAGAAAGCCTGAATCAGGGCAGGCAGACAAAAGTTTCAGATGGGATCCATCATCATCTGATACCAGCTTAATTTTGCTTTCAGATGCTGACAGACCTGCTGTCCATTTCTAGTATTTTTGTGTTTTATTTCAGATTTCCATCATTTAAAATATTTTTGAAGCATCGTCCAATTATGATTGACTCAACATTTCTTCAAGCAGAACTGAACAACAAGCTATGCTTGTGATATGGAGGAGGAACAGAGAATAATAATTTTCTTTTCTTTCCTTGTGTCAGCACACCCGAAACTCAACTAGATCTCAAAGCAGAATTGGTGTGGGAATCTGTGAAAGAGTTGAAGGCTGACTACTTATCAGTTTTCCTAATACAGGAAGACCATGCAGCAAGATTAAAAAGAGCAATGAGCAGAAACATTGCAAAGAAACTTAAAATAAGATTACAGTTATTAATTTTACTTTCCACCAATACATTCCTACACTTCTAAATCATTCCTAATCAGCTTTTAAAAATTTAACTTGCAAATTGATAGATTTATGGATCTACACGGTTTCACAAAGGCCTGCCTTTTATGAGAATGATGAGATTTGGTCCATGTACCTCTTTTACCTACATCTGTAGAAGGCATCTGGTGTGGTCTGAAACCCTTCCTTTCATATAAATTTCATAAGACTGATGTAGCCTCAATAAAAGTTCTTTTGAATAATATATAGGTAGCAAATGAGATGAAACCAGTGAATTTTAACATCAGTTTCCACTCACACCACCCCTCTCCTGCCCTGCCATAATATATATATTTATAAGAATGAAATTAATGTATTTTGCCCATTTATGCCAGCAGCCCTCAGAGAGCTCCTCACCTTAATGGTCATTCTTCGTGCATGAAGCTAGATAGTGAACACCCATAGAAAATTGCAGAATTACTGCAGCACAGAAGGAGGCCATTCAGCTCATTGTGTCTCTCCCCTTCTCCAAAAGAGCAATGCATCTAGTGCCATTCCCCTGGCTTGTCCCTGTAACCCTGCACATTCTTCCTTTTCAGATAATAATCCAATTCCCTTCTGAATGCTTCATTTGAACCTGCCTCCACCACACTCTCAGGAATAGGAGAAGAAACACCTGAACTCAATGCTTTCCAAACTGAACGCTCAAAGACATGCATCTAATAGCAATCAGGAACGGAAACACTGGAAACCTGTTTCTCTTTGCACTAGTTGAAGACTCACTGATCATTTGCAGTGCCTCTTGCACACCCCGGCAGAGATCTCCTAGCCTAGCACTACTTTGGTCTGTATGGTTTGGTTACACAGTAGGGCCGAGATTTTCCCCTCGGCGATTTGGGGGTGGGGCCTGCTCGCCGAGGGGAAAATGACGCGGGATGACATTGGGAGGAATCCCCGACATCATCCCGGTCCCTTTAAATGTTTAGGAAGGTGGGCGGACAGCGACATCAGCTGTCCACCCGCCGACCTGTCAATGGCCAATTGAGGCCATTGACAGGCTAGTTAAGATAATTAAGTACCTGCCCGTCCAACCTTAAGGCTGGCAGGCAGGCCAGGAGCCCCAGCGGGTTCCAGATTATTCGTGAAACTTCATCCACTGGCGGGATGAATTTTCATGTCCATTTTTAAAAAATGTAATAAATTTTAAGTGTTTATTATTAACGTGTCCCATCTTATGTGACATTGTCACATGGGGGAGACGTTAATAATTTTAATATTTTTCTATTTTTAGACATTACTTACCTGTCACTAATCTCCCTGAGACAGGACTTTGCCTCAGGGAGCAGTGCTAGCATGCGCGAAAGAGCGCACTTTGACAGATGGGGATTCCCTCCCCCCTCCCCCTTCACTGCACAGGGAGCGCGTAGCGCTTCCCGTCGGACAGGCCGCTGGGCAGGCCTTAATTGGCCCGCCCACTCAAAATGGCGGCAGGCCCTGTTTCGGTGGCGGGAGTCAGCTGTCCGTCCGCCGCCGAGCCTGTGGGGCCCGCACGCCCTCCAAGGGCAAAACAGCTAGCAACAGAGCCGTTAGAGGAAGAGTAAATAAATAACTCTATATAATAACATAAGGCAAGGAAGAATGTGTCAGAAATCACAAAATAATTGACTTGCACAGCTCTGTAGTACAATATGTAATTATTCAAAACTGTACATGGGAATGGATCATATTTCACATTATGCCCAAAGCTATTTGCATAATTTCATAATAAAATGCTAGTGACAATTCAAACGTACAATTATGTTCTTGTCCTTGTCCTTTAATTAATGCTGAAATCAATACATATTTCCATCCCATTATGACTCTCAAATTTAATTGTACCATACAATCAAAACGCACCTTCATACACATTTTAAAAAAGGTGATTGACTTATACCTCAATGCAATCTTACCTTTTGGTAAAACATAGGGCAACTTCTAAATTTGTGTGATTTATGCCATGTAAAGGTCTGGCACAAAAATGTGCAGAGCAGATTTGTCCATTCTTGTTTCAGGTGCCAGAAATTCCTCAACGGTCAGACCAGCCAACTACCCAGGAGGTAACCATGATGCCTCCAGCGGAAGAGGTGAAAGAGTGTGGTCAGCAGTCTGAGAAGCCTCTATCTCCAGCCCCAACGATGGTCCAGCAGGTCAACACTGCAGCAATTGTGCATACGCTGCAACTCCCAGCTGGCATGTCAAAGCCACAAGAGACGTTGGAGCCTGGTAGCAGACGTACATGGCCAAGACCGAAAAGCGGAGGTGAGCATACCACTAAATCTTCTCACCACAGTGACACTGTTCCTCAGCCACAGAGGCCATCGAGACGACCTACAGGGAAAAGCAAAAGAAGCAACAAGGAGACAAACACAAGGCTCGTCCGCTCCACAAGAAATGATTTTAGGAGCAACCACTAATCAATGCAACAGCTGAACCGAGCAAATGCAGTTCAGCATGAAGGAATGGAAGAAAAGAATGAAAGCAAACCCAGATATCAGCTCAACCTCCAGACCAACAGGGAGAATCAGCAATAATGGAGCTGACCGCTCCTCCAATCTGCGAATGAAGTATGGAAGGGTTATAAGGCCTCCAGTCTACCTGTACCTTTAAATTCAAGGACTTGAAGAGGTGAGATGGAGCAGTGATAATGTAGTAATAGTGATAATGTAGTTACAACAATATAAATGTATGGGACTGATAACAATGTAAAACATGAAGTAAACTAGTACAACTCCAAATACACTGGACAAAGATTTGGGGGTGTTGGGGGGGTGTGTGGTGGGGGGTGGTGTGGGGGGGGTGGGGTGGGGGGGGGGTGGCGGGGATGCATGGAGACAGCCCGTAGCTTGTACCCTTTACTGTACATGTGTAAATAGTTCTAGTGGTTAATAAAAGCTTACAGTTAACATTTAGAAGACTATGGAACCTTCTGGAAGACCTACCGATCTGTACTCAACAATCTTCCCAACAATTTACATTATGAATTTTCCAGGAAAGATTCCTCCGTGTTCCACACCTTTTCCTGGAGCACTTTTCACTGACTGAAAAGGCAGGGGATGTGCTGCACTCCGGCATCTACTAACTCTAACCTTGATAACTTCTCCCCCGGTAGCTGAAAAATACAACACCCAATATGAAACTCGGTCAACAGGAAGGTCTCAGATGTAGCTCCTGTGTCGGCGCTGACTCAACTGATTTCAGCCAGAGTGACTGTTGGGATGTTATAATTAGCTTCATTTCCTTTGGGCTAGGAGGGGAAAATTCAGGTGGAACTTTGGCTGGGATACATCAGGCTGGGAGGTGGTGGCGTAGTCGCTGGACTACTAATCCAGAAACCCAGGGTAATGCTCTGGGAATCCCGTCATGGCAGATGGTGGAATTTGAATTCAATAAAAAAATATGGTATTAAAAGTCTATGATGACCATGGTAAAAACCCATCTGGTGAAACCTGTCGTCCTTACTGGGTCTGGCCTACATGTGACTCCAGACCCAAAGCAATGTGGTTGCTCAAGACACCAGCAATGTGGTTGACTCTTAAATGCCTATCAAACCACTACAAAGTCACAAAAAAAGGAATGAAGCTGGACGGACCACCCGGCATTGACCTTGGCACCAGAAACAACAATGGCAAACTTAACGCTGCAAAGTCCTCTTTACATCTGGGGGCTGGTGCCAAAATTGGGAGAGCTGTCTCACAGACTAGTCAAGCAACAGCCTGACGTAGTCATCCTCACAGAATCAAATCTTACAGATAATGTCTCAGACTCCACCATCACCATCCCTGGGTATATCCTGTCCCACCGGCAGGACAGACCCAGAAAAGATGGCAGCACAGTGGTATACAGTCGGGAGGGAGAGAGTTGCCCTGGAAGTCCTCAACTTCGACTCGGGAACCCATGAAGTCTCATGGCATCAGGTCAAACACGGGCAAGGAAACCTCCTGCTGATTACCACGTATCGCCCTCCCTTAGTTGATGAATCAGTGAACATCATTTGGAGGAAGCAATGAGGGTGGCAATGGCACAGAATGTACTCTGGGTGGGGGACTTCAATATCCATCACCAAGAGTGGCTCGGTAGCACCACTACTGACCGAGCTGGCTGAGTCTTACAGGACATAGATGCAAGGCTTGGTCTGCAGCAGGTGGTGAGGGAACCAACAAGAGTGATAAACATACTTGGCCTCATCCTCACCAACCTGTCTGCTGCAGATGCATCTTTCCATGACAGTATCAATAGGAGTGACCACCGCACAGTCATTGTGGTCATGAAGTCCCACCTTCACATTGAGGATACCCTCCATCGTGTTGTGTGGCACTGCCACCATGCTAAATGGGATAGATTTTGAACAGATCTAGCAACTCAAGACTGGGCATCAGTGAGGCACTGTGGACCATCAGCGGCAGCAGAATTGTACTCGAACACAATCTATAACCTCATGGCCCAGCATATCCCCCACTCTACCATTACCATCAAGCCAGGGGATCAACTCTGGTTCAATGAAGAGCGCAGGGGGGCATGCCAGGAACAGTACCAGACATACCTAAAATTGAGGTGTCAACCTGGTGATGCTATAACACAGGACTACTTGCGTGCCAAAAACCACAAGTAGCAACTGATAGGGCTAAGCAATCCTACAACCAACAGATCAGATCTAAGCTCTGCAGTTCTGCTACATCCAGTCGTGAATGGTGGTAGACAATTAAACAAATCACTGGAGGAGGATGCTCCACGAATATCCTCATCCTCATTGAAGGAGGAGCCCAGCATATCAGTGCAAAAGATAAGGCTGAAGCATTTGTTACAATCTTCAGCCAGAAGTGCCGAGTGGATGATTCCCCTCGGCCTCTCTGGAGGTCCCCAGCATCACAGATGCCAGTCTTCAGCTAATTCAATTCATTCCACATGATATCAAGCTATGGCTGAAGGCACTGGATACTGCAAAGGCTAATGGACCCTGACAGCATTCTGGCAATAGTACTGAAGACTTGTGCTCCAGAACTTGCCATGCCCCTAGCCAAGCTGTTCCAGTACAGCTACAACACTGGCAACTACCCAGCTATGTGGAAAATTGCCCAGGTATGTCCTGTACACAAAAAGCAGGACAGCTCCAACCCGGCCAATTACCACCCATAAGTTTACTCTCGATCACCAGTAAAGTAATGGAAGGGATCATCTACAGTGCGATCAAGTGACATTTGCTTCGCAATAACCTGCTCACTGACGCCCAGTTTGGGTTCCACCAGGGCCACTCAGCTCCTGATCACACTACAGCCTTGGTTCAAACATGGACAAAAGAGCTGAACTCCCGAGGTGAGGTGAGAGTGACTGCCCTTGACATCAAGGTCGCATTTGACCGTGTGGCATCAAGGAGCCCTATCAAAATTGGAGTCAATTGGAATCAGGGGGAAACTCTTCTTGGTTGGAGACATACCTAGCACAAAGGAAGATGGTTGTGGTTGTTGGAAGTTGGTCATCTCAGCTCCAGGATATCACTGCAGGAGTTCCTCAGGGTAGTGTCCTCAGCCCAACCGTCTTCAGCTGCTTCATCAATGATCTTCCTTCCATCATAAGGTCAGAAGTGGACATGTTCACTGATGATTGCACAATGTTCAGCACTATTCGTGACTTCTCAAATACTGAAGCAATCCATGTCCAAATGCAACAGGACCTGGACAATATCCAGGCTTGGGCTGACAAGTGGCAAGTAACATTTGCACCACACAAGTGTCAGGCAATGGCCATCTCTGACAAGAGAGAATCCAGCCATCGCCCCTTGATGTTCGATGTCATTATCATCACTGAATTCTCCCACTGTCAACATCCTGGGTGTTACCATTGACCAAAAACAGAACTGGACTAGCCATATAAATACTGTGGCTACAAGAGCAGGTCAGAGGCTAGGAATCATGTGATGAGTAACTCACCTCCTGACTCTCCAAAGCCTGTCCACCATCTACAAGGCACAGGTCATGAGTGTAATGGAATACTCCTCACTTGCCTGGAGGAGTGCAGCTCCCACAGCACTCAAGAAGCTTGACACCATCCAGGACAAAGTAGCCTGCTTGATTGACACCACATCCACAAACATTCACTCTCTCCACCACCGATGTACCATCTACAAGATGCACTACAGGAATTCACCAAGGTTCTTTAGAGAGCACCTTCCAAACCCACGACCACTACCACCTAGAAGGACGAGGGCAGCAGACACATTGGAACACCAACTCCTGGAAGTTCCCCTCCAAGTCACGCTCCATCCTGACTTGGAAATATATCGCCGTTCCTTCACTGTTGATGGGTCAAAATCCTGGAACTCCCTCCCTAACAACACTGTGGGTGTACATACACCACAGGGACTGCAGTGGTTCAAGAAGGCAGCTGATCATCACCTTCTCAAGGGCAACTAGAGATAGGCAATAAATACTGACCCAGCCAACGACACCCACATCCCATGAATGAATAATAAAAAAAACAAACATTCCATGGGTGGCTGACACACTACAGCAGTGGCCAAGTGGCCAATCTTCACTTCACGTTTTAATACTCTACCCAACTCCCACACTGACCTCTCTGTCCTCAGCCTACTACACTGCTCTAAAGCTGATCAGAAACTTGAGGAACAGCACCTCATCTTTAAGTTAGGCATTTTTCAGCCTTCCAGCCTCAACTTTGAGTTTAGCAATTTCAGATCATAACCACTGCTGTCGTTCTGTTGGAAAGCAGGTGCTGATAATGATTCTGCTGTCCACAGCTCTTCCAGACCCATCTTTTGTTTCTTTACTTGTATTGTCACCATCTTCTTTTGCCTTGCACCATCGTCCCATTCATCATTTAATTTCTCCTGTTTTCCTCACTATCACAGACCCACCCTTCCCCATCTTTCCCTGCCTGCATGCTTGCTGAAAACCTGTTGCATCTCTGACATTTTCCAGTTCTGATAAAGTCATTGATCTGAAACACAAACTGTTCTTCCCTCCACAAGTGCTGCCTTGACCTGCCGAGTATTTCCGATATTTTTACTATGGCCAATCATCGTGTGTGATGTCGAGCATTGAGTGGTAAATAGCTATTTAACTATGGAAGGCATCACAGCTAAGCCTCATTATGTGCCATCCAGTATGTCCTACAAGGGATTGTTGGGTAATAATCAGAAGCAGAAATCCTGGTTGAGGGCATTATTAACATTTGGACCACACCGACTGCCAGGCTGACTGTCATCAGATAGCTCACCAGAAGAATGTTAAATACTAGAGCTGTGGCTTAACTACATGTTGCTCTCACCAAGTGAGCCACTGGGAGCCTCACCTGGCTCTTAGTGGGAATGGGTTTAGAGCACATGATTGCGCATAATTTGATACCACATTATGTGCCTTACTCTCGAGAAATTGTAAAATAATAAAGTAAGGCCATGTTCTGATGTTAGGGCTGAGGCATATTTTGGAGCAGAGGGCAGGAATTCTACTCAAAAGTTCAGATTCAAAACTCATCTTTCACTCTAATCTTGCAATGTTTCTGTCTCAAAAACAGAAAATGCTGGAAAAACTCAGCAGGCCTCACAGCATCTGTGGAGAGGAAAAAGAGAGCTAATGCTTCAAGCCCATATGACTCTTCTTCAGAGCTAAAGAGAAGTAACAATGCGATGAAATTTATACAGTTTAAGGGGCGGTGGAGCAGGTGAAGCTGGATAGAAGGCCAGCGATAGGTAGGGGCAAAGGAGAGATTGACAAAGATGTCATGAACAAAAGGACAAAGGGGGTGTTAATGGTAGTCATAAGGGCTAAAGGATGTTTCTGTCTCTGTTTTTTATAAAATTATTTTCTTGTTTAAACACAATTTTTTTTAAAAAGTTCATTTAAATGTAAATCATGGGCACCACTCCCATCATCGTGGAAACTGGCTTACAGTAATATCCTAAGGCATGACAGCATGATGGAGCTGAATTAACATGCACACAGTTGAAATGACAAGATTGCTCAATGCTCCGGCTTAATGACTACATTGACTAAAAGTAATTCGGTTCCCTCATGTTATTGGGTTCAGGAGGCTTCCTGCCCACAGTGCACCCCACGCCCCCCCCCCCCAACTTTGTTCAAGACTTAACAACAGCAACTTGCATTTATACAGGAAAATAGTGTAAACCAAAATATTCATGCAAAAAAACCAAAAAGATGCTGAATCTAATGATCATCTTATTTTTTAAAAATTGGTAAGATCCCCATCTTTAATTACACCTGAAGTCAGCAGGTCAGAAGCAGGCACCCTGTCTGATTTCCATCAGTGTCTGCCTGCCACACCAACCACTGCCACACCACCCGCCCCCCCACCCCTCCACTGCCACACCACCCTCCCCCCCACCCCTCCACTGCCACACCACCCTCCCCCCCACCCCTCCACTGCCACACCACGCTCCCCCCCACCCCTCCACTGCCACACCACCCTCCCCCCCACCCCTCCACTGCCACACCACCCTCCCCCCCACCCCTCCACTGCCTCACCAACCACTGCCACACCACCCTCCCCCCCACCCCTCCACTGCCACACCACCCTCCCCCCCACCCCTCCACTGCCACACCAACCACTGCCACACCACCCTCCCCCCCACCCCTCCACTGCCTCACCAACCACTGCCACACCACCCTCCCCCCCACCCCTCCACTGCCACACCACCCTCCCCCCCACCCCTCCACTGCCACACCAACCACTGCCACACCATCCTCCCCCCCACCCCTCCACTGCCTCACCAACCACTGCCACACCACCCTCCCCCCACCCCTCCACTGCCACACCACCCTCCCCCCCACCCCTCCACTGCCACACCACCCTCCCCCCCACCCCTCCACTGCCACACCACCCTCCCCCCCACCCCTCCACTGCCTCACCAACCACTGCCACACCACCCTCCCCCCACCCCTCCACTGCCACACCAACCACTGCCACACCGCCCTCCCCCCACCCCTCCACTGCCACACCAACCACTGCCACACCGCCCTCCCCCCCACCCCTCCACAGCCACACCACCCTCCCCCCCACCCCTCCACTGCCACACCACCCTCCCCCCCCACCCCTCCACCCTGTAGCTGAGGTGAACAGAGAACTGAGGTTCTGAGGCCAACTGTAGTGTTCCACTTGTTACCCTGACTGAGCCAACCCTTTAATCATTTTCTAGCTGGGCAGATCAAACATCAGACATGACAACAACTTCAACACCATGGTGTGAAAAATGGCATCTTGGGGAACTATGTAAGAAACCCCACACCTAAACTCATTGATTTAAAAAAAAATCCATAATTCATTCCTTTGTTCCCCCAAAATACTCTGTGACTTTCATAATTTCTTTACAGTGTTATTTTATTGATATACCAGAAAATTTCATACAGTCGCCTGCATAGCAGTCTGTTCTTTTATCTGCATTTGCAAAATGACTCACAATAAATGGATGTTCTTAATAACGCAATCAGTAGACATGGCTGCATGACAGATAGCCGCAGCATAACCCTCACAACCTCCTTCTTTTAAAGGCCCTTAGGCTGCAAGAAAAAAAAAGCACGTAATAAATATTCAACGGAGGAGAACTGATTTTATCCCATTTTCTTATTGCATAGATCATTCACAGTGGAGTTAGGAAGTGATCCTAATGTTCAGTGTGAGCTTTCTAGGCTGTCAGGAAAATGATAAATGAGTCGGGGAGAGAGAATGCAAAATCCAGTGGATTGGTTTGAAGTCTATCAGGTTGTTGGTGATTTGTATTCAGAACGGGTTTCTAATTGTCACATTGTGATGTGTTGCGGTGCCAGGCTTTAACTTATTAGGTCCTGTATCTGTTATTAACCTCTCTGTCATGCTTGAAGCCACTGGAATGAAGAAAACAAAGAATCTGATGGAATCATTTTAGCAGAGTGTTTTGCGACTAAAACATTCAGCTGGAAGCAACAGCACTTTGGATAGCACACAGATTTATATCTTGTTCTACAGTATGGTTTGTGCTTTGTAGGAAATTCTGACATTGGAGCATGTTTTTTTTTAAATCCTTAATGTCCAATGCATTATTCTTTTTCAATCTGCCTCACAACAACATTTCAATTCTTATTTTCCATTTATTTCCTCCTTTTCTCCCCTTAAAGTTCATAGAATCATACAGCACTGAAGAAGACCATTCAGTCTATTATGCCTCTGCTGGCTCTCTGAAAGAGCTACCACTCCCCTGTTCTTTCCTCATTGCCCTGTATTTTTTTCTTTTTCGAGTATTTATCCAATTCCCTTTTGTAAGTTACTTCTGAATCTGCTTCCACTGTCCTTTCAGACAATGCATTCCAGATCATAATAATAGTAAAAAAAATCTCATCTCCCCCTCTGGTTTTTTGTCAAATTGTCAGCTGTGACACTCCCACATCTGAATCACAAGGTTTCGACTTCAAGTCCCACTCGAGGGCTTGTGCATAAAATTCAAGGCTGACACTCCAGTGCAGCACTGTCGAAGGTCTGATATCATTGTTGTGGATTTAGATGGGGTTGTTTAAGATCTTTACTTATAGATACTGCTAAGGCTTGGATTCTGGTGAACTCAGCCTTTTATTGAACACTATACAAACTATGTACAATACTATGTGCAGGGAAATGGAGAAAACGCAGGACAATGTCTCTAGATCATAAAGATAAAAACAAAAACAAAAAAACTGCGGATGCTGGAAATCCAAAACAAAAACAGAATTACCTGGAAAAACTCAGCAGGTCTGGCAGCATCGGCGGAGAAGAAAAGAGTTGACGTTTCGAGTCCTCATGACCCTTCGACAGAACTTGCGTTCGAGTCCAAGAAAGAGTTGAAATATAAGCTGGTTTAAGGTGTGTGTGTGGGGGACGGAGAGATAGAGAGACAAAGAGGTGGGGGGGGGGGGGTGTGGTTGTAGGGACAAACAAGCAGTGATAGAAGCAGATCATCAAAAGATGTCAACGACAATAGTACAATAGAACACATAGGTGTTAAAATTAAAGTTGGTGATATTATCTAAACGAATGTGCTAATTAAGAATGGATGGTAGGGCACTCCTTTTCCCACCTATTTCCATTATATAAAAAAAACCCCCCACTAGAGCTATACCTTGAGTGCCCTACCATCCATTCTTAATTAGCACATTCGTTTAGATAATATCACCAACTTTAATTTTAACACCTATGTGTTCTATTGTACTATTGTCGTTGACATCTTTTGATGATCTGCTTCTATCACTGCTTGTTTGTCCCTACAACCACACCCCCCCCCCACCACCTCTTTGTCTCTCTATCTCTCCGCCCCCCACACACACACCTTAAACCAGCTTATATTTCAAAACAAAAACAGAATTACCTGGAAAAACTCAGCAGGTCTGGCAGCATCGGCGGAGAAGAAAAGAGTTGACGTTTCGAGTCCTCATGACCCTTCGACAGAACTATATTTCAACTCTTTCTTGGACTCGAATGCAAGTTCTGTCGAAGGGTCATGAGGACTCGAAACGTCAACTCTTTTCTTCTCCGCCGATGCTGCCAGACCTGCTGAGTTTTTCCAGGTAATTCTGTTTTTGCACTAGATCATAATGTTGGAGAGCCGGTGCAGACATGGTGGGCCAAATGGCCTCCTTCTGTGCTGTTAAAATTCTGTGAGCCTGTGATTCTGATTCATATTTAGCACGAGGTTCCTTATAGAACTATCTCTTTCTATGCTTGGTTGTCATGTGGTCCTTCGTCAGTGATGATGTATATTATATTTGTATATTTAACGTTAACCCTTTATACAATGCAAGGTGCCATCTTTCAGATGATTTGTTAAACCAAGGCACCATTTGCTTGCTGCCTAGTGCCCTGCCCAATATTTATCCCTCAGTGAACATCACAAAGACAGGTTATTTGGTCATTATCACATTGCTGCTAGTGGGAGTTTGCCCTGTGCAAATTGGCTGCCACGTTTCCTACCTTGCAACAGTGACTACACTTCAAAAGTACTTCATTGGATGTAAAGCGCTTTGAGACATCTGGTGGCCATGAAAAACGATATATAAAAGAATATTTTTATTTAATTATTTTAAATTGGTGCCCTCACATTGCTGACCCTCCTTTATTCCACCTTATCTGTTCTCTCATGTGGTTCCACAGATGCCAGCCTTTCTCTGAAGAGGCCATCCTCATGTCTGAAAAATGACAATGACTGTCAGCAGGCTATCAGACCACAAAATGCATGACAACAGACTCTGCCCTAAACTCTTGCCTCTGTTGTGGGTTCAAACCCTTTTGTTTGAGACGTTAAACTCCAGCCCCACCTGAAGTCTCACTTGATTGTAAAATGTCTGATGTATCATTATTTGAAGAAGAGCATGTGACTCCTGCTGATGTCATGCCTAATATTTATCCCTTAGCCAAAACCTCCAAAACAGATTGTTTGCTCAGGTTGCATTGGTGCAGAGCAACAGCAACTCTGTACCAAGATGTTTGATGGCCACCAAGCTCATGAACATCATGCTAATTGGGTTTTTTGACCTGACATGCCATATATATCCCCAATACCTAGGGCAGTTTGAGTATATACACTGACACACACTTGTTAAGCATATACTCTTTTCTTTGAGCAGTCATTGAAATTCTCCCCCCACATACTTAACTTTGTATCTTATTAAGTGTCTAATAATCAGGTTTGCTTCAATTAACATGTAGCATTGCACGTCCATGGATGCTTAAACAACAGATTAATTTCTTCCATCCTGACCTTTGCAAATGTGAATCAATCAACAGTTTACCTAAACAGGTCTGTTTTTAAATATTTCATTATTCACTAGTTCTCACTTGACCTTTCGAATGCCAGCAGGCTCAGAGGAAACTGTCTCCCTGAGCTAATTAAGCAACAATTTTCATTGCCTAAGCTTAAAGCTGAAGGGTGGCCACTTGATGAGATACCTGAGGGTTTATGACATGTACATTACCAAAACCTGAGGCACTTTCAGCAGAAAAGAAAGGCTAGAAAATTGGAAGCAAAAGTAGTCCCCTGAGAAAGAAAATCTCTCAAAGAATCAAGATTATCTTTCAAATCCTAATACTCATTTCTGTGTTGTCCCATTGACATTCATTCCATATTTTGGTGAAGTTATTTAGTGCGAATGATGATATTGTGGGAGCTGGCTTGATGGAGTTGGTGATTTTGAGGACGGGGAATTTGCAAACCACTCTCAATTTCGTCCATTCTGTATACAAGAAACTCGGCCTGTCCTTGAATTTTGCCAATACAAAACTCATATATCAACCCACACCTGGTCAGCCAAATATTCTATTTCCCATATATGTCAAGGAGAGACGAGGTTGAGCACTTCCCATATCCTGCCAGCCACCTCTCGCAAAAGGCTACCATCGACGAGGAGGTCCAATGGTGGATCAGCTGTGCCAGCTCACCCTCTACAAGCTAAGGCAGCAAGTGTTTAACAACAAGGACCTTCACAAGTCAACAAAAAGGTCCTAGTGTTCAGAAAAGTTGTTGTCAACACACTCCTGTTCTGTACTGAGACCTGGACTGTGTACCAGTAATACTTAATTGTAGGGAAATTCTATCAGCAACGCCTCCTCTTCATCCTCTGGATTCAATGGGAGGCCATCAAACAAACATTAGAGTCCTTCTTGAAGTCGGCTCCACAGAATTCAGACAAAATTTGTGCAAAATCAACTTCAATGGACTGGACACTGTATCTGGATAGCCGGAAAAAAATCCCCCCCCCCACCCCCTGCCGCCAACCCAAATACTGTTTTCTCAAATCTCATATGGCCAACATTCTGGGGAGGACAAAGAAAAAGCATCAAAAACATTCTGAAACTCTCCTTGATGTGCAGCGGCATTGACATTAATGATATGGAGGGGCTTGCTACCAATCGTTCAAAACAGCGACAACTTGTCCATCAAGCTGCATCACACTTTGAGTCACAATGTCTTAAAGATGAGGCAGAGTGGTGTCAGAGAAGGAAAGAAAAGGAAACAACCCTGTGCTTCCAGGCTTGGGCTGTCAAGTAACATTCGCGCCACACAAGTGCCAGGCAATGACCATCTTCAACAAGAGAGAATCTAACCATCGCTCTTGACATTCAATGGCATTATCATCGCTGAATCCCCCACTATACCACATGAATTGCAGCAGTTCAAGAAGGCCGTCCACCACCATTTCTCAAGGGCAATTAGGGATGGGCAATAAATGCTGGACTTGCCAGTGATACTAATGTCCCGTGAAAGAATTTTTAAAAATCCCTAGATCCCACTACCTCATGGGACATCCTGTCCCATGTGCCCAAAGATCTGTGGGTCGAGAATCGCCCTGTGCAATCACAGGAAGACCCATGGCAGAAACCTGCAATCATGAGTAGTTGTCATCCTCGACTTGAGGGACAACCAATGGCAATGACGATTGTGGGAGCCGGCTTGACTGGAGTTAGTGAGTTTGAGAACGTGAATGAGTAAGCACCAGTTAAGTTTTTTTCTCCTGGGACACCAGTGAAGAGGCCAACTTCCATAGTGGAGGATACTTTCAAGGTTAGAGGGGGAGGGAAGATGAGGTACTTCAAGAAGTATTAACTGTATAAATCCTGGAACTCCCTCCCTTACAGCACTGTGGGTGTACCTACACCACATGGACTGCAGTGATTCAAGAAGGCAGCTCATCACCACCTTCTCAAGGGCAGTTAGGGATGGGCAATAAAAATGCTGGCCTAGCCAGCGACACTCAGGTCCTGTGAAAGAATTTAAAAACCGGTGATACCAAGATAGAACTTTTAAAAGCCTGCTGATTGTTAGAGGAAGAGAAAACTGAAAGAGTCTCCAGAGGTTTGTGGTTCCAGGAGAGAGCGAGTCAAAGTATTGAACTGTCTGAAGTTTAACACAGTAAGATTCAGGGAGGAAGAATTTTGTGTAGGATAGAATTGATTTTTTTAATTCTTTCATGGGATTTGGATGTCACTGGTGAGACCAACATTTGCTGCTCATCTGTAATTACCCTCAAACTGAGAGGCTTGCTAGGCTATTTCAGAGGCACATTGCTGTGGGTCTGGCCAGAACAGGTAAGGATGGCAGATTCCCTTCTCTAAAGCACATTAGTGAACCAGCTGGGTTTTTATGACCATTGATGACAGTTGCCGTGGTCACCATCATTGAAACTAGCTTTCAATTCCATATCTATTAATTAAATTTAAATTCTACCAGCTACCATGGTAAGATTTGAACCCGCATCCTTAGAGCATTAAGCCTGGACCTCTGGATTACTAGTTCAGTGACATTACCACTATACCGCCATCTCCCATCTTAAAGAAAGATGAAAGAGGAAAGCTCAGAGGAGCAAGGACTACCCGTGCCAATAAAATAGAGAGAGACAAGAAAGGATACAAGTGGGATTGGAGGCTATAAGCAAGAAGGAATCGGTATCAGGTAAAAAGCTGTGACGTGATTCCTGAAATAAGGAAGAAAGAACAACATTGTGTTTCAATAACATCTTTCAGATCCTTGGGCTATTCCAAACCACTTTAAAACTCTTGGATTACTTCTGAAGGACAGTCTCTGTGGTTATGTAGTCAAACGCTGCGGAGTTTAGCACACAGCAAGTTCCCACAAACAACAAATAATCAGCTTTTGTTGGTGTTGGTGAGGGGAGGTTAGTGAAAACAAAGTTACTCTTTCAATAGTGCTTTAGCATGTTTACATTTATATGAGTGGGTAGACAGGCCTCAGTTTAACATCTCGTCCAAAAGACCGAACTTCGGACAATACAATACAACACTTAAGTGTCAACATCGATTATATGAATGGTGAGAGCCTTTCTTCCAGAAGCTGAAACTGCTTTTATATGGCAGTCAGATCTCAGGAGAGTGAATTGTATGTGCCATTCTCCGTCATTTATCTTTCCAACCCACTGCCAGCTTTCTTGTAAACTGTGTGTCCTCAACTTTCTGAGCACGCGTCAATTGATGATGGCATTTTGGTCAGTGCACACAACCATGCAGTCACTGTTTGTGTGTGTGATGGAGTTCAGACATCACCATTGAACTACAATGCAGCCATTGCAGCTGTCCAGGAACTGTTCAGGAATGTGGATGGTTGTCAAAAGACCAAGTAACAATTGGTCTTTTAGCCACTGATCCAAAATAAAATTTATTTTGAAGTGACTGTTTTGGGAGGCAGCAGCCAAAGTCCGACATAAAAGCAGTTTGAAATTTCATTGTGTGTGAGATGTAGTAGCAGCATAGATTTACTTGTTTCAGTTCATCGGGAAATAGGAACAGGAATAGGCCATTCAGCCCCTCAGGCTTGATCTGTCATTTAATTAGATCATGGCTGATCTGTATCTCAGCTCCATATTCCCATCTCAGCTCCATATTCCCATCTCAGCTCCATATTCCCATCTCAGCTCCATATTCCCATCTCAGCTCCATATTCCCATCTCAGCTCCATATTCCCATCTCAGCTCCATATTCCCATCTCAGCTCCATATTCCCATCTCAGCTCCATATCCTTCTATTGATCTAAAATCTTCAAAATTTATTTTCGACAGTCTTGAAAGCTCCAATATTCACTCTCACTAGGATTGGAGAATTTCAGATTTTTACTACCCCTTGTGTGAAAAGGTGCTTTCTATTTTCGCCCCCAAATGCTCTTGTTTTAAGAGTATGTCCTGCTTGATTCCTCATCAGAGGGAATTGTTTCTCAGCAGCGGTTGGCCATTCAGCTTGAAGGAAGCAAGAAAAGCAACCTGAAAATAGTTATTCTAGGACAGTTTCTTAGTAATATGTTCTTGCCCAGCTGTTCTTGCCTCTCTGGCTGCTTTCCTTTGGTGGAGAAAGAGAGAACTTCAGGCTTGGAATATGGCGGTTCTTCCATTGACCTTGGGAACTGTGACCAAAACACCCTGGTATCCATGATAAACTGACACTGAATTCAGAACTGGAACTTCAAGTTCTTCCCAAATAATTGAGCTTGTTGCAAACTGCTGAGGAAGTATGACTCTTCAAGTTTGGACTCCAGGATCAGCCAACACACAACACAAAAAGTAACTGCTTAAAACCATAGCACACAAATCACGAACCATTCCCACCTGCTGGTTAGTCATCACCTGTTACAGTGCCATCGACTCTATTTTAATGTAGTCACAATCTTGTTTGTGCCAGAACATCAGGAAACAAATGTAGACAGTAGGAACATCAACAAGTGAACACCTAACAGTATGGGTTCCACATTGGCTTTAACCCATTCATATTAAACAGGTTAACATATGCACTATAACAGTGAACATGTTACGCCCTCAGCCACTATTAACAGCTTGTTAGGCTAATATCTTATAAAATTCTTACTTTCTTTTTAAATAAAGGAGGTGTGATGATGCAAAAGGGAAACAAGCGGGGTAATAAGCTGGCATCATTGTTTATTGTTAATATAATCATTTAAAACAAATTCCTACAACAGGAACAGAAATTAAATAAGGCCCAAAGCCAGTATAGTACAGGATGTCACCGTGTTTATGAAGAGTAGGAGAGAAGACAAGGTTAATCAAGAAGCAGTGGTTAGATGCAGTAATTGTAGTATTATGAATAAAAATAAATAAGGATAAAAAAGCTTATGACAAAAAGAGATACTTTGGAGGCTACAAGCTCTGCAGCAAAGAGCAAGAGTCCAGACGGCTGTGTAGCCTGCCCGGTGCCAGAATTCAGGATATCTGCTCAGGAAACCAGGATATAAAAGCAGTTTGGCTAGAGGTGAGAACTGATAAAGGCAAGAAGTCACTGTGGGAGTGGTATATAGGCCACATAAGAGTAACCACACTGCAGGACAGGGTATCAAAGAAGAAATAATGGGAACTTGTCAGAAAGGTACAGCAATTATCATGGGGGATTTTAATCTACATATAGACTGGAAAAATCAGATGGGAAAGGTTGCCTAGATTGAGGAATTCATTGAATGTTTTTGGAATAGTTTCTTGGAACAGCACGTTCTGGAGCCAACCAGGGAGCAGGATATATTAGTACTAGACCTGGTATTGTACAATGAGATAGGATTAATTAATGAACTCATAGTGAATGTGCCCCTAGGTAGCAGTGATCATAATATGATTCAATCTTACATTCAGTTTGAGAGGGAGAAAAGTGGGTCTAACACTAGTACCTTAAACTTAAATAAGGGCATTTATGAGGGCATGAAAGCAGAGCTGGTCAAAGTGGACTTGCAATTTAGGCTAAGAGCTAGGTCAATAAAGATGCAGTGGCAGACATTTATGGGGATATTCCAGAACTACAGAATAGATATGTTCCAACAAGAAATAAATATTTCAAGGGATTTTATTAACCCACCACCCATGGTTAACTAAAAAAGTTAAAGATAGTATCAACTTAAAGAAAAACATATAAGTTCACAAAGCTGGGGACAGGTCAGAAGGTTGAACAGAATATAAAAAACAGCAAAGAGAGACTAAAATATTAATAAGCAGGGATAAATTAAAGCATTTGAGAAATCTAGCTAGAAAATATAAAGACAGATAGGAGTTTCTATAGATATTTAAAAAAGAGTTAACAAAGTGAGCAGTGCTCCTTTAGAAAGTGAGCCTGGGGAATTAATAATGGAAAATAAGGAGATGGCAGATGAAATTGAACAGGTATTTTGCACCGGTTTTCACTATAGAGGATTGAAGTAACGTCCCAGAAATAGCTGTAAATCAAGAAATGGAAGGGAGGGAGGAGCTCAAGAAAATTACAATCACCAGCAAAGTGGTATTGAGCAAATTGTTGGAACTGCAGGCTGACAACTCCCTGATGGATTTCATCCTAGGGTCTTAAAATAAGTGGCTAGTGAGATAGTTGATGTGTTGGTTTTAATTATATGAAACTGTCTAGATTCGGGGGAGATTCCATTAGATTGGAAAATAGCAAGTGGAACTTCTTTATTGAAAAATCAGGGAGACAGAAAGCAGAAAATTACAGAACAGTTAGCTTAACATCTGTCACAGGGAAAATATTAGAAGTTATTATTAAAGATGTTATAGCAAGGCACTTAGAAAAATCCAAGGTAATCAGGCAGAATTAACATAGTTTTGTAAAAAGGAAACATGTTTAACCAATTTATAGGAGTTCTTTGAAAAAGTAACGTGCTGTGAATAAAGGGGAATTGTTGGACGTACTGTACTTAGATTTCAAGAAGGCTTTTGATAAGGTCCCATATCAAAGGTTATTGCAGAAAATAAAAGCTCATGGGGTAAGGGGTAACATATTGACATGGATAGAAGATTGACTAGCTAACAGGAAACAGGGAGTAGGCATAAATGGTTCTTTTTCTGATTGGCAAGATGTAACAAGTGGTGCCACAGAGACCAGTGCTGGGGCTTCAACTTTTTACAATTTATGTAAATGACTTGGATGAAGGGACTGAAGGTATGGCAGCTAAATTTGTTGATGACACAAAGTTAGGTAGGAAAGTAAGTTGTGAAGAGGACATAAGAGCCTACAAAGGGATATAGGTAGGCTAGGTGAGTGTGCAAAGATCTGGCAAATGGAGTATAATGTGGGAAAATGTGAAATTGTCCATTTTGGTTGGAATAATAAAAAAGAAGCATATTTATCTAAGTGGTGAGAGATTGCAGAGCTCTGAGATTCAGAGGGACCTGGGTATCCTAATGCATGATTTGCAAAAGGTTAGTCTGCAGGTACAGCAAGTAATTAGGATAATTAATTAGAATGTTATTGTTTATTGCAAGGGGAATTGAATGCAAACGCAGGGAGGTTATGTTTCAGTTATGCAGGGTATTGGTGAGACCACATCTGGAGTATTGTGCACAGTAGTGGTCTCCCTATTTAAGGAAGGATGTAAATGCATTGGAAGCAGTTCAGAAAAGGTTTACCAGACTAATACCAGGAACGGGCAGGTTGTCTTATGAAGAACGATTGGACAGGCTGGGCTTGTATCGCCGAAGTTTGGAAGAGTGAGAGGCGACTTGACTGAAACATATAAGATCCTGAGCGGTCTTGACAGGGTGCATGTGGAGAGGATGTTTCCTCATTTGGGAGAACCTAGAACAAGGGTGTCAGTGTTTAAAAATAAAGGGTCCGTTAAAGCAGAGATAAGGAAATATTTTTCTCTCAGAGGGTCGTAAGTCTTTGGAACTCTCTTTCTCAAAAGGCGTTGGAAACAGAGCCTTTGAACATCACTAAGGCAGAGGTAGATAGATTCTTGATGAACAAGGGGATGAAATGGGCTTTTGGGTGTAGGTAGAAATGTGGGGTTGAGGCTACAGTCAGGTCAGCCATGATCTTATGGAATGTCAGAGCAAGCTTGAAGGCCGAGTGGCCGACTCCTGCTCCTAATTCGTATGTTCATATGTTACAAGAATAGGGAAGGATCGTTCATCAGGTGACAAGTTTTTTTTCCCATATCCTGTCAATGGTGGGACTGCAGTGGAGATTTCAGAGCAGGTTTTGTCTGGCTGTTTTAAGATGTGAGTCTGTGTGAAATATTCCCTAATGTGACAGCAACACTCTTTTAAACCCATTGCTCTTTCACCTAGCAGTCTCGATATTTGTAATGCCTCAGAAGAGCATCAACATTTTTCACTATCAGAAAAAAATATTGCCTTGTTCCATATAAAGCTTCAGATCAGAAGGAGAAAGGGCAATCTCATTGTTAAGACTTGTGTGTAGTTAAGCCTTCTAGCCTGTTTGACTCCAGAAATGGAGGGAAAATGTAATTCCGAAGTTTCTATGCAGAGGGACCTTCTAAGATTGCCCTGGAGTCTCCAGGAATTAATCTCTTAGGCATTGCTGCAAGCAACCCTTGAGAATAATTGTATAATTATTGTATAAATGGGTGTTGCTTTTCCATATTCTTTGAGCTCTTTTGTTTATCAGTTTTAGAAATGTTGGAAATGGGAAAAATTTGACTGGGCTGTTGGAATGGGGAGGTCATGTGATGAAACTTCTAGCAATATGTCTAATCAGTGTTAGCCACCCTGGAAGAAAGAATGAAGTGAAGGCAAATGAGGTTGAGTGGTTGGGCTGCACTCAAATATCTCAAGCAGCAGCAAACTCCAACAGAGGCACTGGTACAGATTACACACCCTTTATTTCAGATTGCATGTGTAGAGAGGCAGAACGAAATAAATATTAAAAGTGAGAATTAGAAATGTTGAGATTGATTTGGAAACTCTCTTGTTGTGGTGCTGGAGATCTTGTCTGCCGCATGGAGAGCCAGTGAGAGACCCTCGCTGCCTCTTTTTGGGGAAGGCCTGCCGAACCCATCGATTCCGAACCCAACTTCAGAATTACATTTTCCCTCCATTTCTGGAGTCAGCAGTGACGAATCCATCAGTGGGCCTTCTTCTGGCATCAGGTCCCCCAGGGTGGAAGTCTCACCTAGCGAGAGCTGTCAGCCAGTCAGAGGCCGGCAAATCTTGTGCTCAGCAGCGCCACCGGGGGAGTGTGTGGCTGCTGCTAGAAGGACAGGCACTGGAGTCCCAGGATCACGGAACAACCTAGGCCACAGGTAAGTAACGTTGGTGTGGGGGAGGGGGAGGGTGGTGTAGAGAGGGGTGAGTTTTATGTGATGGGTGTTACAGGAGGGGGATAGGGGTGTCAGAAGCAAGGGCAGGGAGGTGGCTCCCATTGGGCATGCCCTTGCCTGATGTCCACTCCTGCAATCAGCCACTGAGTGCCTTTGATTGAGGGACCCCACCCCACCTTGAGATGACAAGCTGGTTGCAAGGGAGCAGTTGCCATGCATGCCACGTGGCAACAGGTCCACCTGCAGTTGGATTAATCACAGTGGTAGCAGGATAAGGCCTTTAGGTGGTCATTAATTGGCCGCTTAAGGACCTCATTTGTGAGTGCGGCAGGACTGTCAATCATGGGCCTTCCCACCCAGAACTTAATTCTGGTGGAGGTAGGAAGGCTGCTGGATTCTGGTACAGCACCATCCTGCCTAAATACATGCCCTCCCTGCCTCCAAGCTTGTCACCAGGGAGAGCACAAGATCCCACCCATTTCCTGATGTGTATTTTGTGCCTGGTTTAATCTCTACTATGTGTTTTCAGGGAAGTGGCAAAGGAGGTACAACTAACCTTCAGGGGTTAAGGAGAGAAAACCAACCAGGGTTCTTGTTCCTGGCTTAACAATTCCCAGAGAAGTGCTATTTGTGTGTGTGTGGGTGTGTGTTTGTGCTTGTGTACATTTATGTGTGCATGTGCACACGTGTGTTTGTGATCAGACCAGTGCCATGTTTGGCTGTGATAGCTCCAACAATTGAATCACCCACCGATACTCAAATTACAGATTCACACAAAAAGAATGGCAATCTGGATAATGTTCTGGATTGATTGATATCTTGGAATCATATGGCTACATGACAGGGATTTTGATTGAGAAAGTAGGGAGAAGCTGATCCCACTACCTGGGGGTTTGGTACATCTGAAGGCACAGATTTAAGATAATGGAAAAAAATCCAGCAGGGGAAATTTGGAGAACTGTTTTTAACACAAGTCGTTACAATATTGAATGCGCTACCTGAAAGGACGGTAGATGAAGATTTTATAATAACTTTGAAAAGGGAATTGGATATATACTGAAAAAGAAGACATTTACAGGACTTTGGGGAAAGGGGAAGGGAGTGGGACTAATTGGAAAGATCTTCCAAAGAGCCAGAATGGACATGATGGGAAGAATGGCCTCTTTCTCTGCAGTATGATTCAATATGAGTGCCCTCAGAAGGGAAAAAAATTGGAAGCAAGGAATGAAAGCATTCTAAAATTAGCTGTGTTTTAGCTTGTATTTGAGATTATAAAGAATAATGCAGGCTAGAGTAATGTTTCAAGGCAGTTACCATACACATCCTATGTTCAGAATGCTGTTCATAAACTGCCTGAGTTAACGAAGCCATTGCAACTATTTAATGTGTTACTGTCTTAGAACATGTGTTGCCACCATTTGTGAGTGTTGACAGTACACTCAATCCTTGTTATAACTTGGTCTTTGAGAGCCAAGTTTTTCATGTGGAAATTTTACAATTTAACTGAATTAAACATAATGAGAAAAAGTCAGAAGGCAGTTTCAAGAGATTCTTTTGACGTTGACAATGTTATTTGTAGAAAGCTGTTTTTCTCCCTTTTACCCCAATTTTCTTCCCCTCTCTCCTAAAGATGTTGCCCTATTGCTAAGGTTTGGTCCAACAGGCATCAGCTGCCCTGTCCTTGCTTAAAGTGGTCACTCTTTGAATATTGGTCTAGACAGTGAGGGGAGGCAGCTATTCAACTGCAGTGGGTATCACCACAGAGTTCAATTTAATCCTATTTTCACCTTTCATCCACAGAAACACACTTTCTAGCAAGAATAACTGGATAACAATCAGAAACAGGAACACTGGCTGATCTTTCCCCTCCCTACCCTAGCCCATTGAGACCACTTCTATCATTTCACTACTCCTAGGCTAAGATCACCTTAACTCAGCAAAGACCAGGGATTGAATGTTGCATGATGTTAATCTGTATGGCTCAGTTCAAATGGGCAGTGCAACAACCAATCACAGAGCTATGAAGGTGTTGGGGATGATCGGTGATTGAATTGTCACACACATCATACAATGGCAATGTTAATAGTTTATACAAGCAGGAATGTCTGTGCCTTTCTATGGCTCACTGGAGTAAAGGACAGCAAATCTAATTTCGATGTTCTATAGCCTTTCCTATATGCTGAGACGAGATTTAACAAGAATTGACTTGTACACCTCGAAATTGGAGAAATGCTGAGGACTTGTTTAATGTTGAAGTGATGGGAAAAGTCCGGAAGGTGTTGTCTCATCTCTGAGGGAGAATTTTAAAATCCTCCAATCTGGTACAGGATGTAATTTGCCAAGATGATCTCTCAATATGTTCCTTGGGGCTGGTTGCGGAGTCTAAGATAGGGGGCATAGTCTAAAAATCAGAACCAGCCCTTTCAGGAGTGAAATTAGGAAATGCTTCTAGACACAAACGGTGGCATTTATCAGTGCTGACATGTGCGCCCACCAAATTTAGTGCCAGTTAGGCACTTAACCTGGCGGCAGGGGGTGGGCCTTTCCCGGAATAAAGGGCCCCTGGGGAGGTGTGGGTGGGGGTGGACAAAAGTCCCACCCACCAAGAGCTACCAGCCAATCAAAGGCAGGCAGATCTTCATTACTGGTCAGTGCCACCGGGAAGGAGGTGCATGCTATTGGTACTACACCCAGCTGAGCTTCAGGATCACCATGCACCCAGGCACAGGTGCGTGATGGTGGGAGGGGTTCATGGGATGGGGGGATCAGCAGCAAAGGCCAGGGGGGTGGGGGCTGGCTCTCAATGGGCTGCCCCCTTCCCAATGCCGGGTCCCTTGATCAGGCACCGAGTGCCTGACAATGCAGGACCCCACCCCAGCGGCCCATCAGGTGCCCACAAGCAAATATGTCAGGGTCTGCTTTTCAGGCTCCCTGCATGGTGAGTTTCCCACCTGCCACTGAGTGAATACCAGCGGTGGTAGGATGAGCCTCTTAAATGGGTATTAGTTGCCCACATAATGGCCTCAGTTGACAATGGTGCAGGAAGGCAGTCTGGACCTTCCCACAATGGACTTAATTGGGGCAAAGGTGGGAAGGTGGCCAGGCCTCTACCCTCCACCCTCCCGCCTGAGCCCTCCCCACCACCAAACTCACCATGGAAGAAGGCATTAAATTCCACCCTGTGGGTGGTAGAAGTTTAGAACTCTCTTCCGCAAACGCCAAACCAATTGTTGATTTTAAAGTTGAGATTAAAAGATTTTTGTTAACCAAATGTATTAAGGGATATGGGCAAAGGTGGATATATGAAGTTAGGCCACAGACCAGTCATTCTCTCATTTAATGGCTTGAGGGGTTAAATGGCCTAACTCCTATGTTCCTAACATCAGCTAGCTTTGAAGATAAAAAGAATCTGAATGTAGTCTTAGAAAGTCCCAGCTTGCTTTACAGCCCTTACATTAATAATTGTTTGTCTTACTTTGCGACATGTGGGTTTTTTCAGTTGTATGTCATTAAACTTGTTGACAGCCAGAAACCCTTGGTTGGCGCACCATCGCATGTATCTGACATTCCATTTGCTGAACAATATACTTTAATGTCCCAACTTTATTCAGTGTTGTAAGATAAACAAATTGGAATGCGGGATAACCTTAAACTAACCCACCAGATGGGAAACTGACCAGTTTTGCACTCCACCTAATGTTGCCCTCTGTTAACCTCAATCGAGAATAAAATCGCATGGTTCCAACCAGCTGCATTCAGTTTTCCGCTGGGCGGGTTAAGTTAAAAATGCTCACTTATGTCTGTGGCAGTAAGTGTAAATGACCAGCATGTTTTTGGTCTACCATACCCTGGATCTAACCGTGTAGCCACTGACCTGGGATTGCTTGATGTCTGCGTTATGGTTGGGTACCCGAAATGGATCATGTTCTATTTTCCAACAACCCTCACTGTGGTGTGCACAAAATTCAAATAATTTCTTTTTTACAAAAAGACTTGTTATTTACACACTTCTTTCACATAGTTGAAAGGACGAAGATGGAGCATGCATGCTACTATTGTTAAAATGCACTTTATACTCACTTTGGCTTTTACCATTAGCATTATCTAACCCAATGTGAGGGACAGAAAGTTACTGGCATAGCATCTGAACATCTCTCTTAAATCTTTATTAAGACATTACAAGAGGTTAGAAACTCCCAGACTATGTGAGAAATCCAGATGGTGGATGAAGGAAATTGCCAGGAAATGTCCAATGCGATGAGGTAAGCAATGGCTGTTGTTCAATACTCAATGTGTTGCTTGACCTTGAGGTTTGAAAATCATTCATGCTCCATTTTTTGTCTCCCTTTCTAACACCACATCAACTCCAACCACAGCAGTTAAAAAATAATAATGGTATAATAACGCAAGTAGGTGCAATTCTGACTAATAGGTTTTTTCCATTTCCTCCTTTTGTCGGTCTCAAACTGATATTTCTGAGCTACTTACAGCCCCATTTAATGGTGTTTAAAGATGATTAATTCAAATTCTCTTGATGTTGGCCAAAGCATTTACACTCCACTGCTATTTGTTAATGAGCTGTATTTCTACATATCCGGTGACAATCTGTGGGTGGTAGTTAGATTTCACCACCTGTTATGATTAAAGCATTAAACAACATTTCTGCTTCTTATTTAATTTCCTGGTATTGCTGACATTATGGGCTAGATATTTGGTCACGCTTGGAGGCCCCCTAATGATGCACAACTGGCCACTTCCAACATGGCTGGCATTGCATTGCAATTTGAGAAGGGCACATGCGAGGGCGTCATCAACACACACTGGAAGGTCTTATATCAGCACTGGGCTGATGTCACACAGCCCAACTGGCTGATATAACACTGTGGTTCCAAGTTTGGACCATGTAGGTCCTGTGTCTTTTCAACGCCCTTCAAAGATCAGGTCTGAGGCCACAAGATGTGCCCTGCACTGGCATCCTTAGGAACTCGAATTTCAGGTAAAGTAATTTGTGACAACTTTTCTGTTACCGAGTGTCTGGAAATACTCTGGCATATTTCTGGGGGTCTTTGTGTTGAGCTGCTAGAGCTGTTGCAGAGTGTTGCTCCATCAACACCACAAGAGCAGAGGAATAGATGATCCGTTCACACAAAGGCAGCAACAGGTCGCTGGGGGGGGAGGGGGGGGGGGGTGTGGGGCTGCAGTGAGGGCAAGCTCTGCGCCATTCTCTTTGCCATCTTAGGGCTGGGCTCCTCCATGCTTCTTGACAATGACAGAAGGCTGTCTGACAGACCAGCTAATGCAGCCAGCATCTCAGTGCACTTGCCAAACATCTCTTCCATGCATGCTGTATCACTAAAGCCTTCATAAAAATCCTCAGCAGCAAAACTCGAGTTTGATCTCACCCTCTGGGGGGGCAGACAAATAAACCTTTTCTCATTTGGACATGGGTAGCCATCAACCCCCTTTTCACAATTCAGATTCTGGGAAGGAGAACAGATCATGAGTAAGTTTTATGAATGAGATTACCAGCCCACTGGGTGGGTGGGTGGAGGGGGTGGGGTGGGATGGGGTGGGGGGAGTGGGGGGGTGGTGGTGGTAAAGGCACTTTTGTCAGTATAGAATCAAATCACATCCAAATGTATCAAACAATATATTACTTGTGGAGTGCAGCGACAGCTGCCTTGTAGGCAAATGCTTCGGCTGTTCTGTGCCAATAATGTTGCAGCACAAAAATGAGATAAAAGGGCCAGTCAGGCTGCTTGCTTGGTGGTATTAGTTAGTACAGGTATGCTGTTTTGACAACAGATAGTTGAGGCCAACCTTATCATTACGTTCAATAATATACAGTGCTGGAGCTTCAGCCTACATTATCTGCTAGTAAGTGGCAAATGTGCGAATAGCTGAGGTAATCTGATGTACAATACAAATGAGCGCATTCGTGGGCCCTTAACACAGTGGGGTAGGAAATTGAACTTGATAACACTAATTGAATTTTCTCACCTTGTTTTCGATGGAGAGGGAATGGGGAAACAACACTGAATTCGAGGCGAGCCGACAACTGTGTAACCTGCAGCAGCAAGTCTGCTGTGTGCTTCAGGTGAAGGCGTGAATGCAAAATGTCCTTTTGCGTGTACTAACAATGCTTTACTGTGCTCCTGGTAACTGCAGTTCTCTTCTCAAGTCTCCTGTTATATATTCCAACAATATACAAATATGCATTGGGTGGAAACCGGTGCTTTGAGACATCCAGTGGTCGTCATAGTCACAGGGAAGAATTTTCCCCCCATTGGGGGGGAAGTGCAGGAGCAGGCGCGCCTCCGATTGGTGCCCCCGATTGGGGCCGTGCTGCCATTTTACGTGGGCGGGCCAATTAAGGCCCGCCCAGCATGACATCTGCCAGGAAGCGCTGTGTGCTCCGTGTGTGGGTGGGGAGGGGCGAATCCCTCAGCTGAGAATGCGCATGCGTGTGATAGAGCCCACTCACCTCCCTGAGGCTAAGTGCTGCCTCAGAGAGATCGGCGCCAAATTTAAAAATGGTGTTGGTGCAAAAATAAAATTTCCCTGACATGCCCCCTCATGATCTAAAGATCCTGGCCATAGAGTCGTGGAGGTCTGCAGCACAGAAAAAGGCCCTCCAGCCCATTGAGTCTGCACCGGTCAAACAAGTACCTAACCATTCTAATCCCATATTCTAGCACTAGGCCCATAGCATTATATGCCATGGCATTGCAAGTGCACATCCAAATACTTCTTAAATGTTATGAGGGTTTCTGCCTCTACCGCTCTGGGTGAAAAATCCTTCCTCACATCCCTCTAAACCTCCTGCCCCTTACCTTAAATCTATGCCCCCTGGTTATTGACCCCTCCACCATGGGGAAAAGTTCCTTCCTGTCTACCCTATTAATGCCCCTCATAATTTTATACACCTCAATCATGTCCCCCCTCAATCTCCACTGCTCCAGGGAAAATAACCCCAGCCTTTCCAATCTCTCCTAATAACTAAAACTCTCCAGCCCAGGCAACATCCTGGTAAATCTCCTCTGGACTCTCTCTAGTGCAATCACATCCTTCCTATAATGCGGATTCCAGAATTGCACGCAATAATCTAGCTGTGGCCTAACCAGCATTTTATACAGTTCCAGCATAACCTCCCTGCTCTTATATTCTATGCCTTGGCTAATAAAGGCAAGTATATCATATGCCTTCTTAACCACCTAATCTACCTGTCCCGCTACCTTAAGGGACCAGTGGACATGCACACCAAGGTCCCACTGATCCTTGGGACTTCCCAGGATCCTACCATTCATCGTGTATTCCCGTGCCTTGTTTGTCCTGCCCAAGTGCATCACCTCAAATTTATCCGGATTAAATTCCACTTGCCACTGATTGACCCATCTGACCAGCCCATCTATATCCTCCTATAATCTGAGGCTATCTTCCTCACTGTTCGTGAAAAGTGCTATATAAATGCAGACCTTTTCCTCCTTCCCTAGTCCAGGGACTCTAAAGTTAGTTATTTCCATCCTATCAAGTCAGCTAATTCAGCACAATTAAGCCGGAAATCAAATCTGGACATTGCAGCTTTATACTGATCAGTTCCATTCTATACAGTGCATTCAGTAGTTAAGCCAGAAGGAGCTTTGGGATTTTAGCGTTCCATTTTACAAATAGTCAAAAGGGAGTTGAGGGAAAAAAAGTGGAAACTTGAGTGGTTTATAAATTCCAGCCGAACCTCAAGATATAAAAAAGAGCTTTGAATTATCTCCAGAATAACCATTTTTTTAATATGCATTGTATACATTTTAAGTCACTTTTATTCATGCCTCGCTGCTGTCAGATTATAAAACTGATAACAAACCGGCTCTGTATCGTTGATCTGTGATGACATTCATGGTGAGGGATTAAAACCGGTGACACACTTGTTGCAGGTTTATTGAGAGAAACATCATCAGTTATTATGAAATTCTATAATCCACAATTATGTTATTTTATAACATTTGATCAAAATATCCTCATAGCCTAATTACTTTGTCTCCCCTGTGCTTGCTGACTTACATTGGCTCCCATTCCGGCAATACCTCTACTTTTAAATGTTCCTCCTTTTCAAACCCCTCTATGTCTTCACCCCCTCCTCCAGATGTCATCATCTGTAATCTCCTCCAGCCCTACAACCCTCAAAAGACTCTGCACTCCTCCGGTTCTGGGTCTCTTTGATTTTAATCACTCCACCATTGATGGCCAAATCCACAGTTGTCTAGTCCCTCTGCAATTTTGTCCCTATTCATCTCAGTCTCTCTCCCTCTCTCCTCCTTTAACACCCTCCTTAAAACCTACTTCTTTGAGCAAGCTTATGGTCACCTGTACTAATATAACATATGAGGCTCAGTGCCTAATTTTTTGACCCTGTCTTTCGCCTAGTGATGTTTTACTATGCTAAAGGCTCCATATAAATGCAAATTGTTGTTCATCTCATTGTTGCTTGTGGGATTGTGCTATGTGCTATTTTAAGGAGTTTTTTTTAGAGGAGGTGATAGGTAGCAAGATAGAGAGGCACAGGGAGAAATTTCAAAAGCTTAGGGCCTAGAAGGCAAGGCCAACAATGGTACAGCAAAGGAAATTGGGGGTGCATGCGGCCAGATATGGAGGAAGGTAGAGATTTGAGAGGGTTATACAACTAGTGGAAATGACAGATGTAGGGAGGGGCAAGACCTTGGAGAAGTTTGAAAACAATTTTAAGAACTCTAAGATAAAAGCAAGAAACTGCGGATGCTGGAATTCCAAAACAAAAGTAAAAATACCTGGAAAAACTCAGCAGGTCTGGCAGCATCTGCGGAGAGGAACATAGTTAACATTTCGAGTCCGTATGACTCATCAACAGAACTAAGTAAAAATAGAAAAGAGGTGAAATATAAGCTGGTTTAAGGCGGGGTGGGACAAGTAGAGCTGGATAGAGGGCCAGTGATAGGTGGAGATAGCCAAAAGATGTCATTGACATAAGGATAAGGAGGTGTTGAAGGTGGTGATATTATCTAAGGAATGTGCTCATTAAGGGTAGAAAGCCGGACAAGCAAGGTACAGATAGCCCTAGTGGGAGTGGGGTGAAGGGAAGGGATCAAAATAGGCTAAAAGGTAGAGATAAAACAATGGACGGAAATACATTTAAAAATAATGGAAATAGTTGGGAAAAGAAAAATCTATATAAATTATTGGGGGAAAAAGGGGGGGATCGGAAAGGGGTGGGGATGGAGGAGGGAGTTCATGATCTAAAGTTGTTGAACTCAATATTCAGTCCGGAAGGCTATAAAGTGCCTAGTCGGAAGATGAGGTGCTGTTCCTCCAGTTTGCATTAAGCTTCACTGGAACAATGCAGCAGGACAAGGACGGTCAAGTGGGCATGAGAGCAGGGTGGATTGTTGAAATGGCAAGCGACAGGGAGGTCTGGGTAATGCTTGCGGACAGACCGAAGATGTTCTGCAAAGCAGTCACCCAGTCTGCGTTTGGTCTCTCCAATGTAGAGGAAGCCGCATTGGGAGCAGCGAATGTAGTAGACTAAGTTGAGGGAAGTGCAAGTGAAATGCTGCTTCACTTGAAAGGAGTGTTTGGGCACTTGGACGGTGAGGAGAGGGGAAGTAAAGGGGGAGGTGTTGCACCTTCTGCGGTTGCATGGGAAGGTGCCGTGGGAGGGGGTTGAGGTGTAGAGGGTGATGGAGGAATGGACCAGGGTGTCCCGGAGGGAACGATCCCTACGGAATGCCGCCGGGGGGGTGAAGGGAAGATGTGTTTGGTGGTGGCACCTCATGCTGGAGTTGGCGGAAATGGCAGAGGATGATCCTTTGAATGCGGAGGCTGGTGGCGTGATGAGTGAGGACAAGGGGGACCCTATCATGGTTCTGGGAGGGAGAGGAAGGTGTGAGGGCTGATGCGTGGGAGAGGGGCCGGACACAGTTAAGGGCCCTGTCAACCACTGTGGGTGGAAAACCTCGGTTAAGGAAGAAGGAAGACATGTCAGAGGAACTGTTTTTGAAAGGGGCATCAACAGAACAGATGCGACGGAGGCGAAAAACTGAGAGAATGGGATGGAGTCCTTACAGGAAGCCGGGTGTGTGGAGCTGTAGTCGAGGTAGCTGTGGGAGTGGGTAGGCTTGAAATGAATATTGGTGGACAGTCTATCACCAGAAATTGAGACAGAGAGGTCAAGGAAGGGAAGGGAAGTGTCAGAGATGGAGCATGTGAAAATGATGGAGGGGTGGAAATTGGAAGCAAAATTAATAAATTTTTCCAGGTCCAGACGAGATCATGAAGCAGTACCGAAGCAATCATCGATGTAACGGAGAAAGAGTTGTGGGAGGGAGCCGGAGTAGGACTGGAACAAGGAATGTTCCACATACCCCATGAAGAGACAGGCATAGCTGGGGCCCATGCGGGTACCCATAGCCATACCTTTTATTTGGAGGAAGTGAGAGGAGTTGAAGGAGAAATTGTTCAGTGTGAGAATAAGTTCAGCCAGACGGAGGAGAGTAGTGGTGGATGGGGATTGTTCGGGCCTCCATTCAAGGAAGAAGCGGAGAGCCCTCAAACCATCCCGGTGGGGGATGGAGGTGTAGAGGGATTGGACGTCCATGGTGAAGAGGAGGCGGTTGAGGCCAGCGAACTGGAAATTGTTGATATGATGTAGGGTGTCAGAGGGATCACAGATGTAGGTGGGAAGGGACTGGACAAGGGGAGAGAGAATGGTGTCAAGATAGCAAGAAATGAGTTCCATGGGGCAGGAACAGGCTGACATGATCGGTCTGCCGGGACAGTCCTGTTTGTGGATTTTGGGTAGGAGGTAGAAGCGGGCTGTCTGATGTTGAGAGACTATGAGGTTGGAAGCTGTGGAAGGAAGATCTCCAGAGGAGATGAGGTCAGTGACAGTCCTGGAAACAATGGCTTGATGTTTAGTGGTGGGGTCATGGTCCAGGGAGAGGTAGGAGGAAGTGTCTGAGAGTTGACGCTCAGCCTCCGCGAGGTAGAGGTCAGTGCGCCAGACAACAACAGCACCACCTTTGTCAGCGGGTTTGATGACAATGTCAGGGTTGGACCTGAGAGAATGGAGTGCAGTAAGATCAGAGAGAGAGAGATTAGAATGGGTGAGAGGAGCAGAGAAATTGAGACGACTAATGTTGCGCTGACAGTTCTCAATGAAAAGATCAAGAGAAGGTAAGAATCCAGAGGGAGGGGTCCAGGTGGAGGGAGAATATTGGAGGCGGGTAAAAGGATCCGTTTCAAGCCCTATTCCTCTTTCCCTTGTATGGATATCTATCTTCCCTTTAAATGAATCAATGCTATTTACCTCAACTATTCCTTGTGGCAGTGAGTTCCGCACTCTGACCACTCTCAGGATAGAGAAGTTTCTTCTGAAATTTCTATTGAATTAATTTGAGACCACCATATCTATTTTTAGTTTTGGACTCCCTCAACAAGTGGAACCATTTTCTCTCCTGATATAGAATCAATACAGTCAATAGACAGCAGAGACTTTCAGATGACCCCTGTAACTACAGTTGGCTCATATTAGTAAATATAGACATTACCAAGGCCCTCTTGATCTAGGGTTTAATATCAATTGCTCCATAAAGGAGATCGTAGCTGACAAATTGTTCACTTAACTCCCGTTACACATGAAAGTGCTGGGATTTATGTTACTATCGGTAATCATTAGCAATGTCCAGGCGCTTTAAGATTTGTAAACAATCTCTTGGTTTTATAAGCTGTTGTGGTGATGAAAGCACATGATGCGGTGTGCTTAAGAAATGGTAACCAATATTTGATAGGGGTAAATGGATTCCTATCAGAATAAATCATTGGACCAAGAGAAACATGTACTCACTAAGGATCTGAGGGTTCAGAGGTACCTGTGTCACATTATTTTGAAAAGCTCTTTCTGCAACCCGAGAGCACTGCCTCTCTTGTCTGGATTTAATTTTTTTGTGTTAATACTCTAATGTTTTGGTTGTAAAAGATAGAATTCAGTGAAACAGTGAAAAATTGTTTCTTGTTCAAGAAGTAATCAGTGAAAAATGTAAGCAAAAGTTAAGTATTTTTACACAGTTTTGTGAACGTTTTCACTGCTGCCCTTTCATTATAGGCTGTTTTCAAAAAAAAAGAAAGCCTTGCATTTATATAGCGCTTTTCACAACCACTGGATGTTTCAGAGCACAACTGATGATTTTGAAGTGTAATCACTGTTGTAACGTAGGAAGTGCAGCAGCCAATTTAACCATATCAAGCTCCCCCAAAAAACAATGTGACAATGACCATGTTTTTTGTGATGTTGGTTAAGGAATAAATATTCACCATGACATCAGGGATTAACTCCCTTGCTCTTCTTCAAAATGGTAGCTTGAGGTCTTTTATGTTCACTTGAGCAGACAGGTTCTTAGTTTAACATTGCATCTGAAAAGGGTTTTAGACAACTTTTAGGCATGTTAGGGAAGACAGCGCTACTTTACAAGCTATTTAAACACCCCTCACTCCCCTCCCCATCCCACCCCCTACACTCCAGACATTCTTTGAATATTGTCATCAGTCAGAGTCCCATGATTGACCAGCTTAATGAGGCCAGTAGTGCCTTTTGGTGTACCTCCTTTCCACAGTTAGTTTGAAGACACATACTGATGAATCATTCTGGCTGTAACCTATGATGAGGAATATCATCATTGTTTTCCACACACTTAGTTGGTGAGTGCAGTGTGTAGTCTGATACTGAGCCATTCAGAAGGTGCTGACCCCTATGGATGGGAATACTTAGTCTTGTGAAGATGCCCCGTGCACTGTGTACCACTTTCCAGAGGGGCCTGTAATATGTACTGAACAGGGACGATGGACACTGTGGTGGTGCAGCATTGTGGTGACCAGGAGGAGTGCTCCCAATCTCTAATGCACCAAGATTATCATGTTTTCGAAGGCTGAAAGGGCATCTGTTTGGTGTGAAGTTTATGCCCATTAAGATGAAAAATGTTAGCACATGGAGAATGGAACACCATCCACTTTGGGAACCCTGTACTTCAAGGCTCCCAAATTCTTCCAGATCAGGTCAGAGAAAGGGGAGGGTAAAGTTCGCTCTACATGAATGCACTATGCAAACGAACTGCCCTCGGTGTTTTAACCTAGTGGCTTCCTGACAATGTTTGCTAATAAAAATGGACATGGGACTTAACATCTGACACTGACCTGAGGTCACCTATAGCACCATTGCATACTCCATCCTGCTCATGAGTAGCAGCACTGCATGGTTTCCGAGGTTGCTAAGGTCAAATTGATCGACTTGGGCTCTTGCACTGGCAGAACAGGTTTGAGCCACCTCATCACTATTCCGACTGCCTCAATCCTCGGGGCTTTTGGTGGATTGTGAAGACTGGGGAAGCCAGCAGAGAATGAGACAGGAGTTTGGGAAATGTTTGGAGAAATAGTTGACTCAGAAAATGAGGCATATCTATTTTTCAGAATCCATTCCATTCCTGCAAGGGAAGGTTTTCTTTCTGTTAAAGTTCAGTCAGTATTGTGAGTAATAGACTGGTAGGGGGATCAGTGTAAATGCTGCTGTTCTACAACTCACCAGGCAAGCAACTATTAATCCATTTATAATTTCTGTAGTTTGTGCCAGTGCTGAATGAGAAATATATTGGGAGAAATAAAGTATTCAGTCATACGTGCAAGCCATTTTAAGTGGAGTGCCAGCAGTTGGACCCGACGCTTGCTTGTCTATGGCTGCAGATGAAAATCAAAGACTGAATAGACGAGGGCTATCTTTTCTCTAGAAAAGAGCAGGCTGAGGGCTGACCTGATTGAGGTCTTTAAAATTATGAAGGGGTTTGATAGAGTAAACGTAGAGAAAATGTTTGCACTTGTGGAGTGGTTTAAAACTAGGGTCGGAATTTTAGGGCCTCTCCCACCAGCAGGATCTTCTGTTCCCGCCAAAGTCAATGGAGTTTTGAATGGCTGGCCGCATTTTACTGCTCTGAAGGAGACTCATACCGACCCGAAACGTTAATTCTGTTTCTCTCTCCAAACCTGAGTTTTTCCAGCATTTTATGTTTTCATTTCAGGTTTCCAGCATCCTCAGTATTTTGCTTTTCTTTTATCAAACTCTGCTGACCTCTGTGGGATGGGGGTACCTCATCTTTCAAAGCTGCCCATCTACTGTGGATCCCAGAAGAAAGCAGCGGCATAAAGGGTCCAGGATGCACAAGTTGGCGAAGCACGAACTGAGGTGGACGAAAGTGTCACCGTATAATTGAGGATGAACGGGGAGGAGAATAGTGGGGGGGAGGGGGAAGAATGAGACACCATCAGTTGACCTTCCCATCTGTTTTTGAGCTGTCAGTATTTAGGTGACGGTGATCGGTTTTGGGGTGGGCTGTTGCCTTCTGCATCGTTCTCGAGGTTGGTGTGGATGAGAATGGGGCAGGCTTCCAACCTCAGAATAGCGTTTCCTACTAGTTTCAATGTGACATTCCTCCAGCACCAGACAACCTCTGAGCTGTCAAGTAGGAGCTGTTCTTCCCACTTGAAACTTAGCTGAGATTACTCAAGATCAAGCCAATTGGCAAATACCCATAAACTTACAATCTTCACCCTCAGTACAATTCATGTTTAATGATATTGTAAGAATATTCTAACAAACAGATTGGGCTGAATCTTAACTTCTAAAAACGTTTGGTTGCAGGCATGCTGGAGGTTAAAATGCAAATAATCTGGAAAAAGAACCGAATTTACCCAATTCTGATCTTAATGGAGGTGGAACATGGGGCAGGGACTTATCAGCTGTCCATTTAAATATAATGAGGCTGTGTGTCTTCATTTTAGTAATCTTTTCATTTTTAACTACAGCACTTCCAAGGCTTTCCGGGCCTTGGAAAACTCAGCAGCTTAACAGAGGTGAGAAGGGATGAATTGATGAGGAAGGTGTCTTTACAGCACTGCTTGTGGGCCAAGAAAATAGGAGAGCTTCCTTCAGGCCTAACAAGCTATCTTATAAACCACCACCTCAGCGATCTGGTTGTCCCACTCAGTCAACATCGAACTCACCCTGATCACTATCTGCTCCCCCAGACCACCATCCGACCCTTCCCCTACGATCAGAATCACCGAGGCCATCATGTGACTCTCATCGCATGGTCGGGAGCACCAGACTACCAATGGGTGCCCCGTGGAATTGGGATCCTACCCCCACGATTGAAACCACCCCCACAACCACCCCCACCCCCCGAGGAGGAAAATGCCTTCCTAATTCAAACAGGAGCCCACCTGCACCCACCCCGATCTTTCTCACTCCCCAATACGCCTATCTCATCTTGCAGGCTGTGCCCTGTGAAGCAGGCTTCATGCCTGAGTGGCCTCTAGCACTTGTAGGCAGGAAGCCCACTGAAAAAAAAAAGGAGTTAAATTCTGTGGGACACATTGTAAAGAAAATTCTTCTGAGAGCTTCCCAACCTTACAACAGCCCACCCATCCTCCCTCAACTCTTGCACAGAACTCATCACCAGGCTGAAATCCAGCCTATAGATTGACCACACGCTCCTTCCTTTAATTATTGTCTCTAATAGCACTACAAGCTTTTAAACCCACTGATAATTGGACTCCATGCTCTAATATTCCCCCAGGGTTCCACATTCTGAAACTGACTCATAATTGTCCACAGCCTCAACAGATCCTGCATTTTGTCTTTCCATTGAGCTTGTGGGGCTGATAACAGGCATTGGGCTGAGGTCATCAGCTGTTTTAAATGCTGTAGCTCTTGATTCTAGGTTAGTCATTAAATTATTTTGTAGCTTTCTTTCTCTGCTCCCAATGGCATGGATGCTATAATTACCCAGCTTTGTTTGCAGTATTCTGCAGTGCAACCTGCCATTTACCACCAATCACTGGTCCTAATACAGCAAATACACAACGCTCAGTTTAACTGATAGCAGCGTCAGAGCAAGCCCTCGCTGTTTCGAATAATCCTTTCACCCTAGGACATGCAGACTTAACTGCCAAACTCCACATTAAGGGAGGAGAACTTTAAGACAAAAGCACAGCACTGGTAAATCTGTTTAAAGAGCTGTCATTGCCATGGTAATGCATCTTACAAGACAGCTTTTTTTTTTACTGAAAAACCTAAGCGAAGATTGGAGCTAAATGTGTAGGGCACCACCTAGATTGGAAAGAATAGGATTGGAAGATGAGGCAAATCAGGAATTAATGGTCAGGCAAAGCCAAATAAATTTCCTTAAAAACCAGCTGGGTATAAAAGGAAGGTAGGGATGGGAGATGGTGAGGAGTTCCACACTTTCAAGTTCCTAAGAAAGAGTAAGTTGATGTTTATGAGTGAATCTTACTTCCAATCAGGCACACTTTGGAGAATCGGCTGTACTGAGGGTGTGCTGTATTGTTGGAGGTATCTCCCTTCAGAGTAGTTGTTGAAGCAAAGCCCGTCTGCCCTCCCAGGTGGGCGTAAAAGATCCCATGGCACTATTTGAAAAGAGAGCAATAAGGTATCTCAGTGTCGTGGCCAATGTTCATACATCTACCAAAGACATCAGAACAGGCACCGGTATCACGGACCATGGCTCCCGTTCCAGCAACATATTGAATTTAGAGTTCTTAAACAAAAATAAAAATACCTGGAAAAACTCAGCAGGTCTGGCAGCATCTGCGGAGAGGAACACAGTTAACGTTTCGAGTCCGAATGACTCTTCAACAGAACTAAGTAAAAATAGGAGAGAGGTAAAATATAAGCAGGTTTAAGGGCGGGGGTGGGGGGGGGGTGTGGGGGGGTAGAGCTGGATAGAGCGCCAATGATAGGTGGAGATAGCGAAAAGATGTCATAGACAAAAGGACAAAGAGGTGTTGAAGGTGGTGATATTATCTAAGGAATGTGCTAATTAAGGGTAGAAAGCAGGACAAGCAAGGTACAGATAGCCCTAGTGGGAGTGGGGTGAAGGGAAGGGATCAAAATAGGCTAAAAGGTAAAGATAAAACAATGGATAGAAATACATTTAAAAATAATGGAAATAAGCGGGAAAAGAAAAATCTATATAAATTATTGGGGAAAAAAGGGGGGGGGATCGGAAAGGGGGTTGGGATGGAGGAGAGAGTTCATGATCTAAAGTTGTTGAACTCAATATTCAGTCCGGAAGGCTATAAAGTGCCTAGTCGGAAGATGAGGTGCTGTTCCTCCAGTTTGTGTTGAGCTTCACTGGAACAATGCAGCAGGCCAAGGACGGACCTGTGGGCATGAGAGCAGGGTGGAGTGTTAAAATGGCAAGCGACAGGGAGGTCTGGGTCATGCTTGCGGACAGACAGCAATGCCCCCATCCCATAAACGAATTTTTAACAAATTGAAAAAGTAGCTTTTTGGCTGTAAAGTGCTTTGAAACAGCTTAAGGTTGTGAAAGGTACTATATAAATGCAAGTCTTTCTTTCTTTAAAGTGACGTGCATGGGTATTATATGGTACGGTTGTAAATATCAGAGTTGGGCTGTTCAATATGAAAGAAGTCACTAACATTGTTGAGGGCACAGATGAAGCCCTGACCTTTCGCGTTCATTCTTTTCTCTTTCTTTTCCTCCCACTTTAGCTCCAAATGTCCTCTGCAGGCAACTATTAGTTTTGTAGGCTTAGCTCTGTAAGCAGACAACCCACACAGACGAGTTTCTTGGCCAGTCTCCAAGGTGCAGCCTCAGTGCATGTTGTGACTAGCAAAGAAAATGATCATTTACTTGCCTGAAAGGATAATCCCACGTCTCTGATATATGGAGTGCTTCACGACATCCAAGTATTGAAGATTTATTATGGGTGTGTATGAGAGACAGGCAATATACCTCAGAGTATATAATTCGCTTGAAAGAGTTACAGGGCATCATCTCATAAAGTCGTAGACTGGAATTTTCCAGAAACCCCCTCACCCCTGCGGCGAGTCCCCCTGCAGTTGGGGGGGGGGGGGGGGGGTGGTGCAGTGAGCCAGAAGATCCCACCGGCGTGAGGAGCTGGAAGATACCAGCCATTGAGTCATTACGAGACAAAAGGAGACCATTCAGCCCATCAAGTCCATACTGGCTCTCTGTAGAGCAATCCAGTCATGCCCATTCCCCTGCAATGCCCCCTCTCTTCCTACTTTCTTACTTAATATCTTCAATTAATTATTATCTTCAACAATTTATTGAGAAAAAAGTTCTGATACATCTTGAAGAACCATTGTCTTCAGAAACTATACAAGTTTTCTAATTATATATAGTGACGCCATTGGATTCCCTTGCACTACAGAATTGAAATTTACTTCTAAATATCCTTTCTTATCCCCAGCTGTAATTAAGATTGTTACAAATCCACTGAGTTTCTTATGTTAGTCAAAATGCTGCAGGATCTGTTTCCATTCTTAGATTCTGGTAATCGTTGTCCTGGTCAGCTATTCTTCTTCCAGCAGCCGGAATTTTCCAGCACCGCCCCCCCACCCCCCGTGCTGGCGGGGTCTTCCGGTCTCGCCGATGTGAACGGAGGTTTCAATGGCTCGCCGCACCCCACCCCCCCCACCACGGGGGAAACCCACCGCGGGAGGGCACGAAGATTCTGGTCAGTGTTTCTATCCGAATGTAAGAGCCTAAGAAATAGGAACAGGAGTAGGCCGTCTGGCCCCTCAAGCCTGCTCTGCCATTCGATAAAATCATGTCTAATTTAGCTGTGGCCTCAGCTCCACTTTCTTGCCTGCTCTCCACAAACCTTGACTCCTTTGTCGATCAAAATTTAGCATAGCCTGGAACTTGTTGCTGGCACTGTGGGCATCGAGTTTTTAATTTGAGAATGTCCACACAAAACAGAATTATATCTACTCTTTCCAATATGCATCAAAAGGCAGCAACATCTGTGTTTTACTCTTTACACAATTAGGTCATAACAATAAAGTTTTACAGCTGCTTTGATGCCAGGTGTGGCTCCATGGGTAGCATTCTCACCTGTGAGTCCAGAATGTTGTAGTTTTGAGACTTGAGCATATAACCCAGACTGACAGTCTAAGGCAACACTGAGGGGGTGCTGCATGGTTGACGATGACATCTTTTAGATGAGACATTAAAGTAAGGCCCTGCATGCCCTCTCAAGTGAGTGTAAAATGTTCCAATGCACTTTTGAAGAAAAGCGGGGGAGTTCTGGAGTCTTGGCTGAAATTTATACCTCAGCCATTGGGACGGGGGTGGGGGCAATTGTCCAAACACCTTGGAAGCAAGGGGAAATAGCAAAAAAATGCATCAGTCTGGCTCGTCTTTGTGTGTTCCTACCTCTTTGCATTTTTACCAGAGACAGCTTCAGATCGGTGATGGCTCTAATTGGAGCAGAAGAGCTAAAGCTAGGGAGTTTCTTTGGGTCTCACCTTTCTGTCACTGAAGTGGCATAGCACTGTTTCAGACCTTCCCAATGGCAGCTTGAGATGGGCAACCACAATGTGCCCTTGTAACCACAATCCGTCTGCCCCTGCAATGTGAATGAGCCGTCCCTGGGAATTGGGCTGGGGAAAATAAAAACAGAATTACCTGGAAAAACTCAGCAGGTCTGTTTTTCCAGGTAATTCTGTTTTTGTTTTGGATTTCCAGCATCCGCAGTTTTTTAGTTTGTATAATTGGGCTGGGGAGTCTATCTTGGGACTAGGCAGGCAGGAACTTTGCTCTGCTGTACTCAGCTGACTGTATGGAACCCTAGGAATTTTCGGCTAGTAATCTTCATTTCACAAACATTCACTCCCTCCACCACCGACACACAGAGGCAGCAGTGTGTACCATCTACAAGATCCACTGCAGAAATTCACCAAAGCTCCTTAGACAGCACCTACCAAACCCGCATCCACTACCATCTAGAAGGACAAGGGCAGTAGATCCATGGGAACACCACCACCTGGAAGTTCCCCTCCAAGCCACTCACCATCCTGACTTGGAAATATATCACCGTTCCTTCAACTGGGTCAAAATCCTGGGACTCCTTCCCTAACAGCACTGTGAGTGTATCTACACCACACCGATTGCAGCAGTTCAAGAAGGCAGCTCACCACCACCTTCTCAAGGTCAATTAGGAATCGGCAATAAATGCTGACCTCGCCAGTGACGCCCACATCCTGTAAATAAATTTAAAACAACAGTGCAGAGGAGGATAAAATGGCACAGAATGTTTCACTTTTATTTGCCATTTCACTCCAAAAATGGAAGGTTTCTATATGTGCCTCATTGTGGTGATGATGTTTCATTATTAGCTCATGGCCAAGACTCGAGAGCATAACTAAATCCCTTAGATCAAACAAAGTTTATCTCTCCTGCTTATAATTCAGTGCTCAAAGCAGAAATTGTAAAAAAAATTGCTTATGACACCAAACCAGTTGCTAATCATACCATGCCTCCAAGTCAAAATCCACCTGAATTGTCAGATTCCTTTCTCGTTCAAACATAATCAGCAATCTCTGACATGCCATGAGTGCAAATTTAAAGAAGATGCAGACAAAAGTGGATCTTCTTGAATATTTTATAGGTTGTGGAGCTATGTAACATGCTTATTTATCAGATAAAGAACTTACGGTGTGTAGTTTTCCAACATATTGATAAAGAAGGTTTTAACATCCCCCTCTTCTCCTGTTCTTAAATTTTGAAAAGGGGTTGGAAAGCCTCCTGCGTGATATTAGCAAAGAATGTATTAACATGTTTATGCATGAGATTGACTGATTCTCTTTGTTTAACCCTCCTGTAAAATCGGATAAGAAGTTCCCTAAGATGCTGAACAAAGAGATTCTAAACCAAAGTGTTGACATGTTTGTTACAAATACTGCACAGTGTGATTTCAACCCAAATTATTGTTGAAGATTTTCAGGTTCTGATCCATTTGTGGTGCTGACTTCACAATGAACAATAAGAGACCAGATGCTGTTCACCAAAAGAAGCACCCCATTTGATTCAATGATTTGAAAAACTCCAGGCGGTGATTATCAGAAAACACAAAATTCAATTGATTGCAGCCTATATCTTGGCCCAGGTGGAAATTTATTTTTTATTCATTCACGGGATGTGGGCTTCGCTGGTTGGGCTAAAGTTTATTGCCAATCCCTAGTTGCTCTTGACAAGACGGCGGTGAGCTGTATTCTTGAACCACTGCAGTCCATGTGGTGTAGGAACACCCACAGTGCTGTTAGAAAGGGAGTTCCAGGGATTTTGACCCAGCGACAGTGAAGGAACAGCGATGTATTTCCAAGTCAGTATGGTGATTGACTTGGAGGGGAACTTCCAGCTGGTGGTGTTCATACCTATCTGCTACCCTTGTCCTTCTAGATAGTAATGGTCATGGGCTTGGAAGGTGCGGTCAAAGGGGCCTTGGTGAATTCCTGCAGTGCATCTTGTAGATGGTACACACTGCTGCTACTGTGCGTCAGTGGTGGAGGGAGTGAATGTTTGTGCACGTGGTATCAATCAAGCAGGCTGCTTTGTCCTGGATGGTATCAAGCTTCTTGAGTGTTGCACTCATCCAGGCAAGTGGAGAGTATTCCATCACACTCCTGACTTGTGCCTTGTAGATGTTGGACAGTCTTTGGAAAGTCAGGAGGTGAGTTACTCGTCGCACGATTCCTGCTCCATGTGGTGTAGGTACACCCACAGTGCTGTTAGAAAGGGAGTTCCAGGATTTTGACCCAGCGACAGTGAAGGAACAGTGATATATTTCCAAGTCAGGATGATGATTGACTTGTAGGAGAGCATCCAGGTGGTGATGTTCATTCCTATCTGCTGAGTGTTGTGACCTGCTCATATAGCCACAGTATTTATATGGCTAGTCCAGTTCTGATGAATTGACATTGCATCAGCCAAAAAGCCAAACAACACAACTGTTGGAATCTTGACAACTTTGAAAGCAAAAGCCATCATAGCAAAACAGATGAAGAAAATTGCACGAGGATGATTTAAAACTTAAAAAAGTGGTGCCATTGCAGTTTTCACTGCTTCCAATCAATAAACATGGTAATAGTGAGATCATTTTGTTTGACCATTATAGTTATTACCAGTCCTATCTTTCTCTGTAGGCCAGTAATGAGCATCTCAGGGCTGGTAATGAGCATAGTTGTTGCCAAGAAGCCATTGCTTTATTATTTTTGAGATTAATCAGTGTTTGCTTCAATGTAAAATCCAGCCGTGACTCCGAGTGCCTCGATATATGGAGATGTGACCATTCTTAATAGGAGTTGGAATGGGGGTTTTCGATACTGTGAACTAGAAAAACTCCCTTTGTGCTCCATTGGCCAAACATCCTGATTATTAATACAAAAGCAAAAAACTGCAAGTGCTGGGAATCTAAAATAGAAACAGAAAATGCTGGAAATACTCAGCAGGTCAGGCAGTATCAGTGGAGAGAGAAACAGAGTTAACGTTTCAGGTTGATGATCTTTCATCCTTTCAATGAAAGGTTTTGATGAAAAGCTCTGGTGAAGGGTCATCGACCCCAAATGAAAAGTCAACTTTGTTTTCCTCTCCAGCTGTCCTGTCACCTTTGATGATCTATGCACATATAGATACAAATCTTTCTGCTCCTGCTTCCCCTTCAATTCAAATACCCACTGAGTATTTCCAGCATATTTTGTTTTTAATCCTGATTATTAATGCATTCAGAAATATGCTACTACATATAGTACTCTGCAAAATCTTTATACTTGGCTGTCCTAAAAATGACAGATATTTCTCAGCTCAATTTTAACTTGTGGTGTACATGGACTTTGAAAAGGCATTTGACACAGTGCTGCCCAACTGACTTGTGAGAAAAGTTATTGCTCATGGAATGAAAGGGACAGTAGCAACGTGAATACAAAATTGGCTGAAAAATAGGAAGCAGAGAGTAATAGTCAATGGATATTTTTCAGGCTGGAGGAAGGTTTGTAGTGGAGTTCCCCAGAGGCCTGTATTGGGACCCTTGCTTTTCCCGATATACATTAATGGTCTAGATCTTGGTGTGCAGAGGACAATTTCAAAGTTTGTGGTTGGTACGAAGCTTGGGAGTGTTGTGAACTGCGAGGAGGACGGTGTGGAACTTCAAGAAGGCATAGACAAGTTGGTGGGATGGGCAGTTAGATGGCAGATGAAGTTTAATGCAGAGAAGTGAGGTGATGCATTTTGGTAGGAAGAACATGGAGAGGCAATACAAAATAAGGGTTGAAATTTTGAAGGGGGTGCAGGAGCAGAAAGACTTGGGTGTATATGTGCATAGATCAATGAAGGTGACAGGACAGCTGGAGAGAGCAGTCAATATAACATATAGTATCCTGGGCTTTATTAATAGAGGCATAGAGTACAAGAGCAGAAAGGTTTTGCTGAATTTATATAAGACTCTCGTTAGACCTCGGCTGGAATATTGTGTACAGTTCTGGGCACCATATTATAGGAAAGATGTGAACACGTTGGAGAGAGTGCAGAAGAGGTTTACAAGAACGATTCCAGAGATGAGAAACTTCAGCTATAAGGATAGATTGAGGTGGTTGGGACTGTTCTCCTTGGAAAGAAGAAGGTTGATTGGAGATTTGATAGAGATGTTCAAAATCATGGGGAGATTCTGGAATCTGAAATCTGGAATGCGCTGCCTGGAAATGTGGTGGAGGCAGGTTCAATCAAGGCACACAAGAGGACATTAGATGATTACTTGAATAGAAACAACGTGCAAGGGCATGGGGAAAGGGCAGGGCAATGGTACTAGGTCATAATGCTCATTTGGAGAGCTGGTGCAGACATGATGGGCTGAATGGCCTTCCTCTATGCTGTTAAAATTCTATGATTCTGTGAAAATCTCGCCGGGGCAAGAACATGGTTCTTCTCACATGGTTGCAGCATTGACAAGCTGGTTAGAATGAGTCAATAATTGCAACCAGTTTGGGAGGGGTGGGGGAAGGGTGGTGGTGGAGAGAATATTTCTCAAACATGACATGGTTATACATTTTTAACAATAATTTGAGCATGTTTGTGGATTCATCTTAGACATGCTGGAATAAATGGGTCAAGTCAAATTCTAGTTCTGACTTAAATTTTAAACAAAATATTTTTGTTGTTTGCTGGACAGAGATCAAAGGATTACCTCAGAGGGCCAGATAGATACAGCCACCCACAGGCATCTGCAGGGAGTAGGAGGAAACAGAGGAATATGCAAAAACATTTTCTATCTAAATCTACCACATGCAGTGAAGCATCATAATTAGTGGTCTTTTTGTACTGACTCTCAACAGACATGATCTGTGGCGTGTTGTGTGCTCCTCCTCAGATATTTAATAAAGGAATAGTTCTTTTAAACACTACAAAAGCATTCCCACTCAAAACAAAGAGGCAAAAAAATTTACATTTTGTTCACAAAAGATACTTTTCACCTGGAAATGGGTCCTGATTTCACCTGGTTTCAGAATTCTAGTTTATAATATTTAGCATTCATAATTCACAAGATCAGTCTTGTTAGATGGTTTAGATGGCAGAGGCTATATGTATATTCAAAAGTTACCAGGGCAACACAATTTCCAGAGAAAAGGTTAACTGCGAGGTTGAATGAGCTGCACTATGAATACAATTATTTCTTATTGTGTTTATCTGTTGGGTTACATAAGTGATGTAGATCCTGTCCTTTGATCGGTTCAAAAGGTATATGTTTACCCTATAGTTACTTTATATGAAGGGTTGCTTCATTTGGTTCACATCATTAATTTGATCCGTGTAACATATCCATGATCCCTGAGAGATGTATTTTTAGCAGGTTTCTCCTCCCCTTCCTCCAGGACGGGCAGAGTGATGCAGTAGATTTCCTTGTCAGCCCACAGACTTGTTTAGTCAGGTTTGTGTCCATGGATCCCCCTCTGAAGAATTACTGATCTCAGTCTAGCCAAGAAACCAGAAACGTTGCCACAAGACGCAAGGAAAGATATCTTGGGTCACTTGTTAGGTTTCGTGACTACAGCCAGTCTTCAAAACAAGCAGGATGCCTTGTGTTTGGACATAAAGTGGCAAAATCTCTTTCTGCACTGTCTCCAATGTTTTTAATAAAAGCAAAAGCACTGCAGATCCTGGAGATCTGAAATAAAGACAGAAAGTGCCGGAAAAACTCAGCAGGTCTGGTAGCAACTACGGAGAGAGAAACAGAGTTAACATTTCGAGTCCATGGCCAGAAACTTCCCCCCGTTGGGGGGTTAGTGTGGCGACAGGCAGGGGTGGGCACGAACCCAATCGGCGCCCCCGATTGGGGACACGCCGCCATTTTACGTGGGCGGGCCAATTAAGTCCTGCCCACCATGACGCGCGCCCGCAAGTGCTGAGCGCTCCCTGTGATTCCCTGAGAGGTTCCCTGCGCCCTTTCATGCGTGCGCACGAAAGAGCGCAGAGAGGTACGGAGGTGCCTCAGGAAGATTTGCTTCAGTGCTAAAGTTTTAAAAAAAGGTTTTTAACATTTTAAAACAGGTCCTCTCATGTGACACTATCACATGAGCTGGGACATGTCAAAGGATAAAAGCATAAGTTTTTACTAGATTTTAAAACGCTTTCATGAAACCTCATCCTGCCCGTGGCAGCTCATTGAATTGAATTAATTAGGTTTTAAATGGCCTTAATAGACCTTTGACAGTTTGGTGGGCATGCAGCCGACTAGGCTGAAAATCTGAATGATGTGCGGTGAGGCCAGGATGCATGCTCCACGTCACTGCGCGTCATTTAACGTGTCGGCGAGCATGCCCCACCCCCCGCTCGCCCACAGGAAGATTCTCCCTCATGTGACCCTTCTTTGGAACATTCCAAAGAAAAGGCATATTGGACTCCAATATCTTTAACCTTACTTTCTTCAGGAACATTTCTACCTCCGAGTAATTAGGGTTCAAGCCCCACTGCACAGTATATGCTGATAGTCCTCAGTGGGGTGCTACTTTGTTGGGGGTGCTGTCTTCTTGCGGTCATGTCAACCTGCTCAAAGGGCAGCTTCTTAAGAAAATCGGGGGGTTCTTCTGCCCTCCCAGCCAACAATTATCCTTCAACCAATATCAACAAAAACAGATTTATTGCTGATAAAAGAAACATGTCGAAGTTCTTTTTTGCCTCTAACAGGAAGCTGCTATCAAGCCAAAAAGACATTCTGCCTAAAACAAATGAGTAATGTGGTATATCGATTTCAGTGCCAGCGCGGTGCTAGGTGTGTAGGCTGTACGTCCCAAAGACTGGAGGATTGTACCAAGTATCATGTCCCAGCTGTCATTTGCAATGGGCAAAGTATGAACCCTACCCAACCAACCGTGCTTGTGAAAGTCAAAACACAGGGCAGAACTGTCCCAGGTTTTCACTAAGTGCGATAGCGAGCATGAAAAAGACGTTTTACCTGCCGGCAACAATGATAGGATTTCACGCTGTATTGTCCCCTTCCCAATGCATCCCGCCTCATTAATAATGCATTCATGGGCAACATTCCAGATCTCTGGGGGGCGGGCTCAAGCTTCCTGACACACTGTGACCTTAGCGCTTCCTCACTCCCGGTGCCATATTTAAAGGGCAGCAGAGCGCAGCCTACGTCATGTCTACAGACTAGGACTGCTTCAGGTGACAGATGGACCCAAAAGCAAAGAAGATGGCAGCCCCAAATTTAGTGACACCTCCCTGGGACACAGCTCCTCCCTGTCGGATGCAGTGGAAGGCTGCTGTGATGTCCTGTACCCCGACTCTGGCCGCAGGAGGTCCACCAGAGTCACCAATCCAGTCTGGGAGGCAGTGGCAGCAGCGGTCAGCGCCACCGGAGCACAGAGGAGGTCAGCCATCCAGTGCAGGAAGAGGGTGAATGCTCTCACCCGTTCCGCCAGGGTAAGTCAACCACCTCCTCCCTCTCAACTCTCACACTCACAAACCCATCACACATCCACAGGGATCTCACACCACAAGGGACAACACCACTAACTCTCACACACACCCTCACATCTCCATCAGGCTCATATCCTCTGGAGCTCAAGTCCTCATCCCGTCCATGGCTCCGCTCACCACACAAACATTCCACCCAGTGCCATGTGTCCTGCTCACACTCTCTCCATCTGTTTTCATGCAGGAGAAGCCTGCTCACAGCAACAGGGAGAGGTCCCAGACTGGGGGCAGCGGCCTACATTAGGCTCCTCGCTCACTTTGAGGAGTGTGTCATCGCGCTGACTGGGTGAGAATGTGGACCGTGCCTGCGGCAACAGTGAGGTCGGCAGTGAAACCCCACATGAGGATCCTGCACCACATCATCCCTCTGTCAATGCAACTGTGAGTGCTCTCCCTCCTGCTTTTGACTCTGCTGTCATGTGCTAATTATCTCTACTTTGGTTCACAGGGAGCTCTGCCAAGTGACCGACACCCTCAGCCAGCCAGTCCCTCAGCTCCATCCATGGCCTCACCTCCAGCCAAGAGGACACCTCCTCCATTGAAGAGCTGGAAATAAACAGCCTGGAAGACCCATCACAGCGCTTACCCACACCATCCACCAGCGCAGAGACACACGCCTCGGTGGGACCTAGATCTAGGGCAGGCAGGGGTTCTCAACCTGGTGGTCAGCCCACGGACACATGTCCGCAGCAGGAGGAGGCAGGTTCAGCCGAACTCCCCGGCACTCGGAGGACTGCTGGGGATCAGGCATCTGTGAGGACCAAGTCAGATGATGAGCCTCTGGATCCTGCCTTCCAATTCATCATGGAGTGTTAGCAAAGAGATGGGGGAACATCATGCAGAGCTGTTGGAAACCCTCAGCAGAGTGGCACGCGAGCCAGGGAAGTGAGTCTGCCCGCTCTCTGATGAAGTGATGCCCACATGTGTACATATGGAGGTGTCCCTGGGAAGGATGGCAGACGCCATGGAGATCTTGGTCCAGCGGAACATGGAGATGCATGTAGACCTGCACTCCACAGCGGTAGCCATGGGTGAGTTCCTGCAGTGGCAAGGCGAAAGGTAAACAGGGAACTTTGATGTCCCCCCAGGTGCTCCTTCCCCTCAAGGAGTCAGGCTGGGCCCCTCGGGCAACCGAAGGGGGGAGGAGCGGCAGCTGAACACCCTGGGTCATCCACTCAGGAATCCCAGAGACTGTCCTCTCCCTCTGAGTCCCCTTTGCCTGCGACCTCTTCAACCTCAGCCCCTGTGACTACAGAGGGAGCAGCTGGCCTACAGGCGGGCAGCCAAAACAAGCTGGGGCCCCCAAGGATGGCATCAGAGGCAACAGGGTCAGCCATTGCACAGGCTGTCTCCACCCCTGCTGCGGATGTCAGGGCAGCACCTAGAAGAAGTGGTAGGCCGAGAAAAGTTCAGAATTTCTGATCACAAGTGGTTGCACAGGTGAATATATTTTGTCACTGTATAATCTGAACATATATTCACTTTCAATATTGAGTAATGTATAATGTTGTCTTTCAGCTTCATTGACAGACTTCCCGAGTCCTCCCACTGCCCCCCACCAGCAGCAGTTCAGCTGCACACAGCCAGACCAGAGTGATTCTGGAGGGAGATGTATATATGCCACAGGGCCTTTGGAGCCTAGTTCAAGCTCTCTCCCACACACACGGATCCTTCATCCATCACACTCATCTCAATGTCCCGAGCATTTTCAGTGCTGCCTGCTGGAGTTCACTTTCAGGTGTCCATCTGAGCTGAACTGCATCTCCACCCACCCACTGATCACACTCCCATGCTGCACCTGTATCCATCCAGCATGAGGCTCCACTCACTTTCCATTTCTGCAAAATGGTAGTTGTCAAGTTTATCATTAGCTCCCCCGTCCTTTCCCCTCTCCTAGTCTCCCATGTCCTTTCCTCCATCGCTGTCGACCCCATTCCTGACATCACCTTCAATCTCCCCACAGTCACCCACCAACCCAAACCCTTGTCTTTCCAGGATGTCCAGGTGAATGTGCATTTTCCCTACCTTTCTGAAAATCCTGCCCCATCCACAGTGACCTCCCCTCCTCCCTCCCACACCCAGGGTCTGTGTCTGCCTTTGAGTCCCAACCAGCCACCCTTACCATCCTTTCTACTGTTAGCAACACACCCGCAACCTCCTACCCTACCAACTCATAATGCCCCCTCTCACACTCACCATTTCCTCCTACCATGCCAACCCTGAGTTCACTCTCCAGGAGGCAGTCATTGACTCCACAGACCACTTCCTTGCTCCCTCCTCCACCCTTACTCCCTCCTGCCCCCAGACACCGTCCCCCCTCTGAATTCCCTCCTCCCCTGGACATCCTTCCCCCTCTCCAAACTCCCTCCATCCTCCTGGACACTTTTCCCCCTCTGAACTCCTTCCCTTACACCTTCCGCCCCACTTACACCTACTTCCCTACTTGCAGCATTCTCCCCTGTTACACCCTCCTACCCCGGTGCTTCCCCCTCCCCCAGTTACACCCTCCTCCCCCTGTACTCCCTCCTCCCCCCCCCCAGGTACCTCCCTTCACCCTCCCTACCTCACCCAGCCCCTGACACCTCCGTTTCCCACCCCACCCAACCTCAGTGCTGCCGATACACCTTCCTCTCCGACTCACACTTAGACCTTCCTCTCCCACCCAACCCCCCCTCCCAACACCGCCTCCCCCCCCCATCCCCAGTACACCTTCCCCCCCCACTCACAGCTGGACCTTTCTCCCCCTCCCCTCACCCATCCATAGCAGCCCATGGCCAAGACTGTGATGTTCCAAAGCAGGCCAGAGGCATCAACGGAAACCTCCAAGAGCTGCATCGTGGTGGAGCCATGTGCAAGAGGATCCACGCAGCGCGCGATGCATGTGTTCCTGCAGGGTCCGGTGGCTGTCAGGCTCCAGCACCTTCTTCTCCTCCGATGTCCGCGATCTGAGCAAGGCCCTAATGGTAAGACCTGACTTCTGCACATCACACTTGTCCAGATGTGTTCTAGGCTGGTGTGTTTTCCTGCTAGTGTAATGGTAAATTGGGGGATGATTCCGGTCAGACCTTACTTTGCATCCCATTACAGGGATGCAAATCGGGTTCATGTCCACCTCCAGCGGGATTCGCATCCCGTCATGGTGGACACCATTGGGTGATCCCACTGTGATTTCACACCAGCATGAAACCAATTTCTGCCCCTCATGCCGAATTATCCGCCCGCAACTGCCATAATATCCGCCACCAACGGGACCAGACGATTCCGCCCACAGAGTCCAACGTTAGATGTGATTCCGCAATTGGACAACATTTGCTAAATAATCCCTAATGTGCTAAGAGTTACGCTGAGAACCAGTTTAAGATTGTCAGTCGGGCTCGCAGTATGTCGCATTTGAGTGTACTGAAAGCTACATATATTAATACACAGGGCCCTGTTCTTTGCAGACAGAAAGAACATGTACACACATTGTGCCTGTTTCAGCTAAACAAAGTAAATGACAGCCATTCACTGATTCATTCTTCAGGGTCAAGCTGCCTGGTTTAAATTTCAAACAATGTTTGGCAGTTAATTGTCAATCAACATCAATTGGTACATTCTCCATGGCAACACCTCTACCAATCAGAATCCACTTGTCAACCAATCAGCACTATCTTCTCATACAGTATAAATTGTTGTTTTCCCTTTATATTGGTATTCTTGTGAATTGCCCTGGTGAGTGGAATATTCAAGTTCCGTATTATCAAAGGGAAAACAGATTTCCTGGTCATCTATCTCATTGCTGTGTGTGGGCCCTTACTGTATGAAATTGGGCTGCTGTGTTTGCTTAAGAGACAGCATCCACACGATAGAAATGATGGATTTTCTGTGATGTGGTTTGGGATGTCCTGCAGGCATTAAAGGTGCGATATGAATCAACTTCTTTATTTATATCAATGGATCTTTGTGTTGTGGCATTGGACCCTTTACATTCTGGCCATCAAGCATGATCAACCAACCTGTAGCATGGTGAAGAACAAAGTCCCCTCTCTCTGTCCCAAGCAGAGAAGAGCACCAAGTGTACCACCATCACATACAATTTCCCCACACTTACCATCCTGTGGCTTCTCTGATTGAGACTGCTGATTATTGCTGTGGGCCCAGGCTCATTAAGAAGTGAAATTAAAACAGAAAATGATGGAAATGCTCAGCGGGTCACACAGCTTCTGTGGAGAGAGAGAAACAGAGTTAACATTGCAGACCTGTGACCTTTCTTCAGAACTGGGAAAAGTAAGAAATATAGTCGGTTTTGGGTGAGTGAAAGCAGGGAGGGTGGGAAGAAGAACAGAAGGGAAGGTCTGTGATAGGGTGGGGGCAGGAGAGATTAAATGACAAAAGATTTCATGGTACAAGGCGAAAGGAAGTGGCAATCGGACAAGTAAAGGAACAAAAGATATGTCTAGAGGAAGTATGAATGGCAGGATCCTGAATAGCTGCTGTCCAAAAGCAAAGTAAAAATGAGAGAGAAATGAGAGGCAAAAACAAACCAGCAAAGAAAAATGAAACAAAACAAGAGATTACGATCTAAAATTGTTGAACTCGGTGTTGAGTCTTGAAGGCCACAAAGTGCCGAGTTGAAAGATGCGGAGCTGTTCCTTGAGCTTACATTGGAGTTTCCCATTAAGAAGTGGATTACATAGAATATATGGCACAAAAACAGGCTATCTGGCCCGACCAGTACATGCTAGTGTTTATGCTCCACTCAAGCCTCCTCCTCTCTTTCCTCCCCTAAGCCTATCAGTATAACCCTCTATTCACTTCTTCCTCATATGCTTGTCTAGTCTCCCCTTAAATGCATCATTTACCTCAACCGCTCCCTGTGGTGGTGAGTTCCAAACTCTCACCACTTTTGGGTAAAGAAGTTCCTTCTGAATTCCCTCCTGGATTTCTTGGTGACTGTCTTATATTGATGGCCTCTAGTTATGGCTCTCCTCACCAATGGAAACCTTCTCTCTCATATTCACTCTATCAAAACCTTTCAGAATTTTAAACACCTCTATTAGGCCTAGTAAAAGGGTTGAAACTATCCTTCACAGCAGATAAGAGAAAGCATAATGTTAGCTTAGTGTCAAACACTAGCCACTAGTCCCAAGGATAAAGGGCAGCATCCAACTCCATTACATTGTCCAGTCCCCTTTTTAATCCACTTCAAAAAAATAATATTGACTACTAAGGAGTAGTTCTGAAGTGGTCATTTCAATTCAGGACAATTACACTATTGGTGTTTGGAGAGACTCACAACCTAAGAGAGCAGTCTTCACTACATACTTTGGATCACAGACTCTCTCTCACTTTCTTTAAAGCAATGCCAAGGAATTGAAATCAGTGACTTGGGTGTGAGCTGACAGCACAGTAGGTGAACTTGACCCAAGAGCTTCCTCTGTCGTTAATATTCAGCCAATCCATTGATACTGTGCCCTGATACTGAGCTCTCAGCTGTTATTATTGTAACACACAAGGATAAATTCATTTATCCTTCACCTCTGATGGATAGCTGCATTTGAAGGGAGTTTGGACAGGATGATTGGCCCTACATGGATTCCATGGGTTGGATTAGCCATATTTCTGGCCCACCTTCCCTTTACATGATGGGAATTTACCAGAGAAAGCCCCTTTTTCAGGGCTATTCTTCTGTGTTTCCCTGTCCACCCCCTAGTCCTGCTTGTTTGTGATTGTCATTTATTCCTTTCTCCCCTCATCCTGATGTTGTTGACTCCTTGTTGGATTCAGTGGATAGTTTTTTGCTGCTAGGGCCCCTGACCCAGAGTGAGACCCGACAGCATTTGTGGCTCCTTGATCTATTCCTCACCCCAGATTTCCACTAGGGTTTGTCAGATAGCAGTTAAGAGGAGGAACATAGCCCAGTTTTGTCCCCTCACCCCACCACAGGCATGAGCACCAGCACCCTCCCCCCTACCTCCTCCATCACCAACTCAGGGGTGTTGAAGCCAATTGTAGTCTCTCACTCTACCTAGCTGAGATCAATTAACTCTCCACAGATCAGGGATCATATTATGGATTCCTCTGCTCTGTGAAGTTCAGCTATTCACTCACAGAACTATTAAAGAATCCCTTTTTCTCTAAGTCAAATTTAATTTTCTTCTTTGTCCTCTAGCCTATTGCCATGGTACCAAAGGATCACAACAACAACTTATATTTATATAGTGGCTTTAACATAATGAAATGTTCCAGGATGCTTCACAGGGGAACTATCAAACAAAATATGACACCAAACCACATAAGGAGATATTAGGGAAGATAACCAAAGAACTGGTCAAATGGGTAGGTTTTAAGGTGAGTCTTAAAGGAGGGAAGTTAGGTAGAGAGGCAGAGAGGTGCTGGGGGGATATTCCAGAGCTTAGGGCCTAGACATGGCCACCAATGTTAGAGCGATTAAAATTGGGGTACACAAGTGACAGAATTAGAGGAGTGCAGATATCTCGAAGGGTTGTAGGGCTGGAGGAGATTACCGAGATAGGGAGGGGAAAAGCCATGGAGGGATTAAAATTTACTGCAATGTAAGTTTTGCAAAAGCTCAGCTCTTTTGCAAATGAAATTGAAGCAGCTCTGATTTGAGAATAGTTGCATTCAGGTCAGGCACTATCATTTGATCAGAATTATCTGTAACTTTATTAGTGCCCTTCATGATCCTCAAAACCTGAGTCAGGTCCTTTCTCAGTCTTTACCTCTCCAGTCACTGCAAAGCTAGGGAATGAGGTCTTTGTCAAAGCTCAATCCCTTTCAACAGGCAACCAGCCCCACTGCCCAACTCTGTATCATCACAAGAGCCACAGGGCCAAATGTCATGTGTAGCTGGAAGACCGATCACACTGGGCACTCTTTTCCCTGGAAAAGAAAAGACTGAGAAGTGACCTAAAAGAGGCCTTTCAAACTATGGAGGAGGCTGATATTTTTCTGCTTGTGAGTGAGTCCCAAACTGGGAGCCATAAATATAAAATAGCTATTAATAGATCCAATAGGGCGTTCAGGATAAACTTGTTCGCTCAAAGAATGGTTAGAATGTGGAACTTGCACCCACACGGAACGGTTGAGGCAAATAGCATTGATACATTTAAGGGGGAGCTAGATAATTACATGAGGGAGAAAGGGATAGAAGGTTCTGCTGAGAGCATGAGATGGAATAGGTGGGAGGAGGCTTGTGTGGAGCATAAACCAGCTGGGCTGAATGTCCTATTGCTGTGCTAGAAATTCTATGCCATTCCATAAATAGATTTATATTTGTGCTAGAACACATTGGAACTGAAAAGGTTAATCAGTACAGAATTGGATTGTTACAAACAGCCAGATGGAACATCTGTGTGGAATGTGAACGATCAAGACTACAAGCTAGAGCTTTTACTTTATTGCCGACTTTAATCCATAATTCTTAAAGAAACAAATTAAATTCAATCACACAACATGTACCTCATTTTTCACAGACACTGTTGTTGCCAGAACATTTCAATGACCTGCAAACTATTATTTTAATGGGTGTCTGTATTCAAATTCTGCTACTGTACATTAGAGGGACTTTCAGTCAGTAACTGAATTACCATCTATAGTCTTGTCAGGCTGAATTTGTCTAACAACCACGTTCCAGAACTAGTAATTGAATGTAAACATTTTAAAACACAAAACTAAAAGGCTGACATACCTAAAAACTTTAACCCTTTGCCAGTACATTCTGCCTGCTGGACAGAAAGCCTTGCACTGTGTTACACCTGAAACACTTTGCATAGTCCTTCCTAAACTAGTACTAATGAAACTTTTAACGTCTGTCTGAGAAGGCAGATGGAGCCTTGAGGACTCCCTATTTGAGAATGCAGCACTATCTCAGCACTGCACTGATGTGCGAACCTGGATTATCCTAGAGTGGGGCTTAAACCCAAAACCTTCTGAATCAGAGATGGGAGTGTGGCCAATGCGCCAACTTTATAAAATGCGATCTCTGTGAAGAAGTTCAGGAAAATGTACTATCAATTCTCCTAAAATGCAGAATTATTGAGCAGATTGGTTTGCAGTCACTTGGTTTAACCTCTCCCTATCTCCTATCAGCGCAGCATAGAACCATAGAAAAGTTATAGCACAGAAAGAGACCATTCAGCCCATCGTGCCTGCACCAGCCGAAAAAGAAAAATTTAAAAAAAACTAGTTGTCCATTTTAATCCCACTTTCCAGCACCTGGTCTGTAGCCTTGCAGGTTACAGCACTTTAGATGCAGATCCAGGCGCCTTTTAAATGAGTTGAGGGCTTCTGCAGTTAGAATATCAGAACAAAATGTGTGGGAGCTGCAGCTGTAACCTGCTAGATTTGTGAAAGGTGGAGGAAATAGGAATAGGTCCAGTTGAGAAAAGCTTTGGGAACAAAGAAGCTGATTCCCCTAATGCTGCTTCCCTTCCAACACCTCATAGGTGCACTGAGACAGTGACTGAGCTTAGTGAGTGAGGGAGAGAGCAAAGCAGTAAAAGAGAAAGATGCCATTACATCCACAGTTATATCTCAGGCTGTGCTGTAGGCTGCCAATCAAAACCAACCAGAACAATTCACAGGGTGACTGCAATCCCTTCCCACGAGATCGGCAGCAGGTGGTAGTTGCCCAAGATATTGGTTTTTTAATTGTCCCAATTGAAAGAATTGGTTCATTGTTCAGTATGAAAGCTGTATGAACACATGGCAATTTCCAGGGTTAGTGAATGAGATCGAAACTTATTCCCACAGGTTAAATTGTAATTGCTGTTCAACCATTTTCAAACTATCGTCTTTTGCCACTTTGAGATGTATTGCACATAGTATTGTGCAGTCTTAAATTTTTGATATTTCTTAACTTCCTTAAACCACTGGGCCCATCACTCACTGACATGGATTAGACCACCCACATCCAGTTCATTGATATTTTTTGGCGTTTGGATTCTGCAAGGCCAGGCAAGGAATTTTCTCTTGAGGCTATCAACCAGTTGGCTATCAATATTCCATCACCAAGGGGATATAAAGTTTGTAGAACACTCAAGTTGCCAATGGTGACAAGTATCATGATGAATCCTACACTTGTACTAGTTTTCATGGCCATGTTTTATGCTTGTTTGCCCCAGTAGATCAGATGTGATTACCAAGCTAGACCTATGAGTGAAGATAGCATTTAAACTCCAAAAGGTAGAGGTGGATGTGCAGATAAATCGTCATCAAGGAGCTGTTGACTTGGTCTTCTCATTGTCAAAGACACCACACCACTTGTCTGCCTAATATCTGATTTGGTCATAACAGTGAAAGCAAAATACTGCAGATGCTGGCAATCTGAAATGTAAACAGAAAATACTGGAAAAATTCAGCAAGTCTGGCAGCATCTGTGGAGAGAAAAACAGAGTTCATGTTTCGAGTCGATATGACTGTTCTTCAGAGTCATACAGACTCAAAACATTAACTCTGTTTCTCTCTCCACAGATGCTGAGTTAATGTTTCGAGTCCGTATGACTCTGAAGAACAGTCATTATGGACTCGAAACATTAACTTTGTTTCTGATTTGATCACAATCTTTACATCTTTTGGATGAAGATTTGAAGCTTCTCTCGGCAAGAAAGAGATTTCCATTTGATTGTGATTGTGTTGACCAAGAAGAAGAAATGCCAACATTAGTAGATGCATTTTGGGAATCAAATGTCAGCAACAAAGACTCCCAGATCAGATAGAAGATGGGCCAGGTATATTTAAATTTTTCTTAGATCTGCTCCAATAAATAGGTTAAAATCATTCTGTGCAATATCAGTAAAGAAAGCATATGAAACATTTTTGACCAATAATTTAAAGACATTAGTCTAGTTTAGTTTAATCAAGTTTGATGATAATATCACAACATGGTTTCAACCCAAGATTACTTTAACCACCAACTTTAGAAGAAATTGCCAAACTGCATTACCGTGAATCTTTCTCATTTCTCAAATCCAATGTTTTTAGTGAGATTTGGAAATTTATACTAAAGTTTGTGTGGCTTTATAAATGAGAATAAGGAACTCTGAATAATTACCTGTCAATTTGATTTCCTGCTTTCCAAACAATCATGTCTCCACTTCAGCAAGTATGCCCCCAGTTTAGAGAGGGCAGGTAGATGACTCATACCCCGCAGCTCTATCAACAGATGCTGGAAGCTAGGCTGGAGCCATCTGGCTCAGCTTTCTATCTGAAATTCCTTCTGTACTTTTGGCCCATGATCTGATCCAATCTTCCTCTTGCCAACCTAGCCCACCATCAAATTTTAGTCTAAGCCAGTACAATAGTACGTTCAAAATATTACACACAGAAGGACAGAAGGATTCGAATCTTCCCTAATTGAGAAACCTATTTTTGAATATTGTTTTCACGCAGCAAAACCAAACCTATCTGCAGCACATTCTGAAAATGATGTGATCTCATAAGCTGATCAAATGCTTTTGTTAATCTGATATGTATTTGGATCTATGTGACTTATGGCTTATACAGCTTAGTAAGCATGGCTAATTCAAAATGCAATTGGTGTATCTATACAGAAAGCAATTACAAACCTCACTGTATTATTTCAGGGGAAAGAAAAGTCCAAGGGGACTAATTTCTGCTCAAAGTTCTTCACACCTCTATCTGAAGATGGTATTGTAACTATATTTGTTATCTAACCAGCTCCCCTTGACATTCAATGGCATTACCATCACTGAATCCTCATCATCTACATCCTGGGGATTATCATTACCAAAAATGTAACTGGACCAGCCACATACAGTAAATACTGTGGCTACAAGGACAGGTCATGGGCTGGAATTCTGCAGTGAGTAACTCCTCTACTGACTCCCCAAAGCCTGACCACCAAGCCAGGAGTGTGATGGAATACTGTCCACTTGCCTGGCTGAGTGCAATAAATGCTGGCTTACAACGACACTCCAATCTTATGAATGAATAAAAAAATTCTTAATACTTGGATCATCAGATTTAATCTGAAATCTTCTTTGTGTTAATTGATGTCAAAGACACAACATTACTATGCTTAATGACGTGCTCAGCAATAACTTGCATTTATATAGAGCTTTTAACAGAGTTAAATATTTCAAGACACTTCACAGGAGTATTGTCACTGAAACGTTGACACTGAGACACATGAATAGATTTTATGGCAAGTAGCCAAAAACCTGGTCAAAGAGGCGGGTTTTAAGGAGCAACTTAAAGGAGGAGAGAGATGTAAAGAGGCAGAGAGGTTATGGAGAGAATTTCAGAGCTTAGGGTCTAGGCAGCTGAATATATGGCTGCCAATGGTGGAGTGAAGCAAATCAAGGATGTCCAAGAAGCCAGAGCTGGAGGGATGTTGAAACCTCAGAGGGTTGTGGGGCTGGAAGAGGTAGGCTTGTGGGGCTGGAAGAGGTTACAGTGATGGTGAGAGGTGAGGCCTTGGAGAGATTTGAGGACAAGAATTTTAAAATCAAGCCATTGTCAAACTGAGAGCTGAGATAGATCAGCGAGCCCTTACTGATATACATTCAGGCAGCCTCCATAAGAGTTTGCACCACAGCATGACAAAGTGCTTGGGTTTCTTCATCCCTTCCTACCCTCCTGCATAAAAGCCCCTGGGCAGAATTTTTCCATCGGCGTGAGGGGGGTGGGACCCACATGCTGCCTGATAAAATGATGCGCGGTGATGTCGGGCGTGCATCCTGATGTCACTGCGCACCGTCATGATATTTCGGTGGGTGGACAAGCGATGATCTCTGTTGTACACCCGCCATTAATTAATGGGCCGCTTAAGGCTCTTGAGGCTTGAATCGACGAGGATTTTGCATCGCCCGTGTGATCTTCGGTTCCTCACAGGGGCACAACAAGCAGGCGGGTAACAGAAATTTATATGAAGCTCAGCGAAGGGCTCAGTGGGGTTGCGATTCTATAGATTTAAAAGTTAGTGTTCCAAAGTTAGTGAAATTTGCCTGTGTGAGCTGGAAAAGTTCAAAATGCGTACCAGCTGCTTGGACTGGACTCATACTCTTCATGTCAGCACTTTGCAGTGAGGATTTGTTTTGGGGCCTGTAGGTTTCAGGAAGCCTCCCTGAGCCTGGGAATGGGAGGTGGTCTCTCCACTGGAGGCACCTCCTCTGGGGAGGAAGGGAGGGCTAGAAGGGGGAGGAGGCCAGGAGTGCACATTCAGCCCCCAGGGGAGCCACCTTTGGGAGGACAGGCGCAGGAACAAGGGGCGCAGGGCCAAGAGGTAGTCCGAGGTGGAAGAGGCCGCAGAAGACGCCACTATCCTGCTGCCGGGGTATACAGGCAGCAAAGCAGCTACCTCAATATGTCTGAGGTGCAATGCCAAAGGAGTCTCCGTCTGTCAAGGGAGACAGTCAACTGATTGGGCCAGAGATCTCAGCTACCTGTGTGGGTGGACACCCCATGCCAGTGACTCTAAAGGTCATAGCTGCCCTCAACTTCTATGCCTCTGACTTTTTCCTGAGCTTGGTGGGTGATCTTTGCGGTGTCTCCCAATCAGCTGTCCACACCTGTGTCAAGCAGGTGACAGACGCTCTGTTCAGGCATTGACCTTCATCCACTATCGCTGGGACCAGGCAAGCCAGACAGAGTGAGCCAGAGGCTTCACAGACATTGCTGTCTTCCCCCGCATTCAGGGTGCTATAGACTGAACACATGTGGCCATCAAGGCGCCAGCAGGTGAACCCGGTGCCTTCGTCAACAGGAAGGGCTTCCACTCCATGAACATGCAGATAGTGTGTGATCACATGATGCAGATTCTACAGTCTGTGCAAGGTCCCCAGGCAGCTCCCATGACACCTACATCCTCAGACACTCCCAGGTTCCAGGGCTCTTCAGTGCTCCAGCCCGACTGGATGGATGGCTGCTGGGTGACAAGGGCTATCCCCTCAGAAGGTGGCTCATGATGCCTCTCCGCTATCCAAGGACAGAAGCTGAGCAGCGGTACAACAGGAGCCATGCCTTCACAAGGGCTGTGGTGGCGAGAGCATTCGGTCCTCTGAAGATGCACTTCCGATGCCTGGACCATTCCGGGAGTGCACTCCAGTACCACCCAGATTGAATGTCCCTGATGGTGGTTGCATGCTGCGCTCTCCACAATCTTGCGCTGCAAAGTGGGGGGAGCTGTGGATGAAGAAGATGTAGATGGAGTGGCTGTGGCTGAACACAATGAGTCCAGCAGTGAGTCCGAGGATGAGCACACACAGAGTAATGCTGAGGGAGCAGACGCTGACCCGAGCATACTCCAGGGAGGCAGGGACACCCGGGGACACTCTAACCCAAGGAACCTTCAGCACATATGGACCTCCAACACAAGCCTGGGCTGCAGCCTCCATACTGGAAACATTAGTGCCAAATCTGTCAGGATAGGAGCATTGACGATGGGCCCAGTCAATAAATGTCAATGACACACAAATCACTCATAACATCTCAGGAATCCCTGCCCAAGAAAAGAGGCACCCCCAGCCAAGTTAGATGAGTTTATTTTAATGTTTTCACAAAAGTCTCTAAATATAACACAAATAAAATGGTCGGGCACCAAGGTGGGTGACCACCACCCACACGGGCACTGACCACCTGAGGTCAATGCCGCTGTGAGGGATCGCAGGTCTGAGCGCAACTGAGGTGCCAGTATCTGCGCTGGTGCCTGCCTGGCAGAGATGGTGTGACGCTGGTGATGTTGACACTTTATGGGCCTCAGGTGTCAGAGAGGCCCTGCTGCTCTGGATCCTGGCCCTGCGCTGCTGATGCTGAAAGGAAGAATAAGGAAATTTGATCAGTTAGCGTGTGGAAAATGCCAATGTACATGCCTGTCCCCCGGATCATCATATGCTTATCATTCCACACGCAATGGGCAAGCCATGTTGGTAACATCACACACTCAACAATCAGCACTGCCATGGCTGTTGGGAGAATATAGGTGACGTGGGTGCTGGCCACACATACCTGCCCGTGGAACCCCAGCCTCTCCGGCTCCCGTGGACCTGGGCGCATGGCGCCTCTCCAGGTCGAGGGCCTCCTGTTTGAAGCGGCTAAGCAGCACTAGCTGGGCTGGCCCACTGCCAGTCCTCACCTGCTCGGCAGTGTTGTGAGAATTCTTCTTCTGGAAATGAGAAAAGAGCATTGACAAGTGATACTTGTACCGTGAATCTCCTCATGGCCGGCCTACCCCAAGCCCAGCTGGCTATTGCAGGGGTCCAATGCCTCCTTACCCCGTTGCTGCCGAACACTCACACAAATATGCCATGTGCGTCCTTCCCCCCCTCTCCCCCTTGGCCACATGCTGCTTTCATCACACTCGGGAGCACACAGTTTAACCTGCCGTAGCAAGGAGGCACAATGACGTGGAGCGCAGAGGGCAGCAGATCAATCTGTGCCACGCCACCTTGAAGACCCCCTCCCACCATGTCGTCACCCTGACTTCGACATGTCCTGGAGTTCGAGCAGTGCGCTTGGGTCCAGATCCTCCAGGTTGCCCCCATCATGTGGGTCTCAGTCCACCACACGCTGCGGGTGCAGAACCCATCTCATCACCTCCTTCTCAGGCTGACCAACGCATAGGGAATATCAGCTGGCCCACCCAGCTAAGGACACATGCTGTCAATGACTCATTGCATTCAGGACAGTCAGACATGGGTGGGGCGCCAGGGTGGGGGGAGAAGCTTACATGAAGGGTGAACAATGCCAACATGCTACTCACCCTTCCCCTGTGTGGCAGGTCATTGAAGTGCTTGCGGCACTGGATCCATGAGCGTCGCACCAAGTCACGGGAGCTCACGACCTCCGCTACCTCCTACCACGCACGCTTGGCCAAGTGGGGTGGCCTCCTCCTCTCATCCTGGGGGACAAGCACCTCCCGCTGTGCTGCCACCCCCTCGAGGAGGGCAGCAAGGCACTCGTCCGAAAACTGGGGCGCACATGGACCACCCGCCCTACCCTCCAGCCTTGGCCCCGACCTCTGGCCATGTACAGCAGCCTTGCAGCAGCTGCAGCTTGGTCTTTAAACAGGCAGCCCGGGTCACCATTGGACTCGGCGGCGATGGTTGATCTGCCCGACATGGGGGAAATTCTCCCTCCTCTGACTCTTGCTGGAATATGGTTCACTGAAACCATCTGCTCCCTCATACCACCCAAGTGGTCATTCTTTATGGGCAGAGTTTTGCCCTTGTTGGGCGGGCTCGGTGGGGGTGGCCGGGAAGCCAACTGCTGCCCGAGATCGGGGCCGGACCACAATTTCACGCCGATGGGCCCAGCGCCCGCCCAGCATGAAATGCGCATGGCAATGCTCAGTGTGGCCTGTGGGGGGGGTGGGGGGGTGGGGTGTGGGGGGCGCGGGAGGAGGGCAAGTGTGCTGGAAAAGCTCCCGGAGGCACAGAACCACCTCACGGAGATGAACCGTGTGTAAAAAAAAACATGTCCCGTCACGGGACTGTCACATGAGCAGGGACGTGTTAGAAATTAGGATGAAACTTTAAAAAATATTTTATGATGATGGATTGAAACCTCATCCCGCCCGCGGATGAGGTTTCGCGAAAAAATGCAAAGGCCGCCTCGGCCCTTTTTGCCTGCCCACCAACCGCAAGGTTGGATGGGCAGCAAAAAATTTAATTCAGTTGGATTGTTAATGACCTTAACAGGCCTTTTCATTGCTGGTGGGCGCACTGCCAACTCTTGCGCACACCCGCCGACTGAAATATCCCGCGAGTGCGCGATGATGTCAGGACGCTCGCCTGACGTGTTCACGCGTCACTTTACGCTCAAGCAGGTCTGGCGCGCACCCACCCGCTCAGCGAAAAATCCTGGCCTATGTGTAAGCCTCAGTAGTAAGTGTCAGCAGGTGATTTGAGAGGAAGACATCACAGGGAAGTCTGATCCTTTCTCCAAATGGTATTTATCCTTGGCAATTGAGAACCCTTGCGGATTGTCTGGGAGTCTCCCAGAATGGACCGCTGGTCTCCTGCACATTGCAGCCAGCAGCTCAGGAGAAAGTAGATTTTCTCGGATCTTGACTACTATGCACCCTTCACGCTACCGTCCTGATCCGGTGATTTCTGACAAGGCCAAATTTCTATCGGGAATGGATTGTGAAACTTGGAGGATTTCACTAGTTGAGGAAGCGTTCATATTTAATGCCTCCAGGCTAAAGTTGCGGCTGAAAATCAAAAAGACCATCCTGGATTCAGCAACTCTGTAGTCGGATGGGACATTGAAGTGAAGCTCCTGCAACAATCTGCTAAAGAGCTGGTAACCTGGATCACCCCACTTCACTTAGTCACCAACATTAGCATGTCATCATTTTAGCGATCCAAGGAAAGACCACACAAAACACTTAAAGAATAAATGAATGAAAATATTTTTTCAAACATCAAATCCTTAATGTAACCTTGGATCAAGCACACCTTTTGCAAAGGATCATTCAAAAAACAAAAAAAAAGACCTGTGGAAGCCCAGCAGAATTCCAGCAAATGGTACATCAAAAGGAGCTTCCAAAAATTAGAATCTAGAACATGTTCACTGAAAGAAGTAACGTGGAGGAATGAAAAAGAAAGCAAAGAAAGGCTTGCATTTATATAGTGCCTTTCACAAACTCAGGACATCCCAAAGTACTTTATAGCCAATTTGTCGGTGCAGAATTGAGGGACCAAAGGGCCTCTGCTGCACTGTGGTTCTGTGATTCTGTAGTCACTATTGTAATGCAAGAGATGAGGTTGCCAGTTGCACATAGCGAGCTCCCACAAACACCAATGTGATAATGACCAGATAACCTATTGTTTTATAGCAATGTTGTTTGAGGGATAAATATTGGCCAGGACACTGGGGAGACTCCCCTGCTCTTCTCCAAGATCATCCAATGGGATCTCTTACATATGCTTAAGTCAGCAAATGGGACCTCAGTTTAACATCTCACCCTAAAAACAGCACCTCCAACAGTGCAGCACTCCCTCAGTGCTGTGCAGGGGTGGATTTTGTGCTCAACTACCTGGTGTGGGAGATAACCTTCTGATTCAGACACATGAGTGCTACCACTGAGCCACAAAGCCATTCAAAGCAAAGGCTTTGGAGTATGATGTAGGGAAGAGCTATGCAGGTATATTTTTTAATGACAGTTGAGAAGAGGGAAGTGTGTGTCTATGTCAGGTAAACAATTTTTAAATGGCCACTTAGCATGGTATGAAGGAAAGGCTAAAATGGATTGACGGGGGGAATCATTTATTCACAGTTCAGTGCAAGACAAATAGAATATCTGCAAAGGCATTGATGAGAACCCAAAAGATCAAAACCTCCATAAAAATATCATGAGCAGAGTCAGGAAAATGACCCTAAATGAATCAAAGAGAAAACTGATGTTTAAATAAGAAAAAGAAGCTTTGCAATAGTTTGATTGGTAAGAGTACGAGAAACTTCAGAAGCTTGTCAAAAGAATGACCAGATGAGGGAGGAGCAGCAGAAATCAAAATTAGTTTAACTTTCTTCTGATTTTGTTAACAAGATTATAATCCAGGGCCTGAATCTCCTGGTTGGCGCGCGATGTCGGGCCCCACTTGCCGACACGGAAAATGACGTGTGGTGATGTCCAGCGTGGGTCCCGACGTCACCGCGCATCATTCAGATCTTCAGTTCGGCAGGTACGCACTGGGAGTCGGCTGTGCGCCTGCCGAACTGTCAAAGGCCTGTTAGGGCCATTAATTAACCAATTAAACTGATTGTCTGGGCTGCCCATACAACCTTAACCTTCGCATTTTTCATGAAATCTCATCCGCGGGCGGGTTGAGGTTTCATGAAGTGTTTATTAATTAAATAAAATGTGTTCTGAAAATTCATAAACATGTCCCAGCTCATGGGACACTGTCACATGAGGGGACATGCCTGAATAATTATTTTTATTCTTTTTTTCAACTTTTCATAATCAAAGTAACCTCCCTGAGGCAGCTCTGTGCCTCAGCGAGATTCCTGCGCTCTTTCGCGTGCATGTGTGAAAAAGCGCAGGGCCCGACTCTCCCTCCTCCCCCTGTCCGCTGTGCGTCCGCCCACGCCTGCGCCCGCCCAATGGGGAGAAAATTCTCCCCAAGGAAGGAGCGAGCATATCAAAGAGGATACCTACAGGGATGAAACGGCAATGGAACCAAAGGCAATATGAGGAAAAAAAATCTGTAGCGATTTGTTATAATCTAGAATGTGCTGCTAAAAGGGCGGTGGAAGCAGATTCAGTAGGAGCTTTAAAAAGGGAATTGGATGTGTTCTTGAAAAAGAAACATTTCCAACTCTATGGGGATAGAGAAAGGGGGTGGGACTAATTGGATAGTCCTTTCAAAGAGCCTGGTACGCACACAATGGACCAAATTACATCCTTCTGTTTCTTTCTATGATTCTATAAAATGCTGGATGAACAGAAAATGTTTAACTTATGTGCAATGAATATTTTCTCAAATTATTTAAGTCATCATGTGAACAACCCTCCAAGAATATATCCAACAAGGATTGGCAGCTCTTACTGCATGCACACACACATACACACAAGCACATGTATATGCACACGCTCTACATCTGGAATCCTTGGATGAAAATGAAGAAGCATAGTTGATGTTTCCCCTCCATAGCTTTAGAGCACTGAGACTAATTGGAACCTACTGTTGTCCAAGTTGGAAACATCTAACTCAACAGAAGGTAGGGGGATCGATGCCAAGACTCTTCTGGTCTGGTCCCCACGAGCGGTATATTCACCAACAGTGGCAGCAGACAAACTACAGGTTGTACTTTAGAATTATTAAATTATATTATTATCACTTTGAAAACAAACAATAGCTTAGAGAAAAAAATTATAATTTATAGCAAAAATCAGCTAATGATCTAGCACCACTGTAGTAATAATAGGTTGGATAAATGTAGGATTGTAGCTTTAAGAATAATTCTGTATTGTAAGATCACATGATCTGTGTAAACCAATGAGTTAACAGCGCAAGGAACCTCTAGGGGAGAGTTCACATAATCTCAGAATTTTAACGGCACAGAGGAAGGCATTCAGCCCATTGTGTCTGCACCGGTTCTCCAAATGGGCATTATGACCTAGTGCCATTGCCCTGCCTTTACCCCATACTCCTGTGCATTGTTTCTATTCAAATAATCATCTAATGCCCTCTTGAATGCCTCGATTGAACCTGCCTCCACCACACTTCCAGGCAGTGCATTCCAGACCCAAAACACTCGTATGAAAAAGCTTTTTCTCATGTCACATTTGCTCCTTTTGCAAATCACTTTAAATCTGTGCACTCTCATTCTTGATCCTTTTATGAGTGGGAACAGTTTCTCTCTATCTACTCTGCCCAGCCCCCTCATGATTTTGAACATCTCTATCAAATCTCCTCTTAGCCTTCTTCTCTCCAAGGAGAACAGTCCCAACCTCTCCAATCTATCTACATAACTGAAGTTTCTCATCCCTGGAACCATTCTTGTAAACCTCTTCTGCATTCTCTCCAATGTGTTCACATCCTTCCTACAACATGATACCTAGAACTGTACATAATATTCCAGCTGAGATCTAACAAGGGTCTTATATAACTTCAACATAACCTCCTTGTTCTTGTACCCTATACCCCTATTAATAAAGCCCAGGCTACTAAATGCTTTATTAACTGCTCTCTCTACCTGTCCTGTCACCTTCAATGATCTATGCACGTATTCACCCAAGCTTTTCTGCTCCTGCACCCCCTTCAAAATTTCACCCCTTATTTTATATTGTCTGTCCATGTTCTTCCTACCAAAATGCATCACCTCAACTTCTTCACATTGAACTTCATCTGCCACCTATCTGCCCATTCCACCAACTTATCTATATCCTTTTGAAGTTCCACACCATCCTCCTCGCAGTTTACAACACTCCCAAGCTTCATATCATCTGCAAACTTTGAAACTGTCCCATGCACACCAAGATCTAGATCATTAATATATATCAAAAAAGCAAGGGTCCCAGTACCAACCCCTGGGGAACTCCACTACAAACCTTCCTCCAGCCTGAAAAATATCCATTGACCATTACACTCTGCTTCTTATGTTTCAGCCAATTTTGTATCCACGTTGCTTCTGTTCCTCTTATTCCATGAGCAATAACTCTTCTCAAAGCCTGTTGTGTGGCACTGTATCAAATGCCTTTTGAAAGGCCATGTAGACCACATCAACAGCATTACCCACATTGGCCTTTTCTGGTACCTGTTCAAAAAACTCCAGCAAGTTAGTTAAACATGATTTCCCCTTTAGAAATCCATGCTGGCTCTTCCTTATCAACCCATATTTTTCCATGTGACTACTAATTCTAGAATCCTGCCCACCACTGAAGTTAAACTGACTGGTCTGTCATTGCTTATCCTTACAACTTTTTCTGAACAAGGGTGTAATGTTTGCAATTCTCCAGTCTTCTGGCACTTCCCAGAATATAGGGAAGACTGAAAAATTATGGCCAGTGCCCCTGCAATTTCTACTCTCTCTCTTCCTTCATTATCCTTGGATGCACCTCATCCGGTCCCAGTACCCTGTCAACTTTAAGTACCAACAGTCTATTCAACACTTCTCCCTTATCAATTTTGAACCCTTCTAGTGACAGAGTTTCCTTGTCTGTCACCATGGTTGTTCTAAAGTACTTCTTTAGTTATGGAGTTTGACACACACATGTACTTGCTTCTGCTATCTTGTAAATAAAGTTTAATGTGCCCACAAAGAAAAGTTGTCTATAACAAACTGGCAATGAGATTCGGTGCTGTACCTTGCCCAACGAATGTGAGTATCTAAGTTGATTAAAAAGAAAAGAACATATTCTCATCTGAAATGCCACTGTTTGGCAGAATCAATCCCTTTGAGCCAGCCACAGATGATTGGTCTCAATATATAGAACATCTTGTATTCTACTTTTGAGTCAATAAAATCATGGGGGGGGGATAAGAGGAGAGCAAAGACCTAATTTGACGCTTGATGGCACGCAGTGTCCCAGATTCAAAGACTTTCAGTGAATTAGTAGACCTTGTTAAGGGACTTTTTGAGCCCAAGCACTCAGTCACAATGCAGAGGTTCAGGTTCAATTCATGGAATCGAGCCATGGGGTAAACCATTGCTACTTAAATGGTGAAACTAAAATAACTAACGGAATATTGTGATTTTGGTGAAACCCTGAATGATATGCTCAGGGTTTGTTTGGTGTGTGGTCTGCAGCAGGATACTATTCAGCAAAGATTGCTGGCTGAAGTCGATCTTTATTTTAAGAAAGCATTAGAAATGGAAAGCGCTGTAAGGGATGCACAAGCAATTCAAGGGGCATAAAATGGCACCGTTCTCCTAGTTGGGTGGGAACAGTCAGCCGAAAGTGGCATGAAAAGCTGGGACTCCACCGCGAAGCAGGAAACAGCCCCCACTAACTGAAAAATGAGAGGAAACAGCTTACCAACAAAATTGAAAACTAATTTTTTATTGATGTGGAAACAATTATTCTTATAGTGATTGGTGATTTAAAAAAGTAGTGTTATTTTTGTCACAGAAGTGGACACATAATAAAGCAGCGCAAAGTGAGATTTATACAGGTTTCCAGACAACAAATAAAGCCCAATGAAGTATATAATGTGGAGGAGCCAGAAACAACCAATTCTGACATTTATTCATTATTTAACATGAAAGCTGGGAAGACAGAGCCAATTACTGTCACAGTGCAAGTGAATAGTAAACACTTAAAAATGGAAGTAGACACAGGTGCTTCTACCACTGTAAAAGGAGAACACACTTTCAGATATTTAAGTAAAGGTGATCAACAATTAAATTTGGAACAAACATCTGCCAAATTGAAAACATACACCGATGAAGAAATCCAAGTAAAAGGTATCATCAGAGTAACTGTTCATTATAGACATCAATCGGCACAGCTACCTGTGATGTTACTAGAACTTAGAGGACCAAGCCTACTAGGTTGAAATTGGTTGAAGGAAATTAACCTTGATTGGCAAGTGAGATTTCAAAAGGAAGCTGGAAGAGCTCCTGAGCTGGGAAAGGAACAAGGCAAGGTCCTTCAGAAAGAGCCTGGGGACTCCAAGGACCGCAACTGGGTGATAAAGGAGTGTGTAAGCATTCAGCAACCTGAAGAAATGAAGACTGTCTTAAACAACGACATGGAAGAACAGCAGAAGAAATCCAATGAGACTCTGCAGAATTACAGAATTAAAGACGAAGCGAGTGAGCTTCGCAAAGAAAAGGAAAACCTGTTGAAAGATCTTCACACACTACAAGACCCATGTTTTTAACATCTTCAGTTAATGCAGTTGTGTCCAATGGAGATTTGGGTTTTGGGTTCATCACTGTGGAGTTCACCTTTTTATTAATAGAATAGCAGCATTGCCAGGAGTAGGCACATTACCGACTGATATTTTTCCTTTGCTTACACACTGTTGACTTGAGTCATAGTCTTATCCTTCTGATGTTTGCTTGACTTGAGTTGCCTGCTAAAGTGCAGGCATTCATACAAATCTGAGTTCCCAGTTGTTGTAATATGCCTTTAAGAGATAGGTACATGCCATCACTTTAAGGGAAGTGTGTCATGTGATCCAGCCTCAGTTTCACTTTGGCCTGGAGCAGAACACAGCACACACAGCTCTGCTGCTGATGTCCTCAAGCTTTCTATCCATGTATATGTTGACATATGCCTGTTCTTAATAAATGAAACCACAATATGTTTGCACAATCCCTTATGAGCGATTGATACCCTTATATCACATTATAACACATACAACACCGGTTGTAGGGTAGGAAAACATAACTTTTGAATCCAAAGTTCAAATTTGAATTACAAGACTCCCATCCCCCACCATTGCCCAACTTCCACTCCACTAACTCCCAATAAGACAAACTCAAACCTCTTTGTTGGCAGTGGATAAATTAAGCTGTAGATTTTTAAATGATTAACCTATTTATTGGAGCTCACACAAAGCTGCAAAGCTTTGTGGCTTTTGGTTTAAAGATATTCAGGGTGTGACCACAGGGCAAGTTCACCAGCTAATGGTTCAACTTCTGTGCACCATCTGAGGAATCCAGATTCCTCTGGTTACACATGATGCATTATAGTGTGGACCATAGCGTTAGCCTTGCTTCAGGAGTAGCGAATAATATTAAAATTGTATTTACTAACGACTTAGGTGTTAGGATAAAAGGTCAAATAGCCAAATTTGCTGATGACACAAAGGTAGCAGCACTATTGTATGCAGTAAGGATGGAAACATACAATTACAAAGAGTTATGAACAGACTAAGTCAATGGGCAATATTGTAGTAAATGAGGGCCAGTGTGAGGTCACCCACATTATACCTAAAAAGGATAGAACAGGGTACTTACTAAAATGGTGAAAAGCTAAAAACAGTAGAGGTCCAAAGGGACTTGAACATAGATCATTAAAATGTTATTCACAGGTACAGAAAATAATCAAAAAGACTAATGGAATGTACCCTTTATACCTGGAGGACTACAGGGGGATAGAAGTCATGCTACAGCGATACAAAGGCCTGGTTAGACTGTAGAAAGGGTATGCAGAATAGGTTTACCAGAATAAAACCTGGACTCCAAGGGTTAAATTATGAGAAGAGACCACACAAAATAGAGCTGTATTTCCTGGAATTTAAAAGGTTAAGAGGTGATTTAATCAAAGTTTTCAAGATTTTAACAGGAATTGATGGGGTGGATTGAAAGGAACCATTTCTGTTTGTTGCAGAGCCTAAGGCTAGGGGGCATAGTCTACAAATTAGAGCCAGACCTCTCCAGACTGAAATTAGGAAGCACGTCTTCACACAAAGGATAGTAAAAGTTTCGAACTCTCCTTCAGAAATGACAGTTGGTGCTCAATCAATTGGTAAATCTAAATCTGAGTTTGATAGATTTTTGTTAACCAAAGCTATTAAGGGACATGGGGCAAAGGTGGATTTATGGAGTTAGGCCTCAGATCAGCCATGATCTCATTGAATGGCAGAACAGTCACGAGGGGCTAAATGGCCTCCTGTTCCTATGTTACTTTAGTGAAGTCAAGGTGTCCTCACTAGAATGTCAAAGGATCACCAATTGTCAATGCCAAATGCGAGATAATGTACTGGCTCAAATGAATTCTTAAATTACAGCTTGCAATCAGAGGCCTAGACACAGCTTCCAGTGTTATCTATCTAAACACCTGCCACTGCACTTAACTGGAACGGGCAAGGGGAAACATCCGATGTCCATTAAAGATCTAAACCAGGGAAATGAGATGAATCAATTATCAGTTACGAATGAAGGGTGAATTCCAAGCCAATCCCTACTGAAAGTACAATTTGACAGTGTGGCTCCCCAGACCCAGAATAGCTCGCAAAAGATATAGTTATTGCAGGCAGCAGAGCTGAAGTAGCTGAAACTGGCGACATCACAATATCATTGCATTGTCAATTAATTAATAGGAGCAGATATTTTTGCAAATCATATCCCTTTCTGATTTCATAAGCTGTCATGACCATGGTATAATTACCATCACTGGTGCTGTTAATTTACAAAGACACTGCTTCTTTCACAACTCAGAATAAAGAGGGAAAAAATGACACTTTCATTTAGCATCATATGTCACAGCACTAGATATAATTTGCAGAGTTTAAAAGCCTTTACCGCAAGGGACTATGCCAGTATTGTTATGCAGAATCAATACTTTTCATTGCATCAAGTCTCAATGAATCTGATTGACATTCTCATAAACCTTAAACCAATGTCTCCTATAAACTCTCTCCTTTAATGTCACTTGAACATACAGCTTAGACTTTAACATATTCTATTATTCAATGGTCCCAACAGACTAAAATTATTGGGATAAATAGGTACATGAGAAAGATTCAAAGCACCACAATGACAACGTCAAGGAAAGGCGTAATAAGTTCATCGAAAAGGTTAATTTCATTTATTAGTGAAACTAGATGTGTTCCATCGAAGAAAACCCAACATGTTTTCTGAATTCAATTTTGCATGAAATGTCTTGAGTGAGCGAGTCATTTCACCCATTGTAACCTGTAATTTGTTTCCAGTGATTGGTTAGTTAAGTGAAATACCACATCGCGGATAGAAAACACTTGCCCGGAGCTGTGCAATAATAGGTATTTTCAATCGTCATTATAAGGATGTAGGTTCCTTCACGCCTTTCGATTCTCTCCCCTAGCACAATTATAATCTTATGAGAGTAGGATTTGTCCTTCAATCAAAAAGCCTTGGTTCTTTGAATAATTTACTTAACATCACTTATAGGAGCATCTGATAAGGTGAAGGGAAGAGAAAATGACAGTTGATTCTGTTTCCCTCGATGGAAAGGACTTCATTAATTTTTCATTGCCATAGTTGGGATGCATGCAGTATGGTATTCATCATGTCAGCAATGACCTTGCTTCCGCATTCATTCCCCCCCTTCGAGAGCTGTTTTCTGCCATCTGTTTGTTATTAGTCAATCTGCAGCACCCGCACCCTTGTCAGAGACAAGAAAGGAAAGTTAACATTTTGCAATGCTTCCGAATGGAATCGGAGTACAAGGTCAAGATTATTGTAAAACCTTTGAAACTTGGCTGGATCTGCATCAGGAATCAATTAGTTCGGAGAGCACTAAACCCACACTCAGCTAAACAGTCTCATACAGCTGGCACAACAAGCACAGCGGCAAGCACTTAATAGAGTTAATTATTAATAGTTTTGCCTTTTACAATTTACTATATTTACACATTTTAAATTGCACATGAATGTTCTCACCAGATCTTGGGCGTGAATTATGTAGTATGATCATTCCACCCACCTCCCCATGAAAATGAATTGAGAACTATGGACATGAATCGTTTTGCGAATACTGGACTATTATCTATTGCACCATAATGGCAGCCTTTTCTAACACCTGGAGTAGGTTTTTAACTGAATCTCATGTGTACTTTGTGTTTATCTTGTTTTTACAATCCTGGAACTCAGTTGAATTAAATTGAACCTACCACCTGGAAGCAAGCTGATTGGCTTAACCAGCCAGTTTCTCTTTGTCCTCTACACATTGTGCCATGTGTACGCACCCTTATTCTCCTTTTCCTGAACCACCTCCAACATAGCCTTAAATGTCGACATGGTCTCTGAGTCAAACACTAATTTATGTAGTAGGTTCCACAGCCTCACAATTCCCCCTGTGTAAAACAATCTCTGCTGCTCACACTACCAAATCTCTTATATTTAAGCTTAATAGCCATGTCCCATTGTCTAGGCCACTTGATCTCTGGAAACAGTCTATTTCTATCTGCCTCTGTTGTGATCCCAAACTAATCGAATTCTAAAGGTATAAATTTGTGCTTCTGATCAAAGAAAATGAACAACTACCATTTCTGGCTGATATTTCTTTATTTGCCTTTAAATAATAGAGGCATTAACCTATTTAAATTAATATACAAGGAATGTTGCAAGAGCACATTAAACACTGTCTACTATTTATTATTTACTGCTGGTGTTTCTGCAGAGAAGTGTTATACAAACATTCCTACAGAACAGCATGTTCATTCTGCTTACATTATCACCTGTATCAAGGTGAACTCCAAAGTTATGTTTCTGAATTGGATCTAACTATGGATTCAGACAAGTGTCCAGTGGACATTCTAACTTGTTGCTTTCTGATCTATCTGGGTGGGTCATGAAACTTCCATTTCATTTCCTGACTCCTCACTTTACAATGTTGTAGGCAAAATATCTGAGGGCCATGCTCCAGGAAGGTGTAAGTTTGGAATTGAAAATCAACCCTAATGTCTTCCAATTAACAGCATCTAGATTCTTTTGATGACCCAACTCTACCTGGTAGCCTATTTTGTTAGGAATCAAGACACATTCCCTATCAGGAAGTCCTCCCTTTGTCCATCGAGGATCTGGAGTGGAGGGGTTGCATGTGAAAGGCCCATGTAATAGAAGGTTAACAGTCTCCCAGGCTGCCTGTTATCTCTGCAGCCTAGAGGAGTATGTACCCTCAGGTTTATGTAGGATGTGTGTGGCTGCAGCTGCTATTTCATTAGCTGGAGGGGCTGTTCCTCGATTTTTGGCTGCACTTCAGTCTCACGGTCCTGATCTTTGACGACCTGTTGCAGAATGTCTTGAGCAAACCAGAGGACACTGTGTACTCCAGGAACACCTAGGCAAGGACATAGCCACAGAAAAGAGGAAGATCAGAGGACCTCCTCTTGGGACTGCTCCTGGGCTTGGCTAAGACAGCAGGCAGGGCAAGGGAATTTTTCAGTCTACATCCCTTTTGTGGCTATGTCTGCACCTGGATGTCCCTGGAGAGGAAGCATGTGGTGTCCTCCGGTACACTTGAGGTCTTCCACGACCATTGGGCATCAGGGTGACTGGAGTGCATCATTGCCCCTAGAAATATCACTTTCAGTTGATTAGTTAAGTTTCCTTTAAAGTTTTTGTGTTTTTTTGTTAAAAGAAGAAGCTTTATTAGTCTGTGCCCCTTTAAGAAGGGGACATTCATTGCCTTCTCTTAATTGACTTTGATTGGTTAATATAAAAAGAGGTAGCAATCAAGAGACAGGTGACAGGATCATTCTGGATGACTTGTAAAGCATACAAGGGTGAAAAGTCATTGGGGTGAAACTTTCTGAGACCTCCATGGCGCCAGCAGAGTTGAATATAAAATGGTAAAACTGAAAAAGTTGTGAATCCTTTGGTTAGAAACTCAAGGGAAACATACCTGTGATTTTTCAATCAAACATCACAGGTCTCGTCAATCGTATGAATCTTTTGAGATGATGCTCTATCAACAAAGCAGCAATTGATGTAAAATTCATGCCCTGCCCCTAGATGTATGTCACACTCTAGTAAATAATAAATGGTGCAAGATCTAATGAAGCCACACAGCAGCAGATCATTATGAACTCACCTTTGCTTCACTTCCACTTCTCAAATTCAACTCTCAGTTTCAGAATTTTGGAATCTCTCTCTACAGATGCTGTCAGACCTGCTGAGCCTTTCCAGAATTTTCTGTTTTTACTTCCGATTTCCAGCATCTGCAGTATTTTGTTTTTATCTTTGGAATTTTGGGTCCGGCTATGATACCAGCTGATCCCAAATGGGCCAATTGTGACTATTACTTGGATTTTTCCAAAATGCTCTCAATGTGAATGACAGTATTCTCAGGCCACAAATGTCAAATTCAATAGATGAGAATTTATTTCATGATATTACTCTTATCTTTCCATGGTGTTAATGAGAAAAGAAAGATTAGAAAACAATGTTATGATGGGTATTTGGTTGGGGTGCACTACCACTCACTCTTTTCAGATGAGCAGATACAACACAGTTGCTCTAGTTCAGTCATTACTGAGAATTCCCTCCCTAGATTTGTAACTTGTATCTACAGCAGAAATGCAATTACCATAACCAGACCCACATTTCCAATGAACTGGAATTAATGCATGGATTGACCAGTATGCCACATGCTAACTTTCACCAGTGCACATCAATCACTTGAGATGATGTCTGGTGCTCTGTCCACTCCAAAGGATCCTAAATGCTGCAATTTCAGATTGTTCTGTTCAGGCTAAAACTATTAGCTGAATTTACTTCTAAGTAAGAGAATTAAACAGAATTGTAAAATGCAAGATAAATAGCTAGTAGCATAATTCTTAACATGCACAACATTTAAACTGCTCCAAAAAAATGAGTATAATATTAATTAATATTATATTATTCAAGAATTATTGAACAGAGTCTCTGTTAAAACATTATATGAACAATGACCACCACAAAGCCCCACTTCACCATCCAGTGTGAACTAGACTGTATGAAACAAGAGAGTAAACTTTTCATTTACAATGCATTCCCCATCTGCCCATAGTCTCAGCCTTCTTGTGTCCACACTCTAGATTTATTCTATGTTTCCCTACCTAGAAAAACATTTTTGAAACCTAAGGCTTCACATGCACCTCCTCAACCCTTTTATATTCCAGACTAAACCCCAACTCTGAAATGGCCTGGTGCCTCTGATACATTAAAAGCCTGATTTAAATAAAGGCCATTATTGTTGGTGGGTAAAGCCTTTCAAAAAAAAATCAAGTTGCCTTTTGAGTGAGAGTTGAAGTCTGGCGCTGTCTCTTCATGACTGGAATTTTTAGTAATAAAGACACTCTCTGTTTAACCAGCAGCAGCAAGGTTTTAAGGTATTAAACCCAACAACAACAAAAAACCCCAAAATGTAATGGTGTTAATTTGACTTACCATCAGAAGAACTGGAGAGGTAGGGAGGCCCTTTTCATTTGAGAGAATGGTACCTTAAGGACTTCTTTGGTTTTCCTTCTGGAAGGATGTCAGTTTGTGTGCAATCTGCGGGTTCCTTCCATTACATTAAGATATAAATGTTATCTAACATAAGTAGGCATTTGGGGTTAGCCTTCAATTTTTTTGCCATAATAAAACGGTTAGGGGTTGTGATTGCCAATCACATCACTTGGTCCTATAAAGGATAGCATGCTGAAGACACATTTTAAATACAAAATTGGACTTGTGAGCCATGAGAGGGATTAACAATCCAATTAAATGAAATAAAGATAATTATGTCTTGAAGATAAGAGTCACATCTCATGGATTTAGAGACCTGAGAGATTTGATGAAGAGGCAGTATTCTCTATGAATATATATAGTATCAAGGGTAGGCCATTAAGAACATTGCTCTTGCTCCACTATTTTTGATTGCTCAATGCTTTCAAACTCAATTCCTTGCCTTTTATCAAATCCTAAACCCCAAGGAAAAACAGAAAGAAAGCAATGTACAGTTCAAAATATCTTCCTGTTTTAAGGTATTGAAAAATCTAACGCCTATACCCAAGTCTGCTTTTTTCTCCATTTTTCACCACTATGTCCAGATTTATAATGGAAACTACTTCATATAAACTCCTTAGCCCAGATTTTGTAGTTTAAGTGATGGCAAAACTGTCAGCACTCATCATAATTACAACTGTGAAACTGACTCTGGCTTCCGCACATGCGCAGTTAAATGTGGAATCTGGAAGGTGCTGCCTGTGATTCTCTGCTTCTCCATAGGTGTTTTGCTAAAGTCCTCACATATGACAATTTTTCTGAAATCACTGAACTGATGAGAACTTCACCTCTTACGCTGTAATGTTGCTGTTGAACCTCCCTCCCACCACCCTGGAAAGGTTACACCTTGTTAATGCATACAACATTATAACTACATCTAAACAACCTCTTTGATCCTGGAAGGCTGATTGTATATTTGTGTAATGTCAAGTTTTTCCATTATGATAAAAATTCCATAGTTTTTTTTAATGTAATAAAAAGTTTTAAAAGTTTATTTATATTTCAGCTTCTAATGTGTATGCCTCAATCTTTATTTTGCGCTCTGTAAAATTTATAAAAAGTGAAGGATCATCAATACATTTTACTTACTGGTTTGCTGTCTATGAGAATTCCTTAATGTGATTGGCTGCATACCCTACTTGATGGCATTACTGCTGTTAGATGCCTGCCAATCCCCTTGACTGGGTTCCAGATTCAAGTTTATGTTGGAAAAGGGGAAATCCATGCCACAGAAATTTCTGGATCTTTGTGGACAGGTTTCTTCAAGGTCAGTGGCAAACTCCTTCACTTTGCAGCCAACCTCAAAATCCAGGTCATTATGTTGTTATGACATCTTCTGACCCAATGTGCTGCTGCAGCATCATCATTACAGCATGGCCCATTTAGAAAGACAATTTCCATTGCAATAGACATAGGAATGTATAAAACAGATATGAAAATAAGGACAGAATGCAATGCTTTAAAATGGGGACTGAATGTGATCTATATGCACTGGTTAATAATTGCTCACCTTCTAAGGCCCTCTTCGACTGATGACAACTCATGTTCTTAACACTCCATATGTAACATCATCGAGGATCAGTTTGAAGCTGTACACAAATTGGCATTTGTATGTATTTCTTTATTCTGTCATTTCAGACTTCTTGCCTACTTTTTCTGCATCTCTCCCTGTTGAAATCATTTTTTACATTTTTGAATTGAGTCCGAAAGGAGAATTGAGTTTGCCAAGGGCACACGTGGAAGTTAAGTTAGGCTTGTTATAAAAGGCTGCACTATGTTCTGCTGATGCAGAACTGCTGGACTGAATGGCCTTTTTCTGTGCTATGCCGTTCTATGACTCAATGACAATGTGCTGCAGCAATAAAACACATTAATTCATCAAAGTACCACTTAAGCCTCATATTCAAGAAATACTGTGTTGATCCACAAAGACCCTCCGAGGAGCTTTACATCATTGAGTGGCAGGAATAAGGGAGCAGACACGGACACCAGTAACTGTATATACATTTCTCTCTGTATGTAACATTATATGTGGCAGTTCTGCCAAATTAATTTCTCCTTTAACTCTGCTCTGCTCAAGTGACCAAAACGATAGCTGGTTCAAAGGTTCATCATGATAATGGTGCGGAATAGCAAAAGAAGAGCAAATAGCCAGTTCCCACCATAAATAACAAAAGAACCAGATCTGCCAACAATTGTTGCCATGGAAACCGGATATCTCTTTTATTGCATTTTGGATAATATGTATGTCTGCATCCACTGTAATGGGGTGTTGTACTGTAGTTATTTATAGATTTATTTCTGACTCAAGTACCTATCGCAGTCAAGAATGTAGAATACAATTGTGTGTAAGCTCGCTTTTAAGATCTGCAGCATCGGCGGATTCTAACAAAATCAGGGGCATGGAGAAGTTGCTAAAGTGCAGTGTGAGTGAAAAGACATTGGGGTGTGCTTTTCATTGCAACATTCTGTGAAGGTTGGCATTAAGGAGGTGGAAAAGTGGAACAGACAGTCCCCATGTACAGCAAACGATTAAGTAATTGGTTCATTTCAACTGATAGCGTCAGTTAAGACTGAATATTGTCTGGACACAGAAGACCAGTTCTCTGATTAGAGCCCTGAGCACTTTTTAAGTTGTAGTGAACACACAGCCACTCAGTTTAACAATTCACCGACAGGATGACTCTTCTGGCAATGCAGCTCTCCCTCAGTACAACAATGCTTAGAACTGTGACAGTCAAGATTATGTGCTCAAGCCTTGAAGTGGGGCTAGAGTTAATGATATTTTATAGGGCTTTATTTTCTCCAAGCATTGATTTGTTTTTCAATTCAGAACTACAAAGGTGATGGTAGATTTCTAAGAGTTCTAGAGGAAATAGGTTGAAATCTCCCTCACAGGCAGTCATTCCATTATATTTTATCACACATCAGTGAAGCCATTATATAAAATGCAGCCAACTGACAGACTAAGACAGGCCTGCAGTCAGGTCTGTTTTACACTGATGCGAAATCCAATTTTGAAGCTCTTCCTATGCTGCTGATTAATTGAAATAATGCCTTAACCCTTTCAAGTACTGAGATGAAAAGTTTAAATTTATATAGCACCTTTCACGGTCTTAGGATGCCCCATACCAATGAAGTACTACCAATGAAGTACTTTGGAAGTGCAGTCACTGTTGTAACATTGGAAATGTAGCAGCCAATTTGTGCACAGTAAGATCCCACAGTCAGCAATGTGTTTCGGATCACAAAATTTGTTTTAGTGATGTTGTCTGAAAGATAGATATTATACAAGATACCATCAAGAACTATCCTGCTTCGAGAAAGAATCATGTCATGGCATCTTTTACGGCCCCCACTGTGAGGGCAGACAGGACCTCAGTTTAATGTCTCATGCAAAAGGAAGCACTTTCAACAGTGTAGCACTCCCTCAGTCCTGCAGTGTCAGCTTGGATTGTTGGCCTCAAGTCTTTGGAGTGGGCCTTAAACCCACAACCTTCTGCCTCAGAAGTGGGAGGGCTACCAACTGAGCCATGGCAACAAGGAGGGCCAGAGAAAGTAATACCAAATAAGGGGGAAATATTTCAAATTAGTGCAAATTTATATCTTAATTTGAGACAATTTGAACCATTCCCAAATTCTAATTTAAAATCAGCAATTGAAATATACAAGAAGCAATTGAGTTTTCACTGACACTGGATGAAGAATATGACTTTCATTATGTGCGCAAGGCAGCATTTTCTGATACAGTTCAGTAAAATAAGATTTAATCTCCCTGTATTGTACATCAAATTCTACTATTTATTAACAGTTGTGTTTAACTCAAGCAATGTGCTTGCAAGGTTAATATTTAGCTCAAGGGATGAGCTAGTTATGGGAGAAATTGAGGGAGTGGTTGAGTAGCAGATGATTTACTCTGACCCTTCTCCTACCTAGCTTTGTGAATCTGCTTTCAGTAAGAGGCAGTGGTGTGAATCAGCAGTTAGTATGTTTGACCTGGAGATCAGTAACTTGTAAATAAGAAAGGAAAGCAAGCTCTGATAACACTTTCCACAACCTCAGGATGTACTAGAGTGCTTTACAGTCAATTAAGTACATTTGAAGTGTAGTCGCTGTTGTAATGTGACAGTCAATTTGTGCACAGCAAGCTCCAACAAATAGTTATGTGATAATGACCAGATCATTTGCTTTTTTTTTGGTAATGTAGGATGAGGGATAAATAGTGTACAGGATACAATGGAGAAGTCACCTCCTCTTTAAAATCGCAGCCTTGGATCTTCTATATTCACCTCAGAGAGCAGATGGGACCTCAGTTTAACATCTCACCTGGAAGATAGCACCTCAGACAGAACAGACTTCCATCAAGAATATACTGGAGTGTGAGCACAAATTTTGTACTCAAGTCTCTGGGCCTAAGACCTTCTGACTCAGAGCTGACAGTGCTACCAACTGAGTCATAGCTGACACACACACACAGCAACATTAGTGCGAAATCAAGGGATGTACTCAAAAGCTGTGCATTTATTGAATGTCACATAACAACAAGGTACATTTCCATCTGCATCTTTAACTCAAAGCAATTTCCAAGAGATAGAATGACTTAGAATGGGACAGAGGTTCATGAAGTTGATGGGAGATGAGAGCAAGAGGATCGGTTTTGCAATTTTTCCCCGATGGTCTGGCTGGGCCACATGAAGAAAGCTTTGGCCTGGCCTCTTCTGATCTGCGCTCCCCACCCTGGGCCACCGACTGCAGGGGAGCTGAATGAGATGGCTCAGTATTCCATCCCACCACTTCGTGGCTGTCAGAAGATGGCTAAATTCCTGTCCAGAAGAGATGGGATTTCAGCCTGGGGCATTTAAAATGCACCTGGGAATTAAAAATACCCCGGGGCTCATCTCTCAAGCAACAGGTGAGTTTCCAGCTCACACTCAAAACACCCACAGAAAATAGGGCCTCAATCTAACACATTGTATAACACCAGGCATCATATCTGCCATACTTCAAAAAACATGTTTTGTGTGGGATTTTGTGTCAAGGTGATGGACACCAGTCCTAAGAAATGGAACTTTGGAACATTTTTTCATTTTAGGCACCATTGAATATTGAATACTCTGAGATCACCCGGCTGATGCAGAGAAAAGCTCCCTTTTCTAAAGTAAAATACTAATGATTTGTCTATAAATATTACACTGGTATCAAAACACTGGTATCCATTGACTATATTGTGTCCAACCACTGATAGCAAAGGTCTAGAGAGTATCTGTACAGTGCTAAAAATGTTATATATTTTCTCACTGGCAACCCTGGCCTGCTCAATCAGGCATGCACTGAGGAATTTGGTACAAACGTGTTCAGCACAAGTTAAAAATAAGCCCCATACTTTCCAAAAAAATTAATGGCCGCTTTCAATGAAAGAATAAGAGTTTCCTTGGAAAGCTGTTTTCATGTATAGGTGAGAATTGTAGGAATCGATTGCAGCTGGGAACAGGATAGTGAAAAGAATGCTTTACATATGAAATAGAGTCAAGTAGATCATTGGGTCTCCTGCTAACAGGTTTTTGGTTTGATCACGTCCCAGTGGAGCAGCGCACATTGAGGGAAGTACATTCCCTCTTGCTGAAGTGGCTGCATCAAGTAACAAGCTCTTGGAACCATTTCAGCTTTCACATTGTGATTGAAATAAACACAGATTGTATGAGCAGTGCGGATGATGTGAAGTGCAGATTTCTCATTCTCCGGGGCATTATGCAAGACCAGCTCTCCTGTGCGTGCAGATTATTGTGTAAAACTCCAGCCAGCTCCTGAGAACACAGCTTCCAATGTACTGCTGCTGTTTGTCTCTGACAATCACCCACGCTGTTAAGAATTTTGTCACAGCTCCTGCATGCAATAATGACAGTTGAAATTAATTTTTTGGTGCGTGCAATGCACTGACAGTTGTGCACTTATCTTGTTGCTGCAAGTGCAGAAGATGCACTGTATGGTAATCAACCCAGGGTGCTTGTGGGTTATGGGTGGGAGGTAAGGCTGTGCATAGTCAGGGATCCAACAATCCATTAGATGAGTAGCTATGAGTTCATAATATGAGTTCATAAATATGTAAGTGACTCACCCCTCAACCCCACCACCCCCACTTCCTTGTTAATGACAGCATTTTTGTAAGTTTGACACATGCTTGAAATAACCAAAAATAAGAGCAATATTTAGAGGGAAGAGTATTTGAGCAAGGAATAATTAATCTCTGAAGCACATGCTCCTTTCTAGTGCAGTATGACTGAAAGTCAAGAGCTATTTGTCCAAAGTAAACTTTCTCAACATTTGAAGCAACTGAATACATGGCAATGAATTTGATTTTGATGCAAGGAACAGTCTCACTGGAGATCTCTTCTTTAAAGATGTATAGCTGGTGGAAGACAGAATAGTCACTTGTTACTCTCAAACTCTATTCACAGTGGTAGCATCATCAATTTACACACTTTCCCCAGCAGAATGAAAATATTACAGGCATCTCATTTCTTGCAAAGTTAGCGATGTGCCTTGGCTAATGGGACTTCCAATCTGAAGCAATATACAAGTAGAGTTTGAGCATGGCAGTGAGGAGCTAGGGTTCATTCTTTGAGCATGTATAACAATGGCGCAAAGTCCAATGGTGTGCAATTCCCTTTCTTTTGGTTTCTCCAAGTCTTTCCCATCCCATTTCTAAGAGCATTGACAGCTAGTGGTCATCATTCATATGTGAACCTGGGCTGGCTGGTCACAGCAAGATGCAGAAGCACAACACTAGAGGGAGGAAGTGAATGACTACTGCTGGGAATTTGCTGAAGGTGTCCTTACAGGTCCCAGAATCAAAATATGGCCTAGAGGAATGGGACATAAGTCTCCTGTTTCCAATCACTGTAAAGGTCCTAATTGAAATGAACATAAACAAAGCAATTGGATCCAGTCTAGTTCCCAGTGGACATGAGTATAGAGTATAAAGCTGCCCTCACACTCAATGATCATTTGTCAATCTCACTCAGGGGATAGATGGTGAGATATGGACATTACACACTGATCCAATAGTAAGCAATGCTGTATCATGGTTCTAGTATCTGTAGAACTGATGAATGATATATCTGGATATAGGAATCTGCTGTTGGTTTTTAGAAGACAAATCTAACAAGACACGTCTGGGAGTCAGCTCAAAAAGAAAGAAAGACTTGCATTTACATAGCACCTTTTACAACCTCAGGACATCCCAGATGAGAGCCAATGAAGCACCCTTGAAATGGGTTCATTGTTGTAATGGGGAAAATGGGGCAGTCAATTTACGCACAGAAAGCTCCCACAAGTTTCTTCAAAATAGAGCTATGGAATCTTTTATGTACACCTGAGAGAGCAGACAGGGCCTTGGTTTAACATCTCACCTGAAAGATAAGTGAAAGTACTTTTATATTCTGCTGGTGCAGGTGGGTTTCAGAAGTGCACTGCGGAGTTCCAAATTGGAACTCTGTTTTTCTCTCCATAGATGTTGGCACACCTGCTGAGTTTTTCCAGCACTTTCTGTTTTTATTTCAGATCTCCGACATCTGCAGTATTTTGCTTTGATTCCAAAGTGCAGGCCCTTGTACATCGACTTCAAATCTGACTTCATCAGTCAAGGCCCAAGGCCAGTGGATGGGAAGCTGTGCTAAAGTCAGGTCCTGTAAACACTTAGTCATGACCATTCCCAGTGACTATACTTTTTCTCCCAGTCAACCACGCAAAACTTCAGGAGCCCAGAAGCAGCACTAGTGTGAATCCTAGGAGATAGAAAAATGCTTTAATTTTATGTCTGCTTCAGGGTTCTTGGCTGGTACAATTTTTTTTCTCTTTGAAGCAACATGAAGGGAAGTATCAGGCAGAAATTACTGAGTCGAACAATGTGATAGAATTGAATGAACATCGGTTGAGACACAGTCATTAACACCGGCTGATTAAAATCTAACGGAGCATAAAAAAACCTTTTCATCAACTTGCGGTTTACCTTTCTGCCTGGTTTCTTTCTCCCCTCACAACCTAAATGTTTCAACTCATCCCCATTACCAAATAGTTTCTAATAACATGGGTTCCATTGTTATTGGTATGATGGGGTTTCCTCTGCTGTACATTCTCTGGTTCGTGCCATGACATCATACCAACCATCACAGAAGGTTGTCATTCATGGACTTAGGAATTCGAGCTGTGGAACTTTGCCAGTGCCATGCGATGATCTGCACATGTTGGCATTGGCCAGTTTGGTTTGCTTGCTTGCTGTTGGCATGTGTTGAAATGACCTAAAAAATGGGGACTGAGTGTTTGAGGCAACTTGCCACTGGAATCAAGGTGGTGGAACTGCTCCTAGCGTTGCCAATGGCAGATACTTATCCTGACTCTCAGCAAGTGTTGTTCCCTTATCAGCCCTGTTCTCGCAACCTACATTGGCCCCCGGACCATCAGTCACTCAATTTTAAAACTCTCATCCATGTTTTCAAATCCCTCCATGTCCTCAACCACCACCCCCGTCACCCCACCTCCCCCCCCCCAACCCCCTGACAACCCTATCTCTGTAATTTTCTCTAGCCCTGCAATCCTTTGAGATCTCTACTCTTCCAATCTGTGCATCCCTTATTTTAATCACTCCACCATTGGTGGCTGTGCCTTCAGCTGCCCAATTGACCTCAAACTCTGGAATTCCCTCTCGAAACCTCTCTATCTTTTCCTTTAAGATGTTCCTTAAAATCTACCAATGACCAGGCTTTCGGTCACTTATCCAAACAACTCTTGTCGAATTTTGTTTCATAATGTTCCTATGAAATACCTTGGGATGCTTTAACTTTTAAAGGCACGATCTAAATGCCAAGTTGTTGCTTGTTATCAGGGGCACCCAAGGGGAAATATTTGTCAAGAGAGTGGTCAGTGACTCCAACAGCACAGGGGCTGGGAGATTGCAGAGTTCCCTCTGAATGCATCATGATTATGAAGTGTAATTGGGCATCCTGAGATTTTGCTGTTACTTAAAGAGAGGACAAAATGGAGCTACATTGGAAGTTTTTAAGATTGCAAAGCTTGGTCATTCCATTAAATTGTGCCAACCATCATATAAAGTCCCTTCCTTCCTTAGGCATTCTAGCTGTGGATCTTTGCCAAAGATGCCCTAGAATGATCTGCACATGTTGGCGTTGACCAGCTTGGTTTGCTTGCTGATGGGGTTCGCTGACTTTGAAGTTTACAAGAATTCCAGAACCAAGGCACAACAATTTGTGATGGGAAACCATCCGGAAATACGTGGATCAAAGTGGCAGCTACACCTGGGGGACGGGCAAGTTCCCATCTGAAGGGGTTCCTGATTATAAAGGGAGAGACCTGCATTTACACAACACCTTTCATGACCACGGGATAATCCCAAAACACTTTCCAGTCAATTAAATACTTTAAATGTTGTAATGTCGGAAATACAGCAGCTAATTTGTGCACAGCAAACTCCCATAGCAATGTGTTAATCACCAGGTTATCTATTTTTGTGATGTTGATTGAAGGATAAATATTGGCCAGGACACCGGGGTGAACACCCCTGCTGTTCTTCAAAATAGTGACATGGGATCTTTTACGTTCACCTGAAAGGGCAGACAGGGTCTCACATTAACATCTCATCTGAAAGATGGCATCTAGGCTATGTAGCACTCCCTCAATATTGCCCTAGGGTGAGGCAGTTTTGATTTTTGCGCTCAATGCTCTGGAGTTAATAAATGATGGGTACTTCAAAGGATGAGAAGGGGAGAATTGTTGGTTTTCATGCTGAGGAAGGCAATGGTGGGTGTGGACTTTGACATCCCACGGCAACACCACTGGTTGACGTACCTGGATTTCGCAGGTGACCTTGCCTTGCTGGTCAAGGAATCGTGCGCGCTCCAAGGCATGGTCACCAGTCTTGAAAGTAGCAATGCCAAAGTTGGTTTACGCATCATCGGTGAGAAGACCAAAGCAATGACAACTCAATGGCCCCATTGGGCAACAGAATATCGAAGACGTTGACCACTTCCCCTACTGAGGAAACAACATCTCCTAGGAGGGTGATGTAGAGATCGATGTTCACGCAAGAATCAGCGAAGCACCATCCAACGCAGCCATGAAGCTGTGATTCTACATGTCTACAGCAGTACCAGCCGCAATCCATGGCAGAAAGGCATGGATGAGAGCAGCAAAGATGTCACGTAAGTTGGATGTCTTTCACCAGCACTGCCTACGTAAGGTTCTGGGCATCACTTGGAGAGACAGCATCCCCAACGAGGAAGTCAGAAGACTGGTCAGAGGCGCCTGTGGGACATTGTGACAGAGGGTTGACTGAGGCTGTAGGACATGTTTTTCAGTCTGCCAGTCTGGCAGTAGAATGGACACCACCAGATAAGAAGAGAAGATGAGGTCGGTCAAAAAAGACATTTAAGGAGGACCTTCACGGGCAGGACATCATCTAGACTGGAGTGAGAGATTGTGATGGATTGGATCCTGTGGCAGAGTCATGCTGTCCATTATCCGGCATGGTACCAGGGGAACTAAGTCTAAGTAAGTGTTTGGTACAGTATATCACTATGGCTGGTTAGCTCACAATAAAAGAGTAATCTCTATTTTATCTTAAATGGGTTAATCCCTCCACTACAATAACAGCAAATTTGAACAGGAATGCATTCACCTTGCTGTGCCAAAGCATTCAGACTAAAAATGGAGAAGGTGTTGTTGTTAAGTTGGTGTGAAAAGCGTCACCGTCTTATTAAAGCAAGAAGTGGAAACTTCTAGAATGATTAATTAGATTGTGTAAAGGAAAAGCAAAATCAATCAGCAGATTTCTGTCGGATCAATTTGTGGTACAGTTAATTCAAACAACAAATCAGCTCAAGTTGTGTGAAAGCTGCCACAGGGAGAGTTGATATTCTCTCAGTAGATCAGAGTAGAAAGTCATTCATTACTATCATCGATATGTGGGTGAACAAGGCAAACTGAACAAAGAGAAAGCAATTAGATTGCTGGCCTTGACATGCAGCGTATAGCAGTAGGTCAAGTGATCTTGCCGCTGTCAAATGCTGTGTTAGGATTGGGGCTCCCGATCTCATTAGGTGGCCTTGGAGTGAGAGGCTTAATGGAGCCACTGGACTCTTCCTGGGGGCAGAAATGGGAGAGCCCAGTGATGCTGTAAAAGCCAGATGGTACTGGTCTGGTTTAAATCCATCAGCCGTAACTCCCCCATGTCGGCCCCTCAGCTTCCTCACACAGGCTTTCAATCTCATTCATCAGCAGAAGGTGCTGAACACTCACCGTGTGGATGGCGGAGGGTGGGGAAAAGGGAAAATCAAGGGATTGGGGGACAAGCCAACTGGTCTGCTGGGTCCCAGTAATAAGCAAGATGCCAGCGATGGATGAGCCTCACAGCTTCTTCATCTCCAGCTGAAGAGTGTAGAGGGAGACCTTAATTTGCTTAGTCGACATTACTTTTCAGTTCTTTGTGGTTCAAGATTGAATGGGAAAGGAATAATTTATTCAGGTTGAAACAACTTGGTGTACAGCAATTCTGTCTGCACAAACTGCATCTCCAGGCCCTCAGCCTGTTATGCTTGACCCTAAACAGCTGCCTAATTGATACAGTGTCAGGTGCTGAAAGTGAAGGCTGCATCTCTAAATTGCACACTCAAACTGAACTGAAGAAATTGTGCTAACTTTACAATGGTGAGTTATGGGGGTGACTGCGCAGATTTGGCATTTTGTCACTCAACTGCATGATAGGGCTGAATCTTCTGACTAGGCACTTTACAGCCTTCCGGACTGAATATTGAATTCAACAACTTTAGGTCTTGACCTCCCTCCTCCATCCCCACACCCCTTCTGTTTCTTCCCCCTTCCTTGTATTTTTTTCCAATAAATTATATAGATTTTTCTTTTTCCCTCCTATTTCCATTATTTTTAAATATTTTTAAATCTTTTATGCTCCCCCCACCCCCACTAGAGCTATACCTTGAGTGCCCTACCATCCATTCTTAATTAGCACATTCGTTTAGATAATATCACCAACTTTAACACCTCTGTGTTCTTTTGTTCTGTTGTTCGTGGCATCTTTTGATGATCTGCTTCTATCACTGCTTTTGCCTACAACCACACCACCCCCCCTCCACTTCTCTCCCCCCACCCAACCACCGCACTACTCCCCCCCCCCCCCACCACCTTAAACCAGCTTATATTTCACCCCTTCCTGGGATTCACCTAGTTCTGTTGAAGGGTCATGAGGACTCGAAACGTCAACTCTTTTCTTCTCCGCCGATGCTGCCAGACCTGCTGAGTTTTTCCAAGTAATTCTGTTTTTCTTCTGAATTTTCCTGGCCCTGTGAACATGGAGTAGGTGAGCGGTGGAGGGGTTTGGAGGGGCGGGGGAGGGTGGGAGGGGGGTGGAGGGGTGGGGGTCTTGGAAAATTGTCGGGGTGGGGGGGGTGGTGCTGCGTCGGGATGGCTCCTTGATGCATTCCCGCCTGCAAGGAACTTTCCCAAGGCAGGGCAGCCAATTAATGCCCTGCTTGAGGATTGTTTCGTAATGCTGCCACTACTTTCCCACCATCCTGAATTGGACACTGCTCCCAGAGGTGACTTCCTAATTCTCCCCCACCAGAAAGATCACGTCTTCTGCCCCGCCATGGCCTCTTGCGGGTTTCTGACCTGGAATTGAGGCTGACGTCAGGTTGGGGAAAATCCAGCCTTTTGTTTGCACAGGCTGTTAAAAATAAATGAAAGGTTTGCATTTATATAGCGTCTTTCATGACCACAGAACACCCTAAAGTGCTTTACAGCCAGTGATGTACTTTTGAAATGCAGACACAGTTGTAATGTCGGAAATGCAGCAGCCAATTCATGCACAGCAAGCTCCCACAAACAGCAATGTGATTATGGCCAGATAACCTGCCTTTTTTTTTGTAATTTTGATCGAGGGCTGAACATTGGCCAGGACATCAGAGAAGACTCCCCTGCTCTTCTTTAAAATAGTGTCATGGGATCTTTTATGTCCACCTGAGAGGGCTGATAGTTTTGCAACTCTGATAACCAGGTGTGAAGGGTAGAACTGGAAATTAATCTTTATACCCTTACAAGTCTTTATTTACAGAGGCCTGCAACTCAATTGATGCGCCTCCGATTGATAAGTGCAGTTTCACTCTGTCCCTATATATATAGGAGTACAGGTGAATCTCCAGTTAATGCCCACCACCTGAACACTCAATTCAGATACAATTAACTGATGGGACCTAGGATTAACGTCTCATCTGAAAGATGGCACCCGTGACAGTGCAGCACTCCCTCAGAACTGCACTGGGAGTACTGATTTTTGTGCTTAAATCCTGCCTGCAGTTTATTGGTGAGTTATCCTTTGACTTGTCCCATTTGTATAGTCAGGTCTATGAATCAAAAACCGGTACCCAACAAATGAGGGTGACCCACTGAAACCTCTGTCTCACAAATCTAATCTCAGTCCTTCTCTAGCGTCACCTGCGATTGGCTGGTGGCAACTCAAACTCTTAAACTGTTCTCATGCCCCCTCTAGTGGAAACAGAAAATAATGCTTCATCTTTCCATTACAGAATCACAGAATTGTCATGGCACAGGAGGCCATTCAGCCCATCATGTCTGTACCAGCCCTCTGAATGAGCATTTCACCTAGTGCCATTATCTTGCCTTCTCCCCGTAACCCTGCACATTGTTGCTTTTCAAATAATCATCTAATTCTCTGTTGATTGCCTCAGCTGAAGCTGCCTCCACACACTCCCAGGCAGTGCTTTCTAGGCCCTAACCACACTCCCAGGCAGTGCTTTCTAGGCCCTAACCACAATCCCAGGCAGAGCTTTCTAGGCCCTAACCACACTCCCAGGCAGTGCTTTCTAGGCCCTAACCACACTCCCAGGCAGTGCTTTCTAGGCCCTAACCACACTCCCAGGCAGTGCTTTCTAGGCCCTAACCACTCCCAGGCCGTGCTTTCTAGGCCCTGACCACACTCCCAGGCAGTGCTTTCTAGGCCCTAACCACACTCCCAGGCAGTGCTTTCCAGGCCCTAACCACACTCCCAGGCAGAGCTTTCTAGGCCCTAACCACACTCCCAGGCAGAGCTTTCTAGGCCCTAACCACACTCCCAGGCAGAGCTTTCTAGGCCCTAACCACACTCCCAGGCAGAGCTTTCTAGGCCCTAACCACACTCCCAGGCAGAGCTTTCTAGGCCCTAACCACACTCCCAGGCAGTGCTTTCCAGGCCCTAACCACACTCCCAGGCAGTGCTTTCCAGACCCTAACCACTTGCAATGTGAAAAGATGTTTTCTCATATTGTTTTTTGCCACTTTTGTCAATTATTTTAAATATAGTGCCCTCTCGCTCTCAATCCCTTCATGAGTGGGAGCAGTCCCCACTTACTTCACTCAAAGGGTCTGTGAATCTTTGGAATTCTCTACCCCAGAAGGTTGTGGATGCTGCTTTGTTGAATACATTTAAGGCTGGGATAAGACAGGTTTTTGGTCTCTCAGGGAATCAAGGGATTTTCTGTTTTTGTTCATTCACGGGATGTGGGCTTTGCTGGCTGGGCCAGCCTTTAGTGCCTATCCCTAAGTGCCCTTGAGAAGTTGGTGGTGAGCTGCCTTCTTGAACCGCTGCAGTCCATGTGGTGTAGGTACACCCACAGTGCTGTTAGGGAGGGAGTTCCAGGATTTTGACCCAGCAACAGTGAAGGATCAGTGATATATTTCCAAGTCAGGGTGGTGAGTGCCTTGGAGGGGAACTTCCAGGTGGCGGTGTTCCCATCTATTGGCTGCCCTTGTCCTTCTAGGTGGTAGTGGTCATGGTCATTCAGCACGGTGGTAGTGCCAAACAATACGATAGAGGGTATCCTTAGTGTGAAGGCAGGACTTTGTCTCCACAATGACTGTGCGGTGGTCACTCCCACCGATACTGTCATGGAGCAATCAGTAGGGAATCGGGCAGGAAAATGAAATTGAAGCCCATGATCATATTGAATAGCAGAGCAGGCAGCCTGGTCCACTCCTGCTCCTATTTCTTTTGTTCTTGTATAAACATAGTGGGTATGTCAGTCTAGCTGACATCTCCAGAGCAAGGATTGAACCTATAGCCTCTAGGGGTAGAGACAAGATTGTTACCCACTGAGCCACGCTGACATTTAAAAACAGCCCAGCCTTCAGCAGAAGTCGTACGCAATACTACAGGGCCCCGGTGAGAAGGATTCCACTTTGTAAGTGCCACACTGCTGGAAGCCATCATTACACGGACTTGGAGTCTAATTTTAGATAAAGTTAGAATAACCTGCTTATCAAATCACAGCACCCTGCTGAATCCTTGACTTTACATTGTCTGCACTTCACTGGGAAACTGATCTAACCCCTTAGTTCCATTTTGTTGCTATAATCACCAGAGCAGCCAATCATCCCCTTGCCCAATTAAACCAGCTAAAACCAGTCTCTCGAGTAACTTTGATGCTTCATTCTTATAATGAAAAATAGATTGAGCTCCTGGGGCTGGAGTCCTGAACTAAGACAATTCTTACGATCACTTCTTTTTAACTAGGCTGGAGAGAGGCACGGCTGCTGGGTTCAGGTCTCGTGAATGCTCTGAAGCTGGTGGCCATTCTGCCCAGCTTCCTCTGCCTGCCCTGAAGATGCTGGTCTTGGGTTCCACAGGCACCAACCAGTTTCCTGCACCTCAGCCAATGTGAGAGCAAGTGTAGGCAGACTGATTCACCATGTGGGGCTTCACATCCGAACCTAACCGCCCCCTGCACAAATTGTGCACCTGTGAAATTCGAGCAGAGCGGGGGTGGTGACTGGACAGCACATCAGGAGCTAATCCCCAAAGCATCACCTCTGCATCCCCCTCCACCATCCTGATCCAAAGCAAATCATAAACCCATATTGCCAAACATGGGAAATGAAGGGCAGGAGAGATTTGGCCCATTGAGGCCTGAAGCTGCATGATCAACAACCATCCACCTCCTGCCCACCCTCAACAGCTGCCAGAGAATCTTCTGGTAGAGACAAAAGAAAATTGCCAACAAAATCCCCAAGCCCAACGACAGAAAAAAAGTTGGAAAATTCCTTCCTGGTCTCCTTACACAATTGGATACTGTTCCAGCAGCCAGTGCTTTATATTACCTGATACTCCACCTACCTTTTAGGAGATGTGATCTCCTACCCAGTAGCCTTTTGAAGGATTGCAGAGTGTCAGCACTTACTGCACAAGCTGAAAACATATTCCTAATGTCTACTAGCCTCTGGGAAAAATATCTAATTTATCCCTACTCTTGCGTAACTTATATGTTTGATCCCTGTTCTCCCCTAATCTCTCAAATTGAAATAATTGAATAACACAATCTCAATGTAATCCTTTAACTATGTTAAATTTCTCCGTCAAGTCTACTGATCTCTAAAGCGAATAGACCCAGCTTTTTACACCTACTTTTAAGCCAGCACAGAATTCAAGACTGACACTTCAGTGAGGTACTGAGAGAGTGCCGCACTGTTGGAGCTGCTGTCTTTTGGATGAGACGTTATGCCGAGGCCCTGTCAGCCCTCTCAGGCAGATGTAAAAGGTCCCGTGGCACTATTTTGAAGAAGAGCAGGGGGGGTCCCCCATGGTGTCCTCACCAATATTTATCTCTCAATCAACATCACAAAAACAGATGTTCTGGTCATTATCAGATAGCTATCTGTGGGAGCTTGCTGAGCGCTAATTGGTTGCCAGGATTCATACATTGCAACAGTGACTACACTTCAAAAGTAGTTCATGGGCCATAAAGCACTTTGAGATGTCCAGAGGCCTTAAAAAGCGCTATATAAATGCAAGCCTTTCATTTTTCTTTCAATTGGCCATTGTGCCTGCGTCAGCTGTTTGAGAGAGTTATCCAATTAGTCCCACTCTTTCTTTCCCCTCAGCACTGCAAATTTTTCCTTTTCAAGTATATGTCCAATTCCTTTATATTCATAATGATTGTATTGCTAGATTATGACTTTCAATGTTATTCTCTGGTCTAAAATTGCACTGAGTGCAGGAATACAAACTAAGAACAAAGTATAAAATGTATTCAAACCCTGGGATTTGCCGGTGTTGGCTGCTGTGATGTAGAGAGGCAGGTTTATGAAAAGATTACTTCAAACTTCATCCTTTCCAATTTCCCTATCTGTGGCTCTAACTGCCTGTCTAAGAGTGTAACAAGATCAGAAACCCATGAGCTGCTCGCACATGGCAAGATTGTTTCTTGTAATTTAGTTACACGCTCGCAACTCTGGTGATCTGCAGTCAGTAAATTTATAATTCCATAATTTGCAAATTGCTAGTAATCAAGAATGACATAATAATAAGGATGCAAACTTTAATGCTGCAGCACATTTCCACTCTGACCTTGCTGTCCTCGGTCTGCTATGTTATTCCAATGAAGCTCGACGCAAGCTTCGAGAAGCAGCACCTCATCTTTCTGTTAGGCACTTTACAGCCTCTGAGCCTTAACATTGAGCTTAACAAGTTTAGATCTTAACCCTTGCTCCCAGTTTCTTAGACAGTAGCTGCTGGTATTGGAGGAGGGCTGCACAAGGGTCACTGAGAGCTGGGCCCTGCGAGAGGTGGGTACAGATGGTGCTAATCACCAGGGCCCATACCTCTAGGGTGCCTGGGCTCATTAAGCAAGTAACCTGTAAATTGGAATGCTCAGTGCCCAAAGCAGCCAATCCAACGGGTAGAACACCCCGATTAACCATATACTCTGAACAACAGCAACAATTGGCTGCGTAGGGAGTGCCATTTTTCCCCAGTCCCTCCTTTCTTACCTCACATTGCACCTCTTGTGAGGACTGTTCTATCGAAGCATCACCAGACCACAAGCTAAGGCAAAGCAAACGCCTTTTCCCCAACTCTATCCTCAGAAAGCCATTCCCAACCTCCTCCCACTTGATGGTGTGTAGCCCCTGGACTAGGCTCTTCCTGACCCCATTGCTCGTATCTCCTGGACAATGTGCATGCTCTGCACCCCACCCCCCACCAACCTCTCCAACCCCCAACCCCATCCACTGAGTCCCTGCATAGTCCTTGGATCACGCATAGTTTTTCTGTGAAATTTGCTTGAAAAGCAACTGGCCCCAGAGGGCACAGTGTCTGAGTAATGAGGTCACTGGTAAACACCGACAGAGCGCAGTCCATGGCCTCGGACGATGTGGATGAGTTTTGGGCTCTGTGACCCCAGAATCAGGTTAGAAACTATGGGTATGCTACATCAGACAGTTAGACAGTAATGCAGCCAGGCTGATTGAGAAATCTCTACCTTATCTCTCAGAAGACCAGGAAGGTGAGATTTATGGAGGTAGACATCATTGGTGAGGTGGCTGATAGTGAATAAGTTCCTCTCTTCCTCCATTGCTCCCAGAAAACAGATCAAGAAGAAATCAGTTTGATGCTCAATTCAGGAAGCAGTTTAATGGTATCAAGGAGACAAAGAAACATCGTGTTTAACTGGCAGGCCAGAAACAAAAAAGGTAAAACAATGTTTAACCCACTGGCTGCAATGGCGGCTTTTCACTCTGTATCTTCCCAAGCCCACCGCATTAATTATGCATTCCTGGGAAACGTGCTGTTTCTATAGTGGGCAGGCTCTCACTCGCCCACCCCGCCATCATCTTGCCGCTTCAGCACACCGGGCTCCTTATTTAAAGTCCAGCTGTGCGCTCACACCTCTCAGCGCTTCCAGCCCAGGACAACAGCAAAGAACACATGGCCCCAAAAGGCAAAATGACTGCAGCCCCCAGGTTCAATGATGTGTCCCTTGAGCACCTTTTGGACACAGTGGAGACTCACCATGATGTCCTCTAACCCCCGCTCTGGCCGCAGGATGGGCAGCAACCTCACTAATTCAACTTCAGAGATATTGGCAGATGTGGTCAGTGCCAATGCCCCGCAAAAGAGGACAGCCACCCTGTGCCACTACAGGATGAATGGTCTCACCCCTTCCGCCAGGGTAATTCACTCTTCTCATCGCTCTCAACTCTCACACTCACAAACCCATCACACATCCACAGGGATCTCACACCTCAAGGGACAACACCACTAACTCTCACACACACCCTCACATCTCCATCAGGCTCATACCCTCTGGAGCTCGAGTCCTCATCCTGTCCATGGCTCCGCTCACCACACACTGCATTCCACCCAGTGCCATGTGTCCTGCTCACACTCTCTCCATCTGTTTTCATGCAGGAGAAGCCTGCTCACATTGGTAGGAAGAGGTTCCACACCGTGGGTGGGGTGGCCCACATTAGACCCCTCACTCACTTTGAGGAGTGTGCCATAGCATGGGCATGGACCATGCCTGTTGTGACAGTGAGACTGACAGTGAACACCCTCATGAGGATCCTGCACCAAATCATCCCTCTCTCAACGTAACTGTGAGTGCTCTCTCTCCTGCTTTTGACTCTGCTGCCATGCACTAATTATCTCTACTTTGGTTCACAGGGAGAGCTGCCAAGTGACCAACACCCTCAGCCAGCCAGTCCCTCAGCTCCATCCATGTTCTCACCTCCAGCCAAGAGGACACCTCCTCCATTGAAGAGCTGGAAATAAGCAGCCTGGAAGACCCGTCACAGCCCTTACCCACACCCTCCACCAGTGCAGAGACACACACCTCAGTGGGACCTAGATCTAGAACAGGCAGGGGTTCACAATCTGGTGGTCACCCCACGGACACGTGTCCACAGCACTAGGAGGCAGGTTCAGCCGAGCTTCCCAGCACTCGGAGGACTGCTGGGGATCAAATATCTGTGAGGTCCGAGCCAGATGACGAGCCTCTGGATTTGGCCTTCCAATTCATCCTGGAGAGTCAGCAGAAGGCAGGGGAACATCATGCAGAGCTGTTGGAATCCCTCAACAGAGTGGCACATGAGTCGGAGGAGTGTGCCTGCCTGCTCTCCGATGAAGTGGTTCCTACAGGTGCGCATATGGAGGTCTCCACGGGAAGGATGGTGGACACCATGGGGACCGTGGTCCAGCAGAACGTGGAGATGTGTGCAGACCTGCCCTCCATCACAGTAGCCATGGGTGAGTTCCTGCAGTGGCAACATGAGAGGGAAACAGGGCACCTCGATGTCCCTCCAGGTGCTCCTTCCCTTCAGGGAGTCAGGCTGGGGCCCTCGGGCACCCGAAGGGAGGAGGAGCAGCAACTGGACACCCCTGGGTCATCCACTCAGGAATCTCAGAGGCTGTCCTCTCCCTCCAAGTCCCCTTTGCCTGTGACCCCCTCAACCTCGACCTCTGTCACCGCAGAGGGAGCAGCTGGGTAATGAGTGATTCTGGAGGGAGGTGTGTGTGTGGCAGGGACTTTCGAAGCCTCGTGCAAGCGTCTCCCACACACGTGAATCCTTTACATATCACACTCACCTCAATGTCCTGAGCGTTTTCCATCTGAGCCGACCTGCATCTCCACCCACCGGCTGATCGCACTCCCATGCAGCACCTGATCTCGCCCACCACGACTGTCCTTTCACTTTCGATTTGGACAACATGGTCCGGATTGGCTTTTTCATCAGCTCCCCCCTCTTTTCCCCTCCCCCAGTTCTTCGCCCATCACAGTCGAACCCCCCCTGACATCACCTTCCACCTCCCCTCCCTGACCTACCAGCTGCAACCCTTTCCCTTTGGGGATGTCCAGGTGAACATGCACGTTCTCTTCCTCCCTGAAAATCCCACCCCCATCCACATTCACCTCCTGACCCCCTCCTTCCCACCCATGTCTGCCTCCAAGTCCCACCAACCACCCTCCCTAATACCACTATCGTTGCTCCCTCACCCTCCCACCTCACTGCCTCACTCGGCCCTCAGTTATTCTCACCATTCCCCCCATACCACACCCACCCTCAGTTCGCTCCCCAGGAGGCAGTCATGGACCCATCAGACCTTCCCCTGGACATCCTCCTCCTGGACCCCTTCCGCCCCCGGGAACCCCTTCACTCCCGGAACTCCTCACCCCCCAACAATCCTTCCACACCCCCGGACTCCTCCCATCACTTAGTCCCTCCCCCTTCCTGACTCCCTCAAGCGCCCCTACTTCTTCCACCACCCTAAGTCCTTCCCCACTCCCGACTCCTTCCTCCAGCCTTACCTCATCCTCCAGCCTCACTTCTTCCTCCAGCCTTACTCTTTCCCCCTTCTCCGCACTCCTTCCTCCCCGGGACTTCCTACCCCCTCTGAACTCCTTCCCTTACACCTTCCACCCTTCTTACACCCACCTCCCAGTTGCCATCTTCTCCCTGTTACCTTCTCCTCCCCCCGTACTCCCTCCACCCCACAACATTACTCCTCTGACACTTTCATGCCCCCGACAACCTCACCCCCCTGACACCTTCAATCCCCCCCCTCAACCACCCCCCTGACACCTTCAATCCCCCCCTCTCAACCACCCCCCTGACACCTTCAATCCCCCCCTCTCAACTACCACCCTGACACCTTCAATCCCCCCCTCTCAACCACCTCCCGACATCTTCAATTCCCCCCTCTCAACCACCTCCCGACACCTTCAATCCCCCCCCTTCAACCACCCCCCTGACACCTTCAATCCCCTCCCTCAACCACCCCCCTGACACCTTCATTCCCCCCCCAAACCAACCCCTGACACCTTCATTCGTCCCCTCCCAACCTCAGCCCTTGACACCTCTTCCTCTCGCAGTCGATCCTAGACCTCCCTCTCCCACCCACTCAACCATCATCCATTGTGAGCATCAACGGTGAATTTCCAGCTTCCGTGAGCTGCTTCGCAGCAGATCCACGTCTATGAGAATCCACCCAGTATGTCATGGGTGTTCCTCCAGTGTGCCGCTGCTGTCAGGCTCCAGTGTCTTCTGCTCCTTGGATGTCCGCGATGTAAGCAAGGCCCCGGCAGGTATGACACCGTGTTCTGCACGTCACAGTTGTCAAGACGTGTTCTACACTAGCGTGTATTCCCGCCGACGTGGCCAGACAGTCCAGCGATGGGGGGGTGGGGAATGAGTCAGGCAGACTGGCCTTATAATGATGAATTACAATGAGGTTCCCAATGTCAGATGGTGGGAAACCTGACCCACCATCGACAGACTGAGCGGACGATCACAAACAATACCGACTTTTAGCCTCCTCGCCATATTGCCTACTCACGTCACCGAACATGCCCAGCGTCAGCCGGCAAGGACAGTCCTGGCCATAGAGTACAAAAGCCAAGAAATTTTGCTAAGCCTAAATAAACCAGTTTGACCCCACTGTGACGAATGTTCTCAATTCTGGGCACCCAAAGGATGTGAGGGGGAGGGTTAAATGGGGTGGGGGGTGGGGGGCCGTGCAAGGATAAGGGGCCCAGAAATAGGTGAAGCACCAGGTCCAATGATTTCTCCCCCTGGCCCTGACTGGGAGTAGAGGGGGTGCAGGCTGCTTGAGGTGGGCACCTCCTATCGATGCACAGCTGGTGTAGATGTCCAAACATCCGGGGTGTACCCACCTTTCCCCGCCCAGACTGTTTTGATATTTAAAACTTTTAACACTGCTAGCATCATTCTGCATCACAGATTCTCCTCTTTGCCAGATTTTCCTTCCCTCTCTAATATTCTGCTGCTGCCATTTACACCTCTCCTAGACCAATCTTTTGTTTCTTTACCATCTTATTATAATCGCTCCTGCTTTACACCCAAAACAGACTTTCCAGTGTGCATGCATGTGTGTCTGCATGTGTGCATGTGCATGTGGATCTATGTGTGTGTGTGCATGTGTGTCTATGTGTGTGTATGTAAATGTGCATGTGTGTCTATATGTGCGTATGCATATGTGCATGTGTGTCTATGTGTGTGTATGCATATGTGCATGTGTGTCTATATGTGCATATGCATATGTGCATGTGTGTCTATGTGTGCGTATGCATATGTGCATGTGTGTCTATGTGTGTGTATGCATGTGTGCATGTGTGTCTATGTGTGCATGTGCATATGTGCATGTGTGTCTATGTGTGTGTATGCATGTGTGCGTGTGTGTCTATGTGTGCATGGGTGCATATGTGCGTGTGTTTATGTGTGTGTATGCATATGTGCATGTGTGTCTATGTGTGTGTATGCATGTGTGCGTGTGTGTCTATGTGTGTGTATGCATGTGTGCGTGTGTGTCTATGTGTGCATATGCATGTGTGTGTGTCTATGTGTGTGTATGCATGTGTGAGTGTGTGCCTATGTGTGTGTATGCATGTGTGCGTGTGTGTCTATGTGTGTGTATGCATGTGTGCATGTGTGTCTATGTGTGCATGTGTGTCTATGTGTGCATGTGTGTCTATGTGTGTGTATGCATGTGTGCATGTGTGTCTATGTGTGTGTATGCATGTGTACGTGTGTGTGTCTATGTGTGTCTATGTGTGCGTGTGTGTCTATGTGTGTGTATGCATGTTTGCATGTGTGTCTATGTGTGCATGTGTGTCTATGTGTGCATGTGTGTCTAAGTGTGTGTATGCATGTGTGCGTGTGTGTCTATGTGCGTGTATGCATGTGTGCGTGTGTGTCTATGTGCGTATATGCATGTGTGAGTGTGTGTCTATATGTGCGAATGCATGGGTGCATGTGTGTCTATGTGTGTGTATACATATGTGCATGTGTGTCTGTGTGTGTGTATGCATGTGTGTGTGTGTCTATGTGTGTTTATGCATGTGTGCGTGTGTGCCTATGTGTGTGTATGCATGTGTGCGTGTGTGTCTATGTGTGTGTATGCATGTGTGCATGTGTGTCTATGTGTGCATGTGTGTCTATGTGTGCATGTGTGTCTATGTGTGTGTATGCATGTGTGCATGTGTGTCTATGTGTGTGTATGCATGTGTACGTGTGTGTGTCTATGTGTGTCTATGTGTGCGTGTGTGTCTATGTGTGTGTATGCATGTGTGCATGTGTGTCTATGTGTGCATGTGTGTCTATGTGTGCATGTGTGTCTATGTGTGTGTATGCATGTGTGCATGTGTGTCTATGTGTGCATGTGTGTCTATGTGTGTGTATGCATGTATGCATGTGTGTGTCTACGTGTGTCTATGTGTGCGTGTGTGTCTATGTGTGTGTATGCATGTGTGCATGTGTGTCTATGTGTGCATGTGTGTCTATGTGTGTGTATGCATGTGTACGTGTGTGTGTCTATGTGTGTCTATGTGTGCGTGTGTGTCTATGTGTGTGTATGCATGTGTGCATGTGTGTCTATGTGTGCGTGTGTGTCTATGTGTGTGTATGCATGTGTGCATGTGTGTCTATGTGTGCATGTGTGTCTATGTGTGCATGTGTGTCTATGTGTGTGTATGCATGTGTGCATGTGTGTCTATGTGTGCATGTGTGTCTATGTGTGTGTATGCATGTATGCATGTGTGTGTCTACGTGTGTCTATGTGTGCGTGTGTGTCTATGTGTGTGTATGCATGTGTGCATGTGTGTCTATGTGTGCATGTGTGTCTATGTGTGTGTATGCATGTGTACGTGTGTGTGTCTATGTGTGTCTATGTGTGCGTGTGTGTCTATGTGTGTGTATGCATGTGTGCATGTGTGTCTATGTGTGCGTGTGTGTCTATGTGTGTGTATGCATGTGTGCGTGTGTGTCTATGTGTGTGTATGCATGTGTGCATGTGTGTCTGTGTGTGTGTATGCATGTGTGCATGTGTGTCTCTGTGTGTGTATGCATGTGTGCATGTGTGTCTGTGTGTGTGTATGCATGTGTGCGTGTGTGTCTATGTGTGTATATGCATTTGTGCGTGTGTGTCTATGTGTGTATGCATGTGTGCATATGTGTCTATGTGTGCGTATGCATATGTGCATGTGTGTCTATGTGTGCGTGTGTGTCTATGTGTGCGTATGCATATGTGCATGTGTATCTATGTGTGAATGTGTGTCTATGTGTGCGTATGCATGTGTGAATGTGTCTATGTCTGTGTATGCATGTGTGCATGTGTGTCTATGTGTGCGTGTGTGTCTATGTGTGTGTATGCATGTGTGCATGTGTGTCTATGTGTGCGTGTGTGTCTATGTGTGTGTATGCATGTGTACGTGTGTGTGTCTATGTGTGCGTGTGTGTCTATGTGTGTATGCATGTGTGCATGTGTGTCTATGTGTGCGTGTGTGTCTATGTGTGTGTATGCATTTGTGCATGTGTGTTTATGTGTGCATGTGTGTCTATGTGTGCATGTGTGTCTATGTGTGTGTGTGTGTCTATGTGTATGTGTGCATGTGTGTGTCTATGTGTGCGTGTGTATATGTGTGTGTGTGTGCATGGCCCGAATTTTTAGGTCATGATTGGCGAGCCTGGGGTCAGCCAGGGATCAGACCGCTGACTGCAATCAGCCCCAGACCGAGACTTCACGCTGGGTGGCCAATTGAAGGTCAGCCAGCATGAAACATGTGCTGAGGAGCTCAGTGCTGCTGGGGTGGGGGCAGGAAGAGGGTGGGTGATGATGTCAACATGAGCACAGGCCAGCACTGATGGAAACCTCCCTGAAGGCAGAGAGCAGCCCCAGGGAGCTAAAGACCTGAAAAATCAAAAATAAACATTTCAGAAGCTGAAAGAAAATTTAGTGATTGAAGATGCTGTCCACAGAAACTTATTTATATTTTATATCATCACAGGAACCTCATCCCTCCCGTGGGTGAGGTTTCATGAAAAATCTAAAGGCCACCCTGTTGATTCACCCGTCCACCAACCATAAAGTTGGACTGACCACGGAAAACCAGAGTCAATTGTTTAATCAATGGGTTTAATTACCTTCTTACCTGACGGTGGGCACACTTCCAACTTTTGCATGCACCCACCAACTGAAACATGGCGCGAGCGGGGGATGATGTCAGGACACTCGCCTGACATCATCTCGCGCAATTTCACGCTGGATCAGGTTGGGCATGCGCCTGCCGAGCTAAACATTCTGCTCTGTGTGTGTGTGTGTGTGTGTGTGTGTATATGTGTGTGTGCATGTGTATATGTGTGTGCACGTATGTATATGTGTGTGTGTGCATGTATATGTGTGTGTGTGTATGTATATGTATGTGTGCATATGTATATGTGTGTCTGCATATGTATATGTGTGTATGTATATGTGTGTGCGTATGTATATGTGTGTGTGTGTAAGTATATGTGTGTATGTAAGTATATGTGTGTGTATGTATATGTGTGTGTGCATGTATATGTGTGTGCGTATGTATATGTGTGTGTGTGTAAGTATATGTGTGTGCATGTGTATATGTGTGTCTGTGTATGTATATCTGTGTGTGTAAGTATATGTGTGTGTGTATATGTGTGTGTGCGTATGTATGTGTGTGTGCGTATGTATACGTGTGTCTGTTTATGTATATGTGTGTGTGTGTAAATATATGTGTGTGTATGTATATGTGTGTGTGCGTATGTATATGTGTGTGTATGTATGTGTGTGTGTATGTATATGTGTGTGCACGTATGTATATGTGTGTGCGTGTATGTATATATGTGTGTAGGTATATGTGTGTGCGTGTATGTCTATGTGCGTGTGTGTGTATGTAAATGTGTGTGTATGTATGTGTGTGTATGTATATATGTGTGTAAGTATATGTGTGTGTATGTATATATGTGTGTGCATGTATATGTGTGTGTATGTATATGTGTATGCGTATGTATATGTGTGTGTGTAAGTATATGTGTGTGCAAATGTATATGTGTGTCTGTGTATGTTTATGTGTGTGTGTGTAAGTATATGTGTGTGTGTATGTAAATGTGTGTGTGCGTATGTATGTGTGTGTACGTATGTATATGTGTGTGTATGTATGTGTGTGTATGTCTATGTGCATGCGTGTGTATGTAAATGTGTGTGCATGTATGTGTGTGTATGTATATATGTGTGTAAGTATATGTGTGTGTGTATGTATATATGTGTGTGCATATGTGTGTATGTATATGTGTGTATGTATATATGTGTGTGTATGTATATATGTGTGTGTATGCATATATGTGTGTGCAAGTATATGTGTGTGTATGTATATATGTGTGTGCATATGTATATGTGTGTGTACATATGTATATATATGTGTGTAAGTATATGTGTGTGTATGTATATGTGTGTGTATGTATATGTGTGTGCGTATGTATATGTATGTGTGTGTAAGTATATGTGTGTGCATATGTATATGTGTGTCTGTGTATGTATATGTGTGTGTGTAAGTATATATGTGTGTGTGTATGTATATGTGTGTGTGCGTATGTATGTGCGTGTGCATATGTATATGTGTGTGTATGTATATGTGTGTGTGTAAGTATATGTGTGTGTGCATATGTATATGTGTGTGTATGTATATGTGTGTGTATGTATATGTGTGTGCATATGTATATGTGTGTGTGTAAGTATATGTGTGTGCATATGTATACGTGTGTGTGTATGTATATGTGTAAGTATATATGTGTGTGTCTATGTATATGTGTGTGTGCGTATTTATATGTGTGTGCGTATGTATATGTGTGTGTGTATGTATATGTGTGTGTAAGTATATGTGTGTGTGTGTAAGTATATGTGTGTCTGCATATGTATATGTGTGTGTATGTATGTGTGTCTGCATATGTATATGTGTGTGTATGTATATGTGTGTGCGTATGTATATGTGTGTGTGTGTAAGTATATGTGTATATGTAAGTATATGTGTGTGTAAGTATATGTGTGTGTGTATGTATATGTATATCTGTGTATGTATATCTGTGTGTGTAAGTATATGTGTGTGTGTATGTATATGTGTGTGTGCGTATGTATGTGTGTGTGCGTATGTATGTGTGTGTGTGTAAGTATATGTGTGTGTGTGTAAGTATATGTGTGTGTAAGTATATGTGTGTGTGTATGTATATGTGTGTCTGTGTATGTATATCTGTGTGTGTAAGTATATGTGTGTGTGTATGTATATGTGTGTGTGCGTATGTATGTGTGTGTGCGTATGTATATGTGTGTGTGTAAGTATATGTGTGTGTAAGTATATGTGTGTGTGTATGTATATGTGTGTCTGTGTATGTATATCTGTGTGTGTAAGTATATGTGTGTGTGTATGTATATGTGTGTGTGCGTATGTATGTGTGTGTGCGTATGTATATGTGTGTGTGTAAGTATATGTGTGTGTGTAAGTATATGTGTGTGTGTAAGTATATGTATATGTGTGTATGTCTATGTGTGTGTGCGTATGTATGTGTGTGTGCATATGTATATGTGTGTGTGTATGTATATGTGTGTGCACGTATGTATATGTGTGTGCATGTATGTATATATGTGTGTAGGTATATATGTGTGTGTATGTATATGTGTGTGCGTGTATGTCTATGTGCGTGTGTGTGTATGTAAATGTGTGTGTATGTATGTGTGTGTATGTATATATGTGTGTAAGTATATATGTGTGTGTATGTATATATGTGTGTGCATATGTGTGTGTATGTATATGTGTGTATATGTATATATGTGTGTGTGCAAGTATATGTGTGTGTATGTATATATGTGTGTGCATATGTATATGTGTGTGTACATATGTATATGTGTGTGTGTTAAGTATATGTGTGTGCATATGTATATGTGTGTCTGTGTATGTATATGTGTGTGTGTAAGTATATGTGTGTGTGTATGTATGTATATGTGTGTGTGTGCATATGTATGTGCGTGTGCATATGTATATGTGTGTGTGTATGTATATGTGTGTGTGTAAGTATATGTGTGTGTATGTATATGTGTGTGTGCGTATGTATGTGTGTGTGCGTATGCATATGTGTGTGCGTGTATGTGTGTGTGTATGTATATGTGTGTGCACGTATGTATATGTGTGTGCGTGTATGTATATATGTATGTAGGTATATATGTGTGTGTGTGTATGTATATGTGTGTGCGTGTATGTATACGTGCGTGTGTGTATGTAAATGTGTGTGTATGTATGTGTGTGTGTATGTGTGTGTGTATATTTGTGTGTGAGTATGTATATGTGCGTGTGTGTGTATGTATATGTGTCTGTGTGTGTGTGTGTGTGTATATGTGCATGCAGTATCTAGGGCCAAGGTGTTGCCCCACCCCCGGAGCTGAAAGCAGAGATGGGTAGGAGCTAAAAATACCTCTACTGTGTTGGTTCCCCAGCTCTATCCCGCTGCAGGTCATTTTTACAGAGGGGGTCAGGGTTACCTGCTAGCACAGGGCAGGTAGGTAGCTGACACAGCTCGTTATTCAGGCCAATTAAAGAAGGCTGACTAGGCTTTTCCAACTGGCAACCAGGTTCCTGGAGGTGACAGGAACCTGTTTATAATTGCCTGGAGGAATGGCGGGGTGTGTAGGGGAGGGGGTATGTGTGGGGTGGGGGGGGGGGTGGTATGTGTAGGGGAGGGGGTATGTGGGGGGGGGTGTGTAGGGGAGGGGGTATGTGGGGGGGGGGTGGCGGGAGGTGCGGTGAGGAGATTGTGGTGGGGGATGGAGGACTATGGGCAGGCCTAGAGGCCTTCCCTGCTTGCCTGGGTACAGGGTTCCCCACCCCACAGTGGTGACCTGGCTTCAAAAGCCATTTTTAAATATAAGATTTTAAAAAGTTGGAGGAGAGGACCTCCATTTTGAAGCAACCTCTCTCTTACTTACCCTCGCTTGCAGCTTACTGCTCCTTTCAAGCTGGAATACTTCTGACTGACCCTTCAGCTTCCAGAGCCTGCTCACCATCCTCAACTGGACGGCAAGTCCACCTCCAGGCCAATTAAGGAGCTATATCGCCATTCATTCACTGTCACTGGGTCAAAATCCTGGAACTCCCTCCCTAACAGCACTGTGCGTGTACCTACACCACATGGACTGCAGTGGTTCAAGGGCAATTAGGGATGGGCAATAAATGTTGGCCTAGCCAGCGACACCCACATCCCTTGAATGTATAAAAAAAGGGAAAAAAAGGGGTTCCTCATGAAAATCAGGGCCGGTGACTGTTTTCCACTGCTGGGATTGGGTTCACGAAATGGTCCCGATCTTTGTTTCCAAACCTGGAGGGTAAATCCTGCACTGGGTGTCCCTGTGTGTTTTATGTGTGTGTGTGTTATATATGTGTGCGTGTGTATCTTTGTGTGTGTGTTATCTGTGTGTGTGTGTGTGTATGCGTGTGTGTTGTACCTGTGTGTGTGTGCATATGTGTATGCTTGTATGTGTGTGTGTGTGTGTGTTATGTGTGTGAGTGCATAAATGTGTGTGTATTGTATGTACACGTGTGTCTGTGTGTGTACGCCTGCGTGTGTGCATGCAAGCATGTGCCAGCGTGCACGTGTGTATGTGCATCTGTGCAATGAATTGGTGGGAGTCAGTTAGCTCATTGGCTACAGTGTGATGCAGAGCTTGAAAAAATTAAAACATTATAACAGCCTCAAGAGGCCAAAGGGTCTACTCCTGCTCCTAATTTGTGTTTTCTTGGTTAAATCCCCATATTGGCTATGGTGGTTCATGCTGACCTCCCTCCTGGCCTTGCCCCAAGCTATGTATAACCAATTGTGTCCCTTTAATGGAGAAAGGTGCCTATGATTTTGTGAAGTATCGCTAGTTACCAATTGGGGTAAGCAGAAAGAGTGAGCAACCTTTACCTGGCATTTGAGACATAGACACACTCTCAGAAGCAGTGAAGGACTACATGGCGCAAGCCCCTGACAGAGTAAAGTGCACCAGCTCCATCTGCCCACAGACTGTGAATGGATTGTCACCGGCAACAGCTTAGAAATTCTAAAGCTACTGCTCACTATTTTCCTAAGACTCTTGCCTTCAGCCTTCTGTGATAACAAGAACTGTGGTGAACAATGAATTTACTTTCATTGTAAACTGTACAGCGCTTTACAATGTATTTATTAGCAAACTGACAATTATAAATGATGAATGGGATTTCCAGTGCATTTAACACATGATTATATATATGAAGATTATATATAATCTTCACTCTAATACAACTTTTCCTTCCCGTTGTTCTTTATTATACTGAATTTGCAGCTTCTAAGGCACATTCAAACAGACAAATGAATTAGGAACAGGAGCAGGCCATTCGGCCCCTTGAGCCTGGTCTGCCACTCAATGAGATCATGGCTGATCTGATTGTGGCCTCAACTCCACTTACCTGCCCACCCCTGATAACCTTTGATTCCCTTGTTAGTGAAGAATCAATTCACCTCTGTCTTAAAAACATTCAATGACCCTGCCATTATACTCAGTCGCTTTCTTGTTTGTTTTATAATTATCGTTTGTTTCTGTCAATTTATTTCCTTCTCTACCATCAATTTACTCTTCTTTTCTTTGATGAAGGGTTAATACATAATAGAATAACACGTCTCAGAAGGAGGCCGTTCAGTGATTCTGGGGCCCTAGTTCCATGGACGTCACCATTCTTTGGGTGAGTACTTCATGTATGAGCCCACTGACTGTGTGACTATCATTCAGTTATCCCACTGTTGAGGTGCTGGGCAAAGGGGTCATCACACAACGGTGCTCAGTACAGTCTTTGCCTCATAGCGATTAGGAGCAAAATTCTTCCCAGAGCTAAGCGGCAGTTAGATCTTGCTCCCCCACACTAAAACTAGTCAACTCAACACAGGACATTGTGTCCCAAACAGCCTGAATCAAGTCATTTGTTGTCACTTTCTCTTCTTTTACATCGTGTAATTCTGTTCCTTTTTACTGGGCGTGTCAGCTCTATGTACACTGAACAGTTTGAAAAGTTAAAGGATTGTCTCCAAGTCAACAAATAGAACACTCCAGAAACTTGAGCACAGGTTCTAGTCTGGCGCTCGGGCTTGAGAGTACTGAACTGTTGGAGCGAACATCTTTCAGAGACTTTAAACCGAGGCACCACATGCTCCCTCCGATAGATGTAAAAGGTCCCACTGCTCTATTTCACAGCAGACTCGGAGAGGTTTCTTGATGTCTAATGTTTATCTTTCATCCAGTGTAACTAAACAAAACAGATTATCTCATTGTGATCACATTGCCGTTTGATGGAGCTTGCTGTGCACAAATTGATCACGTTTATGATTTTGTATCAATGGCTGCACTTCGACCACGTACTTCATTAGTCATATGGGACACCCTGAGTGGTTAATTAATGACTGCCTGATGATTTTTTCAAACTTTCAATAATGCTTGGTTGGTCAAGCACCTCAACCTGTCCTTGTCGTGCACGCCCACGTTCAGATAAATGCAACTAGTGCCATGACAGAGAAGGAGACGGGGAAATAAAATTAGATTCCTCAATCTGCACTGTGGCCTGGGAATTAATGTAAGGTTCAAAGATTCGATGCAATTGGATTTTCACCATGAAGGAAAAGGACATGAGGTATTTTTAATAAGGAAAATATAATTATTGATCACAATTGAGTTACCTAAAAGATATTAGATGCCCCCTATGTCACGATGGGAATCAAATTTTAAGAAATATGTAATCTATTGTTTGGTCCTAGCTGGAGGCTGGATGTATGTATTGGGATCAGTGATTGAGCCACATGTGATTGAGTGATAATGTAAAACACACAAAAGCTAAATTGTGTAAAGACCCTTCTCACCCTTCTCTCCCATTTCTCCGATTCATTATCCCCCAAAATCTGGTTCACTTGCTCTCTCTTTTCCTCTTTCTACTCCTTTTCTGGTTCTCACCCCCTGTGTGTTTTCCCTTGCCTCTCTTTGTCTCTGGTTTTCCTTTTTTTCCAGTTCTTCTGCGATGCTCTCTCTTACTCACACATACTGTCCTCTGGACTTCTCTCACCCTGCTAGGAATTCTCTCTTCTCTCCTGTCTCCAACTTTGAGATGAAGCATTGAACCGAGGTGCCATCTGCTCTCTCAGTGGATTTAAAAGATCCTATTGCATTATTCTGAAGAGCAGCAGGGGAGTTAGTATCTTGGCCAATCCTTATCCCTCAAACAACATCACAAAAAACAGATTATCTGGTCATTATCACATTGTTGTTTCTGAGAGCTTGCTGTGCACATGTTGGCCACCGCGTTTCCTACATTGCAACAGTGACTACACTTCTAAAGTGTTTCATTGGCTAAAAAGCGCTTTGAGATGTCTTGTAGTCATGAAAGGCGCTATGTAAATGCAATTCTTTGGAGTTTTTTTGTCCCTCCCTGAGCTCTGCTTCTCTCTTTTTTATGTCCCTGCCTTTTCTTTTGGCTCTCAACCTCTGTCTGTCTATCTTTCACTCTCCTCTGTCCTCTCTTCCTTTCCTTTCCCTGTCTTCTCTCTCTTGTCTTCCTCTCCCATCTCACTGTCCCTCCTGTTTATGTCACAGTACATTTTCAGAAGGATTTTGATATCTTCAAGAATAAAATTCCTTCTTCAAAAAAGGCATTTCCTCTGTGAATATGAAAAGTGGGAGAGAACTAGGGCTGGGGCCATAGGGGGCAGAAGAAAACGATTCAGTTCTTTCAAATTATCGGACATGGGAGTTAGGTAAAGATTGCTCCATACTGATCACCAAAAGAGGAGAAAAATTCTCTGTTCTTCCAACTTGAAACAGTTTGAAGATGTTTCGTCCACAAACACAAAGAAGATGAGATGAGGTGGGAGAGGAAAGAAAAAAAACTCATGAGGTTGAATTTGGCTAATAGTTGCCTCTTGGACACCCCTGATCTAAGAAAGAAACTGAAACGTTTCTTCAACTGTACAGCAGCTTTTACGGTAGGTTCCTCTTGGTCTTAACAGGGCTGGGTCTTCTTAGTAACTGAACATGGCCCCAATCCTGCAAGTTTGCTTTGCTACCAGACCTTTGCATCAGGAGCCAGTGGCCTTAGCACGAGTCTCATGTAATATTAAAGTAGCTTATGCATAGGTTAAAAATAAACTGGAGGACATGATATTCTGAATTTTCACTAGCATGACGACATCGTTCTATAAATCTGTCTCGTTTGCTGGTCCAAAACAGACGCTGTTGGATCAAATGCCCATTCTGTGCACCGCTGGACGCTGACTGCAATGAAACTGAATATCAGGCACTGTGTATAACTGATGCCCAATCTAATACCACCAGCTCGGCTGGTTGAATGGCTGGTTTGTGATGCTAACAGCATAGGATCAATTCCTCGACCAGTTGAGGTCATCCACAAAAGCCCTGCTTTCTCAACCTTACCTGAGGTATGGTGACCCTCAGGTTAAACTCACCACCAGTTGTCTCTCTCTCTAGTGAGAAAGCAGCCTATGGCCCTCAGGGACTATGGTGACCTTCACTGATACCACTGTTTTGTGCAAGTTGAATTTCTACCCCAAGATCATTCACCTCAATGAGCAGATAATTCACCATAAAAACCGGCACAAATAACCAGAGGTTATTATAACCAGAATTACCACAGTAACCTCAGGATACAGATTAAAGGAAATTGGTTAAAAAAAAAAGCAGGGGCCAGATGAGGAGAATTTCTTTTCAACATATCAGGTTGTTGTGACCTGGAATGCTTTGTTGGAAAGGGTGTGGAAGCAGATTCAATAATAACTTCCAAAAGGGAATAGGATAAATACTTAAAAAGGAAACATTTTCAGGTCCATTGAGAAAGGGCAGGGAAGGGAAATGAATTGCATTGTTCTTTCAAAGAGTTGAGACAGACACAATGGGCCAAATGGTCTCCTCTGCTGTATGATTTTGTGAATGACCTGAAGGTCAGTCTGACATCTATACCACATTCTGATCCATTGTCATTCACCTGGATTAATACATTTCTTTGTTGCTGGATCATTACAGACTGAGTGTACTGTTGCCACTTGCTAGTTGACACTGTGACATTTTAGGTGCAATTTTTCACAATGATAAAGAGGATGCCATTTTGCTAACTATGTGTTTGAGATTTTATTTTTCTCCATCCCTTTCCATCATTCTTTACAACATGCATTCAGACACTGTTTTATTTCTGTACCCCACTTTTAGAGCATTCAATTGGATTAATGCATATTGCAGGAAGAACTTATAAATATATACATTCGTGCTCTGGGCAGACAGATGCAGGTAAAAGAAGACAAGCAACTTTGAAAAAGGCAAAAGGGTTGAGGCTGATTGGGGGGGAGGGGAGGGTGGTGGGGGGGAAAGGGTTGGGGGGGTTAGTGAGGGGAGACAACATGGGGAATTCATTTAATGCAGTGAGTTGTTGTGATTTGGATTCCACAGCCTGTTAAGGCTGGTGGAAGCAGACTCAGCTGCGACTCTCAGAAGGAGATTGGATAATATATTTTCTTGCATTTTATTCTTTAAATCCATTGTTTTAATCTTTCTTTGAAACTCAAACCCTTCCAAGTATAAGATCTTTCATATTTCCATCTTGTCTTTGCTTTTGGGTCAATAAAACATGATATCCCCGCTAGTTGTTCACATATGAACTACTGCAAGATGCAAACATTTTCCTTGTCACCTTCTAATTCCCCTTTGAAATTCAAACAATCTCTCAGCTTATCTACAAATGCAAATATTAGCTCTTCCATTTCCATTTCAAAATGCCTGCTTACACCTAATTCCTTTGATGATTTAAACCTTGCAGTCTGACTGTCTTCAGTTTAATTAAATTACACACACACGCACACCGACACACACACAGACACACACACACACACACACACACACACACAGCCCCCATAAGCCTGCTTCAGTATCTCACAGTAATATCAGGGAAAGAAATGAAATTTCTTTTACAATAAACAAAAGTCTTTTCTTTCTTTCTCCTGTAGTTCCCAAAGCCCTTGAAGTGCAAGTCTTAGTGGGGAGGGGGAAATGGGAAAATGTTCATAATTTGGCACAATAGAGTGATATAGTGGGAGAGTGATTATTGTTGTAGTTCATAAGTTGGACCAAAACTATATTGATGGAGCTTTACTCTATATCAAGATAAGCTGTGCCCGATTGTGAGTGGTTGTGCCTATCAATGCATTTTTGAAATAGGAAAGTGCTTCATTTCCCAGGACTAACATCCACCAAAACAGTGTGCACAAAATTCAAAGCAAGAAATTAAAACTGATGACTCAAAACATTTACCATTATATTGTTCATCAGACTGGGGTAGAGATTTATTCTGGGCAATATTGCATTGGCTGCACCTCAAGGTCCTGTAATATTCAATTCCATTGCAATCAACAAGACCAAGTATCAGTGGGATGTAATTATAGGTGATCGATGCAAAATTGCTTGTTTTGTGTAAACACCCAAGACAGATTTCCACCCCATTATTTTTAACAACAACATCTGGCATTTATACAGCACTTTTAATGTGATAAATTGTGCCAAGACACTCCACGGGAACATTGGCTGGAATTTCCCAGCCCCACTGCGTTGTGTTCCCCTGTGATGGAAGTGGCAAGCCATCCAAACATCCACTGACTTCGGCAGGAGCGGAAGATCTTGCTGGCTGGAGGGCCAGAAAATTCCAGCCATTATCAGACAAGATTTGACACTGAGCCAAAGAGCTTGATCAAAGATAAAAGCAAAATACTGTGGATGCTGCAGAAGGATTTGGATAGGTTAGGAGAATGGGCAAAGAAGTGGCAGATGGAATACAATGTGGGCAAGTGTGAGGTCATGCACTATGGTAGGAAGAATAGAGGCATAGACTATTTTCTAAATGGGTAGAGAATTCAGAAATCTGGAGTGCAAAGGGACTTGGGAGTACTAGTCCAGGATTCTCTGAAGGTTAACTTGCAGGTTGAGTCGGTAGTTAGGAAGGCAAATACAATGTTGGCATTTATTTCGAGAGGACTAGAATATAAAAGCAGGGATGTGCTGCTGAGGCTTTATAAGGCTCTGGTCAGACCACATTTAGAATATTGTGAGCAATTTTGGGCCCCGTATCTCAGGAAGGATGATCTGGCCCTGGAGAGGGTCCAGAGGAGATTCACGAGAATGATCCCAGGAATGAAAGGCTTAACATATGAGGAACGTTTGAGGACTCTGGGTCTATACTCGATGGAGTTTAGAAGGATGAGGGGGGATCTAATTGAAACTTACAGAATACTGAAAGGCCTGGATAGAGTGGACGTGGGGAAGATGCTTCCATTAGTAGGAGAGACTAGGACTCGAGGGCACAGCCTCAGAGTAAAGGGAAGACCTTTTAGGACAGAGATGAGGAGAAACTTCTTTAGCCAGACAGTGGTGAATCTATGGAACTCATTGCCACAGAAGGCTGTGGAGGCCAGGTCATTGAGTATATTTAAGACCGAGATAGATAGGTTCTTGATTGGTAAGGGGATCAAAGGTTACGGGGAGAAGGTGGGAGAATGGGGTTGAGAAACTTATCAGCCATGATTGAATGGCGGAGCAGACTCGATGGGCTGAATGGCCTAATTTCTGCTCCTGTGTCTTATGGTCCTTTGCTGGAAAAAATAAGTAGGTTGTAAGGAGCACCTTAAAGGAAGAGAGAGAGATGCGGAGAGGTTTAGCGAGGGAATTCCAGAGCCTAGGGTCCAGATAGCTGAAGACTCTGCCGCCAGTGGTGGGGCAAAGGAACGAGGGGATCAGCAAGAGATCTGAGATAGAGCAACAAAGTGGATAACTTTCCAGTCATTTCTTTTCATCTGATATTTCTATGACAGCCAGAAGATTTGAGGAAATAAGGCTTGCAGTGTGAATATGGTGCACTGTACTGTGTAACGTTTTTATATATTGTGCTTAATGGAAACAAAGGCCTATCTTGGAATTGGACAATAACTTTTATAGGAATGTATAGGACGTTTACAGGAGTAATAACTCAGTGAGATCTAATATAAAGTACACTGAGCCGTACCCTTTACTCTGTATCGTTGACATGACACATAACTACAGTACACTGAATGCAAAATAACCTGCCTCTTGCTCTGGTAACTGAGCATAATTCAGCACCTTTTGACCAACTTTCAGGTTTATCTTTCTTTACACCGTATTAAACTGTGGAACACAAGCCTAGCTACCATACTGATGTAAAGTTTTTACCTAAACTTGTTATGAAGTTCAATGTTAAATCACCATCATCTAATAGCTTGTGTAATCTTTCAAACCATTTGAAATACAGCAGCTCAGCCTCTGATTACCAACTCCATCTTGTAATCTCCTTCCAAATTTTGGGTTTGATTTCTTTCTTCCCTCCGATTTAGAAGGATGTGGGTTCAAGTCCTACTCCAGACAACTGAATACATAAGATAAAAGCAAAACACTGCAGATGCTGGAAATCTGAAATAAAAACAGAAAACGCTGGAAAAACTCAGCAGGTCTGACAGCATCTGTGGAGACAGAAACGGAGTTAAGGTTTCAAATCTGTATGACATACAGACAGGAAACGTTAACTCTGTTCCTCTCTCCACAGATGCTGTCAGACCTGCTGAGTTTTTCCAGTGTTTTCTGTTTTCATAACTGATTACATAATCCAGGCTGACGCTCCAGTGCAGCATGAGGCAGAGCTGCATTGTTGGGGGTACAGTCTTTCAGATGAAGTGTAAAGCCGGTGCCCACTCTGCCATCTCAAAGTGAGCTTCAGAGATCGCATACCATTAGTCCAAAGAACAAGCAAGTTTTCTAGGTGCCCTGCCCAATGGTCTTCCTTCAATCAACATCATGTTGTCGTTCATCTCAATGCTGTTTGTAGACTCTTGCTGTTCACAAACATTTCCAACACTACAGCAGTGACTACGCCCTCAGAAGTACTGAATTGGCAGGAAAGCGCTTTGGAACATCCTGCGCGCTGTATAAAGGGGCTGTACAAATAACCAGCCCTTTATTCTTTCTCAGCCTTGTGTGTAAAAACTTTGAGCAACAGAAGCTCCTCATCAGAAACGCTGCAGAATTAAGTTCAATGCCCGACCCTCCAACTCGTTGCAACCATCCAGTTTTCTGCATATTGACAGATTCTGATGCGCCGTGGCCTATCATTATCAGCCAGAGCAAGCTTCTGTCTCATGGTCTTTAACGCACAGTCAATTCAGGCAGCGTTCTGTTCACGATTGGATAATGGAAGTGGCAGGAGACTTTGTGAGAAAACTCACGCGATGCCAGCCAGCCTTTTTGAAGGAGCGAAGGCTCTATGAGCCTGTCAACCGCGTCGCACAGAGAATGGATGAAGTGGACTGCTCGCCACCGAGTAACAGATGTGGCATCTCAGCCACAAGGTAGCAGAACTTGGTCCCGCACTTCTGGCACCAGACCCAGAACTTACAGCATCGGCTTCGGCAAAGGGGTGAGTCGAAGCTTGTGAGGATCAGAGCTGCACTAATGGCCTTTGAGGGAGCTCTTGAAAAGCCTGTCACATAAGGGCGGCCCTTAGAATCCGGAAAGTTCCGTAGTCCCCGCACGTCTCAATTCTGACAACTCTCCAGACTTGTCAAACCGTTTTGAGCAGCGAGCTCAATTGGGGTGAAACAAATTGGATATGCAAACACCTTTCTTTTTGTGTACGTATAGGGTACACAATAAACAAGTTAACGTTCTTGGTGGTCCTGTGTTCTCCAGTAAATTACTGTGGTGCAGAAACAATTCCAAATTACACTTTGCATTTGCTGCAGCGATTTTTTGTTTTTACGCAAATGTTTTATAGTGTCTGTGAAATGCCATTACTGTCACCTCCACCCTATTCCTTTATTTTTGGCAATATTTCTGCTCCTCAGGGTGAGGGATGTTAGTGTAAGAAACGACCCTGTCTCATTCCACACCAGGACCAGCTGCTGTGTGAAGACTCTGTTGTGCTGCAGGATTAATTAACCAGTTATCAGAAAGATCAGCGGCCTGTCTCTCTCTCTCTCATGCTCCCTGATCTGTCGAGTGTTTCACAGCACTTCTGATTTTGTTTCAGAATGTTAAACATCTGCGGTATTTTGCTTTGATATAAAATGGGGAGGTGGTGGTGTTGCGGTATTGTTACTGGATTAGTATCCCATTACAAAGCCCCAGCTTAATGCTCTGGGGACCTTGGTTCAAATCCTACCATGACAGATGGCGAAATTCGAATTTAATAAAATCTGGAATCTGAAACCCAGTTCACTTGCCTCCTTTAGGAGAGGATATTGGCCATTCTTACCTGGTCTGGGCCCACAACAATGTGGCTCTCTTAAAAACGTCCTCTGCCCCCCCCCCCCCCCCCCCCCCCCCCCACCACCACCTTCCCAAGAGCAATAAAAGCAAAAAACTGCAGATGCTGGAAATCCAAAATAAGAATAAAATACCTGGCCAGCCAGCTAAACCCCCATACTGGGTGGATTGTGGCCCAAAGTGATGCATCTAAACAGAGGTGCTCAAGTCCCAGGAATATTAAACAAGTGCACATACTGTGAATGAATAAATTTTTTAAAAAATTGGCTAGGCCAGCATTTATTTCCCAGGTTCAGAGGGAATTTAACAGTCAACCACATTGCTATGGGTATGGAGTCACATGTAAGCCAGAAGATTTTCTTCCCTAAAATACATTGATGAACCTGATGGATTCTTACAACAATCATTTCATAGTCATCATTAGATTTTTAATTTCAGATTTTAATTGAATTCAAATTCCACCATCCGCTGTGGCAGAATTTGAATCCGGGTTCCCAGAGCATTTCCCTGGGTCTCTGGATTACTCGTCCAGTGGCGATACCACTACACCATCACCTTCCCACATTTTAGGATGGGTTATCTGTTTTTCTTGACCTGCCTCACACTTGAACTTTCCTTTTGTGACAAACCCATTTGTGTGTCTGGCAGGAGTCCTCAGGTGAAGTCCCCAAACCATGTGCCCCAGTCCCAATAGCAGGGGAGTGTTTCCTATTCCTCAGGAGTTGCCTTTACTGCAGTGGGCTATGCTCTGCTGCACTGAAGTGTCCCCTGCTGCAGTGGAGTGTCCCACAATTGCATTAATTTGTCCTGCAGTAACGTAATGGCCTCCGTTCATGGTGAATAGTCACATACACTGAAATTAAGATAAATCCCCCCAGCCAAAAAATCACTTTGAATTGATTGAAAAACTGTTCTAACTTTGACCTCTAAACCAAAGCTCTGTTCTCATGATGTTACCTCGTAAATGTCAGAGTTACCTCCCATTAGGAATTGTCAATAACTGGTGTGGTACTAATACTGTACTGTCTGCCTTCAAACAAGGTGTAAGTAAATACATTTTCTCCCAAAGCTACTAAATTCACTTCATTGATTGGTGCTCAATTAGGGTGATTGCTCTGATGTTGCTAAGCTTTGTATTGTTTGTAACTTGTTCAATCCAAAGTCAATTAGCCCAGTCTCAGGGTTTAACTATTGGGGGGGATTTTTAACTCTTGCTGATCAATGAGGAAGGGGAGCAGTTCAAGCAGGCCCTTTACCCACTCCATTCCTCCAACTGCCTTTGTTTAATGTCACTTTTTTTTCTGAGGGATGAGGTTCATTAATGAACGGTGATCAAGCTTCCATCAGACAGGTAAAGCGAGGATGCCAGTGAGGTCCTCCACAAGTTCAACAGAACGTTCCTCAGAGTGCCCCGAAGGAGCACCAGTGCTCCTGTAGGCACCACAAGGGAGGGCTGGACCTTGGCTGCCCTGAGTTCCTCAACCCCTGCTCCACTGCGCAGGCACAAGACTCTTACAACAGCCCCCTCACAATGCCCACCCTCCTGCCACTTCCAGACCTGTTTTGGTGCTGGCAGCCTCCACTTGGTGCCAACATGCAAACTCTGAACTACCCAATCATTGTTCCCTCACCCTCCTCCAGTTTCCTTCAGCAGCTGCATCTTGCCCTGAACAGGCAAACGCTGGTTAAAACCTGCTGGGCCTCCACCGCAGGAGTTAAAATCAGCCTTCAGTTATTTAATGCAGATGAAGCAAGATTGATGAGCAGAGAGGCACCACTTTCATCCCTCCTCACCTAAAGACATTGCCCCATTGTTGACAAATGGTTCCATGGCAGCTCCCTGCTCTCTGGCACAAGTGCCCACTCTTCAAGGTTGAGTGAGACAGCTGTTTGTTCATGGATATGAATACTGCTGAGCCTGTCCTTAACACATACAGATATAAAAACAAAAAATAAAAACAAAAAACTGCGGATGCTGGAAATCCAAAACAAAAACAGAATTACCTGGAAAAACTCAGCAGGTCTGGCAGCATCGGCGGAGAAGAACAAAGTTGACTGAAGTTCTGTTGAAGGGTCATGAGGACTCGAAACGTCAACTTTGTTCTTCTCCGCCGATGCTGCCAGACCTGCTGAGTTTTTCCAGGTAATTCTGTTTTTGTCTTAACACATACAGGCTCTCCAACATCAAATGTTGGAATGCTGGCTGATTCCTGTGTCCCTGTTGTATATTTCATATGTTTGATTTGCCCCAGAGTGAAATGACAGAAGTTTCTAACTGTGCAACAGGTTTATTTACAAGAGTCTTAAAATATCTCAGCAATCACAAAATGTCTGCACTCATGCTTATCCTGGCTCAGCTTCTGGTACCTTCTCTGTTACTCGAGTGCTGAGTCAACACTCAGGCTTAACCAATCAAGCACAGTGAGTATAGATCAGTTACCAGACTCTCATAATCAACTGAACAATTGAACACTCCCCGCCCCACCCTGAGATCACCCATTGAGTTTTAACTGACCTGAACCCACCCATATTTTTGGGCTTAGGCCATTACCCTAACCCATATCCTCCCAACCTCTTGTACCACCACCCCACCTCTCTGACAGACCCTAAGTGTGGGCCTTCTTCCCCAACCTCAGGTAGATCCTTGAGTTTAGAAACAGGGACAGGAATATAGCAACTGCTGCAGTCCAGAGAGGCAATTAAACGCACAAAAATTCCTGATGAAGTAAAGTCAATGGAGAATAAAAAAAACATGTTACTTTTTTCACTCATAGTTTCCAATTACAAACATTTTAACAGAACAAAAATGCAGAGTAACTGAAGAATAATGGATATCTGGGAGTGATTACATGACAGTGAGAAACAGGTCAGTGATTCAAATAAATAATTCTGACAATTTTAAAATGAAGCCTGAACCTTTGTAATTCATGGCTATTCTCAAAATATTGCTTTTTTCTTTCTCTCCTGAAGCTGCTGTCCCAGGGTAGGTTACAGCTCCATGGACACCACCTGCCCCCGGCACCCTAGCCTAGCCGGCAATTTACGGTGTGAGAACAAAATGTGAGTGTTGGCAGGGGTAATATCACATTGAGATGTTTCCTTCTTATCTTCGCAATTTTCCCTTGACAAACAGTGTGAAACAGCAAAAGACCTCCAGGCCGATTGATCATCTGGCACGCACTCCTTCCTTCTTTATACCAGCCCAAAAGTTAGTTAGTCCTGTACAGGGGGAGGGGTTTGCAGGTGCAAGGGGTGGGGGGAGGGGGGTGCGAGGGGATGCTGGGGGTGGGAGTGGGGGTGGGGGCACCCACAGGACACAAGTATCAGCCGCTGGCTGTCGACCAGCCTGCATCGAGGTTCAAATCGTACACTTTCTGAGTCAGAGGCAGGAATGCTACCATTAAGCCACAGGCTCACTCCCACAATTAAACACAATGCTGCCTTTATCTGTCCAGCACACTTGCCCAGCGAAAGTTACTGGATGGCAGTGAGCAATAGAAAGAAAATCTTGCATTTTTACAGCACCTTTGGCCAATGAAGTACTTCTAAGTGTAAGTGTATTTTTCCCTAGTGCCAGAATGTATCTTGTTTCATGTTTTGCTTTCAGGCAGCACTGACCTTTATTCTGCTTTTAACACGTACTTTCTTCCTTTACTGCTACCATTCCCACTCTCTTTGTCTTTTGTTCCATGACATTTTTGTAATTTAATCTTCCTTTTTGCTTCACCTGACTCTCTCGCTTTTTCAGTAGCCAATAAAACACATCACATTTCTGCCTCTCTACAATTCCGTAGACAAGTCAGATTGGCCTCAAACATTAACTCTGGTTCTCTCTCCAAAGGTGTTGCTGGTTCCTGCTGAGTTTATCTGGCACTTTTTGTTTTTACTTCAGAAGTGCAGTCATGGTTGTAATGTAGGAAATGCGGCAGCCCATCTGGACACAGCAAGGTCCCACAAACAGCAATGCGATAATGATCAGATACGTGTTTTATTGACTTTGGTCAAGGGATAAATATTAGCCAAGACAGCTGGGAGAACTTGCCTGCTCTTCTGCAAATAGGGTTCTTGCGATCTTTTATATTCACCTGGTAGAGCAAACAGGACTACAGTTTAATGTCTCATCTGAAAGACAGCACCACAATCAGTGCAGCACTCCCTCCATACTGCATTGGATTGGATTGTGCTCATGTCTCTGGAATGTGGCTTAGATCCCATGACCTTCCAACTCAGAGGCTCGGGTGCCACACACTGAGCCACTGCTGGCAACTGAATGAGATCTCTGGCTGATCTCTTCCACCATCACACCTTGCTCCCCAGTCCATGGTCACTGAGACCAATTGTAGCTTTCCCATGGTTGACCCAGGCTGAGATGAGGGCAGGGTTGTGCAGGCCTCCACTGTCAAAAAGCATGTGCACACAAGTATGTGTCACAAGACAAAATTCAATGAGGTACTCAAGGGATGCTGACCCTGGTGGTAAAATATTCCAGCAATTGTCAGCACTTTGCAGAGTAAAGAGAATGGGCCAAGGAAATATAGACTGTGATACATTTAAAAACTGAGGTTTCATATATTATCATACACTGACTTTGAAACTTGAGTATTATCATCTCTGAGCATCATAAATCCTTCAATGAGATTAAAATGCTTCAAAGATTTGGTAACAAACACATGGATTTGCTCATGAGAGTTTAAAAATTAAATTCCAATTTTGGCCAATATCTTAAACAAAAACAAAAATACCTGGAAAAACTCAGCAGGTCTGGCAGCATCTGCTGAGAGGAATACAGTTAATGTTTCGAGTCCGAATGACCTTTCAACAGAACTAAGGAAAAATAGAAGAGAGGTGAAATATAAGCTGGTTTAAGGCGCGGTGCGACAAGTAGAGCTGGATAGAGGGTCAGTGATAGGTGGAGATAACCAAAAGATGTTACTTATGGCCAATATCTTATCCCTGTATTCTGAATAGCTTTTTGGGTGTTTAATCTTTAAAATATTATGAAGTTATAAGGCATAAAGGAATATGCCTCAGCATCTTTTGAATGGTGTTTAATTAAATATTTTAAGAAGTTGTTTTCTAAAAACTCTGGTACCGTTAAACTTTGTCCCGGGGCACTCAGCAGTAATCTTGTGCGTTACTGAATCATCACTTGTACTTTTCAGGATAGAAACTTTTGGAGTTAGAATGAATTATTCTCTAAATGACTTCACAGCCGTTCCTGAAAACAATCCTTGGACTCAATTTCTGCTGCACTGGAAAATCAGTGGAGGGTTTCCAGTTCAGATTAACAACTTGTCCATTTGAAAGTCAAGTTGGGTGAGTGTCCGACAGCCGACGAATGGCGCTTTCAGAGTTTTCATCTGCCGACACTTCTGGTTTTCCAGTGCGGCAGAAATTGGAGTCCAAGGATTGTTCGCAGGAACGGCTGTGAATTCGCTTAGAGAATAACTCATTCTGTAAAAATCCAGAAATTGGAACAGAGTCCGTGGTACCTTTAACATATGGTGAACTTCAGGAGAAGTATTTCATCCTGCTGTGCATTGCCATGCATAATGAAGGATCAATTATTTGGAGACTTCCACTGTGATGGATGCTATATAACACCCGAGATTAAACAATTGCCTGAAACTCGTTTTATTCCCTCTCTCATATTTTACATTGTGGTGGCAATGATAACAACAGTTAGCTGTAACTACATCGTATGAGGACTCGGAGTGGATATTGTGATGCCACCACTAATATTGTCACGAGTAGAATTATGATGGGAATCAAAGTGATTGATGCCAGGCATGTTAATGTGTCAGCCTCTGCTATTCACAGCATGTTTGGCCAGCGATGATCCGAGCTAGGACAAAGAATTATGAAGTCCAAAATAAAGCAAAATACCGCAGATGCTGGAAATCTGAAACAAAAACAGAAACTGCTTGAAAAACTCAACAGGTCGAGCAGCGTCCGTGGAGAGAGAAACAGAGTTAACGTTTCGTGTCCGTATGACCCTTCTTCAGAGCTGAAGAGAAGTGGAGATGTGAAGAAATTTATACTGTTTAAGGGGGTTGGGGCAGGTGGAGCTGGATGGAAGGCCAGCGATAGGTGGGGACAAAGGAGGGATTGACAAAGATGTTATGAACTAAAGGACAAAGGGACTGTTGATGGTGGTGGTTAGTGCTAAAAAAAAGGTGCTGATAGTGTCATAAAGGTAAGAAAGCAGAATGTGATTATAGCAGGGGTAGCATTGTGTGAAAGAACAACTTGGAACAAGTAACAGCTGGGCCTGTGGGGGATGGGGTGGGGTGTTGGTGGGAGAAAAAAGGATAGAAAATGGGATGGGGGGGATAAAAAAAGGGATAAAACCACGGATGAATGAATAAGAATAAAAAATTAAAATAAGTGGATAAAAAATAAAAAATGAATGTAGAAAAAAGGGGAAGAAAGAAGGGGGTGGGGATGGAGGAGAGAGTTCATGGTCTGAAGTTGTTGAACTCAATATTCAGTCCGGAAGGCTGTAAGGTGCTTAATCAGAAGGTGAGGTTCTGTCCCTCCAGTTTGCATTGAGCTTCACTGGAATATTGCACCAGGCCAAGGACGGACATGTGGGCATAAGAGCAGGATGGTGTGTTGAAATGGCAAGCGACAGGGAGGTTTGGGTCATGCTTGCAGACAGACCGAAGGTGTTCCACAAAGCAGTCACCCAGTCTGCATTTGGTCTCTCCAATGTAGAGGACAACACATTGGGAGCAGTGGGTGCAGTTGACCAAATTGAAGGAGAGTGCAAGTCAAGCACTGCTTCACCTGAAGGGAATGTTTGGGCCCTTGGACAGTGAGGAGGGAGGAGGTAAAGGGGCAGGTGTGGCAGAAATTGCGTTCAAGGATTGTTTACAAGAATGATTGCATGGGAAGGTGTTGTGGGAGGGGGTTGAGGAGTTGGGGGTGATGGAGGAGTGGACCATGGTGTCCCAGAGGGAATGGCCCCTATGGAATGCTGACGGGGGAGGGGGGGGGGGTGTTGGTGAGGCAAAGATGTGTTTGGTGGTGGCATTGTGCTGGAGTTGGCAGAAATGGCGAAGGATGTTCCTTTGAATACAGAGGCTGGTCGGATGAAAAGTGAGGACGTGGGACCCTATCATGGTGGTTGGGGTCTATCCTTGGGGTCTCTCTCTTTCACTTACCTGAAAGGGGCAGCCTGCCTACTGCTTCTTTAATGCTGGATCACCTCCTATTGACATCATCAAAGAACATAATGAGAACCAGCTTTGGTGGAAGAGGTAACAAACTATATACTGACTTGACCGTTCTAATTATTTTTGCTGTGAAAAAGATAGTGGGTTCCTAGATCCTATTTAAAACCAAAGTATCATTCACACAAAATACTGGTCTCAGAATAGTGCAATAAACATCCAGCAAACATGAGTTATACTGCTAGTTGCACCTCAATGCCTGGTTGTACACATGTGGAAAGCTCTGATTGATGGGCCACACATGTTTAATGTTTTCCAGATGTAGGCCTGTATTCTATTAGCATTAAAAGACGGGTTTATCTAGTCCCCAAGGGGCCCAGTGGACAACCTGGCCACTTTTTAAACATGGCAGCACATTGGGCTGGGGTTTACACCAAACTAAATACTAATTAATTAAGCTTTGAGGCCAAATAATGTGAGAATACCTACCAAACCTCTCACCTCATGGCTTCAGTGTTTTTGGCTGTTAGATTGGCAACCTGACTCCCCAGTTATACTGCCACTTTTGCACGTTGATGCACCCCCAAAGCTTTTGTATCAAAGCAATAGTAAAGTGACATTCTGTGATATAATTCCTTCATGGCGGGATGTGGTTTGAATTAACAACAGCTCGTACATTGAAGAGTTTCAGTGGTTCTATTGTTTCGCTCTTCTGTTTATTACAAATGCATCGATCATACGACAAGGATTGCCAAAGCAATAATGTGGGTTCTTTATTTGAAGGTAAGACTATATACAGATAATGATAACTGGGAAGCAATGTAGACATGTCCAACCTGCTGCTTCATTCTGTCTATAGAGTCATGGGATTATACATCACACCCTATCCCATGGTGGATAATGATGGACAGCAGTTTAAGATACACACCCTTAAAGGTCCATGTACATTGCATCACAACACTTTGTGCAGATTGGACAACATCATGTTTGCTAGAGTGGTGGGTTGCAAGCTACAGATTTAAGTCAATAGTGGGAAGTTCTTTAACAGAAGTGTTCAGCAGGGCTGATTAGATCAATCAGCCATGGCTCAGTTGGTAGCACTCCCACCTCTGATTCATAAGGTTCTGCATTCAAATCTCACACCAGAGCTTGAGCATAAAAAGCAAGGTTAACACTCCAGTGCAGTATTGAGGGAGTGCTGAACTGTCAGAAGTAGTGTCTTTCAGATAAGACATTAAACTGAGGTCCTATCTGCCTGCTCAGGCAGATGCACTGTTTTGAAGAAAAATAGGTGAGTTATCCCCAGTGACCTGGGCAATATATATCCCTCAATAAATATCACACAAATGGATTATTAAGTCGTTATCACCTTACTGTTTGTGGGAGCTTGCTGTGCACAAATTGTCTGCTGTGTTTCATATATTACAACAGTGACTACACTTCAGAAAATACTTCATTGATTGTAAAGTGTGTTGAGACGTCAGGTAGTCATGAAAATCATGATATTAATGCAAGTCTTTCTTTATAAACTAACTGGCTGGTGCAATCTGTGCTTAATTTATATTTGTTCCTACATTTTTAAGTGAATGATGTAATATTTCACACAAAAGCACTGAGCAAAATGGCTGGCTGACTTATCTCAACTTGCTCCGGGTTTTAATAATTGATTGGATTGGGTATTTATTCCTTGGGAGCTAATTAATAATTCCTGTCACTAATTAACTCATGAATATGCAACGAAGTTTGGTCAGCGCCAGAATCAAAAGGCTCTTACAGGCATTAAATGGGCAGCAAATCCACTTTAAATTGTACAACACCAATATTATTTGAGAAAGAGAAAAGAAATAAAATAGAAAGCACCAGTAACTTATATTTATTTGAACGAGCAGCTCCTTGTTATGGAATTGCACCTGTAAGAAAGTGACCAGAAGAAAGAAGTACTAGATTTAAGACAGTGCTTCCCTCTCCTGGCCCAAACTCTCCTCTACACCTCAGGCAAGTTTTCATTGTTTACAAGTATACCTTTAGAGCAAAGTTATATTGGCTACCTTATTACACAGAATTACATAGTACTTACAGCACAGAGACAGGCCATTCACCCTAACAGGTTTATGCTGGTGTTTATGTTCCACATGAGCCTCCTCCTTTCTTGCTTCATCCCAGTTTATCAGCATATCCTTTCTCCCTCATGTACTTATCTAGCTTCCCCTAAAATGAATCTAAACTATTCACTTTAACTACACTGTGTGGTTGCGAGTTCCATATTCTAACCACTCTCTGGATAAAGCCTGGCTGACTCTTATCTCTTTCAGCACAGGGCTTGCTGAATGCAACCCCAGGGAACAGCTAACAGAACACATACAGCAGGAATCAAAGTGGTGACCTTTTATCTATGTTGGACAATATTTTATCATGTTGCCATAGAAAAATGTATCTGAAGCCAGTCTTTGGGTTAAGCACACCTACATCTGTTGGACTAAACATTTGGAGAGGTAAAACTCTGTATAACAGAAGCTCCAGGCAGAACATAAGACATGCAGATTCATAAATGTTTACACAGATTTATGAATTGTTTCAGACTGGAGAGTAATTATGGCCATGGGGAGATGTATGAGAGTGAACAATACGTCTGGTGTCAGCAAAGGTAATTTTATTCTTTTTTAATTAATTCCTGGGATGTGGGCATCACTGGCAAGGCCAGCATTGCTTGCCCATCCCTAATTGCCCAAGAGAAGGTATTCGTGAGCCAAGTTCTTGAACCGCTGCTGTCATGAGGTGTAGGTACACCCACAGTGCTGTTAGGGAGGGAGTTACAGGATTTTGACCCAGTGACAGTGAAGCAATGGCGATTTAATTCCAAATCAGGATGGTGTGTGTCCTGGAGGTGGCATTCCCATGTTTCTGCTGCTCTTTTCCTTCTAGCTGGTAGAGATCTTGGGTTTGGAAGGTGCTGCCTAAGGAGCCTTGGTGAATTGCTGCAGTGTATCTTGTAGATGGTACACACACTGCTGCCACTGTTCCTGGATCTGGAGAGAATGAATGTTTAAAGTGGTGGACGGGGTGCCAATCAAGTTCACATTAGGAAATAAAGAACGATACAGAAGCAAGGTTAATCCTCATTAGAGCATGTAGGAAAGACCATGTTTAATTACAATGGCGAACAGATATTTATTTCCCATGAAATGCAAAACATAACAAGTGGACCAACTGCAGAGGCATTGTCACTGATGGGAAGGCAAGCCTAGAATAATATGGAACAATACTACTTCATGATTTAGTAGCAGAATATTCCTTGCACAAATGCTCTCTTGCATGCATCTAATTTTAGCTTGAACAGGCAAAGTTCATTTAATGCCAAAAATTAACATTTTATACATCATTCACTGGTGATTGTATTTTTTCAAGAGATAAATTCTTGTAGCTTGTCCACTGGCCCCATGATGTATGGGGTCAGTTGGAATTCATGCCTGGTGCTGGTTTGTTCATTTTATATTAGCCTTGACATCTCTGGTTCATGCTGCAAGAGTTACAAAAACCAAAAGAGAATAAATCTACATTTTTCAAAATCTCAACAAAATAGAAATTACATTGAATCACGAGGCTGAAGGTAATTAAAAGGAAGCGAGATACAGACCAGAGTTTAATTACTCCTGAAGCACTGAATTAATAGTTCATTACAGACACTATTTTCAATTTACAAGAAATAGGAGCAGGAGTAGGCCATCTGGTCCATCGAGCCTGCTCTGCCATATCTAATGTTGGTTTTACAATAAAACAGATGATGCCTCTGTTAAAATAGCAGACGAGTGGAATCTGGTACGAATACTTTTAGGTAGAAATTGCGTTTGTTCTATTAACTGTTCTTATACAAACACTTAATGTGTTCACACCAAACAGCTTTCTGCTCCATTTTAATATTCTGAGTCAATATGTGTTTCAAAATGGGACAAAGAGGAATCTGACCAACATGCACAAAGCATTTAAACATAAGCATCGCCAATCAGAATTTCTATCCGATTGTCTAAATAATATCATAGTATAGCATAACTTTCAGGTCAGATTAAACCTCTTCTCAAGGGACTGACCATTATAATGGAGGTTACCATTGTAAGTTGGCTTGTTCATGTTTCACCACGACTAGGACTTACAGCCAAGCCAATAAGAACTATGTCGGAGGTAATATGTCCAAGTCACAGGCTATCTGTACTCCTCTCATCTCCAATAGCTCTTTGACCCCATCACCTGCTTTGTTTTTTTTACATCTTCAATTGAAAATGCTTTTTCTTACTTTCTCTCTCTAATCCATTCTTCTGATTTATTTCAATGGAACTCCTTCCTGACCAGATTATATTTTCATTAGTGATATTGATTGAGGGGTATGTATTGACGAGGATACCAGGGAGACCTCCCCAGTTCTTTTTCAAAATGGGATCTTTTAGCTCCGCCTGAGCGAGTTGGACATAGCTTCGGCTTAACATCTCATCCAAAAGATGACACCTCTGACTCCCTCAGTACTGCACTGCCTGTCTGAGATGTTTTTGTTTTCTCTCCAGAGACTTAGCTCATGTTTTCCTTCTTGTCCTGACAAATTTTTTCTTTGGTTTATCTGAATCTCTTAATTGTTTTCCAGAATATAAAACACAGGATGCTAGAGATACCACGGCATGTTAAAAAAGGAGAGTTTAACCTTTTAGGTATAGACGCTTTGTCTGAGTCAAGGTCTAGAGGCAGCATCAGCTTGAAATACTAACCCTTTCAGCACTCTCTCCTCTGTCAGAAAGCTGAAGGTTCAAGCACCATTCCAGACACTTCAGTACAAACATCTAGGCTGACACCTCAGTGCAGCACTGAAGGAGGCACTGGATGAGCCGTCAGGCGAACTTGAAAGAACCCAAGGAACTATATGGAAGGAGAGCAGGGGAGTCCCCCTGTTGTCCAGGGCAACATTTATTCCTCAATCAATATCACTTATAACAAAATGATCAGGTCATTATCACATTGCTGTTTCATAAGGTTACAAGAAATACGAGCAGGAGTAGGCTATCTGGTCCATCGAGCCTGCTCTGCCATTCAGTAAGGTCATGGCTGATCTGATTGTGGCCTTAACTCCACTCTCCATAACCCTTGATGCCTTTGTCAATCAAAAATCTATCTAACCCAGCCTTGATATCTTCAATCACCCAGCCTGCACTGCTTTCTGGGAGAGGCTATCAGCCCTCAGAGAAGAAATTCAGCCTCATCTCCGTCCTAAATGGGAGACCCTCTTTTTTAAACTGTGCCCCTTAGTTTTAGATTCTCCCAATGAGAGGAAACATCCTCTCAGGATTCATCCTGTTAAGTCCTTCAGAATGTTACATGTTTCAATAAGATCACCTCCCATTCTTCTAAATTCCAATGACTATAAGCCCAATCTGCTCAACCGTTCCTCGTATTCAGATGATGTGGACTGTTACTGGCCACTGCTCAGCAACACCACCACTCCCCACCCTCACCAATCACGACCTGGACCCCACCAGCCACATCAAATGATCACTGCCACTAACCTTCCAATTGAGCCCACTATTTCGTACTGTCCTCTCCCCCTCTACCCTGATCCCAGTCGCTACCCTTCCAATCTTGACTTGTTCAGTTGCCTCCATGATGCTGCCTCACAGTGTACCACACAGCAGTGGGACACAATTTGGCACCTGTGATTTTCCCAGCTGGTGAGCTGCAGATTTCAACAATACCACATTGGGCAGGGGCTGAGCAGCCCCACACAGTTCAGCACGGCCTCTAATCCCTGAAGGCAACACCTAGTCTGAACTCGTCATCTGCTGGGGGTCAAAAACAATGTGAGAAATGAGTTTGCCTCATGTGTCACCAAGCATGGAAGAGAAAGGAGAACCCAGTAAAATTAAACCAGCGGTGGAGATGTTCAGCTCTTGTCAAATCCGAGATGGGACAGGTATGTATGTCTTACCAATAGCCTCCTGACCTTGCGATGTGGGAATATCGCCCACTCCGTGTGTGGAGCGAAGAGAAATTAAAATGTTTTTACTCTGTGCATTTTTCAAATAGCTTTTGGAAAAGCAAATTTTTATCCCCTAGTGTTAAATTGTGTTAATTACCAAGGGAACCCACCTAGAAAAATCAGACCATCCAGTTCAGACCAGGGCAGATGCTCACTGTTTAAACTAGAGCTTAACTGGCATTGACTCAGATTGGCTATTGCACAGTCATCAGTTCAGGGTAGAATTTCATCACAGGTTGAAAAGGACATCCTGAATATTGTGTGCATTTTTGGTCTCCTTATTTAAGGAAGGATGTAAATGCGTTAGAGGTGGTTCAGAGGAGGTTTACTAGTTTGATATCTGGAACGAGCCGGTTGTCTTATCAGGACAGGTTGGGCTTGTTACTGGCCACTGGAGTTTAGAAGAGTGAGGGCTGACTTGATTGAAGAAGATAAGTTCCTAAATGGTCTTGACAAGGCGGACGTGGAAAGGACGATTCCCCTTGTGGGTGAGTCCAGAACTAAGGGGCACTGTATTAAAATTAGGGGTTACCCTTTTAGGACAGAGATGAGGAGAAATCTTTTCTCTCTGAGGATTGTGTGACTTTGGAACTTTCTGCCTCAGAATGTGGTGGAGGCGGGTCATTGAATATTTTTAAGGCAGAGGTAGATAGATTCTTGTTAGGCAAGGGAATCAAAGGTTATTGGGGGCAGATGGGAATGTGGAATTAGTAGTACAAACAGATCAGCCATGATCTTATTAAATGGTGGAGCAATGGGCCGAATGGCCTACTTCTGCTCCTATTTCGTATGCTGGTATTTTCATATGTAGGTGACAGATGAGTAGATGATTCTGAGGTGATGAAGAGGTCTTAGATTCCATTGTACATTGTTAATTTCTAAGATCCTGTTACAAGCTCCACCAGTAGATGATGCCTTTCCTCAAGGAAACAGGAGAAGTGCCATTATCTTTTAGAAGTACATGTTATGCTGCAACAGACGGAGGCCAGTGACATGTGCAAGCTGTTGCTGCAATGACTATTATTTTTGTAGACACCTAGACACATCGGGAGAATTGGCCAACTGCACACACAAATTGTCATGAGCTTCCAGACTGTCACTGAGTTTGTTTATTGTGTACATCTGGGCTTCTCTCTGTTAAAATGAAGATTTTGAATAACATTTGGTGGAATAATACAGGGGGTTGGACAGCAGCCCCCCCCCCCCCACCCCCACCTGCCCCATCCCAGAAACGTCATCATGGAGCTGACCCGCTCCATGCTGACCCGCCCCACAGCCATAAAGTGCTGTGGCGCAGATTAACATGGGCCGAGAGGGATTTCTGCCCATCAATGGGGTGGAAGTCCCGCCCTCGGGAGCTGCCAGCCAATCATCCCAGCAGCGCCAGGAAGGTCTCAGTGGCCACTGCTGGGTCTGCTGATGAAGAAGACCAAGGTCCATGGATCCCTGGAACAGGTTAAGTCTGGGGTTTTGGGCCGGGAGAGTTTGGGTAGGTTAGGCAGAGGGGCAGGAGGCATGTAAAATTCAGCCCATTATTCCACACATATACAATACAATAAGCTGGGGTTTTCAGAAGAAAGATCTCGTAAATATTTGAACATAAAGTATTATTTTTAGATCCCATGATCCCCTTTTTTTCCCTCCTCTTCTGACTCATGCTGGGCTATTTTGCACAGTTTCCTGTGTTTTGGATCTTTTCTCCAATACCTCATATAGGTGACTACACTTCATGTGTTGAGTTGGTTAGTCAGTGTCTGGAAGATAGTCGACTGTAAGGGGCATCACAGTTTAACACAGCATGCACCAAACTCCTCTCTAGTCCAGCAGTACTAATGCTAATGGCAGTAGTCAACAACTGCCCTGGCTAAGGTCAAATAACTCAACACATTTCACGGTTGATACTTGAGATCTTTGATTCTGTATGGTTAATTGTGCCGGGGGAACAAATAGAATGTCATCTCCACTATCCACACTTCAGCTTCCTGATTATCAGACAGAAAACTTGTAATAAAAAACTTGGACAAGACTTCCTCTCACTGCCCCTGTCAATCCACTCTGGCCAGTCATTGATCAATCCCATAAACAGCAAAACATTAAATAAAGCTTTTGTCACTTTTTTTCGTTCCTGAACCTAGGGTATCTCTGTAGCAGACTGATATGGCCAAACTCAGGTTACTCAATCGTCACCAAATTCCCATTGCCCACCAGATGAATCCTTTCCATTGAGGCGGATAATGAAGGTTCCAGTGGGTGTTTGCCACCTGTACATTGTATCAGAGGAAGACCCATTTGATTGATGATCACTGGAAGTTTTCCTTGTAGAACTTGAAGCCAAAATGCTCACATTGAGCCTTGATTGTTTTAGCCAGCACTGGAGAACCACAGAAGAAAACGTGGACCTTTCCCTTCCTTTCTTCAGCAATTTTTTGGAAAACCTGGAAGATAAAAACACAATCTTATCATAATGCACCGACATTTGCTATTATGCCACTTACAACAATAAATGTTACTGGATACTTGACTTGCAAAGATGGTAAGTGGATATTTTTTCATATGCTAGGGATCCTTTGTGATATTCTGCTTCCAAAATGGTTCCTTCCCCAATTCTTTCTGTTCCGCCCCCAAACTATGTTGGACTAATGGCCTTGGCTCAGTGGTAACACTCTCATCCCTTGAGTCTGAATGTTGCGGATTCAGGTCCCTCTCCAGAGATTTGAGCATAAAATTTAGGCTGATACTTCAGTCTTGTACTGAGGGGGCACTGGACTATCAGAATGAGACATTAAGTTGAGGCACTGTCTACTCTCACAAGCGGATGTAAGAGATCCCATGGCACTATTTTGAAGGAGAACAGGGCAGTTCTTCCAGCGTTCTGACCAACTTTTACCCCACAACCAACTCAGTACCTAAAAAACAAATGATTTAGTGATCACTGCTGTTGGTGGATAACACTATGAACTAAGTCGTTGCTATATTTCCTATGTTAAAACAATAAATGCACTTCGGACGGCCAGAGATTTTAAACAGCACTGAATAAATGCATGTCTTTCCTTTTTCAGGGACCAGTCACTCTCGGTACTTCATAAATAGTCTTTGCATGTGAATCTAGTTAGCGAATTATTTGACAAAGGGACATCAAAATCAAATACAATTCTATTCTCCTGCAATGTCCATGTTATACAGCAGCATTCATTCGACTGAACTTAGAACACTCGCTGATTTGTCCAGTCCATTATTACTGTATTGTGCAACTACTACAAGAGAAAGACTTGCATTTAAATAGTGTTTTTCATGACCACAGGTCATCCCAAAATGCTTTACAGCCGATGAAGTACTTTTGAATTCTAGTCACTGTTGTAATGTAGGTAATGCAGCAAACAATGTATATACAGCAAGGCCTCAGAAACAGAAACACCTGAGACGGCATGTATGGTCTTGGTTTAACAGCTTATCTGAAAGACAGCACCTCCTACAGTGCAGCACTCTTTAGGTGCTGCACTAGGAGTGTCAGCTTTGATTCTTATGCTCAAATTCTGGAGTGGGACTTCAGTCCACAACTTTGTGACTCAGAAAGCTTAGTGCAACCAAGTGAGAACTGACACAAAGGTGGTAGACATCAGGATGGTAGAAGTTTGCATTAGATTGACCTTGGTCTTTTTTTCATAGAGAAACTTGGAGTAGAATTTTCCCTCCATTGTGGGGGGGGGGGGGGGGGGCGGGGGGGGGGGCGGAGGTTACGTGGGGGCTGGCCCGGACCTGATCAGTGCCCCCAATCGGGTCTGCACCGCCATTTTACGTGGGCAAGCCAATAAAGGCCCGCCCAGCATGACATGCACCCAGAAGTGCTGAGCGCTCCGTGTGCGGACAGGCTGGGGGGGAGTTCCCTCAGTTGGGAGTGCGCTCTTTCACGCATGCACACGAAAGAGCGCAGAAACCTCCCTGAGGCACAGGGCCATTAGTTTTAAGTTTTAACAGTTCAATAAAGTGTTGAAAAATTTTTTATGACATGTTCCCTCATGTGAAACTGTCACATGAGCTGGGGCATGTGCATTAACTTCAATAAAAATTTTGAAGAAAATTTAAAACCCTTCATGAAACCTCATTCCGCCTGTGGATGAGGTTCCATGGAAAATGCGAAGGCCGCCTGGGTTCTTCACCTGCCCCCCCCCCCACCCCCCGCCAACCTTAAGGCTGGACAGGCAGCTCCATTAATTATTTTAATTGTTAGTTAAATGGCCTTAATGGGTGCGCCTGCCAAACTGAAAATCTAAATGACGCGCGGTGATGTCAGGAAACATGCCCCCGTCACCTCGCGTCATTTTACACCTCGGCAAGTGGGCCCCACACCTGCTCACTGAGTCAAAGATTCTCCCCTTGGGATATAGGAACAAGATTAGAATATTCACTCCCTCGAATGTACGATTGCTGATTTTAACTGCATCTAGCCACTTTGGTTCCACAGCCATTAATCTCCTTACCTAAGCAAATTCCAACAATCTCAGTTTTGTAATTTTCAATTGATTCTCAATCTCAACATTTTTGGTGGGGGGGACGGGCAGCGGTGGTGGTTGGGGGAAGAGTTCCAGATTTCCATTATCCTTTGCATGAAGAGATTCTTCCTGACATCATCCCTGAATGGCAAAACCCTAGTTTTAGAGTTATGCCTCCTGGTTCTGGACTCCCCCGCCAGAGGAAATGATTTCTCTCTATCTACCCTATCAACTCCATCTTAAACACCTCAGTTATATCACACCCTAATCTTCTATACTCAAGCCTATGTTCCTGTCATTTTTTATAAGTCCCTGGTTGTGATGACTCTTTGGAGCAGACAGGTTTCATCAAGAAACAGTTCAACTTTATTACAGAGACATTTTCAGTGCTTGCAGGCTCGATTGAGATCTCTCATCAGAAAAGCCCCGCCCCATGGATTGCCCGCAATAAGAGCTCACTGGTCAGAGCCCCCACAGTACATCACATGATCCATGATTGACAGGAGGGAGTGACTATGCATCCAGCTGCCACACTAGATCAGAGGTGCTGTGGTCAATTGTGACATCCTCAATGCTGCCCTAACAGCACCGTCTGGAGATAAAACTCTGACTTTCCTCATGCACACAGCTCGTTTCCATCCTGAGCCACTCATCTGACAACTAGTTCTCAGTGTGTTGGTGTACCATCATGCTATCATGGGCTAGTGTGGAGCTCCTATTACAGGAGTACCTGATCTGTGTCTTTCCACCTCCCGTTTCTGATCACTGAGCTGCTGCCAAATTTGCAGGAATCCTGCTGTGAGTAACTCACCTCCTGACTCCCCAAAGTCTGTCCACCCTCTACAAGGCACAAGTCAGGAGTGTGATGGAATGCTCTCCGCTTGCTTGGATGAATGCAACTCCAACAACACTCAAGAAGTTTGACACCATTCAGGACAAAGCAGCTTGCTTGATTGGCACCCCATCCACAAACATTCACTCCCTCCACCACTGACACACAATGGCAGCAATGTGTACCAGATGCACTGCAGGAACTCACCAAGGCTCCTTAGAAAGCACCTCCAAAAGCCATGACCACTATGATCTAGAAGGCCAAGAGCAGCAGATGCATGGGAACACCACCAGCTGGAAGTTCCCCTCCAAGTTACTCACCATCCTGACTTGGAAATATATCGCTGTTCCTTCACTGTCACTGGGTCAAAATCCTGGAACTCCCTTCCTAACAGCACTGTGGGTGTACCTACACCACATGGACTGCAGGGGTTCAAGAAGGCAGCTCACCACCACCTTCTCAAGGGCAATTAGACTCAGACATTTACAGCAAAGAAGGAGACCATTCGGCCATCATGTCTGCACCAGTCAACAAAGATCTGACTACACTAATCCCGTTTTCCAGCGCTTGGCCCACAGCCCTGGTGGCTATGGCAACACAAGTGAATATCTAAATACTTCTTAAATGTTACGAGAGTTTCTGACTCAACCACCCTTTCAGGCAGTGAGTTCCAGACTCCCACCACCTCTGGGTGAAAAAATTTCTCCTCAGCTCCCCTCTTAGCCTTCTATCTCTTACCTTAAATCTGCTGAGTTTTTCCAGGTATTTCTGTTTTTGTCTTAAATCTATGCCCCCTGGTTATTGATCTCTCTAGTAATGGAAAAAGTGCCTTCCTATCCACCCTATATATGCTCCTCATAGTCTTATACACCTCTATCAGGTCCCCTCTCAACCTTCGCTGCTCCAAGGAAAACAGCCCCAGCCTATCCAATTTTTCCTCATAGCTCAGACCCTCCAGCCCAGGCAGCATCCTGGTAAATCTCCTCTGCACCCTCTCCAGTGCAATCACATCCTTCCTATAATGTGGTGACCAGAACTGTATGCAGTGCCGCAGTTGTGGCCTAACCAACGTCTTATACAGTTCCAGCATAACCTCCCTGCTCTTGTATTCTATGCCTCAGCTAATAAAGGCAAGTATCCCATATGCCTTCTTGCACCTTATCTACTATCTGCTATGTCCTGCTATTTTCAGGGATCTGTGGATATCCACACCAAGGTCCCTCTAATCTTCAGTACTTTCCAGGTCCTACCATTCATAGTGTAATCCCTTGCCTTGTTAGCCCTCCCTAAGTTCATTATCTCACACTTTTCTGGGTTGAATTCCATTTGCCACTGCTCTGCTCACCTGACCAGTCCATTGATATCCTCCTGCAGTTTACGGCTATCCTCCTCACTGTTTACCACCCTACCAATTTTCGTGTCATCTATGAACTTCTTGATTATACCCCCTACATTTATGTCAAAATCATTTATGTACGCCACAAATAGCAAGGGCCCCAGCACTGAGCCCTGTGGAACCCCACTGGAAACAGGCTTCCAGTCACAGAAACATCCCTCTACCATTACCCTCTGTTTCCTGTCTCTCAACCAATTTTGGATCCAATGTGCCACTTTGCCTTGGATCCCATGGGCTCTTACTTTCTTGACCAGTCTGCCATGAGGGACCTTATCAAAAGCCTTGCTAAAGTCCATGGAGACTATATCAAGTGCATTACCCTCATCAACACTCCTGTTTATCTCCTCAAAAAATTCAATCAAATTTATCAAACAACCTTTCCTTAACAAATCCAAGCTGACTATCCCTGATGAATCCGTGCCTCTCTAAATGCAGATATTTTCTGTCCCTCAGAATTCTTTCTAGTAACTTCCCCGCCACCGAGGTGAGACTGACTGGCCTGTATTTTCCTGATCTATCCCTTCCTCCCTTTTTTAATAATGGGGCAATGTTAGCAATCCTCCAGTCTTCTGGCACCTCAGCTATGGCCAGAGAGGATTTGAAAATTACTACCAGGGCCCCTGATATCTCTTCCCTTACCTCCCTCAACAGCTTGAGATGCATCTCATCTGGGCCTGAGGATTTATCCACTTTTAAGGCTGCTAAACTTGCTACTACCTCCTCTCTCTCCTTGTTAATTTCTTCTAATATTTCACCCTGAAGGGAGGGGGCAGTTCTGGACCTAATATTCGGAAATGAGCCTGGGCAGGTGAAAGGCGTTTCAGTAGGGGAGCATTAGAGGAATCCATCCTGATGTCTATACCTATGTCATCCTTTTCCATTGTGAAGACCGATGCAAAGTATTCATTGAGGATTGTATCCACGTCTTCTGGGTCCACACACAGATTACCTCTATGGTCCCTAATTGGCCTTACTCTTTCCCTAGTTATTCTCTTGCTCCTTATATATTAAAAAAAACCCTTTGGGTTTTCCTTTATTCTACCCATTAATGCTTTGTTATGCACTCTTTTAGCTTTCCTACTTTCCTTTTTAAGATCCTCCTGTACTTTTTATACTCCTCTAGGGACTCTGCTGTATTGAACCCTTGGTATCTGCCATAAGCCTCTCTTTTTTTCTTAATCCTAACCTTTCTGTCCATTGACATCCAGGGTTCTCCAGATGATCCCCCCTTTGTCTTTATGGGAACATATTTGCCCTGTACTCTCGCTATTTCCTCCTTGTATGCCTCCCATTGCTCGGACACAGTTTTATCTGCAAGTAGCTGCTGGACCAAATTGTATCTCATCTTAGTAAAATTAGCCTTTCCCCAGTTTAGAACTTTTATTCCTGGACCAACCTTATCCTTTTCCATAACTATCTTAGATCTAACTGAGTTATGGTCACTAACTCCAAAATGCTCCCCTACTGATATGCCTTTCACCTGCCCGAGCTCATTTCCGAACATTAGGTCCAGAACTGCCCCCTCCCTTGTTGGGTTTTCTACATACTGGCTAAAAAAGTTCTCCTGGATGCAACTTAAGAATTTTGCTCCCTCCCTACCTTGCACAATAAAACTATCCCAGTTAATATTTGGTAGTTAAAATCACCTACTATTACAACCTTATTATTCTTACATTTCTCTGAAATTTGATTACATATTTAATCGTCTATCTCTCCCTGACTGTTTGGGGGCCCTATAGTACACACCAACAGCATGTTTGTTCCCTTTTGTGTTTTTAACTTCTACCATATGGCCTCATTTGATGATCCTTCCAAGATATCATCCCTCCTCACTGCTATAATTGATTCCTTGATCAATATTGTGACCCTCCCTCCTTTTTTATCCCCCCTCTATCTCATCTGAATACCCTATAGCCAGGAATGTTGAGCTGCCAATCCTACCCTTTTAGCCAAGTCTCGGTCATGGCTATGACATCATACTCCCACATGCCCATCTGTGCCCTCAGCTCAAAAACAAAAACAGAATTACCTGGAAAAACTCAGCAGGTCTGGCAGCGTCGGCGGAGAAGAAAAGAGTTGACGTTTCGTGTCCTCATGACCCTTCGACGGACTTGAGTTCGAGTCCAAGAAAGAGTTGAAATATAAGCTGGTTTAACGTGTGTGTGTGGGGGGTGGAGAGAGAGAGAGAGAGAAAAGTGGAGTGGGGGTGCACCCCCACTCCACTTTTCTCTCTCTCTCTCTCTCCGCCCCCCACACACACACGTTAAACCAGCTTATATTTCAACTCTTTCTTGGACTCGAACTCAAGTCCGTCGAAGGGTCATGAGGACACGAAACGTCAACTCTTTTCTTCTCTGCCGACGCTGCCAGACCTGCTGAGTTTTTCCAGGTAATTCTGTTTTTGTTTTTGTTTTGGATTTCCAGCATCCGCAGTTTTTTTGTTTTTATCTCTGTGCCCTCAGCTCGTCCGTCTTATTCCTCAGGCTCCTTGCATTAAAACATATTCCATTTAGCCTTGCTAAATGGGCAATAAATGCTGGCCAAGCCAGTGACCTCCACATCTCATGAACGAATAACAAAAAGTGAGGGGGAGAGCTCAGGATGCAAGTGCATAAATGAGGTGCTATTTCAGAGTATCATCTCCTGAAAAAAACTCAAACAACTTCCCAATAAACAGTGCTAGGAAGCAGCATTTTTAGTACAGGGGCTCCATTAGCATTCAGCCTCATAAAAATGGCCGCAAAGCACACTTAAAAAATTAACATGTGCTTGCAGCATCTGTTCCCCCTTCATTTACTGCTATGTCTCCTCTTTACATATGAATGGTTGCCATGACAGGACATCAGGAACCAAGGAACAGATGACAGCACAGCAGTGGAGTGCAGGTCATGGGGCAAAAGCACCGGTTTACAAGTCCTTGGAATGCAGTTTCTCAAAACATTGACAAACATCCTGGAATCCCAAGTAATAAAAATGGTATTTGATTTGATTCAGTATCTATTCATCAATGGGCCTCATTGTAAATGGGGACAACATGGAATCCAATCCCTAAAAGATCTGTAAGAATTCCAAACAGAAACAGGACTTGAATTTTCAGTAACTGTCAATCAGTGGCTCTGGTCCTGTGGGGCTCAGAACAGATGGAAAGAGTTAAGATAGGGGAAATAGAGTAAGGAACTTGAGATGGACCTTTCTGATGTTTGAGCAGCTCAGATTGTAGGGACATAACAACATTAATATCACAAATGTCATTTAAATGGAAGCTGGGGAAGTACATAGTGGAGAAAGGAATAGAATAGGGAAGGGATTGAGATGAAAGACGTCCAGCTGGCACATGTGGAGCATAAACACTGGCATAGACCAGCTGGGCCAAATAGCCTGTTTCTGAGCTGTAAATTCTGTGCAATGTGGTGTATAAATCCAGGTCAAAGCTGAGAGGAAAGAATGGAGCAGCAAAGATTCAATTTGAGCTGACTATTCGATCTACTCTGCACCCAGTCCTGAATTTAAATACAACTCTAGCTTGACTGTGCAGTGCATTGGGCAAGGCTCAGTTCATTAATGACTCTTGTTTGAAGTTAAGATTTTTTGATTTCTCTGACCCAAATGGACTGAAAATCTAATCAGCTCTTCCTCAGTCCCATAGGAAGTGAGTTTAGCCATCAATTGTTTCACTAGTGATGCAGGAAACCTCCAAATGTGAATTAGTACAAATAAACCACTCAGACAAATGCCACTAACTCCCCTGCGGGAGGTTAATAAGGCAAGGTTACTGCTGCTTGTGTTGAGCGACTGCGGGTTTTACAACATATTATTAAAATACCTCTTAATGCAACTTCTTTCTCGCAATGCATTAGTGATTGTTACTGTAAAACATGTATCATTAGATTAAATTGCTGTCTAGGCTTTGATACACATTTCACACCCACATAATTACTGACTGAAATCGATAGTATAGAGGAAAGATAGGAAGAATAAAAATCAATGATTTACAGCTCCAACAAGAGAGCAATCAATGTGTCACTCTGTCATAATCTAAAAGCTCTTTTTACAGTTGTTATGTAATTTAAGATGCTGTGTAAAGTGTCTGTGCTATAAATTATTTTTAATGTGTCCATTCAACATTTTGCTTTTGGAATACAAAAAGGCTGGCGTACACATTATATTCCTCAAGTAACAATTACTAGTTTGTGTAATTAAATTAGTAGTCTCTTCTTGTTCCTTCCTTTCTTCTAGCTCCTTGATATTGTTCTATTGTAACAAAGGGTTAAGGGTTCTAAGCCGTGCCTGTAACAGGGTACAACATGCAAGCCTGTGCTCCAATTATCCCACATGCCCAAACTCCCCGACACCAACATTCAACATTGAAAGGCAGCTGAAAAGAAACAGCCCACCACAGTGATTTAAGGTGAGTTAGATAGCCAGTTTATCCCAATCCTATCACATCTTGTCTTCTGAGGCAGCCCTATCTTTGCAGGCAGAACTATGATGCAACTGAGATGGAGCACACCTCTGCAGGAACTGGCAAGTAAACACCTGTCAAGGTTGTTGCGGGGACCACTGGTCACCCAGACTGCAATGTTGACATTGTTGGTCTGAACATCTCCCTCTCCTCCTTTAAGGCGCTCTTTAAAAGCTACTTCTTTGACCAAGCTTTGCTTATTTTTCCTCATATCATCTTATGTGCCTTGGTGTCAGTTTCTGTTTGATGATGCTGCTTGTGAAGCGTTTTACTCTATTGATGGAAATGCAAGTTGTTGTTGTTGACTAGGCCAGCTCTTGGGGAATAGTCAACAGCAGAATGGAAACATTCTAAATATATATTTAGAGCAAATGTACCTGTGCTGCTCTTTCAGCCATACAATTGTTTAGGCATTATTGCTGATTTCTGGATCTATCTGCTGTGAAAACAGGTACAAAGTTGAGAACTTTGGTAGCCTCATCTATCTATAGAAATGATTCCACTGTATGATTGGGGGTAGGAAGCTCAAAGTGACTTGAACATGTGGCCTTGTGGGCTGTACTGTCATTACCATTACTGCAACTGAATAGGTAGGACAAAACCATTAGCCTAGGCTAACATCAAATCAAAGGATTGCAGAATTGGAACCAAGTTAGAATTGGGACCAAGCTGATCCACCCTATCAGGGACTCTGAAGCTCAATTTCACTCATCAAATTTTGTATGGGCCTTCTTGTTCTCTTTTGCATTTTTCATTCATTCTTAGGATGTGAGCATCATTGGCAAGGCCAAAAGCCAAAAGCCAGCATTTAATGTCCAGATCTTACTGTGCTTGAGAAAGTCATGGTGAACCGCCTTCATGAGCTGCCGCAGTGCATGTGCTGTAGGTACACCAACAGTGCTTTTTTCTGTAACAGTTTAAGAGGCTTGTTTCACCATTTCAAAGGGCAGTTAAGAGTCAACCACATTGCCGTTACATGTAGGCCAGAATGGCTAAGGATGGTAGGTTTCTCCTCTTGAAGGGCATTAGCGAACAAGATGGGTTTTTACCACAATCTGGTAGTTTCATGATCATTATGAATGAGACCAACATTTTATTCCTGATTTATTAATTATTTAAATGTAAATTTCCCCAGCTGCTTTGGTGAGATTTGAACTCATGTTCAGAGCATAATTCTGGGCTTCTGGATCACAATCAAATAACATCATCACTGTACAGCCATCACTGAGGGAACATAGAACAGAATCAATCAAATGGAAAGGAGGAGGGGGGAAAACTCACAAAGGGAAATGAGTGGAGAGGGTGGTAAGGTGATTAACAGGAAAACAAGATATCATTACACACGTGAAATGATCTCTCCATCAGGTAAACATTAAAACAATTTGAGAAACAAAGAATGTTATAATCGTTAAGGTAGTGAGAGGGGAAAAAAGAAAAGATGAAGAAGTGGTTTGAAAGTCTATAGGTGGTTTAGTGGGCTGCAAAGAGATGAGGAAAACAAGCCAACTCAAAGGGCGCAGTCTTCTGTGCTTGAGCTATGTTCTGAAGCAAGGTCTGCACCCCAAGAATCTTCCCAGCTCTCCTTCCCCTGGATGCCATTAGACCCAACTCACATTGTTATAGCACTGCCCTTGCAGAAAGACAAAGGAGGAGAGGTGAGAGCAGGGCAGGAAATTAAAGTGGCAAGCAGCATGGAGATCAGGGTCACATTGGCAGACTGGAGGAATTTGTGTGTGGTCTCCCCAGTGAAAAGAGAATGCACTGTGAACAATGATTATAGCATACTAGATTATAAAAATACAAATTGTGATTTCACATGGAAGAAGTTTTTTAGAGTCCTGGATAGATCTCTCCGAGATGTTGCATCTCCTATACTTGCAGGAGATGAACTGATCTCCATGAGCCCATTCCTTCTGGGTCACCCCACCTCCAGCTGTTTTTTTCCTTGGCACTTCCCCAGTGTAGGGGCAGTAAAGTCAATTGTAGCACCCCATACCTTGCTGCAGCTGAGATCAGTGAACTCATTACAAACCCAGGACCTGTACATCTTACTGCCCTAAAGGGAAACAATCCTGTAGTTCCATTTACTTAGGAACATAAGAGCAGGATTAGGCCATTCAGCCCCTTGAGCCTGCTCAGCCATTCTATTAGATCATGGCTGATCATCTATCTTAACGCAATTTTCCCGCTTTATCCCAATAATCCTTAATGTCATTACTATCTAGAGATCTATCGATCTCTGTCTTGAACATGCTCAATGATTGAGCTTCCAGAGTCCTCTGGGGTAAAGAGTTCCAAAGATTCTCCACCATCTAAGTGAAAAAATTCCTCTTCGTCTCAGTCCTAAATGGCTTGCCCATTATTCTGAGACTGTGTCTCCTGGTTCTAGACCCCCAGCCAGGGGAAACATCCTTCCTGCATTTACCCCTTTAAGAATTTTGTAAGTTTCAATGAGACCACCTCTTATTCTTCTAAATTGTAGAGTATACAGGCACATTCTCCTCAATCTCTCCTCATAAGACAGTCCCGTCATCTTAGGAATTAGTCTGCTGAACCTCTGCTGCACTCCCTTTATGGCAAGTAGTTCCTTCCTTAGGTAAGGAGACCAAAACTGTACACAATATTCCAGATATGATCTAGCCAAGGTTCTAAACAGTTGAAGCAAGACATCTTTACGCCTGCATTCAAATCGTCTTGCAGTGAAGACCACTTCTCTTCCCTCTGTAGGTGAAAACAGTTACCTTGCTCCAATCCGGCCGCCCTGGTTGTGTTCTGGTTCGCAGGCCTGTAATGGAATCACGATTCTCCTTCTTTGCCAACAGGTCTAGAGCCATCTGTAGACCTAAAGCTTTCATGTCATTTTTACTGAGAGCAGAGGTCATGTACATGTGCATCTCCAAGAATCTACCTATTTATTGAGAGGAAGGAACTGTTAAGATACAGAGGTGAAGGACATTGTTTAATTAAGTACTCAGAGCACTTATAAGGAGAGACTGCTGAGACACCAGGAGGCAGACATATGTAATGCTGTAAACCTATTATCATCTAGTTTCATGCTTCACCATCCTGTTTGGAATCCATTTATCAGAAATGACCAACCATCAATTCTGGAGTTTCATTTTGAATGTTAAGAGTAGCATCAAATAATCCACTAATAATTTTTTTGTGTGATGAAATTTTGCACTGATCAAAGTAAGGCATGTGACAGGTAATAAAGTATTTTCCATTTCTTACACACATCATCAGTTTTAATCACAGTCACATCAACTTTGACAGATTCATGAATATCATTTCATTGGAAGATTTTCCCAAGGCAATAGGGGATCGGCAGTCAATTCAGCCTTTCCAATGCCATCCATATCCTGAATACAAAAAATTAAATAAATAAATGAATATCCACTTTTTTTTGAAAACTTTCCTCATAACACTTAATAATCTTTGTTCTTATTAATATGTGGCACGTTCATATAGAAAGAACTTGCATACTCATACAACCTTTCATGCCATCAGGATGTTCAAAATATTTCAAAGTAATTTATGCATTTTTTGAAGTGCAATCACTGTTCTAAACTAGCAAAGCAGAGCAGCCAACTTGGGTACAGCAAGCTCCCACAAACAGCAGTGAGATAACTGAGCACATGATCTGTTTTCTGGTGTTCAGTGAGAGATAAATATTGGCCAGGACACCAGAGGAGGTTTTTCAAATAGTATCTTGGGATTTTTTATGTCTACCTGAGAGGACAGATGTGGCCTTGGCTTAACACATCTTCCAACTTTCAGCACCTGTAACAGCCTTACACTCCTTCAGTACTACACTAAACTCTCAGCCTAGATTGTGTGCTCAAGTATCTAGAAAGGAGTTTGAAGTCCCTTGCTCTAACTCAGAGGTTAAGAGCTCTACCACTGAGCCAAAGCTAACACCTGCAAGAGCACAGAGTACTTTTCCATATTTTGTATCAAACACAGCCCAGCTCTGGAAGGATAAAATCTATAGTTGTACTGCCAGGTGTATTTCACTGTCTAAGTGAGAATAATAGGGACATTTCTCATATCCATGTTTATTTACACTTCAATTAAATCCTGGCGGCCATCACTGACCTGTGCATTAGTGTTAAACCTAGGCTCTGTCTGCCCTCTTAGGTGAATGTAAAAAATCCAATGCACAATATTGGAGGAAAACAGGGATGTATTCCCCAGTGTCCCGACCACAATTTATCCCTCAACATCCCTAAAACAGATTATTCGATTATTATCACATTGTTGTTTGTGCTTAAATGATTGTCACATTTCTTACATTACAACATTACTTCAAAAGTACTTCATTGACTGCAACATTCTGGAGTCACGAAAGGTGCTACATAAATGCAAGTCTTTTCTTATCTCTTTATTGGTGACTCAGGTAGAAACATATATATTCTCAGATTTAGTTCTTACCTGTGATCTAGGATCACATTTTGTCATAACTAAAAAGAGGAAATGCCAATTTACTGCTGCCACCTGTGATTTGACATTGAAATAGAATAAGAGGATGAATCTACTGTTGACACCTACCTTGAGGCTCTTCGTCTGCCTGGTCCATCTCGAGTTTAGTTAGGAGGCTAACAAACCACTCAAATGACTTCTGGTCCCTGTTGATCCAGATAAAGTCAACCTGTAATCACAAATCAGCATTTTTAATCTCTTACAAAACAACTAATTACAACACGCAAACTCTGACGAATTTTGGGGTGATAAATGTAACTCCCAACAAGACAGAGTCAAACTGATCTCAAAAATCTGCCAGACCGGGCAAAGGACCATAAGAACGTGAGAAATAGGAGCTGGAGTAGACCATTTGATCCCTTGCGTCTGCTTCTCCATTCAGTACAATCATGGTTGGTTTCCCCCAACTCCACTTTCCTGCTTGCTCCCCCATATCCACTGATTCTCTGAGAGATTGAATATCTGTCCATCTCAACCTTAAAATATTCAATGATGGGGTATCCACAACCCTCTGGAGTAGAAAATTCCAAAGATTCACAACCTTCTGAGCGAAGAAATTTCTCCTGATCTCAGTCCTAATAAATCAACTCCTTATCCTGAGGATGTGCCCCAGTGTTCTAGGCTCCCCAGCAAGGGGAAATAAGTTCTCAGTATCTTAGTTGCTAATTCTATTTCTCTGATAGTTCCACTAATCAGCTGCAGGTAAACTCAGGTGAAAACCCCTGATGTACGTTCTTAAAAAGTGATCTATAAATGGAAGGGGAGGGAGCACAAGCTGGAAATGGTCCACAAGGTGTCTGTGGAGCCAGGAATAGCACACCCACTACACTTGGATTCACATCAAAGCAACTGGAGGCCAAAAAATGGAACTCTCCTTCAACCACCCCTAGTGGTCCCTTGAAGGACTGTTGTTTAGGCTGTCTTTTACTCAGAATGACTCAGAGGAGCACATGCTTTGTCCAATTTTGGTCTCAGGGTCCTGAAAGAAACATTGTGCCCCTAATTACCATATTCAAGCTCAATGCTCAATTCAATCAAACACCCAAATCCAAAATGGCAACTGGTGAACGTCAGATATAAAATTGGATACAGGAAATCCTGATTTGATTTTGCCAAGTTTCACACTCATCTTACAGCCAAAAATGGGTGAAATTGGATTGAATTTTATCTCTCACTGATTCCAAAGAGGGAAGAATAATTGAAAAGTCAGTCACTACATGTTGCTCTCAATTGCCAACTAGTAGCTGGGCACAAATTGCATTCAATCAGTGTTGACAGAAAAGAGAAAAATAACTATACACAGGAGAAATGAATAACTCTACTAGATAGTTTGTTAATGAAAGTGACTGAACATTTTACCATTAATTCCCATCCAGCAAACATTGAGCATGTTTCATGTCCTGACAATTGTAGCTTTGCGAAAGGTTTAACTGGAACAAATTGGTAGTACAGAACTTGAATGTTGCTGCAAAGGGAGACATGTTGCCAAAGCTTTTCATCTTGTACTCATCAGGTCAAGTGCAAGAATGCTAAATTTCAAACAATCACAACAATTTATACCACAGGAGAAAAGGGCACTTATTGGTTGACAAGTCGACTCTAATTGGCTGACATGTTGCCATGGAGAAAGCAATGGGGAACTATAAGCTCCTCAAGCTACTGGGTAAGTCAAACAAGAACAAGGCTCAACCATTTTCCTTTTGCTAACAGAGAATGGGTCCCTGTGTATGAATGTATGTCGCTTCTAGCGCACATACATTATAAGCTCGACTGATTGTCTTAAAATGTTTTTTTGTTTAGCCATTAGCACATTCAGGATTGTTCAACAAGTGCTGCCCAATTATGAAATCACATCTAAAAGCAGACATATTGTTTTGGTTTTAGAACAGAAACAGGCAATTTGACCCAAAAGTCCATGCAGGTGTTTATTCTCTCCTCCTTCTTCATCTAACTCCTTCAGCCTAACCCTCTATTCCCTTCTCCATCAATAGCTTACACTTGATTGCATCTACGTTATTGCCGCAAGTGCTCCCTGGGGTAGTGACTCCCACATTCTCACCACTCTCTAGGTTTCCTCTGAATTCCTGATTTGATTTCTTGCTATCTCATATTGATGGCCTCTAGCTTTGCTCTTTTTGTTTTTTATATATAATTTTTAATCCACTTGGATTTACACTCCAATCATGTAATATATCCAACAGATATGACCAAAAACAGTGGCTAATTTTAAATTTTAAAAAACGCACAAAAGGTTCAGAAATGGAGAAACGAAACACTTCACTGAGAGGTAAATTTAATTTTCTCATGCTTTTCTATAATTTTACCAGCAACCTGATTACATTAGAATGCATGGAGCTTAAATTTCCAGTGGTTGAGCTGTTTCAGCATGATGCTTTAAAGCTTGGATGAATAACTACACACTGTAATGGGTACTCATCCATCTGCTTAATGAAAGGATCGTGCTGAAACAGCGCAGACACTGTAAAAAGAGTAGGGGCAGATGACAACACAATCAAGCTTTGCAATAGCATCCTTTCCATAGTTGAATGGCCTGCCAAGCACTCAAATATGATGCTCTTTTGGTGAGAGACCAGAATGCGACTAACCTCTAGAACTTCAAGGAAGGTGGGAAGAGAACTGACTTTTTATTTTAAAAATGAACTATAACCATTTATCTCATGTGTCAATGTCTTATCAATTACACTGTTAAGGTTCGTTAATTACATTGTTAATCTTAAGAGAAACAGGTGATGGGTATTAATTGCTTTTGAGCACGTATAAATATAGGGCATAGCTGGGACACTGGGTTGAGTGGGGGGAGAGCTATGAGACTGAACATGTCAATAAATTCTCTTAATAAAGAAAACCCCTGTGTCTTGGTCTCAGCTTTATCAACCGGCTTGGATCCTGTTAGCACCATGGATTCTCCCCCTATTTTAACCTCCCTTACACCCTATTCTCATTGAGGGTGGGGTGTTAAAATTGGGGCTACAACAGCCTTGATTTACTTATTTATAGCATTAATTATGCATTCCAAATGAAAAAGCCACCTTTCTCTGAGTTGCAGCTATAGGCTTACTCAATGGGAGTTTGGATAAGCATTTTTCCATTGCAAGATACTCATTGTTTAAACTTTTTGAAGCATAGAAGGCAATAATGGCATCAACAGTCTATTCCAATACAGGATTGCCAGAGTAATACTGTTACCTATTAAAGCTGCATCATGGTTTCTGATACCACCTGAACTCTTCACTTAAGTCACCATCTCCTAATCATTTTCTGCTGTCCAATAATTTCCACATAAGCCAGTTGATTATCAGGGAATATCAATGTCAGTTAATATTTCACAACATTAATTAATTATCCTCTGTACTCAAGGTAAAACACCCTTTGAATGGTACTGCCTAACTGTGCAGCATGAACCATTCTCACAGCGATGGTCAAGGTGTTGAGAGGTATTCAGTTTTAGGCCTCAGAGACCAGAGCCAAGGTACCCAAATCATCCAGAATCTGATGCTAATCCGACTAATGATTTCATGCAGCCCGCTCGTACCTCACACAAACAGTGGCAAGTGCAGCCTTAATAGGTAACAGTATTACTCTGGCAATCGTGTATTGGAATAGACTGTTGATGCCATTATTGCCTTCTATGCTTCAAAAAGTTTAAACAATGAGTATCTTGCAATGGAAAAATGGTTATCCAAACTCCCATTGAGTAAGCCTATAGCTGCAACTCAGAGAAAGGTGGCTTTTTCATTTGGAATGCATAATTAATGCTATAAATAAGTAAATCAAGGCTGTTGTAGCCCCAGTTTTAACACCCCACCCTCAATGAGAATAGGGTGTAAGGGAGGTTAAAATAGGGGGAGAAAATTTACATACCTCTTTGTGCCATATTCCAATTGGCTGCTAGTTTAACTCTCAGGATGTTGTGAGCTAATCACCAGAGGTGACAACTGCTTCATAAAAATTCATACATCAGGGTCTGATGGCTTAATTCAGATTCTGATACGATTTTAACCCTGGGCCATGTGAATCGCACGTGATGCTGACTGTCTAAGGTAAAGCTGATGTTAAATGCATCAAGGGCCAGGACAGGCCTGGCAAGAGAACACATCCTGATCCCACAGGTAAAGCTTGGACCTCCCCTGTCCCCAGACTTCCTCCCTTCCTGCTGCCTTCCAACATCCCATCTCCTCACTCGCCATGACTTACCTCGGTCCTGGGGTCTCTTCCGTCGGTTGCATAAATTGCCAACTCTGCTTGGACATATTCTTGGAGGTTTTATCACTTGACCTCCCCCAGCTCTAAGTATGTTCCCAACTCATAAATACAAGTATTCAAAGAAAATGAAAAACACATTTTTAGTGCTCCCATGATTTTTTTTCCATGCGTTGCTCATGGCTGGTGATTAATGTTTAATTTCTGGAGACTTCAGGTATCCCTGGAGGGTTGGCCAGACTTGACTTTGGCCTCTCACATGTCCATTTACCTTTCTCAAACTCATCTCGTTATCCTTGACATTTTCACACCAGGAATAACTACAATTAGGGCAATTCTGCTTTCTCATGCGATACCTATGATAATTAAGAGGCACAAAATTACCACAGTGAAAATTATTTTATAAGTTATTAAAGTATTTTAAGTTTGTTATTTTTATAACTAGATACATTCGTGGTCTTAAAGGTGACAATTAAGAAAAGAAACACTCCAAAATTACTTTCCATGGGATAAACCTTATGACCCAATGAATCATTGAATGGTTACAGGAGGTGGCCATTTGGCCCATCCTGTCCATGCCAGCTCTGTGCAAGAGCAAATCAGCTAATCCCAGCCCTCACCCTTTGCCCATAGTTCTACTATCTTTTTCTCCTCAGGTGTTTAACCGATATACTTTTGAAAGCCGCAGTTGAATCTGCCTCCACCAAATTCTCAGGTCGTACATTCCAGATCCTCACCATGTCTCCACTGCTTAAATACATTGTCCTCATGTCACTTTTAGTTCTTTTGCCTTGCACCTTAAATCAGTGTCCTCTGGTTCTCGATCTTTCTGCCAATAAAACCAGTTTCTCCCTTCCTATTCCGCCTACATCCCTCATGATTTCGAACGCCTCTATCAAATCTCCGCTCAGCCTTATCTTAGGAGAATAACTCCACCTTCTCCAATACATCCTTGTAATTGAAGTCCATCAATCCTGGAACTATTCTTGTAAACTGTTCTACACTTTCACTAAAGCTTTCACATCCTTCCAGAAATGCATTGCCCAGAACACAACACAATACTCTATTTGAGGCCAAACCAATGTTTCACAAAGGATCACGATAGCTTCCTTGCTTTACACTCTATGTCTCTATTTATAAAGATGGATGCTCTGAAAGCAGAACTCCATGTGAATAGAAAGCAGACAAGGCGTTTGGGCACTGGAGGATAGTATGCTCAATTCTCATGACTTTCAAGTCCACCAATGTATTGAAATCATTGCCAGTGCTGCCCTCAGTACCTCAATGAGTAATCCCATCATGTAATGTTCTGTGTTAGGACTGCTAATGTGTGAAGTTCACCCATATAATGGAATCTACTTTTTCAAACAATTTGGGCTCGAAATTTGTCTTGGGCAATGGTGGAATACAGGCAGTATCAGATCAGCGCCCCGCTATACATAGCACTTAGGGGAGGTGGTGGTATAGTGGTATTGTCACTGGACTAGTATTTCAGAGACCCAGGGAATTGCTCTGGAGACCTGGGTTCATATCCCACCACAGCAGATGTTGAAATTTGAATTCAATAAGAAAATCTGGAATTAAACCATTGCTGATTGTCTTACAAACCCACCTGGTTCACTAATGTCCTTTAGGGAAGGAAATCTGCTGTCCTTACCTCGTCTGGCCTAGATGTGACTCTTTAACTCTTACTGGGTAACACACCAAGTTCAAGATAAATGACAGAAAGCCAGATATTAAACTGCCAGTACATGAAAACTATTGAATTGAATATTCACATTGTGAATGATCACACTCCTGTGGTAATTATACTCTACTTGGGCAGTCTTCCTGGGCACACCACAAATTGCCCCCAGCTTGACACTAAATTGGAAATCTTTACTGGAAGAGACTAAAGAGACATGGAAAATTTATGGCAATAGAAGGAGGCCATTCAGCCCATCATGTTGGTGCCAGTTGGAAAAAGAGCTATCCAACCTAAATCCCACTTTCCAGCTCTTGGTCCGTAACCTTGCAGCTTATGGCACTTGAAGTTCATATTCAAGCGTTTTTTTTAAATGTAACAAGAGTTTCTACCTCTTCCACCCTTTCACAAAGTGAGTTCCAAACCCCCGCCATCCTCTGGTTGAAACTATTTCTTCTCGGCTCACCTCTAATGTTTCTGTCAATTGCTTTATGGCTCCTGGTTATTGACTTCTCTGCTAAGGGAAGTGGGTCTTTTCAATCCATTCTGTCTGGGTCCCTATAGGTCACTGGTATGGGAAATGATAAATTGTCACACTGGTGTAGTATGATGTGCTCTTCGCAGGTTGAAGGTGAAGTGTATTGTTGGAACAGAATTCAGGGAGCCATGCTCTGCTTCTAACTGTAACTTTAATTTTAACTGCTGACTTTTAGACGAGCTGTTAAACTGAGGCCCTTGCCTGGCCTTTAAGGGGGAAGTAAAAGATCCTATGGCCCGTACTGTTTCAAAGAAGGCCAAGGCAGCTTTCTCCATGGTGTCCCAGCCAATATTCATCCCTCAATAAACATCAATAAAAACTGATTGTCTGATCATTACCTCATGGTTCTTTGTAGGAAGTTCCTGTGCGCAAGTTGACTCTTGCATTTCTGACATTACAACAGTGACTTCACTCCAGAAGTGCTTCAGTGGATCTAAAGCACTTCTGGACATCCCGTGGTTTTAGAAGGCGCTATATAAATGCAAGTTATTCCTTCTGTTCTTTAGCTGGCCTGGGACTGCTTGATATTAGCACTGGATTGCTGTGATGGAAGATTTCCATTGCACAGCCCAGATATGTCTCACCTTGTGATGTGCACAGAAATGGAACAGATTGTCACATTTGTCCTTCATATTGTCACTCGAGGTCTAAGCTCACCTGTACATGATGCTTTGCAAAATGGAAGCAAATGGGGTGATACCGATGCCAGCTCCAATCAACACTGCGTGCTCTGAGGTGAAGATTGTCCTGGTTGGTGTCCCATATGGGCCATCAATGTAGCACTGGCGAGGAGCACAATTCATTAGTGGACATACTTATAAATGATAAAAAAAATACAAAAACTGCATTATTCCTTTCGATGGGAAACGAGATATAGTCAAACAATTTGTCTGAAATCAATGTGACATTTCAGGTCTCTAATGCCTGTAAGTTCTAATTTCAAAAACATTTCAAAGCTCTGCCACATTCTTTCACCTTTTAACAAGAAGTTGGTCCACGGAAATTTTATGAGGTTGCAGAAAGACAGGAATGAGGTGCTTCTGTGCTTTTTTCAAAATTTTAACTTCTCAGAATTTCTCATATTCCCCTCCTTTCCTGGGGCTGTTGAGTTACAGCTTAGGGTCTGTAACTGTGGGAGGAAACAGTTCCTTCTTCATGACACTGAGTCAGCAGGTTCTTTGATTTAAACAGCCACGCCTTTGTTACCTCAAGATTTGACTAGTTCAATACACTAAAATAAAAGCAAAATACTGCGGAAGCTGGAAATCTGAAATAAAAACAGAAAATGCTGGAAAATCTCAGCAGGCCTGGCAGCTTCTGTGGAGAGAGAAACGGAGTTAACGTTTCGAGTCCGTATGACTCTTCTTTAGAACACTTCTTCTGAAGAATAGTCATTTGGACTCAAAACGTTAACTGTTTTTCTCTCCACAGACCCGCTGAGCTTTTCCAGCATTTTCTGTTTTTATTCCAATGCACTGCTGGCTGGTCTCCCACATTCTACCCTCTGCAAACATGAGGTCATCCAAAACTCTGCTGCCCATGTTTTAACTCGCACTAAGTCTCGTTCACTTAGCACCCCTGTGCTCGCTGATCTACATGGGCACCCGGTCAAGCAATGCCTTGATTTTAAAATTCTCAAATCCGTCCATGGCCTCACCCCTCCCCATCTCTGCAATCTCCTCCAACCCCATAACCCTCCAAGATATCTGCACTCATCTAATTCTGGCCTCTTGAACAACCTGGATTTTAATTACTCCACCATTGGTTGCCATGGCCCTAAATTCTGGAATAATCTTTTTAAACCTCTCCACCTCCTTAAAGACACTCCGTAAAACCAACCTCTGACCAAGCCGTTGATCATCTGACCTAATATCTCCTTATGAGGCTCGGTGTCATATTTTGTTTTATCAGGCTCCTGTGAAGCACCTTGGGATGTTTTATTACATAAAAGGTGCTGTATAAAAATAAGCTGTTGTTGTGAAAAACATCATATCCAACACTGATTCATGTTCACCCACATCTACACATCTGCCTTTCTATAAAGTGATGAGTCAACTGACCACATAGAAATATCACTGATAATTGACTTTTTATAAGTTCATATTTCACACAAAGTATAAATCAGCCTCAAAGAAACCATGATTATTGTATTGAAGGTCAAGCTTATTCAAAGGGCCTTGAATTAGGAAATGTTCTCAAAACTTTCCCTCACAGATGAGCAGCAAACAAAGCCACTAGTACATAGGTACACAATACTCTTGCCTCTGAGTCAAAAGGTTTGGGATTCAGCAACCACTCCAGGCTTTGACCATGTAACCTATGCTGACACATAGTGCAGTATTGAGGGAGTGCTGTTTTGTCAGAGGTGCTGTTCTTTATGTGAAATGTTAAACCAAATCTCTGTCTAGCTTTTCTAATGGTTCAGGTGCATGTTAAAGATCCCATGGCATAAAGTAAAGAAGAGCGGAGAATTCTCCAGGTCAACGTTATGCCTTTAACCCAAAAAGCTGAACTGGACGTTGTTGTTTGTTGGATATTGCTGTGTCAAAAGCTATGACGTGTTCATATACATGACAGCAGTGACAATACCTGAAAGTGATTGATTGTATATGAAGTAATTTAAATGTACTTTAAACAACTTTGAATGCGGAGCCTTTTCTTTACCTTAATGTTGCAGTATCGATGATTGTCACTCAGTTTTGTAGAGACCTTTTAAAAAAAAATCAGAGTATTAATTACTAAACTAACAATGAGATGCAGTTTGTTGACGTCATTGTATATTCGACGCCCCTCCCCTAATTTTCTTCCCTTCTTCCCTGAAGGTGCTGATTCATGGCGAAGTCTGAATCAATGGGTGTCAGCAGTCTTCCAGCTCAGAGTGGATATTCTCAATCTGTGCAGCTGCTGTGGTGGGATTTAAACTCATGTTTTCAGACCATTTGTCTGGATTACTAGGCCACCAACATAACCACTATGCTATTGTACCCATTTACATATTTTTTTACAACTAATAAACCAAAGTATTAAAAGAAAATGAAGAAAATGTCCACCTGCTTTTTCAGGTGAATATAACAGATCCCACAAAACATCTGAGGTACAAGCCAGGGGAATGTGACAGAATACTCTCCACTTACCTGGATGAATACAGCTCCACAATACTCAAGAAGCTTGACGCCACCCAGGACAAAGCAGCCCACTTGACTGGCACCACATCGACAAACATTCACTCCCTCCACCACCGACACACAGTGGCAGCAGTATGTGCCATCTATAAGATGCACTGCAGAAACTCACCAAGGCTCCTAAGACAGCACCTTCCAAACCTGCAACCTCTATCGCCTAGAAGGACAAGGGCAGCAGATGCATGGGAACACCACCACTGCATGTTCCCCATCAAGCCAAACACCATCCTGACCTGGAACTATATCGCTGTTCCTTCACTGCTGCTGGATCAAATCCTGGAACTCCCTAACAGCACTGTGGGTGTACCTACACCAGATGGACTGCAGTGGTTCAAGAAGGCAACTCACCACCACCTCCTCAAAGGCAATTAGTGATGGGCAATAAATGCTGGCCTAGCCAGTGATGCCCACATCCCATGAACGGTTAAAAAATGTTTGAAGAGTAGGGAAACTCTACTTGTGTCCTGACCAATATTTATCCCTCAGTGGACAACACTGAAGCAGATTATCTGATCATTATCACTTTGCTGTTTTTGGGAGATTGCTATGCACAAATTTTCTGCCATATTCTCTGTACGATTGCAAAAAATGCTTCAATGGCTATCAAACACTTTTGGATATCCTGAGGCTATGAAAGATTCTATATGAATACAAATTCTTTCTTCATTCTCTGAATCATCCCAGGGTTGGTCTTGTGCATCACCTTGTGGGCAAATCCAGGTTGACAGATACAGAAAGGAATCACGTCAATGTTAATACAACAACAACAAAAAAAGAAAGGAATATAATTTAAAATGCAGTGGAGATAAAGAAGGATAATTAATAAGCAGGCATGAAAGCAGGTCCTCATGTCAATCCAGGCAGGAACAGTGTGCAATTGGAGATAAAGTTGCTTTGTTGCAGGGTTGATAAATTTAACAGATCTTCAAATAAACATCTCTGCAGCCTCTGGCACCTCCACATTCTAGTTTAATTAATGTTTTCTTTTCTAGTTATTTGCATCATTCGCAACCTGCAACAATACTAAAAACAAGAAAAGCAGCCATTTACAGGACAGATGAATCCATATGCCCCATCATACAATGTTCTGATGCCTATGTTGTGACACCTCCACAGTTAGGGTTGCTAAGTTACGATTTGATTCCACTCCCTCCACTCTCCACAAACCCCCACAACCTCATTCCAGCCCCTAAGGTACATTTCTAAATCTCTTACCCAGCTGACTTCGCCCAAAATGAACCCTGAGAGGAAATATTCCACTCCCTGCTAACTGAATTCAACAGTTACCCCTTGACTATGAAGGCACCATGACTGCAACATGTACAGATTCACTGTACCTAAACTCACTTCAATACCTCCCAGCCCTGCATTCTCTAATATTGAGCAGCCATCTCAACTGATTACCATCACCTCCAAGTTCCCCTCCAAGTCACACACCACACTGTCTTGGGTATATATTCCCATTCCTTCATCATTGCTGGCTCAAAGTCCTAGCATCCTCTACCAAACGCCATTGGTTGGAGCCATCACCACCAAAGGCACTGCAGAAATTCGAAGTGAAGGTTCACTACTACAGGACAACTGGTCACGGGCAGTAAATGTTGCTATGCCAATGGCTCCTGAGAGTGCAAATAAAGAAACCCTGGTCAAGGGGTTTATCATTGTTAACCTGACCCTTTCCTTAGCCAACCACTAAATCTGTGCAGGAGTTACTGCACAGTTGTCACAAGTTGTTCTGACAGGGTTGACCCCCACCCCCCCGCTGCTGTTCCACCCCTCCCTCTTCACTTTCTTCAGTCCCATCGAGGTGTTGCTCCAGCCTAACAGTGCTGGTTTTGATGAAGGGCCCCATTTTGAACCTTGACATGTCCTCTTCCATCACATGTTGACTTGAACCTAGATGCATTTCCACAATTTTCCATCTGACTTCAGGGGCCAGATTTTCCCTGTGGGCTTCTGAAACCTGATGGTCAGGTTCAAAAGCCTGGAGTGGTGGAAGAAGTCTGCACTGTGGGGGAAACAGTCACTCACAGGTGATTTTTCCCAGTGTAGCCAATTAATGGCCAGACGGCAGGCTTGCCATGCATCAATTGGTTGGGCTCTCAATGCTGGAGGGCCAATCATAGGCCATCCAGCTTGAAAGCAGCAGCAGGATACCCATGGGGAGGTAAGTGAGAGAGAGGGTGCCTCAAAATAGAGGTGGCCCCTCTCCAAATTTTTTGAATTAAATTTTTTTTGAAATGGCCTCTGCAGCGAGACCACCACTGAAGTGGGGTCGGGGTGGGGGGGTGGTGGGGGAGGGGGGTAGCTGGTGGTGGGGGAGCCCTCCTACAGGGTAGCTTGCAGCTGCTGATGCACGCCAGCAGAGAGGGAGGACCCCCAGCCCTGCCTGAAGCAGAGGGCTCCTCAGCCTGCTGCCAACTGACCTCCATTGCCTCAGCAGGCCTGGAAAATCCCAATTGACCTCTTTCAGTTGGCCTAATGCGGCTGATAATTAGGTAACCCGGCTACCAGCCACGTGCCGACAGGTAACCCTGCCAACCCTCCATCCCTGCCTCTGGGTAATGGGACTGGAGCTGGGATGGGGCAGGGGGACTGGCATGCAGGCTGGCTTGCTATTTTTAGCTCCCACCCGCCTTCATTCCTAGCCCTTGCAGGGGCTCAAGATTTAGCCCCAGATGTCCAACATCTGTGCTTTTTATATCCTTTTCATCTTAAAATACTTAAATAACTGCAGTGTCTCAGTGATCTGATGTCTAACAATGTGCCGCTAGTTGATTAATAAGTAAAGATGCTATCAACTAAAATTCCAAAAACCATTACTTATACAAATGATAGGCTGTAAGTGGGGTATTCACTGAAGCAGCCAACAGCATCATAAGTTTTAAAATATTTATTTAAAGATGATAAGTGTCTTCCTTTATACCAACACATTCAATATTACAAGTATTCTTACAAACATATTTAGAAATTAGATGACCCCTTGCCTGCTTTTTGGGCAGGATACAGACCCTTATGCCTCCAATATAGTGGACAGGAAGTGCATGCTTATTATGAGCCAGAAGCATAATGAGCACCCGATTGGTAAAGAAAGACTTGCATGAGTGAGTCTTTGGAACTCTCTTTTTCAAAAGGTGGCAGAAGCAGGGTCCTTGAATATTTTTAAGGCAAAACAAGATAGGTTCATGATTGGCAAGGGGGTGAAAGGTTATCAGGGCAGGGCAGGAATATGGGGTTGAGGTTACACACAGATCAGCCATGATCTTATTGAATGGCGAAGGAGGCTCGAGGGGCCGAGTGGCCTAATCCTGCTCCTAATTCATATGTTCATATTTATTTGGGCTTTTCATGACCTTTAGGCATCTCAAAGTGCTTTACAGTCAATGAAATACTTTTGAAGTGTAGTCACTGTTGTAATGTAGAAAATAAAAATACATGTCTAGGTCATTAGGCTATTTATTTACATATTTATTATTCACCTTCAAGAATACCTTGGTACGTTGCAGAGTTATTAGAGAAGAACAGTCCAACAATGATTCTATGACTCAGCTTTTGAAGTTATTTATTACAGAGAATATACAACACAGAAACAGATCACTTGGCATCACAGGTCCATGCTAGTAGTTATTCCATACCCACTCTACACCCTACTCTCATCTAACCCTATTGACATATTCCTCTATACCCAGGTCTGCTTCATACCTCTCGGAGCTGAGGGCCATCTGCACCATCCAGTTTGACGTTAATGTCCAAGGGCTCATTCTGGCGGTGCTGGCGGGGTTTATATGATGTCAGCTCTACCATGTCCTCCTTGTTGGTCGCTACTGAATCATTAGAGGCAGCCAAGTTACAAAGGTGCTCCTGGGGATGGCAAAAAAACAGGAAAAGAACCATACCTAAGTAGTGTAGGAAGGAATGAGAGTTAACCGTAAGGATGGCAGATGACAAATGCACTAAATGTAGAATAGCAGGTGATGTTATTACATGTTACCAGGCACAGATTGAGTATTTGGATGATGGCAAAGACCATGGGGTAGATCTTGACTTGATGTAAAATGGGTTGTTATATCACTCTCAAATTTTTATTTCCATTGAAGCTAATGTAAAACAGGCTGCCCACTCACTATCATCCATTTTACACTATCGCACAAAGTCAAGAGCAACCCCAGTATGTCTGAAGCTCAAGCAGCTTGTCAATGTCATCACAATCCCTCAAAATGTTGTTGCCTAGGAACACATGGGAAACAGTAAAAAATGCAAACCTAACATCACTCAGTGTGCTCTGTGGCTCTCTTTGGCTATCTCTTGGGCACTGCAGAAGGAAACTAGAGCAGAAGTTTTTTGAACAGAAAATGTAATGCAACAGGCCATTTGCATACCAACCATGTAACTGAATTGAAATGCTACTGGATAGCAATGACACTTGGGTTTGCATCATTTGTAATTTCAGGAATTTTTCTCTAGGACTGTTTTCCAAAATTTCCCAAGCTTTTCCACTTCAAATATCCTGGGGTAGGAAGGACATTGGAAAGGCAGAGAGAGAGACAGAGAAATGGTTGGCTCAAGAGTGACATGTTGATGCTCGAATTAGTTAGTCATCCCTGTACGATATAAGGACATTTCCTCCAGACATCGTATTAATACATCTGGGTAAAGGTTAATTTTTTAATAACTGGTAGGTACAGGTTTTGTGTTCCACTGGATTTGGAGTGATTACCCTGGGAAGTTTCAGCAGGGTCCAATGCAATGTTAATGGGTACATTGGTAGCAGTCACGATAGGTTTGCCAAGTTTAAATCTCAGCACAAAGCTGACCAAGTAAGGCTCAATATGGGAACAGGTTACATCAATCATGAAAAGATGCGGAATTGCCAACTTTGGACAATAGCATAAACCTGTTAGCAAGGTTTCAGCTATAAATCCGGGGTTATTGCAAAGACCAAGTTCATTGAAAAAGCAACAGAAACAGGAGGGCAGACCTGTGCACACTTCTGGTGCTTCATGTTCCTCAGGTTTTTTGTCAGCCGCTTTGGTTCATTGCCCAGTAGCTCAGGTTGTCGGAAGTATTCATAGAGTTGGTTGGTCCACTGGCCAAGGGACCTGACATGAAGCCAAATAGTGTCTGCAGATCAAAATAAGTGTAAACATTACAAATATTATCTCTCTTCTTTCTGGCAACTGGAATGATTCAATAAATGGTCACAAAGATGAGCCACTAGGTGTCACTCTTCGCACATGGTTTTGAGTCCATTCTGCTCAATGTTCACATCATATTTGGGAATTAAGTGACCCAGTTGGCTGATCACTCTGCTTAGTTATATTGTTTATTTTGACACTGATTTTAAAAGTATAAAAACTAAGGCTTTAAGGAGTGGCTCCCTCAACAATTCAGCTGATAAATGTACAAAAATAACATTTAAAATCTGAGTTGGTTGATTTCATCCAGGTGGCAAATAAGGGCAGTACAACTGGGCTCACTATTATGGGCCAGATCCAAGCTACCTTTTGCCCTAAGTTAATTGACCTTGGTTGCAATGATAGCAGAGGTTCAAATATAGGCTATACTAAGTACTATAGCTAAGTACTATACTAAATACCTATAGATGATGCAGGGACAAGTGGATTAAAGGTCCACCCTGAATGTTACCCAGTGTCATCCGTTAGAAATGGGCGACGATGATGTACCCCGTGGCTGAATAACTTCCGAACAAGCTGCCAAATCTCTTGTGTGAATAATGATCCAACTGACATGGTGTTGGAGGTTTCAAGGAGTGAAGTACTTTATGAGATGAAAGGAAGGCAGAAAATTTGGCAGAAAAAATTAGCAATGGAATAATTTTTAGAAAAAGGCTAAGAACATAAAAAATAGTAGGCCATCTGGCTCCTCAAGCCTGCTCTGCCATTCACGATGATAATGGTTGATCCGATTGTGGCCATAACTCCACTTTCCTGCCTTTCCCCTATGACTCTTGATTCCCTTGTACATCGAAAATCTGTCTAACTCAGCCTTGAATATATTCAATGACCCAGACTGCTCTGCTTTCGGGGGCAGAAAATTCCAAAGACTGATAAACCCCTGAAAGAAGAAATTCCTCCTCACCTCTGTCTTAAATGGAAGGCTCCTTATTTTGAAACTGTACCTCCTAGTTCTAGGAGAAACATCTAGGGAAACATCCCCACAGTATCTATCCAGTCAAAGCCTACTCAGGATCTTATATGTTTCAATAAGATCACCTCTCATTCTTTTAAACTCCAATGGGTTTGGGTCTAACCTGCTCAGCCTTTCCTCAAAAGACAACCCCATCATCCCAGGAATCAGCCCAGTAGGATTTCTTTGAACTTCCTCCAATGCAAATATATCCCTCTTTAAGTAAGGAGACCAAAACTGTATGCAGTACTCCAGTGTGGTTTCACCAAAGCCCCATACAGTTGTGGCAAGACTTTCTTACTTCTATATTTCATTCCCCTTACAATAAAGACTGACATTTCATTTCATTCCTAATTACTTGCTGTAGCTGTATGCTAACTTCTGGTGATTCATGTACAAAGACACACAGATCCCCCTGTACCATAGCATTCTGCAGTCTCTCTCCATTTAAATAATATTCTGCCTTTCTATCCTTCCCACCAAAGTGGTCAATCTCACATTTACCCACATTAAACTCCATCTGCCAAATTTTTTTCTGCCCACGTTACCTATCTTTATTTCTTTGCCCTCCTCACAACTTGCCTCCCTTCCTATCTTTGTATCATCAACAAATTTGACTACAATATTATCGGTCCATTTATCCAAGTCATTAAAAGAGATTGTAAATAGTTGAGGCCCCAGCACTGATCCCTATGGCACTCCAGAAGTTATAGTTTGCCAACCTGAAAATGTCCCATTTATCCTAACTATCTGTTTCCTGTTAGTTAGCCAATACTCTATTCATGCTAATATATTTCTCCCAACATCATGAGCTCTTATCTTGTGTAGTAACCTTTTACGTGAAGTAATATAATGTAAAATATATATAAAAAATGTAAACTTATGGAACTTGGTGATGCTGGAGTTTTATCTGTTCAACACACAGACTAAATATAAAAGAACTTATATTCCTTACGCAAACTGTCGAGTGAGCAGCTCCTGAAAGACACATGTGTCAGTATTATTTTTTAATGGGTTGAATAGAAGATAAGAGAATAATTGGCATAAGATGTACATTGGAGCAGGGCATTTTTTAGAAACAGGAAAAGGCATATGGTCCTATGAACGTGTTCCTTTTCCACAGGTCAATTCAATTTACCTTTTCCCCTTTAGACCCTTCAATCTTCTCTCTTCAAAAACACATCCCATTGCATCTTGAACCCACATATTGTCTACTTCATTGTCCTTTCCTGGCAAATTATTTCACAGTCTATCATGCTTTGGGCAAGAATTTCCACCTGACATACATTCCTGCTCTATAAATTCTTATTTTTTGCATCCCCTGATATTTGAACCCTTTGCCTCAGCGATCAAGCTGCTGATCAACTTTTGTCAGCTCTCTTCATAACTTTAAAAATGTCACTTGATGTCTTCTCTTTTCCACTGAAGTCAATCCCAATGTCCTTGACCCGCCCTTATAGCAGAAGTAAGTCACAACATTTCTCTATCATACCTTGCTGCTCTGGAGCACTGCTGATTGTAAACGGATGCCACTCATACTTGGCTATTGCTGGAATGTTGACATACACATAGTCTCCTGGTTTATAGTGAAAGAATGGTGATCTCTTGATAACTAGATGGGTAACCTGAATATTAAGAAGAATATTTTCATTACAATTTCATATACAGAAGTCTTGCTTCTAGTGTCTACTTGACACAATTGAAAACGTCACACACCAAGGGTAGGATTTTCCCTGTGGGCATGGTCTGGGGAACGGAGATTTTCCCCAAAGCAACCAATTAAAGGTCAGAGAGCAAGCTGGCTGACTAATTAAGGACAACGGGCAAGATCTAGAAGCTGGAGGACCAATCAGAGGCCTTCCAGCTTGAAAGCAACAACAGGATACCATTGCAAGTAATTGAGGGAGATGGTGCCTCAAAATGGAGGAACCCTTTCTCCAACATTTTTTAAATTTTAGATTAAAAATGGCCTTTGCAGCCGGGAGAGCACCATGGAGGGAGAACCTGCCCCCTGGATGGCTTGTGGCTGCTGCTGCACCCTGGCTGGCAGGGAGGGCCTCTAGGCCTGCTCAAAGCACCGCTGGGAGATAGGCTTTAGGTCACTACAAAGTTCTCTTCCGCCTCGGGGAACCTAGAGGCTGACTGAAAAATCTCAGTTGGCCTCTGTTAACAGGCTTTAAGAGGCCTTTAATTGCCAATTGTCTGCCCGCTACTTGTGGACGGGTGGTCCTGCTGTTCCGTCTCCCACCCTGGTCCCCAATCCTGCCTCCAGGAAAATGGCCCGAGGACAACATAGAGCTGGGGAACTGGAACAACAGCTGGTAACACAGAATTTCACATCTGCCTGTCTTTGTTCTCGGCCCTGGCAGAGCTAAAAAATCCAGCTGGGATCTTCACTGGCATCACACTGGGTTAACATGGTGAAGCTGGTTGCTCATGCCCAACTTTCCACCACTGACCCAAGTGAATTTCCTGTGGTTGGCCCACTTCAGGTTCTTCTTCCTCAGGCTCTTGGTGGTATCTCAGTAGATGGTGGGGCAGGGAATCATTGCTGGGGCAGGTCTGGGGCATTTGTGGCAGCTTAAAAGGGCCACCTGCACTCCGGGGAGAAGTCTATTAGCTGGAGGGAGAACATGAACAAATAGCAAAGACAAAATAGCATCCTCCTTCAGAGAAGTAGACAGCGATAACAACTTGCATTTATGAGATTGAAAGCTCATCTTGGGGTCAAACATGACACCAAAGTTTGAACAGTCTGGCACAGCCTCAGACAGTTACCAGGGAGAGGGATGGAGTTGGTGGCTAGGGAACAGCTCCTGATGGGGACTGAAGACAAAATCTATTTCACTGTAGATGTGAATTTGGCCAACCCTGTACCACAGTGGATAATGATGAATCTTACTGTTAGAAAAGGCTTGTAACTACTGAGGTACAACAATTAACAGTCAATACACTGAGCTTCACACAGTAAATTACTTTACCATCTCATCCTCAATATTGCACTGGACTGACAGCCTAGTCACAAACATTTGACCCAGAGGCAATAGTGCTATCTGCTGAGCAGGCTTGTCATAGCAGCTGCTCAATAAGGCAGTCTGTTTTCAATTTTTGGTACCTGGACAGCAGGGTGAGTTATCTGAATTTTGCTTACTCTAGACCCCTTACCACTACATCCCAGCACCTGCCTTCAGCCAGGAGACTGGATGGTGTTTCTACTACAGACAGCCTGCTCCAGATTTATATTAAACTTCTTGCTCCTTCCTCAAATGGAGCAACCGTCTATCATGGAGAGATCCATTTGAAGGCTCTGCCAAAAAAATTGGCCAGTAATGGCAAGTAAGTTAAATACCAGCCAAAAAAATTAATTTTAAGCAACTCTTCCATGTTGACTACAGCAGCAGGAAACAGCAGGCTACATCAATTTATCTTTCTTTCTTCTTTAGTGAGAACCCAAATGTAGCTTCAGGCCCCATATTTCAAAGCACTACCCAGGTTGAAAAGAGTAGTGGGGATGACGTAAATCAAGGCGCATCTGTGGCAAGAAACAGAGTTAACGTTTCAGGTCAAGATGACCTTTCACCAGTGGCTGAGAATTTCCAGCATTTTTTGTTTTTATTTCAGAATTCCAGCATCGCAGTGTTTTGCCATCGAAAATCAAAATGCAATGGTCTCACAATCCATTTGAAGAAAGGGCCTTCTATCTATCTGTCTATCCATCCATTCAATCACACACTGGACTATTAGTTACCTTAGATGGCAGCAAGTTAACCTCCACAACCTGAGTGCCACCAATTCGCGAAACTGTGATTCCGACTATTTTTTCCATAAGGAACAAGAATCCTGAGACCACAAACCACTTCCAGAAGTTGGGACCGTGAAGGACTAACAGAGCCCAGACCCAAATGTAGCTCAAATGGGTCCAATAAAACACCTGGAAGAGAGCGATTTGGGATGGAGTTAGCAACTTTTGAAGTTCAAACAATTGAACACAATTCAGCATCAAGAAGCCTTCAGTCATTTTCAAGGCTATAAGTGCTCATGCAGAAGATGAGTACTGGTTTTTGAATACTGATCAAAACCTGTCAATCACAGTAAATATGTACATGTCATTAGTAGAGGCAGTCATCAAGTGATATCAGACTCCATAAAAATTGTTTCGAGCTCACATTATTCTGCAACATCTTGCAAAAATCTGATACCTCTACAATGCAAGCCTAACATAACTTGCACAACACAATCAGCATTTGCAATAGACAATAATAATTATTTGACACAACTTCTCTGTATTACATATGCAGGTGTACAGTTCTGTGCAGGTTGGATTGACATTAGGAAGAACCAGCCTAGGTTTTTCGCTGTTTATTGTACATAGCTTAAGTTGTTGTCCCACTTATACAATGTTCTTTGGACACTCCCAGGGGCAGCTGGTAGCCACCTAGCTATGCTCGCAACCAGACATGCAGAGAGAGAAAGTGAGTACATCGCCAGCAGGTAAAGTGTCCAATGTCAGCATATAACTTCAGGGACTGAGTAGTTCAATCGAGCAGTATCAGGAGTACAAAGTCTAGACTTAGGGACAAAAGGAGGAAACATTTAGAGACTGCAAACATCTCTTCAGTGTTGGTGTTTTTCTGCCACAACAAATAACTTGCCCTGACTATTACCTTGTAATTCACTGGCAGGTAACAAGTGTGGTCTATAGTAGATCTGTGCTTGACAAGGAGTATTCCAATTAGTTGGTCTCTTTAGCAATTATCTGTTATTGTTTTAGTCCAGCAGGAAGACTTGTTTGTTAGGGCCCCATGATGCCGCTAGTACTCCAAAGTGTGACACAATGAAGGGGTGGGATCAAGGCATCTGAACTTTAATAATAGCCTCAAAGTAATAGAGAAAAATGGATAGTAAGTCAACCAGCACACTCCTTCCTATCTTCTATTGACTTGCTTCAGTGGCCTGACATCAATGACCAAATCATTACACTTGATTATTAAATTCTAAAGAACTTTGATTAGTTTTTTTATACCTCAAAGTGTCCACTCCTACGAACAAATGTGCTTGAACAGATTAACATCAAAATGATCAGAAGCTGCAAAATTACTCCAGTAATGGATGCGGTTCCATAAATCCAACCAATCCCAGGCCTTGTTGTAAAGAGATACTCCCACAGCTGGTAGGTCCCAACGTGAGTCAATTTCACTGCAAAATGAAATAAATCTCAATAAACTTGCTACCTCCTGCAGCAGTCATGGCGAATAGCACGGATGCATTTAAGGGGAAACTAGATAATTACAAGGTGAAAGGAAAGAAGGATATGTTGATAAGGTTGTGTGGGGGGGACTGTGGGAGAGGCTGGTGTTGAGCATTAAAACCAGCATAATTGAGCTGAGGTAGTGTTGGGTTGGCCATGGTTATAGCCTGTAACCTCCTCCACCTTCTGGGATCACTGTGTCCCTCTAATTCTGGCTGGTGAAGCATCCATTACATTGCTTCACTTCTGGTGGCTCTGCCTTCAGCTGCCTAGGTCCAAGATTTGGATTTCCCCTCCTAAGCCTATCCACATCTTTATCTCTGTTTCCTCTTTTAAGAGGCTCCTTAAAATCTAAAGCTTTGACCAAGGTTTCGGTCATCTGCCCTAACTATCTTTGGTGTCAAGTTTTATTTGATAATGCTCCTGTGAAGCATCTTCGGACATTTTATAAGTTAAAGGTGCTATATAACTACAAGTTGTTGTTATGGACAAGATTGGGAATTTGTATTCTCATTCAGAAAGCTACTAGAGACATGTAATTCAGAAAATGAAGTGTGTAACTCTGGTAGAGTAGAAGTTCATCTAAGATTCAAGGATGTCTTTGAAACTTCACTTTGGACCTACTTGGAAATACTGACTGAAGAAAAGTCGATTTCCCTGTCATTGCATCTGCCTCTTTGACAAGTGTAAACGAACTCAAAAGGTATAAATGAAATATTACAGAAGTTCAATTAGTGATACTGTATAAAACTATCATGCCTAGATAACTTGAGTAGAATGGGTCCATCACCTCTGGAGTTTAGAAGAATGAAAAGTGATTTCATTGAAACATGTATGTTTCTGAGAGGGCTTGACAGGGTAGATGCTGAGAAGCTGGAAAACCTAAAAGTAGGGGTATAATCTCAGGATAACTGTATGGTCATTTCAGACAGAGATGAGGTGAAATTTCTTCACTCATAGGGTTGTGAGTCTTTGGAATTGTCTATCCCAGTGAGCATGGACAATTCCACCCTCAATCTTTGAATATATTCAAAACTGAGATCAATAGATTTTTGGACTCCAAGGGAATCAAGGGACAAGGGACAAGAAAGTGGATTTGAGATTGAGGATCAGCTATGATCTTATTGTATGGCGGAGCAGGTTCAAGGTGCTGTTTGGCCTACTCCTGCTCGCATTTCTTATGTTCTTACAATTAAGTCATGCAGACAGTTTAATTGTTTTCTTCAAACAAAAACCTGATCGTCAGGTTTGCTTTCAAAAACTGATCAAAAACACTCTCTTATTTTACAAAGAGGAAGCTTTAATGTGTAAATAATGTTGCCCATCACTTTGTTTAAACTTACCAAAGTTCACGACATGTGCAATAGCATGAATAATACTCAGTCCAAATATAGCAAACCCCACCAGCTGGTGCAAGAGTACATGTTGGTCCAAAGGCAGAACCCGCACCATCCAGGTTGCTCTTAACCAGGTCAGACATCGGCGCAGCATAAGGACCTTTAAGAGGGAAGAGTAATGAAGGTTTGGCTAAAATAATCATAAATTCCTGTAACACAAATAATAAAAGAAACAGTGATCATAACACAAACATTCAGAGGTCCTATTCAAATTAACTTGTTTTTATTAAATGCTTCCACTTGCAGAGTCAACCAGAACTAGGGTCCATAAATATAAGACCACTAATAAATCTAATAGGAAATTCAGGAGAAGCTTCATTACCTAGAGAGTAGAATTTTCTGTCATAAAGAATAGCTGAGGCAACTAGCATAGATGCATTTAAGGAGAAGCTAGATAAATGTACGAGGGAGAAAAGGATAGGATAAGGTGGTGACATTAGATGAAGGATGGGAAGAGGCATTTGTTGGTTGAATAGTCTGTTTCTGTGTTGTGAATACTAAATAATACCATGAGTTCCCATCAGTTTCAACATCAAGTATCCTATTTAGTTAGGGGTTATTATGTTAACAAGATATTATCTTTCTATTTAATTCTGTATCTCCATGGATCTTGAACCACATCCAAAGTGGACAGCCAAATTATCTACTAATGGTTCTCACCAGGTTGCCAACACTGGTATGATTTGACATTCCTCCTAAGTGGATGAGCCTAATTTTTCTTGGCTTCACTTCTTGATGTGCAATGTTTCAACTGGGTTTTTAAAGAAGTAGAACTCTTGTAACCTTGAATACTATACTACTTCAGCCATAGCGCTTCATTCTAATTTTGTTCTTCCTTTTGCCAATGTTCTCAATGTTCTTATCCTAGAGTGATACAGTACCTAATGAGGCCACTTGGCCCATCATGCCAACACCATTTCTTTGAAAGCGCTATCCAAATAATTCCAATCCCCTGCTCTTTCCCTACAGCTTTACACAATTTTCCCCTTCAACTATATATTAAAATCCCTTTTGAAATTTAATATTGAATCTGCTTCCACTATCTTCAGCCAGTGAATTCCAGATCATAATAAATCGTTAAGTAAAATAACTTTGCCTCATTGCACTTCTGGTTCACTTGCCACTTAGCTTATATCTGTGTGTTCTAGTAACCAACCCTTCTGCCACTGGAAACAACTTTTCCTTATTTATTCTATTAAATTTCCTCCACTAATTCAAAATCACGAGGAGCCTGGAGACAGTAGATAGGGAAAAACTGTTCCCAATCGTGGATATCTATTTACCAAATCAGGCAGCAGAAGACATTCTGTGAATCACAACTGTTTTATTGTTAAACTATAGTTCAGAACAAATACCAATTTCCACTCTTCCATTCTGTATCCTCTCCCTGTCCAGAAGCTAACTCCCTACTGGGGAAAAACCCAGCTCCGAAGTAGACTTCAATAAGCATCGTCTGCTCTCAATTCACTCTGAAGTTTGTCCTGGTTTATTCTTAAAGGGACCTGCATTTCTAACATTTTCACCATTGGTCAAAGGGTCGAGAACCCAAGGACTCTGATTTGAGGTGACTGCTAAATGAACATGACAGTGACATAAAGCAAAACTTTTCTTTTTAAGCAGAACGTGTTTAGTGTCTGCAATATACTGCCTAAAAGTGTGATGGAGGCAGATTCAATTGTGGCTTTCAAAAGAAAACCAGATAACTATTTGGAGAGAAAAGATTTGCAGTGCTATGGGGAAAGGGTGGCTGAGTTGAACTAACTGAGTTGCTCTTGTATAGAACCTGGGGCTGAATGACGTCCTTCTGTGCTTAGCCACACTATGATTCTATAAAAACTTTTAATGGTTTCGAACACCTCTATTAAATCTTCCCTTATGTCCTTTAGGTACTGACCAATGCTGGGGAGGTGGGATTACAGAGAGGGGTCCACAGCCTTCTAGTCATCATTCTTCATATGTGAACAAAGACAGTGAGGGTGCAGATTTGACTTTAGGATTTACACATTTATACATTACACATTTTCTCCTGTTTCCATTTCCAGTTTCAGTTGCTTGTTTTACACAAGTCTCAATGATCTCCTGAGACTTGGCAGGTGATTCAACTGTGGGGGCAGGAGGGAGAATAGAGGTGAGCATAAAACCCATCTTCACCTGACAATTTCAGCAGCAATCCATAGAGAGCACTTGGAAACAGGAATCCTGGTTGATTTTCCACTCTATCACCATTACAAGTACAACTACTGTCAAGCTGGTTGTAATTAACTCAACATAGTCTAAGGATTAAATATTGGAGCTACCCTGTTCTGTGTGACTCATATCACACTGGGTTGCACATGAACCTGCCAAACTAGTGTGCAAATCCTTCATAATGTAAATTCACTGTCAAAAGATTTAGTTCCAATGGGAATGTGTATTAGTACTCACCCCAATGAAGGTACAGTTGAAGTTAAGACACTGCCCACAGCCTTTTGCCAACATAACCCACCCACCAAAGCTGGTATGTTTCATGGCAGCAAACGTGAAAAGAAAGATGTTGATGAGGATGTAACAACACATGAAGAGCAGCTTGCGGCTATTATTGTGCCAGTAGGCTCGTGTCAGATACCGTGGGGTCTGTCTCATGTATTTCTCTGTAGTCGGTGGTTTTAGCCAATTGGCAGCACTGTAGGAAGAGAAAAAATGTTACCAAAATAGCTGTTGTCCTTCAGTGGAGTAGGATATGTTAACTCTAGACTTCTCAAGGCCGCTCTCAATAGCACTGCATGTGAACTGATAGGGTGGTCCTGTTCAACCTTTCTAATGTGAGATTAGAACTTCATGACTCAGGGGTAGTCTATGTATAAGACACCCAGTGTATTGCACTTACTGGAGGTGCTTGATTCATTGGCATTCAAGCCGTGCATTTGCACAGAAATTTGCCAAGTTGCTTCCAGAGTTTTAACTTTCAGTTTATTTCAATGCACACGCTTAAAATACTCTCTCTCTTTTTAATTTAGAGGTTAACAATGCAGCGGGAGGCTATTTGGCCCATTGTGTCTGCTGGATCTTTTCTAGTCTTTTCTAGGCCTAACAATCCTACTGCCCCACTTGCCGCATAACATTGTACACCATCTGTTTTCAAACACAAACATGGCCAATATTGAGCTGTATAGAAAGATTCCCAATCTCAGCAAGTGACAGGATGCTTGGAGTACTGTGAACAATTCTGATCTTCATATCATAAAAATAAAGGCACTTGAGAAGGTGCAAAACAGATTTACAAGAATTTACCAGAGCTAAGAGGTTATACCCATCAGGAAAAAATGGACAGACAGGGGCTTCTTTCTCTAGAGAAGGGAAGGCTTACGGAGGGACCAGATAAGGTCTTTAAGATTATAAAACGTTTGACAGGGAAAACATTGTGAAGATTTTTTGCTTGTGAGGGAGATTAAAATTAGAGGCCATAGCTATAAGATAGTCATTAATAAATCCTACAGAGAATTCAGGAGAAACTTCTTTATCCAGAGAGTGGAACTCGCTACTACAAGGAGTAGCTGAGGCAAATGATATAAATACATTTAAGGGGAAGCTAGGAAACAACATGAGGGAGAAAGGAATAGAAGAACATGCTGATACAGTTCAATGAACGAGGGTGGAAGAATGTTCGTGTGGAGCATAAACACCAGCATGGACCAAATGGACTGAATGGCCTAATTTTGTGTTGTGCCTGGGATGTAATTCTATGCAAAAAACATTCACAGATGTAGCCCTCCCACCCTCATAACGAGTCTCCCCCTGCATCAGTATCTGTACACTCATGTACTCTGAGCATGAGGTAGATGTAGACAAATGTAAACAAACCAGCGAAGTTAACTTTGCCAGGGCTGTTTGCAATGTGATTGCGTTTTTACTAAGATCAAAAAAATATGATTTTTCTTTATCCTAATCGGTACTGGCCCAGTCCAGACATTCCACAGCATTCGAACAGCAGCTATTACTTATTATGTGGCAAATACTTCATGTTTGTTCACACTTGGCACATAGAATTTGCTGTTACTTGTTATCTCATGCCTTAGTGAACACAACACATTTGTATCGAATTTCCCCCCCACATTGGTATTTTAATGGAGGTGCTAACACACTTACATCCTCCATTAAAATAGTGGACAAAGAAGTTTAATATGAATGGTTTAATTATTTCCTACTAAAGCTTTAAGAGCTTTACTTCAAAGTCATTAGAGATGACAGGGTATATTTTCCGATTGCCATTACTCCTGCCTGAGCATTTAAATCTCCTTGTGAACGTTTTAACACAGCATCAGTCAGGTAATGTACTCCTACAAATTATGATGAATGATGGTCCTCTCAGTGCATACAGGATCATGCAGTGCTCAAAGCTACAATCCAGAGAGGTATATGGGCAATTGTGTTTATTAGGTGACTTTGCACAAGGCTCCACACCCTCCCAATCTTACACTCAGAGCAGAAACTCCTTTAACTTTCGCCACTGGGCATAGAACTGCTGGTAGCAGATTGGTGACCATTATACACCCTGCCCAAAGCAAATGTAAAAGGACACTGAGCGGGGTATATAACGGTTGGTGGAATTACCATTGCCAGTCTTCTGTTCGGCTTTGAAAGTTAAGGTCTATCCAAGACAGTCAACATGGGGGATCTGTTGACATCAAAGGAACCTGATTCATTGCATTGGCAGCAGAATCATAGCGACATTTTTTTCAGGGAGCCATCTGTCCCTGGAACCTTGGCTTCTTTATACCGTTGAAGCACAGATTGTGGGACATCCATCCATCCAGCTGGCACCACTCCTGTCATGTAAAAGTCTACATGTCTACTTTTTAAAGTATTAGTGTAACATAAGGCGTTACACACATACTATTTAATTTGAATATTAGTCTTTAAATGGCTGCTTCTACAGCTTTGCAATTTCACCTGAACTTAAAGTTTTGAAATAAAAGTCTTGTATTGATTTGACAGTCCAACTATACACAACTCCATAATAACCCCCAGGAGGGCTTCATACACACTTGGATCTCAGGCTCTTTCTGTCATGGACACATAAATATAACTAACTGTTTCAATTGTCAAAGACATCACACATTTGCTTACAATATAGCTCCTCATCGACGCTTAATTAAACAAACCTGTGGCTGAAAGCAATTAAAGAATTTATTGCAAATGTCAAACAAATGCAAGGAGCTTCTGCACAACCTTTGTTCCCACTTGGCTGAGAGTCTTGATGGAGCCAATGGATAATTTTGGTCAAATTGAAGGTGCTGAGAAAATTGAATGAGTTCACTTTGAGCCCAGAGTCTATGCAGGGAGGATTCAGTTTCAACCATTTGTTTGTGTAAAGACAGGGAAACCTCCACTGGGACGGTGCTACAATTGGCCTCAATACGTTTTTCTTGGACAGACCTTATGCTTTTAAAGTGAGGATGTTTATATTATGGGAAGGTCAGATTCCAAGGTTGGTACCCAATCCCTATTCCATAGGGTTGCTAACCCTCCAGAAATTAAAGATTAATTTCCAGGATACTGATGTGAGCAATGCCTGGGAGGAAAATCACTTAATTTTTTTTTTAAATTTACTTTACCCATTTTCTTTGAACAATTTCATTTGTCAGTTATAAAGGAACTGGTGATGGGAGAAAAAGACTGATTGATTGATTGGTGCTTTGAGATGGGAAACATGTAATGAATCCTCCAGGAATACATCCAACCAGACTTGGCAACTCTAATGAACCAGTCATAGGTCAGTTGCTGAACAGGCTGTGCTTCAGGTTAAAGCTTGTCTTCCTTTCCCCAACAATTAACTTACCATCAACCTCAGGAGCACTTGTGTTATTATACCAAATTCCATTTGTTGCATCTTTATCCATCTTTTTAGTTGTTTCATTGAGGCTGAAAGTTTGTTGCCCAAAATATAAGAAATTTGTGCTGTGGTTTGGGACTGGCTAGGAAATTGGACTGAAACCAAATTCATTCTTCTAACAATACCTTATTGTCAGGTTCTCCATTACTTCTGGAAAGTTCTCCAGCTCTTCCTTGAGCTCCTCAAAGGTAATCGCGCCACTGCTGTCTTTGTCAGCAGATTCGAAAAGTGCCATCGTGAGGTCATCAAGCTTCTCCTCTGGTAGTGAGATGGCACTTTCTCGTAAACAGGATTTGAGGACGATGCGTAACTCATCGGGGTCTATGGAGCCACTGCCTATGATTTGATATTGACAGCAAAGTTAAATGAGGGCTGTTTACAGTGGAACGTAGAAGATTACAGGGTAACTTGAGAGAGACGTTTAAAGTTAGAGAGAAACAGACTGTTTCCAGTTGTTGAGGGATCTAGAAGAAGGGGGTCATAGATACAAGATTAAATGTCATCCGTGTGTTCAATTCCCTTAATGGCCTTGCCCCTTCTTATCTTATGTGACCTTCTTCCAGCCCTACAACCCTCCAAGGTCTCTTTGTGCCTCCAATTCTGGCCTCTGCTGCATCCCTGCTCTATTTTGCTCGCCATTGGCAACCGTGCCTTCAGCTGCTGAGGACCTAAGCTCTGCATTTACTTTCCTAAACCTTTCTGAACCTCTACCTCTCCTGTTTTAAGCTGCTTCTTAAAACGTATCTCTTCACTCAAGCTTTTGGTCACCTGTCATAACCTCCCTTATGTGGCTCGGTGTCGAACTTTGTTCAATATCACCTTTGTGAAGTGCCTTGGGGAAATTTTAGTGTGTTAAAGGCGTGATATAAATGCATGTTGTTATTTTAGAAGATTTAGGTTATGGAGCAGGAGGAATGTTTTTATGCATAGGACTATGAGGCTGTGATATGCACTATGGGAGTTTCTGATTGAAGCAGAAATCATGTCAACATTTAAGAAGAGGTGAAATAGGTGGTTGAAGCAAAGGGTTTATAAGGGATATGGGAACAGGTGATGAGGACAACGGTTCATGTAGAGGATAATCACCAGTACAGACTGGTTGGGTTGAACAGCCTGTTTCCATCTTGTAATTAAAGTATGACCAAAAACAAGCTAGTAAATAAAAAATTACAACTCAAATTTATGATGAATTGATTAACCATGAGGGCAGGATTTTATTGTGTTGTATAGAGAATAATGGATAACTAGGAGTCATCACAAAGCAATAATATACATAGAAACAAAGAAACGTAGAAAATAGGAGCAGGAGTAGGCCATTCAGCCCTTCGAGCCTGCTCCGCCATTCATTATGATCATGGCTGATCATCCAACTCAATAGCTTGCTCCCGCTTTCTCCCCATTTCCTTTGATCCCTTTCGCCCCAAGAGCTAACTCCTTCTTGAAAACATACAATGCTTTGGCCTCAATTACTTCCTGTGGTAGCGAATTCCACAGGCTCACCGCTGTCTGGGTGAAGAAATTTCTCCTCATCTCAGTCCTACTTGAGGAGTCAAATGGCTTCAGTAATGTATATGCAGTAATTTAGTGATGATTGGATAGTTACACATACATCAGTGGTTGCCTGGGAATGATTAAAGGGAGTCATTTCACTGAGGGCCTAAAATAGGTCTTACATAGAATGAAGATGTACAATATGAGGTACAAGATAGTGATCCCACAATTCTTCCATTCCAAGCTCTAAGAGTGAAGCTTTCCTCTGTTGAAAATCTAGGCAAATGTTCAAGGTATAGGATATCACCAAGCTCACTAACAGCAGACACAAGGAAGTAAACCAGAGAGTGATGTGTGGTATGAATGCAAAGTGTGGGCTTTAAACGTTTATCAACTGTGGGATGAAGAAATGGCTGAGGGAGATACTGGAGGTGAAATTCAACTTTCCTCATCAGCTGTCCATCAACCAGCTCATCCAATTTTCCTTACTATTGACTTCCATTACCACCCATTTTGCACCTGCCAAAGTTGAATTTAACCCCCAAGATATTACACAATTTTAAGATCCTGTGTTGCAACAGAAGGTGATACAACTAGTTCTGATTTCAGTCAGTGAGGAATTAGGGAAGAGGAGGAGTGCTTTGCTCAAGGTAATAGTTACACCTTGATATCCCTATTCATTGATGGGGTACTAAAATCTTGTTCCTTTCAAAAACATGGATTCTCAATGTCTCCAACATTTCCTACTAACATTTACCAATCTTCCTTTTGATAGCTTCACCCTTATTCCTTTTACAACATTGCAATTCTTTGCCTCACTGTCTGCTCATATCTCAAGTGGAATGTTCACACTTCCTTTCTTACTAAAGCATGGCTCCCAAAGCATTTTGTTCTCCATTAACAAACACAGTTTATTTCCCTCTCAATTACGCTTAAGTTGCCATATAGTTAAAGTCCACCTGATTTGTAAGTGCTGCTCCCATGTCTGAATGGGCTCTAATACCATCTCTCTCGTGCTCCTCGGCAGGATGCAAGAAAAGTCTAGTCATCTGATAGCCAACTCTCCTTTCAGTTCAATGAGTGTCCAACTTCTGTCAACATGTCACAACTGTTAAGTCTTTGTGTGTGTGTGTCTCTCTCTTTCTCTTCCACTGATGTTACTTTCTTTCCCCTCTTGTCCTCCCTGAAGCTCAATTAAGTCATCTACTCTTCCTCAATCCTGATTCTCACTATGTGGAAATCAAGACTAGTTGCACAAAAGTTGTGGTTCCCTGAACTATGGGTCTTGGCTCCTCATTTAAGTCTGTCTATAAAAACAAGAAGATCAGTTATTGATTGCAGTTGATACTGGAATTTCCATTACATTGTACATGCTGCAAAAATCTAATTTGCTTTTTACTGTCAAAAGCAATGAAGGAATGTAATCTTACCATCTACATCATAGACTTGGAAAAGGAATCGTAGTTTGTCTGTTTCACTTCCATGAGTGAGGAGATTCAGGGCCTTCAATAATTCATCCAAGCTTATACTGCCACTCCCATCAGAGTCAAACAGAGTGAAAAATCTTTCTGCAAAGAAGGACTGTGGAAAGGAGACAGAGGGAGCAAATTAGGTCCCCCCAAAAAAGAAAGTTATCAGTGATGCAATATACAAAATATTCCTAGAATTATACAACACAGAAAGAGGCCATTTGGTCCATCATGGCTGTGTTAGCACTTTGGAAGAGCTATCCAATTAATTCCACTTCTTTTTTGCTATATTTCCTACATTATAGCAGTGACTACACTTCAAAAGTACTTCTTTAGCTGTAACATTCTTAGAGATGTCCAGTGGTCACTAAAGGTGCTTTTTAGATGCTGGTCTTTCTTTTCCTTTTGGCTCTCTCCCTGTAGCCCGAAGACAGGCGAGGCCTCAGTTCAATATCTCATTCAAAAGGCAGCACCTCTGACAGTGCAGCATTCCCTCAGTATTGCACTAGGAGTGTCAGCCTGGTTTATAGGCTCAGGCCTCTGAGTGGGAGTTGACAAAGCTACCAACTGAGCCAAGGTTCACATCTAACACTTAGAAATTCTATATACTTTTAAATACCTATTATAGATCAGTTAGCGACAGTAGGTGGGTATGCTCGTCTCTGAATCAGGCAGTTGTGGGTTCAGACGCCTATATGGGCTTAACCAAGTAAATTCTAGCTGTCAATTAAATGCAATACAATATGGCCAGAGGTGCTGTCTTTTGGGTGATGCATTAACCTGTTGGATGCAAAATATCCCATGGTGCTATTTGATGCCGAGGAGACACTGCTCCCAGTTTCCTGGACAACATTCTTCTTCCAACAAGCACTTCCAAGTGAAAAAGAAATTAGCTAGTTATTCACCATTTTTTAAATTTGTGGGATGTTGCTGAGTGTAAATTTCCCCACAGGTCAACCTATTGTGATTCAAAAGTAATCTATTGGTTGTAAAGTGCTTTGGGGTGACCCAATTATATGACAAGGTACTACATAAATTCAAGTTAATTTCTTTATTCAGCTGGATAGAGAGACTAGAGAAGTGGAGTCGTTCTCCTCAGGGCAGAGAAGGTTCAGGTGAGATTGAATAGAGGTGTTCAAAATTATCAAGGCCTTTGCTAGAGTAGATAGGAAGAAACTGTTTTCCCTGCCAGGTAAGTCAGTGCCAGAGCACATGGATTTAAATTAATTGGCAAATGAACCAGGGGGAGGTCAGAAAGATAAACTTATAGAGGGACTTGCTATGATCTGGAATGCACTACCTGGAAGTGTGGTGAAAGCAGATTCAATAGTAACTTTCAAAGGGGAATTGGATAAGTAACTGAAGGTGAAAGAAATTTGCGGGTCTGTGGGGAAGAGCAGGGGATTATTGGGATTAATCGGACTGCTCTTTCAAAGAGCTGGCACAGACACAATGGTCTGAATGACCTCCTTCTGTATGTTTCCATGATTCTTTCTTTATTCTGTCTGCTGGCAATGTCTTTCTAAATGAACATTTGTAAAGAATTTTCCAACTGTTGACTGATGCTTGCAGCAGAACAGTGTAGCATTGGGCAAACTTCATTGTATATTCAAATTCTGATCATAGTGTTAAAAACAAAATAGGTAATTCTACCTGAATAGTTCCCAAAGCACTCAAGATCTCAAAATACACTTAACAATTAATATAACACACAGTTAAGATGAAATCTGTTGCAACTATCAGTGTGAATATTATCTAATGATGAACATAAACATAGCCAGGAAGATTTTCTTTGCTTGTAATTAGTATTTAAAAATGTAAACATTTTTAAAATAAAACACATTTACTGTTTTAATACACAGAGGAAAGTTTTCCCTGCAAAAGGATCGAGAATCAGAGGGCAGTTTTAAAGTGTTTTGCAAAAGAAGCAAATGCGAGGTGAGAAAAACTTATTCACACAGCGAGTAGTTAGGGTTGGAATGCACTGCCTGGATGTGTGGTTGAGGCATTCAAGAGGGCATTGGATGATTATTTAAATAGAAACAATGTGCAGGGTTATGGGGAAAAGGTAGGAGATTGGCACTAAGTTAAAATGCTCAGATGATGGGCTGAATGGCCACCTTCTACACCGTAACATTTCTGTGATTCTGAGCTCCTACGTTAATTTTAACTATAAAAATCTAGAATGCTGAGATTTGAATTGGCAACAATCATAAAATAATCTCCATGTGTTAATAACGTAATCTTGCCTCTTTTACTTTAAGTGCTGTCTTGAATTCTTCCAAACTAATCTCTTTATCCTCACCAGCAATATTTTCAAACTGCTTGGTTACCCATTCCAGCCACTTGGCATCATCATCTACACTCATTGTGCTGTAACAGAAAGAGATGGTTAAAAAAAATGATACAATATTTAGGAAAAGGAAAACTTATAAGGATCAACAACCTTGTCCCTTTTACCAAGGTCAGTCTCATTGTCCTATCCTCACACATTTCTCTAAAACATAAAAAGATTATCTGTTGTACCCATTTATACCATCCACTTCTTTGGTAATTTATTTTACAACCAGGAGGTGAAAATGTTCTCCCTCATTTGGTTCCTTAATCCTAATGCATCCCCTAGAGTTTGAACCTTTTGTCATTGTGAACAATTTGAAAAGATTAATCTTGTTGCAGATGTTATTCTGTATCGAATCACTAGGGAGGTAATTTTTTGTAATACTGCATGCAGTTTTAAACCTCAAACCTTCGAAAGAACATTGATGCATTTGGCGGGGTTCAGAGCTGAAAGGGGAATTTCAGCATATGGGGTTCTTAGGTAAAGCCTTCACCCGCAACATTAATTAATCTTCTCTCTTCAAATGCTGAAAGGTTAGTTATATATTTCCAGCACTTCCTGGATCAAACTAATTTAAAAAGTTATGAAGAGTGACTTGCAAAACTGAACTTGGTTTCATTTAGGAAAAGATTGAGATGGGGTCCAATTTTTTAAAATGGTGAGATGCAAGGATATTATATTTCTATTGGTGGATCAACCGAAGACAAAAGATCCTGATCATAAGATAAGCAGTGTATACATAAAAGTTGAGATTTAAAAAAAGATGCTTATTTACTGTATTTAGATTGCAGGTGTTTTGCCACAACTGGTGATCTATGTTAACTTGATCACAGCATTAAAAAGATATGGGTAATTATTTATAGAAGGTAGTGTGCAGATAGAGGGATTGGGGAGGAAGCAAGATTATTGGTTGATGTAAAACCAACTTCATAAAGAGGTCTAAATTCAGTGCAGAAAAGAAGGGCCCAATATTCTCCTGAGTTCAAATGTCCATGATTCCATATAATAGCAGGCTTGAGGACAAAGATGGAAGATTAACAAGCTTGAAGCAAAATGGATGAATATCGCTTTCAATGAGCAGGCACAGGTACAGCAGGACAGGACGATAGGCATCCTTCTGTGCTTTATCATTCTATGTGGAACAGACTTGCAATCAAAGCAGTTGGTGTGTTGAGCAAATCATCTGGAATGGATCTACACAAATATTGATAAAGGTAGGAATGGAAGATAAAATATAAACATAGAGAAAAGCAAACCTACATGAAAAGCGTTGGCTCCTTTCGTATGGAAACTATGGGAATATCGTGCCCTGGAAGATGACCAGTTAAAGGTAAATATGGTAGATTTGAAACTTGGATTGTTACTCTGAAGATTATTTTGGAGGTTGGGGAATAGTGATGAAGCTGTATAGTTGCCAACTCTGATTGGGTGTATTCCTGGTGTTTTCATCACATGAATTTCTAGCCAAGCAGCCCACCTCCACCCTCCCACCATTGGTTGCTCAATTGTTCTGTATTTGACTGTGTCCGTATGATAACTGATCTATGCTCACTGTGCTTGATTGGTTAAGCCAGGAGGTAAGCAAACAGAGCAGTTAGAAGCTACCAGAAGCTGAGCTGTAAGCATGAGCGCAGACATTTTGTGAATCTGTTGCACAGTTAGAAACTAGTGTCATCTCTGCATTGCTCTGAGATGTATAAAATATACAACACCTGACATATCCATCATCCCACACCAATTAGAAAGCAAATAGTCAGTCAAACTGTCCTTCCTCCTCTTATCTCCAATATTGTTACCACAAATAAATTTCCAATATTTTTAGCACAAATAAATTTCCATGATTCCAAAAAATGTGTTTTACCAAATTTTATTGTATGAAAAATGTGCCTCATTAAAGGACTCTGGAGGATGATTCCTCAGTTGTAATTTCCAATATCATAAACTCACTTTCTTAGTGTAGCTTCAGGATTGCACTGGAAGAAACAAAGATAAAAAGCCTTCCTGTTATGTTTATAATGTCGCTGATGCATTAAAACAAGAGGAAATCTTCTTCCTCGATGGACTTTGTTCAATTATCTTACCCAAGTTTACTTAATGAGAATTATTTTTAATGTGCATAATTTGTAACACTGCTGTCACCTACTATTGTAGACCAGTTGCTAGTTTAAGGCTAATTTACAAAAGATTTGTGAGGTTGCATTGTAATTATGCGAATATATGCAAATTAGAACAGCACTTTTTTTTTAGGGCCATCTATCATGGCAAGGTTTCAACTTGCCTGCAACTCACATGCATTGCCAATGGATGAAGTATTACAGTGGCACTTTCTCCTCATTTTCGGACTCTCATGGCTGTGCTATCCCCAGTTTTACCAAATCCTTCATGACAAAGGATTTATTCTAAGTACCTTGCCAAAAGCTGCTTTAGAGATGGAGGTGCTCCAGTTAGGTTGCATACAGTGACACCACAATCCCCAGCCAGAATGGAGATGACAGAGTAATTGCCCCATCAATCACCCCTGGAGTAAGTGATTAGCATTGACTCGTATAGTGTAACTATCCTCCACTTACTGCATTTTTGCTGGAAAAATCACCCTACTTTTATTGGGAGATGTTGCTGTAGCTTCAGGCAGGAGGTCTGTTTGCTACAGAGCCTTTTGTAAGTGAAGAAGACTCATACGGACTCAAAATGTTTCTCCCTCTCCACAAGTGCTGCTAGACCTGTTGAGTTTTTCCAGCATTTTCTGTTTTTATTTCAAATTTCCTGCATCCGCAGTATTTCATATTTACTTTTGCAAATAGACTCTGTTTGATTTAAAATACCTAAAAAAATGCGATGCAAGTCAATTTATCCCCCTTATCTTTGTACAGAATTCTTAACATAAATGCTTAAATTACAGCCTTTCCATTGCCACTCTCTTTAGTGTGCCTTTATCTCTTCATTTGATAAGCTTGCAATTTATGATGGTAATTCTTAGGTCAGTGTCATTCTAATTCCTTGTTCTGTCTTTTGGGAAGCTTTCATCCATAAGATCAACCAAATTTAACTTTCACCCAGTGTTACCACACAGATTCTTGACACGTTCATATTGAATTCCTCCACAGAGTTTTTGTAAAGGACTGTTAATCCATTCCAAAAATAAAACATAAAGAACAGAAAAAAACCTAGTACAAGTTTAGGATTCATTACAAGAGTTGTGCCAACCAGCGACTACATCCAATGTTTCTGAGCAATGTTAGACAAGAGTGGGTGAGATGTATCCTAGTATTCAATAATCAATCTAGTGTCTTTTAAAAGCTCAGCTACCTTAAACAGATGACCAAAGGATTGAAGAAAAAAGTGACATAAAAAAATGATTGAATTATCAAATCAAACCATTGCGGAATGCTGATAATATAAATTAATTTATCTTGCTCCTTTGCAGGTCCAGGATGGATGCAGCCCAGGCAACTGGGAATGTGTCACTCTGGCTGCTTGCCTCTCTTCTGTGGTCTTGCTCATGCTGTGTGGTCCTGGAGAGGAAGCACATGCTGCCTTCTGTGAGCAGTGAGCACCACAGGGACTGAAGGATCTTGTGGAGACCAGATATATTATCATTTAAACTGATACGTTTCCTTTTGTTTTATCCAAAGTTATGAAAGAAAATGAGATCTGAGAAACTTTCCACCTCAGTGATGTCCTATAATCGCCCATTGGTCAAATGTGACATGAAGGCTCCTTCTTTCTAGCCCATAAGCTGCCAGGTAGCTCCTCTCATCATTATGTCACAGTGTGTAATTCTGGCTCATGGATTTAGACCAGCTAAGGAAGAAGAGGAAGAGGGAAAAACGCAGGAAGAGAATAAAATGGAGCAGAAGATGGGGCTTTTTCATAAATGGAGATGGGGAAATTTTCATTTTCCCAGGCGTCTGAAAGAGCGTACATCCCGCCTGTTACAGAATGATATTGATGGAGTGAAAATTCGGCGATCCTGTAACAGTGGTGGTCTGCTCCTTCTCACTGTTGTCCAAACAGTGATGCCAAGAAATTTATGCTGAAGTCTCGAAAATTCTGTGTACAGCAAGCTTGGCCCTTTTTTTATGTGCAAGTCATCAGATTGGGGGAAAGAAAACTCTATGGCCTGAATTTTACGTTCGTCGGTCGGTCATGTGGGCAGCCGATTGCCGCTGGCGAAACGGGCCGCGCCGCCATTCCCGTGGAGAACGGGAAAATAGTCACGGGGGTGGGTGGCCTCAGACTGCCGGTTCCAATGGGGAGCCGGCTGCCTGTTTAAAGGATGGCCAGGCAGCCTGCTCGAAGCAGTGCACCATGGCCACTCAGAGATCAAGAAATGTTGGGTGGAGGGCAGAAGAGGAGGTGGAGGAAGAGGTGGGGGGAGGGCAGGCTGCAGGAGAGGCCAGCGGGGAGGGGGTGGGGGTGGGGGTGGGGGGGCTGGTGGGGGCACTGTGCCACCAGATTTTCGGATGCATGCCTTGCTGTCCTCCTGGAAGAGGTGGGAAACCGACGCAAAAAAGGAGTAAAATCTGCCAAATAGCCTTTTCCCCATCTCCAATATTTTTATCATTAAGAAACAAAATTGTTCAAAGAAAATGAAAACCAAAAATTCCCCAATGATTTTCCCTGCAGGACCTGCTCCCAGGAGCGTATTGAGTTGGAGATCAATGTTCAAATCCTGGAGAATCCAGGTCAGTCCTGAAGGGTTGGCAACCTCACTCCTAAGCCAGTTTTAAAGCATAATGCTTTATATCACTCATTGATGCAAACATGCTGGGGAAATGTCCTTGTTCTGTGTACCCTGGATGGTGGCAGCTGTGAGATACATTACTCTAACTCTGAAACAGAGCCCCTGGCACTGACTTAGCTCATTTTCTTTGCTATTTCTTATTCTGGTCCCTGTCCATCATTTATTTAATCTAATCTTTCCTGGCGGCAGAACTTGTGTCAAAACAATTCTAAGCTCTGCAATATTCCAACCACTCACCACACCCTGTGATATGTACGTGACAGCTACAATGAAAATTCAGATAAAGGGAAACAATTAATGTCAACTTAAATTTGTTTCACACTTAGGTCAGGTTTGTTTGGCTGCAGTTATTTCATAATTATAGCCTCTATAGTCACTCACACTTTGTTTATTTGACACTAATCCCCTCTGACTCCAGAGACTTTAAGCCTTGAGCTAAGTAGCACAGGAGGCTGCAGCCCTCTTAAAATATCTTTAATAACAACACCAAAATGAGCTGCGTTGCTCTCAAGCTTATCCTCTGCAGAGAAGGGCTTACAGCATGGAACAGTCACTAACTCATCCATTTTAAATGCAGAGTAGTTTGGATTGAAAGCAAGAGAAAGCAAACACCTGGCACACCAGCAACATGTAGCTTATACATTGGACAGTGTGAAATGCTGCTTTCATTCACACAAATGAAAATCATTCAATCCAATAAGAACTGAGAGGATATTCTTATCAGGAAAGATTGAACAAGCTGGGACTCTTCCTTCTGGAAAAGATTTGAGAGATGGCATTATGGAGGTTTCTAATATTATGGTACACATGAAGAAGAGGTTTCCACTAATGATCGAGATCAAAACTAGAGGCCATCAATATAGGTTCAATCACTAATAAGTCTACTTGGGAATTCAGGAGAAACTTCTTTACAAGAGTGGTGACAATGTGGAATTCACTCCCACAAGGAGCAGTAGATTGTTGAGGGTAATGGCCCAGATGCAGTTAAAGGCAAGCTAAACATAGGAGTGAGATGGAATAGAAGGATGCGGGGTGGATAAAAAATGGTGGAAGGAGGCTTGAAGGGGCATTAACATTGCCATAGATCTACTGAACCAATTGGTCTGTTTTGGTGTTGTAAATACTTTGTAATACATTGTCAAATTAATTCATTCTGTGTGGGAATCCATGAGATTTAGAAGCCCAGCTTGTTTCTTCCTTTATTTTTATCGGCTTTCTGCTATGCTACCACCCTTTCCATTTTCGGGGATGTGTTGTGACTGGATTCTTGCCTCTGCCTCTGGACTATCAAGAAATTGCAGGCTCGCTGCCACTGAAATCAATCTGCACTCTGCATCTACTGACAATGCATAATAGAGCACATTTAACATAGAAGGAGAGTCAAGGCATTTCACACAGGTGTAATCATAAACTGGACATTAATCCAAGAAAGGAGATATTGAGATGGGTGATGAAAAGAAATGGGTTTAAAATACGATGTGAAAAGAGGAGAAAAATGGACTGATTTAGGCCCGAATATTTGAAATGATGGAAGGGCTTTATGCCTTTACCAAAATGGCACCAAAGCCTGACTCTGGAAGTCCCACCCCTGAGCCCGAACCCACCATTTTTGCTGGTGGGGGAGAAGGGGGGAGTGGGGGGGGGGGGGCAGGTTGTTGTTTGCACATCTGTGGTTCACGGGGACAGCTGCACATGCTTCAAACAGATGTAATTTTCATTAGTGGGATTCCAAAACACTTTAGACATTTGAGAAAAAACCTAAATCTGTTGGAGTTATTTGGAAAGGCGATGTAAGGTACCCTTTTGGAGAGGTCCAGGTATGCCTCCTGGGGAGAGGTCAAGTGCCCCTTTTGGAGAGATAAGGTGTCCTTTGGTATTGTTAAGTGTAGACATGAATGTGCAATAAAAATGAATAAACTCAGAGGAACTGTGAAGCTGTCAGGACATTTAAATCCCCAAGCTCTCTTTAAAAATTTGGGGGAAAAACAGCCTGCAGTTGAAAAAAATCAGTGCTTGCAATTTCACTAGCTGTCTGTTGCCATAGGCCTGAGGGTTATCATTATAGGGTTAATGCTGCATGACTGGTATTACAGTGGGGGTGGGTCTGTAAGCTCACAGCTTGATTGACAGCTCTAAGTGGTTATAAAGCCTTTGATGTGATGAGTACAAATGTTTATTTTCATAAGGGTTTAAGTACTTGAAGGAATTTAAATGTATTGAGTGTCTTTTTATGAATTAGAGTTTTTTTTAAATAGTGAAGTTATCAATAGACACAGAACTTTATTTTATTTCATCTCACCATGGTTCCTAAGGTCTGCCCATGGTGGATACTGGGTGAATTGGCATGGAGGAGTTAAGGGCAAGGTGTGGTGGGGCATGGATTGGCACTATGATGGCATATGGGCTACAAATGACCAGATGGGTAGAGGGGCATAGGTTGGCATTGAGGTTATGAGGAGCCATGGGGATGGGTAGAAGGAAATAGATTGAAATGAAGGGTATGAGGGGCCATGGAGTAGGTGGGGGCATGAGGTGGCATGAGTTGGCATGGATGGGGCATGGGGAGTTTGTGGGGATATAGTGGTGTGAGGGCTTGAGGTTGGCTTTTGGTTTTATTGTTTTTTTTTACAAATGGGACGAAGCCCTGGGGTGCCAAGATGGGCCTTTTCAACAGCCTGGCTCTGCACCTAGTGGCCCCTGTGGCTTCTTCCGCACTCTTTTCGGGGTCCAGCAGACCCAATTCCTGTTAACACCCCTCCTCGCCCCAAAACGAAAATCCGAATATCCAGGGCACTTTCTCCTGAGGTAGGTTTGCAGAGTTGGGAATTTTCCCGACTCAGGAGTGAAAGAAAATTCAGCCTTTAGAGTGGGAATTCCATATTATAATTATGTCGTCTTTTAAGTAAAAATGTGGCTCGCTTAAGAAATCAATTAGCGCCAAAAGGCCTCTTGCTCAATCCCTCCATCACATTGTGACCTGTATTTCATAGTGGTAATGATGACCAAAATCTCAGCATCACAATCGTTACTCAACTGAAACTGACAGTGAATTTGGGGGTCTGCACATGTGCAAAACAATAGAGAAATCCAGAAATTGTTGTCAGTAAGGAGGAGATTTTTACTCCTCCAGTCGGTGCACTGTTGAGATTTTCCAGAGTGCAATCTCCAAGCAGTAAATGAATTGATGAAAGCTGTCACTTTTATGTTGTTACACCATGACAAAGTTACACTGTGTTGAATGAAGTATAACTGTTTTTTTAACGGCACAATGATTTCAAAAGTATTGCTAAAAAACAACTTCACTGGTCCCTAAAAGCTAATTTTATATTATGGAATATCAAATTTATCTATAATGATAAAAAACTTCTATCTATTTTTTAAAAAATCTTTGTTTAGACTATTTTAGCTTCTATCTTAATCTTATCATAATCATTTATTTTCCTATTTGCAAATTAAAAATGAAAGGATTCAATGCTTTTAACCTCCTTTATTGCTGAGCGTGAGAATACTTAATTGTGATTGGCTGCTTAGCCTGGCTGCTGACATCACAGCTGTTGGATGCCTGAAGCCCCCTTTGGCTTGGTGCCAGATTTAAACTGCTGCCAAGAAAATAGAAAATTCATGTTACAGAGAAGGGGCACAGATGTCTGCAATTTTCTTTGAAGTCAGCAGTGAGTGCCATTGCTTTGCCATTGACCATAGAATCCAGCGCTTCACCACATTATTGATTCTCAGCTCCAGCAGTGGTTGGGGACAATATAATCATAAAGCTTCTGGGCCAGGGAAAAATCAGGAGGCGTTCTTGTTTCTGATTGCTTCCCAATGATTAATGCAAAATATTTGAGTTGGACTCATGACTCAGAGCAGTCAATGCTTTCAGGGAAAGAGAGAAAAAGAGTTCAGATTTATTTACTTAAATGAAACCTGCATTTCCCATGTGTGCTGCTTACCTAGATCTCTGGTTCCGCTCGTATTCCTGGATTCTGTCACTGGATCCGTGTCACCCCCAGTTTGCAACTTGCTGTCCTTACTCAGTTGCCGCCTTCCTGATTTAATGTCAGAGGCAAGGAGCAGATTAAATGAGCTTTCTTTCCCAATTGACTTGTTAGTCAGGATTAAGTAGCTAATTAAAAACAAAAATAAATCACACCAAAGCCATTAAATTCCAGCTATTTGGTGATGATGAAATTATTAACTACATTTTCTAGGTGACTGCATGAAAGGAAAAATGTTATCGTTGAGAGTCTCTTGACACAACATTCCAGCACACTGTACAAGGTGGTGAGACACAAGCTGAGACCTTCGATTTCCTACCTGACAGACTCTCAGGGTTCATAGAAAGTAGAGAAGCAGCAAGCTGGAGACGTTTAACAAAAGTTTGAGTGTGGGGCCAAGGTGGGTGAAACCATGTAAGGAGAATATCAGTGGGAAAACAAACTCGCCTAATTTGATTAGAGTGGCATTTCAAAGAAGTCCAGGAGGGGTCCTCTTAACTAGGTGACTGGAGTATTGTGCACATCAAACAACAGCAATTCCCATTTGTATAGCACATTTAACATAAGCACTTTACAGACATGAGGAAGGGCAGAACCAGGAGCAAAGCTTGGGAAATGACTTAAGAAAAGCTTGAAGAGGCAGGTTTTGAAAAGGATTCAGGGGAAGCAGGAACAGGTTAAGAGAAAGTTTCTGCCTATTGAGCCAGGAGGTTGAAGGCCCCAACATTTGCCAATTAAGTAACAGTGAGAGGGGAAGTGTGGGTCAGTGAGCTGCAAATGATAGTCAAAAGAGCAGACAGCATGAAGAGCTGAAGGAGATTGTAGGGGTGGGAGTGGAGGGCACGGACATGGGGATTCATCGATGAGGATCAAGATTTTTAGGGAACAGGGAACCAATGGAGTTCTTCATACATGTTCTACACACACTTACACTAGACTTGTTTAAACTGAACTCATTAGAACTTCTGTTTTTAGAGGTAGTGTTTGCTGCAAGCACTATTTTAATATTAATTAGTATATAAAATAAACTTCAAAAGGAGAATTAAACCAAGAATGCATTGAGAGTAATGGTACTGTGTTTATTGCATCAGCAAGTCTATTCTGGTAATTCAACCCATGAAGTCAGGCGTGAATACACTTGGCCTGTATGTGGGTATAAGCCACATACCATCCACATGCTCAGGTTATCATCAACCAGTTTATTTAGAAAAGGAATTATTTGTGGAAGCACAGAGCAGCGTGATGAATGAATGGCTTGTCCACTAAACAGTGTGCACTAGTTATCTCAGTTGTTCACTGCCAATATTTTCTGCCATTTAATTTGCAAATCAGAACTGTTTGGAACTGGAGGTTTAATCCCTGTGTGGCTGCAGTTTGAAGGGGGAGGCAACATTGGATAGAACTTATGTGTTGAGCTGTTTTTCAGTTTGTAGAGCAAGTGGAAAGCAGACCAGTTCAGAGCATGTTGTAAAAGCCCTTCAGTTTGTGTGGTTGAATCTTGGGCACGTGCCCGGCAAGAGTTCCAAACTGTTTTAGTAAGCCCAATTCTTCTTTTTCAATTCTCTGCCCAAAGGCAGGTCCGACCCACAGCCTCAACCATGGGTAGGGCAAGGAGGCAGGTCTCGAATCCACCCCAGCAGAAATGGGGATAGAAACTTGTGTTATTGACACCAATCTCATTCACAACAGCTGTCCAGTCAACTGGCTCCCCAACAAGTCTGAATTGCAGTGGTAATACACACTTTTACATGCACATTGTAGTGTGAAATATGAACAGTGATGGTTGAGGTGCCAATTTCTTTCCATTACATGGCTGATCAGGGATCTCTCTGCTCTCTTACCATCTGCCATTGGCATATGTTGGAAGGATTTGCAGGTTGATACTCAACTTGTTTGGCCATGTTACAAACACACCTTCCTTGACCATCAAGTCCTCGGGTGGGATTTGAACCTGGAGCTTTTGGCTCAAAGGCAGGGATGCTACCCACTGCACCACAAGACTCCCTAAACAGCCCAATTTTGGGGGAAAAAGGAACACCTATCCTGCCTGAGTTGGTTGGAATTCCAAATTATCAGCCACATTCTTTTTTCAGTTCCTTTCTCTTGATCTTCTGTGAGAGATATTCAGAAATTTCCACTTGAAGCTAATACTTACAGTATTGGTAGAATGCTCTGTTAAGCTATAGAGTCTTAGCACATAATAAAGTTCTACTGTGCAGATACCAAGTACTGTGTGCAAGCAGTGAGCTAAGAGCAGCACTTGCCAGTCATGTTGTAACATCAAGCACAGTCCCTAAATAAAAATCTCTATTCCAACACTGATTCAAACAACAGTTAAGCATAAAAACAGTTGAAAAATGATACACATCAGAAATGCACTGCCTGTTACAACTTATCTAGCCAGCGGTGAAAGATAGAACTGGAGCCTAGTCTTTATACACTTACAAGCATTTATTTTCAGAGACAGACATTAGATATCATAGTCCTCCAATGCAACTTTCAAAGTTTCAAGCTACTGCAACATGTCTCCAATTAATGCCACCACCTGAATACAATTAAACACCCTATACAATGAACACAAACTCTCTTCATAACCTTTCAAGGAATTGAGTAGAAAAGAATCTGTTGCAGCATTTCTCATGTTCATCAGCACAATTGATATTTATTGGGAGTGAATCGGAAGGGAAGGGTTTTCTTGAATTCCATGCAATAGGAGTAAATGAGAAAGGATTTGGTTGACTGGAATTCAGTGCAAAAAGAGAATAGTAGTATTTGCATTAAATAGCATGATACTGAAACCAGGACGATCTGGTTTCAAACCACATCAATCTTGAATAAATTGATCTCAAACAGCATGGTTTGGATGCTATGGTGAGCTGTTGAGGGTGGAAATTAGCTTGGTTTTCCACTCCTGACTGCTATCCAGTTACTGCTACTGGAACATCCAGTCAGAACAGGATCAGGTTTAACCTCTTATCCTTTCCATGACTTAACAACCTGCTTGGCCATTACTCCATCTCGTTTCAGAATGATCAGTTGGGTGAGGAATCCGAGGAGTTTCAGCATTTGTGGGACCTGTGCCCCAACATGGGAGCTCTCATTTTCCAAGAAGGTAGAGGACAAAATTGTGGATAGCAGGACGAAAAATGTATCCAATAGAGCCAGAATTAAAAGTTTAACTTTAAGATTCTTTGTACCAAACAAATCAAACTCCGGCAAAATAAAAACAATCTAAGTAACATACACCACGAAGACAACAACAATGCATTAGATTGGATCTTTACAAATTGAATACATAGTTAGATTACTTTAAAAATAAACTTCAAAAAATACAGGGAGTAGATTTACCTGTCATTGTTCATAACCATGTCTGAAGGGCTGCAACTACTGTCCAAAGCATCTTGCAACAATTCTGTTTCAAGCTACTTCTTTCTCTTGATTTATTTTCCTTTTTTGTGTACAATGGATTTATTTGAGTATGGAATATTTTGCCTGGATTGTGTTTCTGGTGGTACAGGAGGTTTTCAAGTTATGCTTTCACTCTGATTTGTGGTGGTTACGTGTGTTCATCTGTAGATTAAAGGATTTTGAATGATTCATCAGGGAGCATGTGCTGTTGACAACCTATTCCCAGCTACACCTTTCAAGTGGTTCCAGTTTCAGATGACGCTAAGGTGCAGTTTTTCAGGAGCATGATTGATTCCATACATGAATCTGAATATTAACGAATCTTCTATTCAAATACTTCTGCTCTTGAAAACAATGAAAGTATTAATTGGCTCTAGAAAGCCTAATTTCCAAAATGTACAATCTAATTGCAAAGAAAACTGAGTTACCAAAGAACCAGTGAATTGTTTCCACGACACAAATTCGAGTAATTCTTTTATTTCTGCAACTTTAAGAAAGACGTTTAATTTTTCTCCTTTCCTCTCTTAAAATATTTCTGATTCATTGGGGAACAGATGGTGCTGACAATCTATTCTCAATTACACCTTTCAAGTGGTTATTGAGGAACTTGCATTTATGTAACGCCTTCCATGACCGTAAGATGTTCCACAGCGCATTGCAGTTAATGAAGTATTTTTGAAGCATTGACACAGCTGTAATGCAGGAAACATGGCAGCCAATTTGCACACAGCAAGCTCCCACAAGCAGCAATACAAAAGCAAAATACTGTGAATACAGGAAACCTGAAATAAAAACAGAAAATGCTGGAAATACTCAGCAGGTCAGGCAGCATCTGTGGAGAGAGAAACAGAGTTAACATTAAAGACCTGTGACCTTTTGTGGGAACTAAGCAAAACTCTGAACTGAGAGACGTCAAACCCAACATGAAGGAATGGTCATGGTTTTTGGAGGGAAATCATCAAAGAATCTGAACTTTACTGCAGGTGCTCCTCAGGGCTGGGGTCTCAGCCCGACTATCTTTCACTGATTCATTAATGTCTTTCCGTCTGTCATAAGGGACTGTTTGATGATGATTTGACAGCTTTTTACACAGATAATGAAGCCACTCATGTCAGCCTACAACAAGGCTTGGATAACGTCCAGGCTTGGGCAGACAAGCGACATTAATGTTGATCAGTGGCTATCTTCAACCAAAAAGAGACAAAACCATGTCTCCCTGCTCTTTAAACCATCAACATCCTAGGGCTCGGCACTGGCCAGATAATTAACTGGACAGACTGCATCAACAGTATGGATGCAAGCATAGGACAGAGATCAGGTATTCAAATAGTGGCTTGGTAGTACAGAATGAGAATTGCTAAAATAAAATATGCTGTTGAAGCTTTTCATCTTGTACTCATCAGGTCAGGTTCGTAAGAATACCAAACGTAAAGAGAACAACAATTTATACCGCATGAAAAGAGAACGCTAATTGAGTGGCAAGCGGATTGTGATTGGTAGAGGCATTGCCATGGAGACTGCACCAGGGAACAGTTAACTTCCAAGCTTTTGATTAAATTCAAACTAGTCTCTGGTTGGTCAAGACATTGTCCTGGGGAATGAACCAAGGAATACCTGTCCCCCAAGCTTTTGTTGGTGCTGGGACCCCAGTTATTCACAATATATATTAATGATTTAGATGAGGGAATTAAGTGTAATATCTCCAAATTTGCAGATGACACAAAGCTGGGTGGGAGGGTGAGCTGTGAGGAGGATGCAGAGATGTTTCAGTGTGATTTGGACAAGCTGAGTGAGTGGGCAAATGCATGGCAGATGCAGTATAATGTGAATAAATGTGAGGTTATCCATTTTGGTAACAAAAACAGGAAGGCAGATTATTATCTGAATGGCTATAAATTGAGAGAGGAAAATGTGCAACACGACCTGGGTGCCCTTGTACACCAGTCGCTGAAGGTAAGCATGCAGGTGCAGCAGGCGATAAAGAAGGCAGATAGTATGTTGGCCTTCAAAGCCAGGGGATTCGAGTACAGGAACAGGGATGTCTTGCTGCAATTGTACAGGGCATTGGTGAGACCACACCTGGAATATTGTGCGCAGTTTTGGTCTCCTTATCTGAGGAAGAATGTACTTGCTATAGAAGGAGTGCAGCAAAGGTTTACCCGACTGATTCCTGGGATGGCGGGACTGACATACGAGGAGAGATTGAGTCGATTGGGATTATATTCGCTGGAGTTCAGAAAAATGAAGGGGGATCTCATAGAAACCTATAAAATTCTAACAGGACTTGACAGGGTAGATGCAGGAAGGACATTCCCGATGGTGGGGGAGTCCAGAACCAGGGGTCACAGTCTGAGGATATGGGGTAGACCATTTAGGACTGAGATGAGGAGAAATTTCTTTACCCAGAGAGTGGTGAGCCTGCGGAATTCGTTACCATAGAAAGTAGTTGAGGCCAAAACATTGTATTTTTTCAAGACGGAGTTAGATATAGCTCTTGGGGCGAAAGGGATCAAAGGGTATGGGGAGAAAGGGGGAGCAGACTATTGAGTTAGATGATCAGCTTGAAGGGCCAAATGGCCTACTCCTGCTTCTAGTTTCTATGTTTCTATGTTTAGTTGAAAAAGGTACAATGCATGGACATGCTCCTGCTGTTTGCAAAGCACAGGGTCCTGTTTGTGAATATATGTAGCTTCTAGCATGTGTAAATGAGCCACACTGTGAGCCCAGTTGATAATCTTAAATTGGTTGTCAATGTAAATATTAGCACAATCAGGATTGTTTAGCAGGAGCTGTCCAATTGTGGAATCACATCTAATGTTGGACACTATGTTTTGAGTTTTGCAAGCACTGGCTGGTTGGATACAGTCAGTATTTTGCCTTTTGCAAAGAACCGAAGGGACGTGCTGTTTGATCTGCCAGTTATTGGGACGTGTGGCCTATATACTTGGCATCACACCAATACTGAAATGCATATACCACATTAGTCATTTGTGTGAAAGGCAGAATGTCTTTTTGGCTTGATGGCAGCATTCTATTAGTAGAGAATACTACTCGTGTTGCTACAGCATAGTAGCAGCATGAAACAGCTAGCTTCACCTGTTGCTCAAATTTTTGAGGTGGACTGGGCACTTTTCAGGACTGAAATTGGCAGCCTTAGGCCCATTCATGAGTTTTCATGCTATACAACGAGCAATGATCTGATCAGGGTAGCCGTTATCCCACAGGATGACTTTGATGTGCCCTATCTCGGCATCAAGCTTGTATGGTGGGCAGATGTCTTGGACCCTACTTACGAGGTTGCCGATAAAGCCAATCTTATAGCGTGTGGAAATGTAGAAATCCCAACATGTTAATTGACCAGTGAAGGTAGGCTTGCAGTGGAGAGTAGTAGAGAACCCATTAGCAGATGTTTCAACTAGTAGGTCGAGGAAAGGGAGTTTATTTGACTATTCCATTTCAAAGATAAATTTGAGTGCAGGATAGAGCCCATTAAAGGTGTAAGGAAATTCTTACATGCAGCTGCAGATTCAAATATAGCAAATGTATCATCTACGTATTGGAAATATGCAAGGGGTAGGAGGTTAGTGGTCATTCCATCGAAGGCGCATTTCTCGTGGAAACTGACAAAGATGTTTGCGAGAGCTGGGCCGAGAGGGGATCCCATGGCAACACCATCTATTTGGGCACGCATGGCGTCGTTAAAACTGAACTCAACTGCACGAATTACTGAGTTCCTAAGTCCAATGAATACAATTTCAGATAATGGTGGCAGGTCTAGATCACCATAATATAGTGATGTGATGCAAATGTTTATTGAGTGGTACATTGATGAATAGGCTAACAATGTCGAATGAGTGCACGGACATGGCATTGCCATCGATATGCAAGTCCTGTATGGTCTTTGCAAAGGTGAACAAATCCTTCGCTTTGCATGTGAAAAACTTGCTCAAAACTGGTTGTAGCAACTTGCCCAACCATTTCACCAATTCATGTTGTGCAGAACCAGTCATGGCTAAGGGACATCGAGGGACATTACTTTTGTGTGTCTTGGGCAGCCCATACATATGCATGAGCCATGAGGACGAGTTCTATTATATATACCACTGGCAGCTCGTTACTCTTACTCAAGCCCAACAAGCATTTTTGTAACTTGCTTTTGAGCAGGGCTGTCCGGTCATGTTTAGCGGCAGGTCCAATGGATACGAATTTGAACCTGTCATTAAGAATGGTTTGCATTTTGTTGATATATTCCCACTTTGTTAAGGATGACAATTCCAGTCCCTTTGTCGGGTTTACAGATATATATGTCTGGGTTGGTCTTGAGGCCATTCATGTTGCATGCAAAAATCAGCCACATCATTGAGAATCCCATAACATGCACGCACTAGATCAGCTCGGTGCGATTTCAAGGATTCAGCATCTTCAGTGGACACTAGTTTGTAGCAGAATAGCTGCGAGCAGAGGAGCTCAAACTCAGCAAACACCTCTTGCTGTTTAATATGTAATGAAGGCTCATCAAAGTTGAAGCCATGCACAAGAACAAACTCCTCACTTTCAGAGAATACATGGTCAGAGAGATTTATTACATGTTTAGTGGTGTCATTAATTGTGCTGCCAAACTGCTCCTCTTAAGTGAGTTTACAGTGCGGGCGTGTTTCAAACAGGTACTTCTTATGGTGCAGTCATCTATTGAGGCAATATAGCAGCACTAGCAGAACAAATGAAAAAATGAAAGAAATTTGCACGCCTCAGACCAAGCACAACATGAATGAGTAATCCTACTACCAATCTGTTTAATCTCATCTTGAATAAACGCTTGCTTAATCATGGGACTCACCTTAGCATTATCAAAACGCTTGGAAATGAACACTTGCACAACCTTGGGTCTAATACACTCTCAGAGAAATTTGATACCTGTTTTTAACTTACCTGTGAGTAGAACTATGTTGATGACATCTCAGATTTGGCCTTTGCTGTATGACTGTCTCAGGTGTACAGAACTTGAGTATTGTTTAAAAAAAGAGACATGCTGTCAAAGTTTTTCATCTTGCACTCATCAGGACATATTTTCAAGAATATTACTTATAAAGAGAAAAACAATTTATACTGCATGAGAAGAGAGTGCTGATTGGTTGGCAGGTGGACTCTGATTGTTAGAGGTGTTGCCATGCAGAATGCACCAGGGAACAGTTAACTGCCAAGTCTTTGTTTAAATTCAAACCAGAAGCTCTACTCTGACTGTTCAAGGCATTGCCCTGGGGATTGAACTAGGGAATGGTTGTCCCCAAGCTTTTCCTCAGCTGAAAAAGGCACAATGCAAGGACACGCTCCTTCCATCTGCAAAGGAGATGGGGATGAGGAGAATGTTTATCTCCCAGAAGGTTATTAGTCTGTGGAATTCTTTTCCCCAGAGAGCCGGTGGAGGCAGGTTCATTTAATATTTTTATGGCTGTATTAGATAGATTATTGATTGACAAATGAGTCAAAAGTTATGGTGGTAGGCAAGAAAATAGAGCTGAGGACACAATCTAATCAACCATAATGTTATCAAATGATGGAGCAGGCTCGAGGGGCTGAATGGTCTAGTCTTATTTATGTTCTTATGTTCTTAGTTCTTTTGTAAAAAATATTCCCTTGCTAATTTTCTCTGCCAAATTTTTCTGCCTTCTCTTTATTTCACAAAGTCCTTCGCCCCTTCAAACCTCCATCACTATGTCCAATGGATCATTATTCACACAAGAGATATGTTGGCATGCTATTCAGTCAGAGGTTACAGTCTCATTGCCCAAATCTAACAGATGACACTGGGTAACATTCAGGGTGGACTCTTGATCTACTTTCTTCTGCCTCATTCATGGGTACTAAGGCCTGTAGTTAAGCCTCTGCTACCGTTGCAGCAGTTGCAATTAACTTAGGGCAAAAGGTAGCTTGAATCGGGGATCTTCTTGATCTGTTAGGTTCAGGTATTCCCTGTGGAAACATAGAAGGATTTCTGAACTGCCTCTGTGATCTGCTAAGATCTGACACACAGACTAGTATCAAAACCCTGTTGATCCTCAAGATAATTTATTCCTTGCTGACTTGTAGACGCTCATCTTCTAAAGGTACAGTTCTGTGGGCTTCAGTTTCCCTCACAACGAATGTTAGGAGGCCTGTCTCCTCACCTTACCCCACGCTTGCTGTCCTGCTCCTAATTTGTATGTTCATAATGTCATGTCCCTAAGACATGAAAGAGATCATAAACTGTGTAAATCAAACTTTCTTTTAGCTTATTTAAGAGTGGACTTTGCTGAACCAAAAGATGGCCGCTACAGGTCACATGATTCACAAGTTGACCACAGTTTCTGGAACTTTCCAACAACAGTTACAAGGTCAAAAGCTCAACCCTCATCCTTGTGGAGTCTCACACCTCCCTTTGTATGTATACATTATACCAGGGACCAGCAGATGATCTGACTCCTCAGCCTGGACTATAGCAAAGAATGAGCAATCAATACTTGCTTTACCTGCAGAGGTGCAAACAGCCACCATCTCTCTCCTAAGGTGAACAATGGACTTTGCCCAGAGGCACAGAAGTCACTTTTAACCTGCAATTACCTCATTAATGGGCAACACCACAAGATCCAAGCTTCTGGCCTTTGGGACAGCTTTCTATATGATATTTCCAGGCTTGCAAGGCAATCTGCTATTCATCTCCAGCCTGTAAACATCAAGGCTGACAAACAGCCTGCAACAAGTCTAAGTTTCCTCAAAGCCTGTCCCTCTGGAAGATCCCTGCTATTACCAGCTGAGCAGACCAAGGCCGGGATTTTCCAGCCCACCTGCTGCCGGGATCCCCTGGTCCCACCCAAAGTCAATGGATTTTTGGCTTGCCCACCGCATCTCCCGCGGTGGGTCCTGCCAGAGCAAAGAAGGAAAATCCTGACCCAAGACTCTGTGCATTAACCTCATCTCGCTCTGTCACTGGGCCGGATTTTCTGGCCCCGCCCACCCCCAGGATCGTCCGGTCTTGCGGAAAGTCAATGGGCTTTTGGATGGGCTGCCGAATCTCCCAACGTGGGTCCCCGCAACAACGGGGCCGGGAAAATCCTGGCCATCATCAACTTTAAAAGAATTTTGCACTTGCTGTCTTTAGTTAGTGGAACCTGGCTGGACTGTAACCTCTCCGTGGAGGACACCTCAATAAATCCTAACCTTCTGGACTCTAGCAATCATGTGAACTGACATCCATTTCTGTGGTTCTTTTCCTACGAAGTTATTCATAGTTGCAAAACCCCTCTTTCCTATCACCTTATTGTGTGCGTGTGAATCACAGAATTGTTATGGTGTAGGAGGCCATTTGGCCCATCGTGTCTGCACCAGCTCTCTGTGAGCATTTTAACTTGGTGCCACTCTCCTGCCTTTTCCCCGTCACCCTGCACATTGTTTCTATTCAGATAATCATCTAATGCCCTTGTGATCATTGCTGCAATTTGAAGGTATGAACAAACTAAATTTCTGATTCAGCCCTAAAGGGAGTTTGCTGCAAGTCACTTTAAAAATTGACTTCACAAGCAGAGGGTCTTGGGGGGACAAGCCACAGCACAATCAAAAGATAGAAACACCTCTGCTTACAGGTGGACGGCAAGAAAAATGAAGGAATTCAGTTTGTCTCACTCCTCTGTCAGTAACAGTATGTTTGTAGGCATGACCAAAATTTTCATCAAGTAGCTAGGTTCTAAAAAGTGTCTTAAAGGAGGAGAGAGCAGCAGAAGAGAGCTTTAGGGAGGGAATTCCAAAGCTTAAGGTTCATGCAGCTGAAGCTATGGCTGTGAATGGTGAAGCAATTAAAATTGGGGAATGTGCAAAAGGCCAGAATTGGATTAGATTAATAACAGGTGTGACAAAATATTTGCAAGAAATTTCCTACCTGCTATTTTAAACAGAGGAACCAACCCTCAATGGGTAAATGTCGCCATCGCAATAAAGATAGGCAAAGGAATATAACACAGTTTGATTTAATCCATTTGTGTCCTGTTAACATCGTAGAAATTTCCAGATAAAAGCCAGGCAGATGGTAATTTCATACATGCTGGGCAGAATATGATGACACCCCCTTGTTTAGAGGTGAGTGATCAAAGGGGGAGAGATGCCACCATACTCCAACCTCCCTCTGATCAAGTCCGGGGGCAGGGAGGCTTGCGGTGGCCTTCCCATCTGAAGTTCAATTACATCCCTTAAGTGGTCACTTAAGGGCCTCATCCTGCTGTCGTTGATATTCAGCTTTGCCAGTTGAATACTGGGGTGCAGGGTTCCCTCATTCAAGGGTGTGGAGGTACCTCATTCACTGGCACTCTGTGCCCGATCGAGGGACCCAGCATTGGAGTTGACTGTTTGAGGTCACCCAAGAAGGCATTGTAACTCATGTCTCTTCCACATGTGGTGAAGCACTGTGTGTGGGGAGAAGATAAACTCCAAAGAGTTATGCAGCAACCTCAGCCCTGATGTAAATGACACAACTAAATACTCAAAACCCTAGGGATAGAGTTTCCATTATGGGCGCAAATCAACCTATCGGGCATGCACATTGAGCACAAAATTGCGCTAGTCTTGAAAGGATTCTTTCTTCCAGTTTCCATTCAAACCCACTTACACATCGCTGGACGCGATATATACCATGAACCATCGCAATCTAGCAGCATTTTTAAATTACACTAAATTTAAATCAGGGCTGAAGTTACTGTTCAAAATGCAATTTACTTCTTTTTTGAGAGTTTGCTTTAAAAATATTCCTTAATATCTTTACAAGTAGCAACTTGTTTGATTAATAGAGCAGAAAATGGGTTTATCACAAAAAATAAGCATTTTTTAATCACAGTGGCAATCCACTACCTGTGATTAACATTGTTTTAAGTGACAGAAAATGGCTTTTAAGGGATACACTTAGTCACACTGGCACAGTAGTCAGTTTGTCAGTAAATTAAAAAATGTTACATTCAAAAGCTTTTACAATGCGCCTATTGGGGTCCTTGCGCCAAAAAGCTCCAGCCTAATTTTTCACGTCTCCTTGAAAGCTCGCAAGTGTGTTAACAGAAACTTGCAATGGTGATTTAAAAAAAAAATTCCTTTCATGGGATGTGGGCGTCGCTGGCAGGGTCAGCATTTACCTTATACCTTGAGTGCCCTACCATCCATTCTTAATTAGCACATTCATTTAGATAATATCACCAACTTTAACTTTAACACCTATGTGTTCTATTGTACTATTGTCGTTGACATCGTTTGATGATCTGCTTCTATCACTGCTTGTTTGTCCCTACAACCACACCACCCCCCCCCCACCTCTCTGTCTATCTCTCCGCCCCCCACGCACACACCTTAAACCAGCTTATATTTCAGCTCTTTCTTGGACTCGAACTCAAGTTCTGTCGAAGGGTCATGAGGACTCGAAACGTCAACTCTTTTCTTCTCCGCCGATGCTGCCAGACCTGCTGAGTTTTTCCAGGTAATTCTGTTTTTGTTTTGGATTTCCAGCATCCACAGTTTTTTTGTTTTTATCTCAGCATTTGTTGCCCATCCCTAATTGCCCTTGAACTGAGTGGCTTGCTAGGCCAGTTCAGAGTCAAGCACATTGCTGTGGATCTGGTGTCACATGTAGGCCAGAACAGGTAAGGGCAGCTGATTTCCTTCCCTAAAGGACATTAGTGAACCAAAATGGTTTTTTTTTAACAATAATTGACAATGGTTTCATGGTCACCATCACTGGGACTAGTTTTATATTCCAGCTATTGTTTTACAAATTGTATTTAAGATTCCACCAGTTGCTGCAATGGGATTTGAACCCATGTCCCCAGAGCATTAACATGGGCCTTTGGATTACTGGTTCAGTGATATTACCGCTGCACCACCATCTCAAATTAACTTGTCCTGGGGCACAGACAGTTTTTTTGGAAAAGGCTGGCTTCTCATGCAATACATTTTTGAAACAGACCAAAATATCGTGAAAACCTGATTTGTATTGAACATAATTTACACCTAAAATTTTCTGATCTTATTGCATTATGAAAATGTCGGGCAAATCTGCAGAGATAAAAAAAAAATGTGCAATCGAGTGGAAACTCTACCCTTGATGTCTCCACAAAAAGCAGCCAGTTGACGATTGTGAGTTCTCCACGTAGGAGGACAGCTTTGTATTATCAGACAATCACCTAGCCTCCTCCCTCCTTTTGATTACAGCAATTGTTTTAAAAAAGAACAACACAAATGTTATGCCCATGTCAGAATTTTAATGCTTCAGCTGAAATTACTATTTTAATTTAGTTATTCAGATTAGATAGAAAACATCTTTAAACATTGCTATATTTTGGAAGAATGAGCTCATAATTGTGTGCATATACTGTACTAATTTTTAAAAATACTCTTAAACTATCATTAGTTTCAAGTGCTGATTTTTGATGTAAATATTCCAGCAGCTGATTATAATTTCAGGTAGCTCCAATTGCTTAATTTGATGTACTGTTTTTATGTTTATGTCTTAATGTTGGTTGTACTGTTGACATCTGTTGCATGAATTCTGCGTCTGACAGTACCCCTGCAAAGTCCCTTAAAGCTTCTAGTTCAAAATCTATGAAAGAGTTTTTCCCTTTCAGCCATGGGATCTGTTCCAACTGAGTAACCACTTTAAGTGACTGATCCAGAAGACTTTGAGCCAATTCATGTCTCTTCCCCTTATTGTGAGTTTCCAGGAATAGTTTCAGATTGGAAAGATTTTCCTCTAGTTTATAGAACATTTGCACAAAGCGATTAATTTGGTCAAATTCTTTCCATTTGGAATTTTTCTCATTTAATTCATTTCTCATTGAAGAAGGTTTGACTGGTTCAGCATTGGCTGCCTTGGGCGGCACGTTTCCCGACAGTGGACCCTTGAGATCCTGAAGAGCACTGTTGCTGAGATTAAGGATCTTCAACAAGATACTTTCACTAATCTGGAGGTCCTCCTTTTTGTCCATTGTGAGCACTTCTGGTGCTGCAGCTATCACTTTGTTCAGCTTTGCCACAAGTTCTGAAAACTTCTGTCCATATCCATACAAATAGCTTGTATTTATCATTTCAACTCTCTCATTAACTAAGGAGAAATTTTGCGGATACTGATTAATCACCTGGGCAGCCAAGAATTTGGTTCCAGGTTCTCCCACAAGGGCATTACTTTCAGAAATACTTTCCATCACAACTTGTTCTGTAAGTTTCTCATTATCAGCCTGTGATGTGTTTGTATTGCTGTTTACCTTGTCTGGAACACCAATTAGAATGATCTCTTTACTTGTTGACTGGGTCTCTTTGATGGATGATTTTGTGGTGATATCTTCCGGGAGGAGTGACAATGAGGATTCATTATTCATCATTTTCAGTGAGTTTGCTTCAAGGTATAATTTCTCTAACATGCTGTTGATTTCAGAAAGCACACTCTGATCAACAGGATTTGGTTTTATTTCCTCTTCATCTTTCTCTGTGACACTGATGTTTGACTCCTCCACAGCACTCTCCCTTAGTAATTTGACCAAAGTCTTAAAAATTCTTGGAGGAAGTTTTATTATTTCACTTTTATTCTGTGAATCCTCTTTATATAACATACGGTCTAGCAGAAACATAAATGTTTAAAATTTTAATAGCTACACGTTTAATTGAAGAAAAATAGTTACATGAATATTTTCAACAAAATCACAACCAGACTGTTTAATTCGTATCAGTATATTTTTGAGCCTGTCCAGGTTGATATTGTGCAGTGTATTAGCACCAATGACTTGCATTAATATAGCGGCTTTAACACAGTGAAATTTCACAAGGCAATGTTATCAGATAAAATTGTCACTGAGCCTCGTAAGGAGATGTTAGCACAAGTGGCCAACAGCTTGGGTAAGGAGGTAGCTTTAAAGGAGCATCTTAAAGGAGGAGGGAGAGAGATGGAGAGGTAGAAAGGTTGAAGGAGGGATTGCAAAGCTTAGGGCCTATGCAGCTAAAGGCACAACTGCCAAAGGTGAGTTGGAGGAAACTGCAAAGGCCAAAAGTGGAGGAATGCAGAGTTCTTGGAGGGTTATAAAGCTGAAATAGGCTATGAAGATAGGCAACAGAGGGATGAAAATGATAAATTCCAGGTGTTGCTGGACTGAAAGCCAATGTCGGTTGGCGAGCACAGGGTTGATGGATTAATTGAACTTGGTTCAATTGAGTCAGGGTTAAGGCAGCAAAGTTTTGGATGAGGTCAAGTTTCTGAACGGTGGAAAATTGAGAGGCTTTCAGGGATAGCATTGCAATAGTCATGTCTGAAGGTACCACAGGCTTGGTTAAGCATTTCAGCAGATGGCAGGACAATATTGTGGTGATAGTGAGGATATGGGGGCAGAAACTCAGTTCAGGGTTGATTATGATGTTTGGGTGGCCAACAGTCTGGTTCAGCCTCAGAGAGTGGCCAGGGAGGGGGGTGGAATCAGTGAGTAAGGAATGCAACTCCTGGTCAGAACCAAAGAAAATGGCTTTGTCCTTCCCAGTGTGTAACTGGAGAAAAGTTCAGCTTTCCAGTACTGGATGTCAGACAAACAAAAGCTCATTAAGTTAATTTCACTGTTGTAACAGACATTAAATAGCATGCATGAGAGCTCAATACCTTCTTTATAGTTTTTAAAGCAATGTTGATACCGGTCACTATTCTGTGCATGAACCCAGACAGTGGAGTCAGTTTGACCTATTTGGCGAACAATCAGTGGTGTGTGGTGAGCTACCAGTGAAGCGGCTTTGCCTCACCAATTTGAGGGCCCCAATTAAGTTTGGCAGGCAAGTGCAAGCAGATGAATAGATGTTCCAATGTAGCTCACTGGATTGAAGCCTCAAGGTCAGGGGCGAAGAGGGGAGTGGGAGGGGTGCAGCACCAAGGTAGGTTGCAATGGCAGGATGGGAGTGGATCTTGACCATGAAGGGTGGGTGTCCCAGGACACCAGCAGCTCAGATTATTTTTGTAGGGCCCCTGGAAGTGAATTCTTGTTTCCCAGAGTGACAGAAAAATAATGCAACATTCTCTCTTTGCAGGATCTCTTCCCTAATATTGTTCAGTGAAGTGGTTGATGTTTTCAAGGCTCAGGCTGTGGGCAATTCTGTCCTAAAATGGCAATTGGGATCCTAGTGAGGTCCCAGGATTCTGATTTCCATATAAAAGTTGAGATGGGGGTGGGGGGAGGGGGTGCTCATTTGAAATAGTTGGGTGCTCTGGATACCCAGCCTCTTTTAAAATGGAACTAGCTGCATCGCTGATGTTAAAGGGGGTGGGGAGGAGATCAAGCCCATTATCACACGTTAACATCGGAAAAGGCCAGCCAAAACTGACCTCTGTTTGTGTGTGTGTGTGTGTGTGTGTGTGTGTGTGTGTGTGTGTGTGTGTGTGTGTGTGTGTGTGTGAAAGAGAGAGAGAGATTGCAGTGTAGACTGGTGTGGGGGTGGGTGGATGGATGGGGGAATGGGTGTTGTTCTAACCCCGCTTCCAAGCAATAAATCCTTTCCAATGGGTGTGGGCTTTCACTGGATTGTGATTGGATGCAACTTTCCTCTCTAGCCCATGGAACTGGATGTGAAAAGTTGAAAGAAAAATGTTCCATTCATCACTCATGACAACCTTCAACTTTGCCAGTGCTGGACAATGAACATTGTAGTAATTCAGGTAACCCTCTGGAAATGTGAATAATTGGTCTGTTATGCTCAGCATTTAAGTGGCCTGGTTATGATGTGCTACTATGTTTTTTACACTATTTAATTCTAATCAGTATCGAAATTAAACAGCCTTGCCTCTTTCTTTGCTAAAATCACTTATAGCATCTAGTAACGCCATCTCAAACAATGTCGCTGACAAATTAATATCCTGGAAAAGATAACAGAAGTTGAAAGAATTAAAGACACTTTAAGTACATTAAAACCTGAGCCATTCTTCTGGCCCGGCTTCAAAATGCAGAATGGATAAACAGAAGGAAGTTACAAGGCAGCATCGTAATCACTTTGAAACTATATTATGCATACATGTATCTTAAATGTTCATATAAGTTTCCTGTGACTGTCATGTAACAGAGGCATTAACCTGCAGGTTAGTATATATTCGATAGAATATACAGTACAGGAAAGGTCCGTTTGATTCAACATGTGGCAGTATATATGCTCCACATGAGCCTCCTCCCACTTAACTTAATTTCACCGTCTCAGTGTAACTTTCTATTCCTTTCTTCATTGCAGACTTATTGAGCTTCTCCTTAAATGCATCTATACTATTCTCGTCAAGTACTTCACGTGGTAGCAAGTATCAAATTCCACAGTGAACGGAGTTCAGAGCAAATTCAAATGCAAGAGAATGAAATTGTACAACAATTTTGGATTGGTAGATTTAAAGATCAGATGTCACAGTTGATATCTAAATGTTTGATGCATAAGATACTGCAGTCACTCCAAGTTTACTGAGTGACAATCAATACTGACAAACAACAATTTAATAAATATTAGTACATATCCATCAGATATTAAACTTGATTTATGTGTCATAAACTTCTTATTTGATGAGAAAAGGAGAAATGTTTTTATGCAGCGAGTTATTATGATCTGGTATGCACTGCCTGAAAGGGTCGTGGATCAGATTCAGTAGCAGCTTGATGTATTCTGTTGTTGCTACCCTTGAAGGAGGCTGCTTGGGCATCCTGAAGCAGTCTTTGTAGTCTTAGGTAAGTTATAAACAAGTCTTTAATAACAACACTTAACTATTGTCATGACCACGGATCATAGCCCCGAATCACTTTTGGACATATTGAACTTTTAAGATATACGTTTTTTAAAAAAGGACCTACATGCAAATGTTGGCTGGGACTGTGAAGTAACCACTTGTTGGAAAATTCCTATGTGAATTACACTTGACCAACTAGTCCATAGAAAATGGAATGTCATATCTAAAAAGGTGTCAAGGCCTAATTCAGACAGAAACACTTCAAAGGAAGAGATGCAATGTAAAAACTGAACTGTAATATTCTGTGGGTGTGGAGATAATGGAGGTTGATGACCATCTCAACAGAAACCATCTGTTGAGTTTTATCTCAGACTGTGAACATCATCTAAGTTGAAAGAAAGCAGTTTCTGGGCGAAAGACATGTTTGTTTTCTCCCCTTCTGGGAATACACAGGAGAAAAGGTTAAAAAGCCAACTACAACCCTGGTCTCTGTGTGCTAGACTGTTGTTCTAGTGTGAGCATTGTCAGCGCGCGCTGTGTCAGCGTGAACTGTGTCAGTGTGAGCAGTGTCAGCGTGCGCTGTGTCAGCGTGAGTAGTGTAAGCGTGCGCAGTGTCAGCGTGAGCAGTGTCAGCGTGCGCAGTGTCAGCGTGTGCAGTATCAGCGAGAGCAGTGTCAGCGTGAGCAGTGTCAGCGTGCGCAGTGTTAGCATGCGCAGTATCAGCGTGAGCAGTGTCAGTGTGTGCTATGTCAGCGTGTGCTGTGTCAGCGTGCTCAGTGTCAGTGTGTGCAGTGTCGGCATGCAGATTGTCAGTGTGTGCTGTGTCAGCGTGCGCAGTATCAGCGTGAGGAGTGTAAGCGTGCGCAGTGTCAGCATGCGCAGTATCAGCGTGTGCAGTGTCAGCGTGCGCTGTGTCAGCGTGAGCAGTGTCAGCGTGAGCTATGTGAGTGTGAGCAGTGTCAGCCTGCACTGTGTCAGCTTGAACAGTGTCAGCATGAGCAGTGTCAGCGTGTGCAGCGTCAGCGTGTGTTTTGTCAGCGTGAGCAGTGTAAGCGTGAGCAGTGTCAGTGTGTGCTGTGTCAGCGTGTGCTGTGTCAGCGTGCTCAGTGTCAGTGTGCACAGTGTCGGCATGCAGAGTGTCAGTGTGTGCTGTGTCAGCGTGTGCAGTATCAGCGTGAGGAGTGTAAGCGTGCGCAGTGTCAGCATGCGCAGTATCAGCGTGTGCAATGTCAGCCTGCGCTGTGTCAGCGTGAGCAGTGTCAGTGTGAGCTGTCAGAGCGCGCTGTGTCAGCATGAGCAATGTCAATGTGCGCAGTGTCAGTGTGCGCAGTGTCAGCGTGAGCAGTGTCAGTTTGAGCTGTCAGTGTGAGCATGGTCAGTGTGAGCAGTGTAAGCATGCGCAGGGTCAACGCGTGTATGGTCAGCATCAGCAGTGTCAGCGGAAGCAGTGCCACTGTCCGCAGTGTCAGCGTGCACTGTGTCCGTGTGCGCTGTGTCAGCATAAGCAGTGTCAGTGAGCACAGTGTAAGCGTAGCAGTGTCAGTGTGAGCATTGTCAGCATGAGCAGTGTCAGTTTGCGCAGTGTCGGCGTGAGCAGTGTCAGTGTGAGCAGTGTCAGTGCGTGCAGTGTCAGCGTGCGCTGCGTTTGCGTGAACAATCTCAGCGTGCGCAGGGTCAGTGTGAGCAGTGTCAGTGTGAGCAGTGTCAGTGTGCGCAGTGTCAGTGTGCGTAGTGTCAGCATGAGCAGTGTCAGTGTGCACAGGGTCAGCATCAGCAGTGTCAGTGGGCGCTGTGTCAGCGTGAGCAGTGTCAGCGTGAGCTATGTGAGTGTGAGCAGTGTCAGCCTGCACTGTGTCAGCTTGAACAGTGTCAGCATGAGCAGTGTCAGCGTGTGCAGCGTCAGCGTGTGTTTTGTCAGCGTGAGCAGTGTAAGCGTGAGCAGTGTCAGTGTGAGCAGTGTCAGCGTGCACAGTGTCAGCATGCTCAGTGTCAGTGTGCGCAGTGTCGGCGTGAGCAGTGTCAGTGTGTGCTGTGTCAGTGTGTGCTGTGTCAGCGTGCTCAGTGTCAGTGTGCGCAGTGTCGGCATGCAGAGTGTCAGTGTGTGCTGTGTCAGCGTGTGCAGTATCAGCGTGAGGAGTGTAAGCGTGCGCAGTGTCAGCATGCGCAGTATCAGCGTGTGCAATGTCAGCCTGCGCTGTGTCAGCGTGAGCAGTGTCAGTGTGAGCTGTCAGAGCGCGCTGTGTCAGCATGAGCAATGTCAATGTGCGCAGTGTCAGTGTGCGCAGTGTCAGCGTGAGCAGTGTCAGTTTGAGCTGTCAGTGTGAGCATGGTCAGTGTGAGCAGTGTAAGCATGCGCAGGGTCAACGCGTGTATGGTCAGCATCAGCAGTGTCAGCGGAAGCAGTGCCACTGTCCGCAGTGTCAGCGTGCACTGTGTCCGTGTGCGCTGTGTCAGCATAAGCAGTGTCAGTGAGCACAGTGTCAGCGTAGCAGTGTCAGTGTGAGCATTGTCAGCATGAGCAGTGTCAGTTTGCGCAGTGTCGGCGTGAGCAGTGTCAGTGTGAGCAGTGTCAGTGCGTGCAGTGTCAGCGTGCGCTGCGTTTGCGTGAACAATCTCAGCGTGCGCAGGGTCAGTGTGAGCAGTGTCAGTGTGAGCAGTGTCAGTGTGCGCAGTGTCAGTGTGCGTAGTGTCAGCATGAGCAGTGTCAGTGTGCACAGGGTCAGCATCAGCAGTGTCAGTGGGCGCTGTGTCAGCGTGAGCAGTGTCAGCGTGAGCAGTATCAGCGTGCACAGTGTCAGTGTGACATGTGTCTGCGTGAGCAGTGTCAGCGTCAGCTGTGCCAGCGAGCACAGTGTAAGTGTGCGCAGTGTCAATGTGAGCAGTATCAGTGTGAGCTATGTGAGTGTGAGCAGTGTCAGTGTGAGCAGTGCCAATGTGAGCAGTGTCAGTGTGTGCAGTGTCAGTGTGCGCAGTGTCAGTGTGCGCTGTGTCAGTGTGCATAATGCCAATATGAGCAGTGTCAGTGTGAGCGGTGTCAGTGTGTACAGTGTCAGCGTGCACACTGTCAGTGTGAGCAGTGTCAGTGTGAGCTATGTCAGTGTGAGCAGTGTCAGTGTGCGCAGTGTCAGCGTGCACAGTGCCAGTGTGCACTGTGTCAGTGTGCGTAATGCCAGTGTGAGCAGTGTCAGTGTGAGCAGTGTCAGTGTGTGCTGTGTCAGTGTGCACAGTGTCAGTGTGAGCAGTTTCATTGTGAGCAGTGTCAGTTTGCGCAGTGTCAGCGTGCGCAGTGTCAGTGTGAGCAATGTCAGTGTGAGCAGTGTCGGCATGAGCTGTGTCAGTGTGCGCAGTGTCAGCGCGCGCTGTGTTTGCGTGAGCAATGTCAGTGTGCGCAGGGTCAGTGTGAGCAGTGTCAGTGTGAGCAGTGTCAGTGTGCGCAGTGTCAGTGTGTGTAGTGTCAGCATGAGCAATGTCAGCGTGACCAGTGTTAGCGTGCACAGGGTCAGCGTCAGCAGTGTCAGCGGGCGCTGTGTCAGTGTGAGCAGTGTCAGCGTGCACAGTGTCAGCGTGCTCAGTGTCAGTGTGCGCAGTGTCGGCGTGAGCAGTGTCAGTGTGTGCTGTGTCAGCGTGTGCTGTGTCAGCGTGCTCAGTGTCAGTGTGCGCAGTGTCGGCATGCAGAGTGTCAGTGTGTGCTGTGTCAGCGTGCGCAGTATCAGCGTGAGGAGTGTAAGCGTGCGCAGTGTCAGCCTGCGCTGTGTCAGCGTGAGCAGTGTCAGTGTGAGCTGTCAGAGCGCGCTGTGTCAGCATGAGCAATGTCAACGTGCGCAGTGTCAGTGTGCGCAGTGTCAGCGTGAGCAGTGTCAGTTTGAGCTGTCAGTGTGAGCATGGTCAGTGTGAGCAGTGTAAGCATGCGCAGGGTCAACGCGTGTATGGTCAGCGTCAGCAGTGTCAGCGGAATCAGTGCCACTGTCCGCAGTGTCAGCGTGCACTGTGTCCGTGTGCGCTGTGTCAGCATAAGCAGTGTCAGTGAGCACAGTGTCAGCGTAGCAGTGTCAGTGTGAGCAGTGTCAGCATGAGCAGTGTCAGTGTGCGCAGTGTCGGCGTGAGCAGTGTCAGTGTGAGCAGTGTCAGTGTGTGCAGTGTCAGCGCGCGCTGCGTTTGCATGAGCAATGTCAGCATGCGCAGGGTCAGTGTGAGCAGTGTCAGTGTGAGCAGTGTCAGTGTGCACAGGGTCAGCATCAGCAGTGTCAGTGGGCGCTGTGTCAGCGTGAGCAATGTCAGCGTGAGCAGTATCAGCGTGCACAGTGTCAGTGTGACATGTGTCTGCGTGAGCAGTGTCAGCGTGAGCAGTGTCAGCATCAGCTGTGCCAGCGAGCGCAGTGTAAGTGTGCGCAGTGTCAATGTGAGCAGTATCAGTGTGAGCTATGTGAGTGTGCACAGTGTCAGTGTGAGCAGTGCCAATGTGAGCAGTGTCAGTGTGTGCAGTGTCAGCGTGCACACTGTCAGTGTGAGCAGTGTCAGTGTGAGCTATGTCAGTGTGAGCAGAGTCAGTGTGCGCAGTGTCAGCGTGCACAGTGTCAGTGTGCGCAGTGTCGGCGTGAGCAGTGTCAGTGTGTGCTGTGTCAGCGTGTGCTGTGTCAGCGTGCTCAGTGTCAGTGTGCGCAGTGTCGGCATGCAGAGTGTCAGTGTGTGCTGTGTCAGCGTGTGCAGTATCAGCGTGAGGAGTGTAAGCGTGCGCAGTGTCAGCATGCGCAGTATCAGCGTGTGCAATGTCAGCCTGCGCTGTGTCAGCGTGAGCAGTGTCAGTGTGAGCTGTCAGAGCGCGCTGTGTCAGCATGAGCAATGTCAATGTGCGCAGTGTCAGTGTGCGCAGTGTCAGCGTGAGCAGTGTCAGTTTGAGCTGTCAGTGTGAGCATGGTCAGTGTGAGCAGTGTAAGCATGCGCAGGGTCAACGCGTGTATGGTCAGCATCAGCAGTGTCAGCGGAAGCAGTGCCACTGTCCGCAGTGTCAGCGTGCACTGTGTCCGTGTGCACTGTGTCAGCATAAGCAGTGTCAGTGAGCACAGTGTCAGCGTAGCAGTGTCAGCGTGAGCATTGTCAGCATGAGCAGTGTCAGTTTGCGCAGTGTCGGCGTGAGCAGTGTCAGTGTGAGCAGTGTCAGTGCGTGCAGTGTCAGCGTGCGCTGCGTTTGCGTGAACAATCTCAGCGTGCGCAGGGTCAGTGTGAGCAGTGTCAGTGTGAGCAGTGTCAGTGTGCGCAGTGTCAGTGTGCGTAGTGTCAGCATGAGCAGTGTCAGTGCGCACAGGGTCAGCGTGAGCAGTGTCAGCGTGAGCAGTGTCAGCGTGAGCAGTATCAGCGTGCACAGTGTCAGTGTGACATGTGTCTGCGTGAGCAGTGTCAGCGTCAGCTGTGCCAGCGAGCACAGTGTAAGTGTGCGCAGTGTCAATGTGAGCAGTATCAGTGTGAGCTATGTGAGTGTGAGCAGTGTCAGTGTGAGCAGTGCCAATGTGAGCAGTGTCAGTGTGTGCAGTGTCAGTGTGCGCAGTGTCAGTGTGCGCTGTGTCAGTGTGCATAATGCCAATATGAGCAGTGTCAGTGTGAGCGGTGTCAGTGTGTGCAGTGTCAGCGTGCACACTGTCAGTGTGAGCAGTGTCAGTGTGAGCTATGTCAGTGTGAGCAGTGTCAGTGTGCGCAGTGTCAGCATGCACAGTGCCAGTGTGCACTGTGTCAGTGTGCGTAATGCCAGTGTGAGCAGTGTCAATGTGAGTGGTGTCAGTGTGTGCTGTGTCAGTGTGCACAGTGTCAGTGTGAGCAGTTTCATTGTGAGCAGTGTCAGTTTGCGCAGTGTCAGCGTGCGCAGTGTCAGTGTGAGCAATGTCAGTGTGAGCAGTGTCGGCATGAGCTGTGTCAGTGTGCGCAGTGTCAGCGCGCGCTGTGTTTGCGTGAGCAATGTCAGTGTGCGCAGGGTCAGTGTGAGCAGTGTCAGTGTGAGCAGTGTCAGTGTGCGCAGTGTCAGTGTGTGTAGTGTCAGCATGAGCAATGTCAGCGTGAGCAGTGTTAGTGTGCACAGGGTCAGCGTCAGCAGTGTCAGCGGGCGCTGTGTCAGTGTGAGCAGTGTCAGCGTTCACAGTGTCAGCGTGCTCAGTGTCAGTGTGCGCAGTGTCGGCGTGAGCAGTGTCAGTGTGTGCTGTGTCAGCGTGTGCTGTGTCAGCGTGCTCAGTGTCAGTGTGCGCAGTGTCGGCATGCAGAGTGTCAGTGTGTGCTGTGTCAGCGTGCGCAGTATCAGCGTGAGGAGTGTAAGCGTGCGCAGTGTCAGCCTGCGCTGTGTCAGCGTGAGCAGTGTCAGTGTGAGCTGTCAGAGCGCGCTGTGTCAGCATGAGCAATGTCAACGTGCGCAGTGTCAGTGTGCGCAGTGTCAGCGTGAGCAGTGTCAGTTTGAGTTGTCAGTGTGAGCATGGTCAGTGTGAGCAGTGTAAGCATGCGCAGGGTCAACGCGTGTATGGTCAGCGTCAGCAGTGTCAGCGGAATCAGTGCCACTGTCCGCAGTGTCAGCGTGCACTGTGTCCGTGTGCGCTGTGTCAGCATAAGCAGTGTCAGTGAGCACAGTGTCAGCGTAGCAGTGTCAGTGTGAGCAGTGTCAGTGTGAGCAGTGTCAGTGTGTGCAGTGTCAGCGCGCGCTGCGTTTGCATGAGCAATGTCAGCATGCGCAGGGTCAGTGTGAGCAGTGTCAGTGTGAGCAGTGTCAGTGTGCACAGGGTCAGCATCAGCAGTGTCAGTGGGCGCTGTGTCAGCGTGAGCAATGTCAGCGTGAGCAGTATCAGCGTGCACAGTGTCAGTGTGACATGTGTCTGCGTGAGCAGTGTCAGCGTGAGCAGTGTCAGCATCAGCTGTGCCAGCGAGCGCAGTGTAAGTGTGCGCAGTGTCAATGTGAGCAGTATCAATGTGAGCTATGTGAGTGTGCACAGTGTCAGTGTGAGCAGTGCCAATGTGAGCAGTGTCAGTGTGTGCAGTGTCAGCGTGCACACTGTCAGTGTGAGCAGTGTCAGTGTGAGCTATGTCAGTGTGAGCAGAGTCAGTGTGCGCAGTGTCAGCGTGCACAGTGCCAGTGTGCACTGTGTCAGTGTGCGTAACGCCAGTGTGAGCAGTGTCAGTGTAAGTGGTGTCAGTGTGTGCTGTGTCAGTGTGCACAGTGTCAGTGTGAGCAGTTTCATTGTGAGCAGTGTCCGTTTGTGCAGTGTCAGCGTGCGCAGTGTCAGTGTGAGCAATGTCAGTGTGAGCAGTGTCGGCATGAGCAGTGTCAGTGTGCGCAGTGTCAGCGCGCGCTATGTTTGCGTGAGCAATGTCAGTGTGCGCAGGGTCAGTGTGAGCAGTGTCAGTGTGAGCAGTGTCAGTGTGCGCAGTGTCAGTGTGTGTAGTGTCAGCATGAGCAATGTCAGCGTGAGCAGTGTTAGCGTGCACAGGGTCAGCGTCAGCAGTGTCAGCGGGCGCTGTGTCAGCGTGAGCAGTGTCAGCGTTAGCTGTGTCAGTGAGCGCAGTGTCAGTGTGCGCAGTGTCAATGTGAGTAGTGTCAGTGTGAGCTATGTCAGTGTGAGCAGTGTCAATGTGAGCATTGCCAATGTGAGCAGTGTCAGTGTGAGCAGTGTCAGTGTGAGCTGTGTCAGTGTGAGCAGTGTCAGTGTGAGCAGTGCCAATGTGAGCAGTGTCAGTGTGCGTAGTGCAAGTGTGAGCAGTGTCAGTGTGTGCGTTGTCAGTGTGTGCTGTGTCAGCGTGCACAGTGTCAGTGTGAGCAGTGTCAGTGTGAGCAGTGCCAATGTGAGCAGTGTCAGTGTGCGCAGTGTCAGCATGCGCAGTGTCAGTGTGCACTGTGTCAGTGTGCGTAATGCCAACGTGAGCAGTGTCAGTGTGTGCAGTGTCAGTGTGAGCAGTGTCAGTGTGTGCAGTGTCAGTGTGCGCTGTGTCAGCGCGAGCAGTTTAAGCGTGAGCAGTGTCAGTGTGAGCAGTGTCAGCGTGCGCTGTGTCAGCGTGAGTAGTGTAAGCGTGTGCAGTGTCAGCGTGAGCAGTGTCAGCGTGCGCAGTATCAGCGTGAGCAGTGTCAGCGTGAGCAGTGTCAGCGTGCGCAGTGTCAGCATGCGCAGTATCAGCGTGAGCAGTGTCAGTGTGTGCTGTGTCAGCGTGTGCTGTGTCAGCGTGCTCAGTGTCAGTGTGTGCAGTGTCGGCATGCAGAGTGTCAGTGTGTGCTTTGTCAGCGTGCGCAGTATCAGCGTGAGGAGTATAAGCGTGCGCAGTGTCAGCATGCGCAGTATCAGCGTGTGCAGTGTCAGCGTGCGCTGTGTCAGCGTGAGCAGTGTCAGCGTGAGCAGTGTCAGCGTGTGCAGTGTCAGTGTGAGCTATGTGAGTGTGAGCAGTGTCAGCCTGCACTGTGTCAGCTTGAGCAGTGTCAGCATGAGCAGTGTCAGCGTGTGCAGCGTCAGCGTGTGCTGTGTCAGCGTGAGCAGTGTCAATGAGCAGTGTCAGCGTGCACAGTGTCAGCGTGCTCAGTGTCAGTGTGCGCAGTGTCGACGTGAGCAGTGTCAGTGTGTGCTGTGTCAGCGTGTGCTGAGTCAGCGTGCTCAGTGTCAGTGTGCGCAGTGTCGGCATGCAGAGTGTCAGTGTGTGCTGTGTCAGCATGCGCAGTATCAGCGTGAGGAGTGTAAGCGTGCGCAGTGTCAGCCTGCGCTGTGTCAGCGTGAGCAGTGTCAGTGTGAGCTGTCAGAGCGCGCTGTGTCAGCATGAGCAATGTCAACGTGCGCAGTGTCAGTGTGCGCAGTGTCAGCGTGAGCAGTGTCAGTTTGAGCTGTCAGTGTGAGCATGGTCAGTGTGAGCAGTGTAAGCATGCGCAGGGTCAATGCGTGTATGGTCAGCGTCAGCAGTGTCAGCGGAAGCAGTGCCACTGTCCGCAGTGTCAGCGTGCACTGTGTCCGTGTGCGCTGTGTCAGCATAAGCAGTGTCAGTGAGCACAGTGTCAGCGTGGCAGTGTCAGTGTGAGCAGTGTCAGCATGAGCAGTGTCAGTGTGCGCAGTGTCGGCGTGAGCAGTGTCAGTGTGAGCAGTGTCAGTGTGTGCAGTGTCAACGTGCGCTGCGTTTGCGTGAGCAATGTCAGCGTGCGCAGGGTCAGTGTGAGCAGTGTCAGTGTGAGCAGTGTCAGTGTGCGCAGTGTCAGTGTGCGTAGTGTCAGCGTGAGCAGTGTCAGTGTGCACAGGGACAGCATCAGCAGTGTCAGTGGGCGCTGTGTCAGCGTGTGCAGTGTCTGCGTGAGCAGTATCAGCGTGCACAGTGTCATTGTGACATGTGTCTGCGTGAGCATTGTCAGCGTGAGCAATGTCAGCGTCAGCTGTGCCAGCGAGCACAGTGTAAGTGTGCGCAGTGTCAATGTGAGCAGTATCAGTGTGAGCTATGTGAGTGTGAGCAGTGTCAGTGTGAGCAGTGCCAATGTGAGCAGTGTCAGTGTGTGCAGTGTCAGTGTGCGCAGTGTCAGTGTGCGCTGTGTCAGTGTGCATAATGTCAATGTGAGCAGTGTCAGTGTGAGCGGTGTCAGTGTGTGCTGTGTCAGCGTGCACACTGTCAGTGTGAGCAGTGTCAGTGTGAGCTATGTCAGTGTGAGCAGTGTCAGTGTGCGCAGTGTCAGCGTGCGCAGTGCCAGTGGGCACTGTGTCAGTGTGCGTAATGCCAGTGTGAGCAGTGTCAGTGTGAGTGGTGTCAGTGTGTGCTGTGTCAGTGTGCACAGTGTCAGTGTGAGCAGTTTCATTGTGAGCAGTGTCGGCATGAGCTGTGTCAGTGTGCGCAGTTTCAGCGCGCGCTGTGTTTGCGTGAGCAATGTCAGCGTGCGCAGGGTCAGTGTGAGCAGTGTCAGTGTGAGCAGTGTCAGTGTGCGCAGTGTCAGTGTGTGTAGTGTCAGCATGAGCAATGTCAGCGTGAGCAGTGTTAGCGTGCACAGGGTCAGCGTCAGCAGCGTCAGCGGGCGCTGTGTCAGCGTAAGCAGTGTCAGCGTGAGCAGTATCAGCGTGCGCAGTGTCAACGTCAGCTGTGTCAGTGAGCGTAGTGTCAGTGTGCGCAGTGTCAATGTGAGTAGTGTCAGTGTGAGCTATGTCAGTGTGAGCAGTGTCAATGTGAGCATTACCAATGTGAGCAGTGTCGGTGTGCGCAGTGTCAGTGTGAGCTGTGTCAGGGTGAGCAGTGTCAGTGTGAGCAGTGCCAATGTGAGCAGTGTCAGTGTGTGCGTTGTCAGTGTGTGCTGTGTCAGCGTGCACAGTGTCAGTGTGAGCAGTGTCAGTGTGAGCAGTGTCAGTGTGAGCAGTGCCAATGTGAGCAGTGTCAGTGTGCGCAGTGTCAGCGTGCGCAGTGTCAGTGTGCACTGTGTCAGTGTGCGTAATGCCAATGTGAGCAGTGTCAGTGTGTGCAGTGTCAGTGTGAGCAGTGTCAGTGTGTGCAGTGTCAGTGTGCGCTGTGTCAGCGTGAGCAGTTTAAGCGTGAGCAGTGTCAGTGTGAGCAGTGTCAGCGTGCACTGTGTCAGCGTGAGTAGTGTAAGCGTGCGCAGTATCAGCGTGAGCAGTGTCAGTGTGTGCTGTGTCAGCGTGTGCTGTGTCAGCGTGCTCAGTGTCAGTGTGTGCAGTGTCGGCATGCAGAGTGTCAGTGTGTGCTGTGTTAGCGTGCGCAGTATCAGCGTGAGGAGTGTAAGCGTGCGCAGTGTCAGCATGCGCAATATCAGCGTGTGCAGTGTCAGCGTGCGCTGTGTCAGCGTGAGCAGTGTCAGCGTGAGCAGTGTCAGCGTGTGCAGTGTCAGTGTGAGCTATGTGAGTGTGAGCAGTGTCAGCCTGCACTGTGTCACCTTGAGCAGTGTCAGCATGAGCAGTGTCAGCGTGTGCAGCGTCAGCGTGTGCTGTGTCAGCGTGAGCAGTGTAAGCGTGAGCAGTGTCAATGAGCAGTGTCAGCATGCACAGTGTCAGCGTGCTCAGTGTCAGTGTGCGCAGTGTCGGCGTGAGCAGTGTCAGTGTGTGCTGTGTCAGCGTGTGCTGTGTCAGCGTGCTCAGTGTCAGTGTGCGCAGTGTCGGCATGCAGAGTGTCAGTGTGTGTTGTGTCAGCGTGCGCAGTATCAGCGTGAGGAGTGTAAGCGTGCGCAGTGTCAGCCTGCGCTGTGTCAGCGTGAGCAGTGTCAGTGTGAGCTGTCAGAGCGCGCTGTGTCAGCATGAGCAATGTCAACGTGCGCAGTGTCAGTGTGCGCAGTGTCAGCGTGAGCAGTGTCAGTTTGAGCTGTCAGTGTGAGCATGGTCAGTGTGAGCAGTGTAAGCATGCGCAGGGTCAACGCGTGTATGGTCAGTGTCAGCAGTGTCAGCGGAAGCAGTGCCACTGTCCGCAGTGTCAGCGTGCACTGTGTCCGTGTGCGCTGTGTCAGCATAAGCAGTGTCATTGAGCACAGTGTCAGCGTAGCAGTGTCAGTGTGAGCAGTGTCAGCATGAGCAGTGTCAGCATGAGCAGTGTCAGTGTGCGCAGTGTCTGCGTGAGCAGTGTCAGTGTGAGCAGTGTCAGTGTGTGCAGTATCAGCACGTGCTGCGTTTGCGTAAGCAATGTCAGCGTGCGCAGGGTCAGTGTGAGCAGTGTCAGTGTGAGCAGTGTCAGTGTGCGCAGTGTCAGTGTGCGTAGTGTCAGCGTGAGCAGTGTCAGTGTGCACAGGGTCAGCATCAGCAGTGTCAGTGGGCGCTGTGTCAGCGTGAGCAGTGTCAGTGTGAGCAGTATCAACGTGCACAGTGTCAGTGTGACATGTGTCTGCGTGAGCAGTGTCAGCGTGAGCAGTGTCAGCGTCAGCTGTGCCAGCGAGCGCAGTGTAAGTGTGCGCAGTGTCAATGTGAGCAGTATCAGTGTGAGCTATGTGAGTGTGAGCAGTGTCAGTGTGAGCAGTGCCAATGTGAGCAGTGTCATTGTGTGCTGTGTCAGCGTGCACACTGTCAGTGTGAGCAGTGTCAGTGTGAGCTATGTCAGTGTGAGCAGTGTCAGTGTGCGCAGTGTCAGCGTGCGCAGTGCCATTGTGCACTGTCAGTGTGCGTAATGCCAGTGTGAGCAGTGTCAGTGTGAGTGGTGTCAGTGTGTCCTGTGTCAGTGTGCACAGTGTCAGTGTGAGTAGTTTCATTGTGAGCAGTGTCAGTTTGCGCAGTGTCAGCGTGCGCAGTGTCAGTGTGCACTGTGTCAGTGTGCTTAATGCCAATGTGAGCTGTGCCAGTGTGAGCGGTGTCAGTGTGTGCAATGTCAGTGTGAGCAGTGTCAGTGTGAGCGGTATTAGTGTGAGCAGTGCCAATGTGAGCTATGTCAGTGTGCGCAGTGTCAGTGTGCGCATTGTCAGTGTGAGCAGTGTCAATGTGAGCAGTGTCAGTGTGAGCAGTGTCAGTGGAGCAGTGTCAGTGTGAGCAGTGTCAGTGTGAGCAGTATTAGTGTGAGCAGTGCCAATGTGAGCTATGTCAGTGTGCGCAGTGTCAGTGTGCGCATTGTCAGTGTGAGCAGTGTCAATGTGAGCAGTGTCAGTGGAGCAGTGTCAGTGTGAGCAGTGTCAGTGGAGCAGTGTCAGTGTGAGCAGTGTTAATGAGAGCAGTGCCAATGTGAGCTATGTCAGTGTGCACAGTGTCAGAGTGAGCAGTGTCAGTGTGAGCAGTGTTAATGAGAGCAGTGCCAATGTGAGCTTTGTCAGTGTGCACAGTGTCAGTTTGTGCTGTTTCAGCGTGAGTAGTGTTAGAGATAGAAGCAAAGAACTGTGGATGCTGGATATCCAAAACAAAAACAGAAACAGTAATACCTGGAAAACCTCAGCAGGTCTGGCAGCATCGGCGGAGAAGAGTACAGTTGATGTTTCGAGTCCTCATGACACTTCAACAGAACTGAGTAAAAATAGGAATAAGTAAAAATAAGAATACTTATACTTATTATTATATATTATATATTGTTAATATATATTTATATTTATAGGAAGTAAAAATATTTCATCCCTTGCCTATTTTTAATTAGTTCTATTGAAGGGTCATGAGGACTCGAAACGTCAACTGTACTCTTCTCCGCCAAAGCTGCCAGACCTGCTGAGTTTTTCCAAGTTTCTCTGTTTCTGTTTTTGCATTGTGTCAGTGTGCGCAGTGTCAGTGTGAGCAGTCTCAGTGTGCGCAGTGTCAGCGTGCAGAGTGTCAGTGTGAGCAGTGTCAGTGTGAGCAGTCTCAGTGTGCGTAATGCCAATATGAGCAGTGTCAGTGTGCACAGTGCCTATGTGAGCAATGTCAATGTGAGCAGTGTCAGTGTGCACAGTGCCAGTATGTGCAGTGCCTGTGTGAGCATTGCCTGTGTGAGCAGTGTCAGTGTGCGCAGTGTCAGTGTGAGCAGTGTCAGTGTGAGCAGTGTCTGTGTGAGCAGTGTCAGTGTGCACTGTGTCAGTGTGAGCCGTGTCAATGTGAGCAGTGTTAGTGCGAGCTGTGTCAGTGTGAGCAGTGCCAATGTGAGCAGGGTCAATGTGCGCAGTGTCAGTGTGCGCAGTGTCATTGTGATTAGTGCCAAAGTGAGCAGTGTCAGTGTGCACAGTGTCAGTGTGCACTGTGTCAGTGTGAGCCATGTCAATGTGAGCAGTGTTAGTGTGAGCTGCGTCAGTGTGAGCAGTGCCAATGTGAGCAGAGTCAATGTGCGCAGTGTCAGTGTGCGCAGTGTCATTGTGATTAGTGCCAAAGTGAGCAGTGTCAGTGTGCACAGTGTCAGTGTGTGCTGTGTCATTGTGAGCCATGTGAATGTGAGCAGTGTTAGTGTGAGCTGTGTCAGTGTGAGCTGTGCCAATGTGAGCAGTGTCAGTGAGAGCTGTGTTAGTGTGAGCAGTGCCAATGTAAGCAATGTCAGTGTGCACGGTGTCAGTGTGTGCTGTGTCAGTGTGCGCAGTGCCAATTTGAGCAGTGTCAGTGTGACCAGTGTCAGTGTGAGCAGTATTAGTGTGAGCAGTGTCAATGTGAGCTATGTCAGTGCTTGCAGTGTCAGTGTGAGCACTGTTAGTGTGCGCAGTGTCAATGTGCGCAGTGTCAGTGTGAGCAGTGTTAGAGTGAGCAGTGCCAATGTGAGCTATGTCAGTGTGAGCAGTGTCAGTGTGTGCTGTTCCAGCGTGAACAATGTCAGAGATAGAAGCAAAGAACTATGGATGCTGGATATCCAGAACAAAAACAGAAACAGTAATACCTGGAAAACCTCAGCAGGTCTGACAGCATTGGCGGAGAAGAGTACAGTTGACGTTTCGAGTCCTCATGACCCTTCAACAGAACTAAGTAAAAATAGGAAGACGTAAAAATAGGAATAAGTAAAACAAGAATATTTATATTTATTATTATATATTATATATTGTTATTATATATTTATATTAATCGGAAGTAAAAATATTTCACCCCTTCCCTATTTTTAATTAGTTCTGTTGAAGGGTCATGAGGACTCGAAACATCAACTGTGCTCTTCTCCACCAAAGCTGCCAGACCTGCTGAGTTTTTCCAGGTTTCTCTGTTTCTGTTTTTGCATTGTGTCAGTGTGAGTAGTGTCAGTGTGAGCAGTGTCAGTGTGCGCAGTGTCAGTGTAAGCAGTCTCAGTGTAAGCAGTGTCAGTGTGAGCAGTGTCAGTGTAAGCAGTGTCAGTATGCGCAGTGTCAGTGTAAGCAGTGCCTATGTGAGCAGTGTCAGTGTGAGCAGACTCAGTGTGCGCAGAGTCAGTGTAAGCAGTGCCTATGTGAGCAGTGTCATTGTGAGCAGTGTCAGTGTGAGCAGTGCCTATGTGAGCAGTGTCAGTGTGCGCAGTGTCAGTGTGCACAGTGCCAGTGTGCGCTGTGTCAGTGTGAGCAGTGTCAGTGTGCGTAGTGTCATTGTGAGCAGTGCCAATGTGAGCAGTGTCAGTGTGCGCAGTGTCATTTTGATTAGTGTCAAAGTGAGCAGTGTCAGTGTGCTCTGTTTCAGTGTGAGCAGTGCCTATGTGAGCAGTGTCAGTGTGCGCAGTGTCAGTGTGCACAGTGCCAGTGTGCGCTGTGTCAGTGTGAGCAGTGTCAGTGTGAGCAGTGTCAGTGTGCATAGTGTCATTGTGAGCAGTGCCAATGTGAGCAGTGTCAGTGTGCGCAGTGTCATTTTGATTAGTGTCAAAGTGAGCAGTGTCAGTGTGCTCTGTTTCAGTGTGAGCAGTGCCTATGTGAGCAGTGTCAGTGTGCGCAGTGTCAGTGTGCACAGTGCCAGTGTGCGCTGTGTCAGTGTGAGCAGTGTCAGTGTGAGCAGTGTCAGTGTGCATAGTGTCATTGTGAGCAGTGCCAATGTGAGCAGTGTCAGTGTGCGCAGTGTCATTTTGATTAGTGTCAAAGTGAGCAGTGTCAGTGTGCTCTGTTTCAGTGTGAGCAGTGTCAATGTGAGCAGTGTTAGTGTAAGCTGTGTCAGTGTGAGCAGTGCAAATGTGAGCAGAGTCAGTGTGCGCAATGTCAATGTGAGCAGTGTCAGTGTGTGCAGTGTCAGCATGTGCTGTGTCAGCGGCACAGTATCAGTGTGTGTAGTGTCAATGTGAGCAGTGTCAGTGTGAGCAGTGTCAGTGTGCGCAGTGTGAGTGTGCACAGTGTCAATGTCTGTTGTGTCAGTGTGTGCAGTGTCAGTGTGAGTAGTGTCAGTGTGAGCAATGCCAATCTCATCAGTGTCAGTGTGAGCAGTGTCAGTTTGAGCAGTAAAAGGAAGTAAAAATATTTCACCCCTTTCCTATTTTTACTTAGTTCTGTTGAAGGGTCATGAGGACTCGAAATGTCAACTGTACTCTTCTCCGCCAAAGCTGCCAGACCTGCTGAGTTTTTCCAGCTTTCTCTGTTTCTGTTTTTGCATTGTGTCAGTGTGCGCAGTGTCAGTGTAAGCAGTGTCAGTATGAGCAGTGTCAGTGTGCATAGTGTCATTGTGAGCAGTGCCAATGTGAGCAGTGTCAGTGTGCGCAGTGTCATTTTGATTAGTGTCAAAGTGAGCAGTGTCAGTGTGCTCTGTTTCAGTGTGAGCAGTGCCTATGTGAGCAGTGTCAGTGTGCGCAGTGTCAGTGTGCACAGTGCCAGTGTGCGCTGTGTCAGTGTGAGCAGTGTCAGTGTGAGCAGTGTCAGTGTGCATAGTGTCATTGTGAGCAGTGTCAGTGTCAGTGTAAGCAGTGTCAGTGTGCGCAGTGTCAGTGTAAGCAATGTCTATGTGAGCAATGTCAGTGTGTGCAGTGTCAGTGTGAGCAGTGTCAGTGTGAGCAGTGTTATTGAGCGCTGTGTCAGTGTGCGTAGTGCCAATGTGAGCAATATCAGTGTGAGCGGTGTCAGTGTGTGCTGTGTCAGCGTGCACAGTGCCAGTGTGAGCAGTGTCAGTGTGAGTAGTGTCAGTGTGAGCAATGCCAATCTCATCAGTGTCAGTGTGAGCAGTGTCAGTTTGAGCAGTAAAAGGAAGTAAAAATATTTCACCCCTTTCCTATTTTTACTTAGTTCTGTTGAAGGGTCATGAGGACTCGAAATGTCAACTGTACTCTTCTCCGCCAAAGCTGCTAGACCTGCTGAGTTTTTCCAGCTTTCTCTGTTTCTGTTTTTGCATTGTGTCAGTGTGCGCAGTGTCAGTGTAAGCAGTGTCAGTGTGCGCAGTGTCAGTGTGAGCAGTGTCAGTGTGCGCAGTGTCAGTGTAAGCAGTGTCTATGTGAGCAATGTCAGTGTGTGCAGTGTCAGTGTGAGCAGTGTCAGTGTGAGCAGTGTTATTGAGCGCTGTGTCAGTGTGCGTAGTGCCAATGTGAGCAATATCAGTGTGAGCGGTGTCAGTGTGTGCTGTGTCAGCGTGCACAGTGCCAGTGTGAGCAGTGTCAGTGTGAGCAGTGTCAGTGTGGGCAATGCCAATGTCATCAGTGTCAGTGTGAGCAGTTTCAGGGTGAGCAGTGTCAGGGTGCGCAGTGTCAGCGTGACCACTGTCAGTGTGCGCAGTGTCAGCGTGCGCAGTGTCAGTGTGCTCAGCGTTGGTGTGAGCAGTGTCAGTGTGAGCAATTCCATTGTCATCAGTGTCAGTGTGAGCAGTTTCAGTGTGAGCAGTGCCAATGTGAGCGATGTGATTGTGTGCAGTGTCAGTGTGAGCAGTGTCAGTGTGAGCAGTGTCAGTGTGCGCAGTGTCAGTGTGCTCAATGTCAGTGTGAGCAGTGCCAATGTGAGCAGTGCCAATGTGAGCAGTGTCAGTGTGAGCAGTGTCAGTGTGAGCTGTGTCAGTGTGAGCAGTGTCAGTGTGTGCTGTTTCAGGGTGAACAATGTCAGAGATAGAAGCAAAGAACTGTGGATGCTGGAAATCCAAAAAAAACCCAGAAACGTTAATACCTGGAAAGCCTCAGCAGGTCTGACAGGATCGGCAGAGAAGAGTACAGTTGACGTTTCGAGTTCTAATGACCCTTCAACTAAGTAAAAATAGGAAGAGGTAAAAATAAGAATATTTACGTTTATTATTATATATTATATATTGTTATTATATATTTATATTTATAGGAAGTAAAAATATTTCACTCCTTTCCTATTTTTACTTAGTTCTGTTGAAGGGTCATGAGGACTCGAAATGTCAACTGTACTCTTCTCCGCCAAAGCTGCCAGACCTGCTGAGTTTTTCCAGGTTTCTCTGTTTCTGTTTTTGCATTGTGTCAGTGTGGGCAGTGTCAGTGTAAGCAGTGTCAGTGTGCGCAGTGTCAGTGTAAGCAGTGTCCATGTGAGCAATGTCAGTGTGTGCAGTGTCAGTGTGACCAGTGTCAGTGTGAGCAGTGTTATTGTGCGCTGTGTCAGTGTGCGTAGTGCCAATATGAGCAATATCAGTGTGAGCGGTGTCAGTGTGTGCTGTGTCAGCGTGCACAGTGCCAGTGTGAGCAGTGTCAGAGTGAGCAGTGTCAGTGTGGGCAATGCCAATGTCATCAGTGTGAACATGAGCAGTTTCAGGGTGAGCAGTGTCAGGGTGCGCAGTGTCAGCGTGAGCAGTGTCAGCATGAGCAGTATCAGGGTGCGCACTGTCAGCGTAAGCAGTGGCAGTGTGCAAAGCGTCAATGTGCGTGGTGTCAGTGTGAGCAGTGTCAGCATGCGCTGTGTCAGTGTGAGCAGTGTTAGTGTGTGCAGTGTCAGCATGCGCTTTGTCAGTGTGAGCAGTGTTAGTTTGCACAGTGTCAGTGTGAGCAGTGTCAGCTTGAGCAGTGTTAGCATGTGGTGTCAGTGTGCAAAGCATCAATGTGCGCGGTGCCAGTGTGAGCTGTGTTAGTGTGAGCAGTGTTAGTGTGCGCAGAGTCAACGTGAGCAGTGTCAGCATGAGCAGTGTCAGCATCAGCAGTGCCAGTGTGCGCAGTGTCAGTGTGAGCAGTGTCATTTTGTACTTTATCAGAGTGAGCAGTGTCATCGTGCGCTGTGTCATCATGAACAGTGTCAGCATGAGCAGTGTCAGTGTGAGCAGTGTTTGTGTGAGCAGTGTCAGCATGTGCTGTGTCATCGTGAGCAGTGTCAGCATGCGCAGTGTCAATATGAGCAGTGTCAATCTGAGCAGTGTCAGCGTGAGCAGTGTCTGAGTGCGCATTGTCAGTATGCGCAGTGTCAGTAAGCGCAGTGTCAGTGTGTGCAGTGTCAGCGTGTGCTGTGTCAGTGTGAGCAGTGTCAGTGTGAGCTGTGTCAGTGTGAGCAGTGTCAGTGTGCGCAGTGTCAGCATGCGCTGTGTCAGCGTGAGCAATGGCAGCACATGCAGGGTCAGCGTGCGCTGTGTCAGCGTGAGCTGAGTCAGAGTGAGCTGTGTCAGCGTGCACAGTGTCAGTGTGAGATGTGTCAGCATGACCACTGTCAGTGTGCGCAGTGTCAGCGTGCACAGTATCAGCATGTGCAGTGTCATTGTGAGCAGTGTCAGTGTGTGCAGTGTCAGTGTGCTCAGTGTTAGTGTGAGCAGTGTCAGTGTGAACAATTTCATTGTCATCAGTGTCAGTGTGGGCAGTGTCAATGTGAGCACTGTCAGTATGAGCAGTGTCATTGTGTGCAGTGTCAGTGTGCTCAGTGTTGGTGTGAGCAGTGTCAGTGTGAGCAATTCCATTGTCTTCATATTCAGTGTGAGCAGTTTCAGTGTGAGCAGTGCCAATGTGAGCGGTGTGATTGTGTGCAGTGTTAGTGTGAGCAGTGTCAGTGTGCGCAGTGGCAGTGTGCTCAATGTCAGTGTGTGCAGTGTCAGTGTGAGCAGTGTCAGTGTGAGCAGTGCCAAAGTGAGCAGTGTCAGTGTGAGCAGTGTCAGTGTGAGCAGTTTCAGTGTGAGCAGTGCCAATGTGAGAGGTGTGATTGTGTGCAGTGTCTATGTGAGCAGTGTCAGTGTGCGCAGTGTCAGTGTGCTCAATGTCAGTGTGTGCAGTGTCAGTGTGAGCAGTGTCAGTGTGAGCAGTGTCAGTGTGTGCAGTGTCAGTGTGAGCAGTGTCAGTGTGCGCAGTGTCAGTGTGCGCAGTGTCAGTGTGCTCAATGTCAGTGTGTGCAGTGTCAGTGTGAGCAGTGTCAGTGTGAGCAGTGCCAATGTGAGCAGTGTCAGTGTGAGCAGTGTCAGTGTGAGCAGTGTCAGTGTGTGCTGTTTCAGCGCGAACAATGTCAGAGATAGAAGCAAAGAACTGTGGATCCTGGAAATCCAAAAAACAAACAGAAACAGTAATACCTGGAAAACCTCAGCAGGTCTGACAGCATCGGCGGAGAAGAGTACAGTTGACGTTTCGAGTTCTAATGACCCTTCAACTAAGTAAAAATAGGAAGAAGTAAAAATAGGAATATTTATGTTTATTACTATATATTATATATTGTTATAATATATTTATATTTATAGGAAGTAAAAATATTTCACCCCTTTCCTATCTTACTTAGTTCTGTTGAACGTTCATGAGGACTCGAAATGTCAACTGTACTCTTCTCCGCCAAAGCTGCCAGACCTGCTGAGTTTTTCCAGCTTTCTCTGTTTCTGTTTTTGCATTGTGTCAGTGTGCGCAGTGTCAGTGTAAGCAGTGTCAGTGTGCGCAGTGTCAGTGTGAGCAGTGTCAGTGTGCGCAGTGTCAGTGTAAGCAGTGTCTATGTGAGCAATGTCAGTGTGTGCATTGTTAGTGTGAGCAGTGTCAGTGTGAGCAGTGTTATTGAGCGCTGTGTCAGTGTGCGTAGTGCCAATGTGAGCAATGTCAGTGTGAGCGGTGTCAGTGTGTGCTGTGTCAGCGTGCACAGTGCCAGTGTGAGCAGTGTCAGTGTGAGCAGTGTCAGTGTGGGCAATGCCAATGTCATCAGTGTCAGTGTGAGCAGTTTCAGGGTCAGTGTCAGGGTGCGCAGAGTCAGCGAGAGCAGTGTCAGCGTGAGCAGTGTCAGGGTGCGCACTGTCAGCGTAAGCAGTGTCAGTGTGCAGCGTCAATTTGAGCAGTGTCTGTGTGCAGCATCAATTTGTGCAGTGTCAATGTGAGCCGTGTCAGCGTTACCGGTGTCAGTGTGTGCAGTGTCACTGTGAGCAGTGTCAGTGTGAGCAGTGCCAATGTGAGCAGTGTCAGTGTGAGCAGTGTCAGTGTGAGCAGTGTCAGTGTGTGCTGTTCCAGCGTGAACAATGTCAGAGATAGAAGCAAAGAACTGTGGATGCTGGATATCCAAAACAAAAACAGAAACAGTAATACCTGGAAAACCTCAGCAGGTCTGAAAGCATCGGCGGAGAAGAGTACAGTTGACGTTTCGAGTCCTCATGATTCTTCAACAGAACTAATTAAAAATAGGAAGAAGTAAAAATAGGAATAAGTAAAAATAAGAATATTTATATTTATTATTATATATTATATATTGTTATTGTATATTTATATTTATCGTAAGTAAAAATATTTCACCCCTTCCCTATTTTTAATTAGTTCTGTTGAAGGGTCATGAGGACTCGAAACGTCAACTGTACTCTTCTCCGCCAAAGCTGCCAGACCTGCTGAGTATTTCCAGGTTTCTCTGTTTCTGGTTTTGCATTGTGTCAGTGTGAGCAGTGTCAGTGTGAGCAGTCTCAGTGGGCACAGTGTCAGTGTGAGCAGTGTCAGTGTGCGCAGTGTCAGTGTAAGCAGTGCCTATGTGAGCAGTGTCAGTGTGCGCTGTGCCAGTGTGAGCAGTGTCAGTGTGAGCAGTGTCAGTGTGCGTAGTGTCAGTGTGAGCAGTGTTATTGAGCGCTGTGTCAGTGTGTGTAGTACCAATGTGAGCAATGTCAGTGTGAGCGGTGTCAGTGTGTGCTGTGTCAGCGTGCACAGTGCCAGTGTGAGCAGTGTCAGTGTGGGCAATGCCAATGTCATCAGTGTCAGTGTGAGCAGTTTCAGGGTTAGTGTCAGGGTGCGCAGTGTCAGCGAGAGCAGTGTCAGCGTGAGCAGTGTCAGGGTACGCACTGTCAGCGTAAGCAGTGTCAGTGTGAGCTGTGTCAGTGTGCGCAGTGTCAGTGTGAGCAGTGTCAGTGTGCGCAGTGTCAGTGTGTGCAGTGTCAGTGTGAGCACCATTAGTATTAGCAGTGCCAATGTGACCTATGTCAGTGTGCGCTGTGCCAGTGTGAGCAGTGTCAGTGTGTGCAGTGTCAGTGTGAGCAGTGTCAGTGTGAGCAGTGTTACTGAGCGCTGTGTCAGTGTGTTTAGTGCCAATGTGAGCAATGTCAGTGTGAGCGGTGTCAGTGTGTGCTGTGTCAGCGTGCACAGTGCCAGTGTGAGCAGTGTCAGTGTGGGCAATGCCAATGTCATCAGTGTCAGTGTGAGCAGTTTCATGGTGAGCAGTGTCAGGGTGCGCAGTGTCAGCGAGAGCAGTGTCAGCGTGAGCAGTGTCAGGGTGCGCACTGTCAGCGTAAGCAGTGTCAGTGTGAACAGTGTCAGTGTGAGCAGTGTCAGTGTGTGCAGTGTCAATTTGAGCAGTGTCTGTGTGCAGCGTCAATTTGAGCAGTGTCAATGTGAGCAGTGTCAGCGTTAGCGGTGTCAGTGTGCGCAGTGTCAGTATGCGCAGTGTCAGCTTGAGCATCGTCAGCATGCGCAATGTCATTGTGCGTAGTGTCAGCATGTGCAATGTCAGCATGCGCAATGTCAGCGTGAGCATTGTCAGCATGAGCAGTTCAGCATGCGCAATGTCAGCGTGAGCAGTGTCAGTGTGAGCAGTGTCAGTATGCGTAGTGTCAGCGTACGCAATGTCAGCGTGAGCATTGTCAGCATGAGCAGTGTCAACATGCGCAATGTCAGCGTGAGCATTGTCAGCATGAGCAGTGTCAGCATGTGCAATGTCAGCGTGAGCAATGTCAGTATGAGCAGGGTCAGTATGAGCAGTGTCAGTATGTGCAATGTCAGCGTGAGCAATGTCAGCATGAGCAGTGTCAGTGTGAGCAGTGTCAGCAAGTGCAATGTCAGCGTCTGCTGTGTCAGTGTGCACTGTGTCCGCGTGCACAGTGTCAGCATGTGCAGTGTCAGTGTGAGCAATTTCAGCGATAGCAGTGTCCGTGGGCACAGTGTCAGCATGTGCAGTTTCAGTGTGAGCAGTATCAGTGTGAGCAGTGTCAGTGTGATCTTTGTCAGTGTGAGCAGTGCCAGTGTGCGCAGTGTCAGATTGCGGAGTGTCAGCATGCACAGTGTCAGCGTGTGCAGTGTCAGCATGCACAGTGTCAGCGTGCGCAGTGTCAGTGTGCGCTGTGTCAGTTTGCGGAGTGTCAGCATGCACAGTGCCAGTGTGTGCAGTGTCAGTTTGCGGAGTGTCAGCAGGCACAGTGTCAGCGTGCGCAGGGTCAGTGTGCGCAGTGTCAGCATGCGCTGTGTCAGCATGTGGAGTGTCAGTGCGCATTGTGTCAGTGGGCATTGTGTCAGTGTGCAATGTGTCAGTTTGCGCAGTGTCAGTGTACGCTGTGTCAGTGTGAGCAGTGTCAACTTGAACATTGTCAGCATGCGCAATGTCAGTGTGCGCAGTGTCAGCGTGAGCAGTGTCAGCATGCGCAGTGTCAGTGCGCGCAGTGTCAGCATGAGCAGTGTCAGCATGCGCAGTGTCAGCATGAGCAGTGTCTGGGTGAGCAGTGTCAGCATGAGCAGTGACAGCGTGCGCAGTTTCAGCATGAGCATTGTCTGTGTGAGCAGTGTCAGTATGCACAGTGTCAGCGTGAGCTGTGTCAGTGTGTGCTGCGTCAGTGTGAGCAGAGCCAGTGTGAGTAGTGTCAGTGTGAGCAGTGTCAGTGTGATCTATGTCAGTGTGAGCTGTGCCAGTGTGCGCAGTGTCAGTGTGCGCAGTGTCAGTGTGAGCACCGTTAGTGTTAGCAGTGCCAATGTGACCTATGTCAGTGTGAGCAGTGTCAGTGTGCGCAGTGTCAGTGTGAGCACCGTTAGTGTTAGCAGTGCCAATGTGACCTATGTCAGTGTGCGCAGTGTCAGTGTGTGCAGTGTCAATTTGAGCAGTGTCTGTGTGCAGCGTCAATTTGAGCAGTGTCAATGTGAGCAGTGTCAGCGTTAGCGGTGTCAGTGTGCGCAGTGTCAGTATGCGCAGTGTCAGCTTGAGCATCGCCAGCATGCGCAATGTCATTGTGCGTAGTGTCAGCATGTGCAATGTCAGCATGCGCAATGTCAGCGTGAGCATTGTCAGCATGAGCAGTGTCAGCATGCGCAATGTCAGCGTGAGCAGTGTCAGTGTGAGCAGTGTCAGTATACGTAGTGTCAGCGTACGCAATGTCAGCGTGAGCAGTGTCAGCATGAGCAGTGTCAGCATGTGCAATGTCAGCGTGAGCAATGTCAGCGTGAGCAATGTCAGTATGAGCAGTGTCAGTATGAGCAGTGTCAGTATGCGCAATGTCAGCGTGAGCAATGTCAGCATGAGCAGTGTCAGTGTGAGCAGTGTCAGCAAGTGCAATGTCAGCGTCTGCTGTGTCAGTGTGCACTGTGTCAGCATGTGCAGTGTCAGTGTGAGCAATTTCAGCTATAGCAGTGTCCGTGGGCACAGTGTCAGCATGTGCAGTTTCAGTGTGAGCAGTATCAGTGTGAGCAGTGTCAGTGTGATCTTTGTCAGTGTGAGCAGTGCCAGTGTGCGCAGTGTCAGTTTGCGCAGTGTCAGCATGCACAGTGTCAGCGTGCGCAGTGTCAGCATGCACAGTGTCAGTGTGAGCAGTGTCAGCATGAGCAGTGTCAGTGTGAGCAGTGTCAGTATGCGTAGTGTCAGCGTACGCAATGTCAGCGTGAGCAGTGTCAGCATGAGCAGTGTCAGCATGTGCAATGTCAGCGTGAGCAATGTCAGCATGAGCATTGTCAGCATGAGCAGTGTCAGCATGCGCAATGTCAGCTTGAGCATTGTCAGCATGAGCAGTGTCAGCATGTGCAATGTCAGCGTGAGCAATGTCAGTATGAGCAGTGTCAGTATGAGCAGTGTCAGTATGCGCAATGTCAGCGTGAGCAATGTCAGCATGAGCAGTGTCAGTGTGAGCAGTGTCAGCAAGTGCAATGTCAGCGTCTGCTGTATCAGTGTGCACTGTGTCCGCGTGCACAGTGTCAGCATGTGCAGTGTCAGTGTGAGCAATTTCAGCGATAGCAGTGTCCGTGGGCACAGTGTCAGCATGTGCAGTTTCAGTGTGAGCAGTATCAGTGTGAGCAGTGTCAGTGTGATCTTTGTCAGTGTGAGCAGTGCCAGTGTGCGCAGTGTCAGTTTGCGCAGTGTCAGCATGCACAGTGTCAGCGTGCGCAGTGTCAGCATGCACAGTGTCAGTGTGAGCAGTGTCAGTGTGCGCAGTGTCAGTGTAAGCAGTGTCTATGTGAGCAATGTCAGTGTGTGCAGTGTCAGTGTGAGCAGTGTCAGTGTGAGCAGTGTTATTGAGCGCTGTGTCAGTGTGCGTAGTGCCAATGTGAGCAATATCAGTGTGAGCGGTGTCAGTGTGTGCTGTGTCAGCGTGCACAGTGCCAGTGTGAGCAGTGTCAGTGTGAGCAGTGTCAGTGTGAGCAGTGTCAGTGTGAGCAGTGTTATTGAGCGCTGTGTCAGTGTGCGTAGTGCCAATGTGAGCAATATCAGTGTGAGCGGTGTCACTGTGTGCTGTGTGAGCGTGCACAGTGCCAGTGTGAGCAGTGTCAGTGTGAGCAGTGTCAGTGTGGGCAATGCCAATGTCATCAGTGTCAGTGTGAGCAGTTTCAGTGTGAGCAGTGTCAGGGTGCGCAGTGTCAGCGTGAGCAGTGTCAGCGTGAGCAGTTTCAGGGTGCACACTGTCAGCGTAAGCAGTGTCAGTGTGAGCAGTGTCAGTGTGAGCAGTGTCAGTGTGCGCAGTGTAAGTGTGCGCAGTGTCAGTGTGTGCAGTGTCAGGGTGCGCAGTGTCAGTGTGAGCAGTGTCAGTGTGCAGCGTCAATTTGAGCAGTGTCTGTGTGCAGCATCAATTTGTGCAGTGTCAATGTGAGCCGTGTCAGCGTTAGCGGTGTCAGTGTGAGCAGTGTCACTGTGAGCAGTGTCAGTGTGAGCAGTGCCAATGTGAGCAGTGTCAGTGTGAGCAGTGCCAATGTGAGCAGTGTCAGTGTGAGCAGTGTCAGTGTGAGCAGTGTCAGTGTGTGCTGTTCCAGCGTGAACAATGTCAGAGATAGAAGCAAAGAACTGTGGATGCTGGATATCCAAAACAAAAACAGAAACAGTAATACCTGGAAAACCTCAGCAGGTCTGAAAGCATCGGCGGAGAAGAGTACAGTTGACGTTTCGAGTCCTCATGATTCTTCAACAGAACTAATTAAAAATAGGAAGAAGTAAAAATAGGAATAGGTAAAAATAAGAATATTTATATTTATTATTATATATTATATATTGTTATTATATATTTATATTTATTGTAAGTAAAAATATTTCACCCCTTCCCTATTTTTAATTAGTTCTGTTGAAGGGTCATGAGGACTCGAAACGTCAACTGTACTCTTCTCCGCCAAAGCTGCCAGACCTGCTGAGTAGTTCCAGGTTTCTCTGTTTCTGTTTTTGCATTGTGTCAGTGTGAGCAGTGTCAGTGTGAGCAGTCTCAGGGGGCACAGTGTCAGTGTGAGCAGTGTCAGTGTGCGCAGTGTCAGTGTAAGCAGTGCCTATGTGAGCAGTGTCAGTGTGCGCAGTGTCAGCGAGAGCAGTGTCAGCGTGAGCAGTGTCAGGGTACGCACTGTCAGCGTAAGCAGTGTCAGTGTGAGCTGTGTCAGTGTGCGCAGTGTCAGTGTGAGCAGAGTCAGTGTGCACAGTGTCAGTGTGCGCAGTGTCAGTGTGCGCAGTGTCAGTGTGAGCATCGTTAGTATTAGCAGTGCCAATGTGACCTATGTCAGTGTGCGCTGTGCCAGTGTGAGCAGTGTCAGTGTGTGCACTGTCAGTGTGAGCAGTGTCAGTGTGAGCAGTGTTACTGAGCGCTGTGTCAGTGTGTGTAGTGCCAATGTGAGCAACGTCAGTGTGAGCGGTGTCAGTGTGTGCTGTGTCAGCGTGCACAGTGCCATTGTGAGCAGTGTCAGTGTGGGCAATGCCAATGTCATCAGTGTCAGTGTGAGCAGTTTCAGGGTGAGCAGTGTCAGGGTGCGCAGTGTCAGCGAGAGCAGTGTCAGCGTGAGCAGTGTCAGGGTGCGCACTGTCAGCGTAAGCAGTGTCAGTGTGAGCAGTGTCAGTGTGCGCAGTGTCAGTGTGAGCAGTGTCAGTGTGCGCAGTGTCAGTGTGTGCAGTGCCAATTTGCGCAGTGTCTGTGTGCAGCGTCAATTTGAGCAGTGTCAATGTGAGCAGTGTCAGCGTGAGCAGTGTCAGGGTGCGCACTGTCAGCGTAAGCAGTGTCAGTGTGAGCAGTGTCAGTGTGAGCACCATTAATGTTAGCAGTGCCAATGTGACCTATGTCAGTGTGCGCAGTGTCAGTGTGTGCAGTGTCAATTTGAGCAGTGTCTGTGTGCAGCGTCAATGTGAGCAGTGTCAATGTGAGCAGTGTCAGCGTTAGCGGTGTCAGTGTGCGCAGTGTCAGTATGCGCAGTGTCAGCTTGAGCATCGTCAGCATGCGCAATGTCATTGTGCGTAGTGTCAGCATGTGCAATGTCAGCATGCGCAATGTCAGCGTGAGCATTGTCAGCATGAGCAGTGTCAGTATGCGCAGTGTCAGCGTACGCAATGTCAGCGTGAGCAGTGTCAGCATGAGCAGTGTCAGCATGTGCAATGTCAGCGTGAGCAATGTCAGCATGAGCATTGTCAGCATGAGCAGTGTCAGCATGCGCAATGTCAGCGTGAGCATTGTCAGCATGAGCAGTGTCAGCATGTGCAATGTCAGCGTGAGCAATGTCAGTATGAGCAGTGTCAGTATGAGCAGTGTCAGTATGCGCAATGTCAGCGTGAGCAATGTCAGCATGAGCAGTGTCAGTGTGAGCAGTGTCAGCAAGTGCAATGTCAGCGTCTGCTGTGTCAGTGTGCACTGTGTCCGCGTGCACAGTGTCAGCATGTGCTCTGTCAGTGTGAGCAGTATCAGTGGGAGCAGTGTCAGTGTGAGCAGTTTCAGCATGAGTGTCTGCGGGCACAGTGTCAGCGTGTGCAGTGTCAGTGTGAGCAGTGTCAGTATGCGCAGTGTCAGCGTACGCAATGTCAGCGTGAATAGTGTCAGCATGAGCAGTGTCAGAATGTGCAATGTCAGCGTGAGCAATGTCAGCGTGAGCAGTGTCAGCATGAGCAGCGTCAGTATGCGCAATGTCAGCGTGAGCAATGTCAGCATGAGCAGTGTCAGTGTGAGCAGTGTCAGCAAGTGCAATGTCAGCGTCTGCTGTGTCAGTGTGCACTGTGTCCGCGTGCACAGTGTCAGCATGTGCAGTTTCAGTGTGAGCAGTATCAGTGTGAGCAGTGTCAGTGTGATCTTTGTCAGTGTGAGCAGTGCCAGTGTGCGCAGTGTCAGTTTGTGGAGTGTCAGCGTGCGCAGTGTCAGTGTGCGCTGTGTCAGTTTGCGGAGTGTCAGCATGCACAGTGCCAGTTTGCGCAGTGTCAGTTTGCGGAGTGTCAGCATGCACAGTGTCAGCGTGCGCAGGGTCAGTGTGCGCAGTGTCAGCATGCACTGTGTCAGCATGTGGAGTGTCAGTGGGCATTGTGTCAGTGTGCATTGTGTCAGTTTGCGCAGTGTCAGTGTACGCTGTGTCAGTGTGAGCAGTGCCAACTTGAACATTGTCAGTATGCGCAATGTCAGTGTGCGCAGTGTCAGCGTGAGCAGTGTCAGCATGCGCAGTGTCAGCATGAGCAGTGTCTGTGTGAGCAGCGTCAGCATGAGCAGTGACAGCGTGCGCAGTTTCAGCATGAGCATTGTCTGTGTGAGCAGTGTCAGTATGCACAGTGTCAGCGTGAGCTGTGTCAGTGTGTGCTGCGTCAGTGTGAGCAGAGCCAGTGTGAGTAGTGTCAGTGTGAGCAGTGTCAGTGTGATCTATGTCAGTGTGAGCTGTGCCAGTGTGCGCAGTGTCAGTTTGCGGAGTGTCAGCATGCAGAGTGTCAGCGTGCGCAATGTCAGCATGCACAGTGTCAGCATGCGCAGTGTCAGTGTTCGCTGTGTCAGCGTGAGCAGTGTCAGGTTGCACAGTGTCAGTGTACGCTGTGTCAGTGTGAGCAGTGTCAGCTTGAACATTGTCAGCATGCGCAGTGTCAGCATGCACAATCTCAGCGTGAGCTGTGTCAGTGTGTGCTGCGTCAGTGTGAGCAGTGTCAGTGTGATCAGTGTCAGTGTGCACTGTGTCTGCGTGCACAGTGTCAGCATGCACAGTGTCGTTGTGTGCAGTGTCAGTGTGCGCTCTTTCAGTGTGCTCAGTGTCAACGTGCGCAGTGTCAGCGTGAGCAGTGTCAGGGTGAGTAGTGTCAGTGTGAGCGGTTTCAGCGTGAGCAGTGTCTGCGTGCACAGTGTCAGCGTGCGCAGTGTCAGTGTTCGCTGTGTCAGCGTGAGCAGTGTCAGTTTGCACAGTGTCAGTGTACGCTGTGTCAGTGTGAGCAGTGTCAGCTTGAACATTGTCAGCATGCGCAGTGTCAGCATGCACAATCTCAGCGTGAGCAATGTCAGCATGAGCAGTGTCAGTATGAGCAGTGTCAGTATGCACAGTGTCAGCGTATGCAATGTCAGCGTGAGCAGTGTCAGCATGAGCAGTGTCAGCATGTGCAATGTCAGCGTCTGCTGTGTCAGTGTACACTGTGTCCGCGTGCACAGTGTCAGCATGTGCAGTGTCAGTGTGAGCAATTTCAGCGATAGCAGTGTCCGTGGGCACAGTGTCAGCATGTGCAGTTTCAGTGTGAGCAGTATCAGTGTGAGCAGTGTCAGTGTGATCTTTGTCAGTGTGAGCAGTGCCAGTGTGCGCAGTGTCAGTTTGCGGAGTGTCAGCATGCACAGTGTCAGCGTGTGCAGTGTCAGCATGCACAGTGTCAGCGTGCGCAGTGTCAGTGAGCGCTGTGTCAGTTTGCGGAGTGTCAGCATGCACAGTGCCAGTGTGCGCAGTGTCAGTTTGCGGATTGTCAGCATGCACAGTGTCAGCATGCGCAGGGTCAGTGTGCGCAGTGTCAGCATGCACTGTGTCAGCATGTGGACTGTCAGTGGGCATTATGTCAGTGTGCATTGTGTCAGTTTGCGCAGTGTCAGTGTACGCTGTGTCAGTGTGAGCAGTGTCAACTTGAACATTGTCAGTATGCGCAATGTCAGTGTGCGCAGTGTCAGCATGAGCAGTGTCAGCATGCGCAGTGTCAGCATGAGCAGTGTCTATGTGAGCAGTGTCAGCATGAGCAGTGACAGCGTGCGCAGTTTCAGCATGAGCACTGTCTGTGTGAGCAGTGTCAGTATGCACAGTGTCAGCGTGAGCTGTGTCAGTGTGTGCTGCATCAGTGTGAGCAGAGCCAGTGTGATTAGTGTCAGTGTGAGCAGTGTCAGTGTGATCTATGTCAGTGTGAGCTGTGCCAGTTTGCGGAGTGTCAGCATGCAGAGTGTCAGCGTGCGCAGTGTCAGCATGCACAGTGTCAGCGTGCGCAGTGTCAGTGTTCGCTGTGTCAGCGTGAGCAGTGTCAGTTTGCACAGTGTCAGTGTACGCTGTGTCAGTGTGAGCAGTGTCAGCTTGAACATTGTCAGCATGCGCAGTGTCAGCATGCACAATCTCAGCGTGAGCTGTGTCAGTGTGTGCTGCGTCAGTGTGAGCAGAGTCAGTGTGAGCAGTGTCAGCGTGAGCTGTGTCAGTGTGTGCTGTGTCAGTGTGAGCGGTGTCAGTGTGATCAGTGTCAGTGTGCACTGTGTCTGCGTGCACAGTGTCAGCATGCACAGTGTCATTGTGTGCAGTGTCAGTGTGCGCTCTTTCAGTGTGCTCAGTGTCAACGTGCGCAGTGTCAGCGTGAGCAGTGTCAGGGTGAGTAGTGTCAGTGTGAGCGGTTTCAACGTGAGCAGTGTCTGAGTGCACAGTGACAGCATCGATAGTGTCAGTGTGAGCAGTGTCACTGTGAATAGTGTTAGTGTGAACAGTGTCAGTGTGAGCAGTGTCAGTGTGCGCAGTGTCAGTACGCGCTGTGATAGTGTGCACTGTGTCCGCTTGCATGGTTTCAGCATGTGCAGTGTCAGTGTGAGCAGTATTAGATTCAGCATTGTCAGCACACGCAGCATCAGCGTGCACAGTGTCAGTGTGAGCAGTGTCAGTTTGCGCAGTGTCAGTGTGAACAGTGTCAGCGTGAGCAGTGTCAGTGTACACTGTGTCAGCGTGAGCAGTGTCAGCATGAGCTGTGTCAGTATGCACAGTGTCAGCGTGAGCTGTGTCAGTGCGTGCTGTGTCAGTGTGAGCAGAGTCAGTGTGAGCAGTTTCAGTGTGAGCAGTGTCAACGTGAGCTGTGTCAGTGTGAGCAGTGTCAGCGTTCGCAGTGTCAGCGTGCACTGTGTCAGCATGCGCAGTGTCAGCGTGCACTGTGTCAGTGTGAGCAATGTCAACGTGCACAGTGTCAGCATGCACAATGTCAGCGTAAGCTGTGTCAGTGTGTGCTGCGTCAGTGTGAGCAGAGTCAGTGTGAGCAGTGTCAGTGTGAGCAGTATCACTGTGAATAGACACAGCATGAGCAGTGACAGCGTGCGCAGTTTCAGCATGAGCATTGTCTGTGTGAGCAGTGTCAGTATGCACAGTGTCAGCGTGAGCTGTGTCAGTGTGTGCTGCATCAGTGTGAGCAGAGCCAGTGTGAGTAGTGTCAGTGTGAGCAGTGTCAGTGTGATCTATGTCAGTGTGAGCTGTGCCAGTTTGCGGAGTGTCAGCATGCAGAGTGTCAGCGTGCGCAGTGTCAGCATGCACAGTGTCAGCGTGCGCAGTGTCAGTGTTCGCTGTGTCAGCGTGAGCAGCGTCAGTTTGCACAGTGTCAGTGTACGCTGTGTCAGTGTGAGCAGTATCAGCTTGAACATTGTCAGCATGCGCAGTGTCAGCATGCACAATCTCAGCGTGAGCTGTGTCAGTGTGTGCTGCGTCAGTGTGAGCAGAGTCAGTGTGAGCAGTGTCAGCGTGAGCTGTGTTAGTGTGTGCTGTGTCAGTGTGAGCAGTGTCAGTGTGATCAGTGTCAGTGTGCACTGTGTCTGCGTGCACAGTGTCAGTATGCACAGTGTCATTGTGTGCAGTGTCAGTGTGCGCTCTTTCAGTGTGCTCAGTGTCAACGTGCGCAGTGTCAGCGTGAGCAGTGTCAGGGTGAGTAGTGTCAGTGTGAGTGGTTTCAATGTGAGCAGTGTCTGCGTGCACAGTGTCAGCGTCGATAGTGTCAGGGTGAGCAGTGTAACTGTGAATAGTGTTAGTGTGAACAGTGTCAGTGTGAGCAGTGTCAGTGTGCGCAGTGTCAGTATGCGCTGTGATAGTCTGCACTGTGTCTGCTTGCATGGTTTCAGCATGTGCAGTGTCAGTGTGAGCAGTATTAGATTCAGCATTGTCAGTGTGAGCAGTGTCAGCACACGCAGCATCAGCATGCACAGTGTCAGTGTGAGCAGTGCCAGTGTGAGCAGTGTCAGTGTGAGCAGTGTCAGTATGCGCTGTGTCAGCGTGCACAGTGTCAGTGTGAGCAGTGTCAGTTTGCGCAGTGTCAGTGTGAACAGTGTCAGCGTGAGCAGTGTCAATGTACACTGTGTCAGCGTGAGCAGTGTCAGCATGAGCTGTCAGTATGCACAGTGTCAGCTTGAGCTGTGTCAGTGCGTGCTGTGTCAGTGTGAGCAGAGTCAGTGTGAGCAGTGTCAGTGTGAGCAGTGTCAACGTGAGGTGTGTCAGTGTGAGCAGTGTCAGCGTTCGCAGTGTCAGCGTGCACTGTGTCAGCATGCGCAGTGTCAGCGGGCACTGTGTCAGTGTGAGCAGTGTCAGCGTGCACAGTGTCAGCATGCACAATGTCAGCGTAAGCTGTGTCAGTGTGTGCTGCGTCAGTGTGAGCAGAGTCAGTGTGAGCAGTGTCAGTGTGCACTGTGTCAGTGTGATCAGTGTCAGCGTGCACGGTGTCAGTGTGCGCAGTATCAGTGTGCACAGTGTCAGCTTCAGTAGTGTCAGCTTGTGCTGTGTCAGCGTGAACCATCTCAGTGTGCGCCGTGTCAGTGTGTGGTGTCAGCGTGCGCTGTGTCAGCCTGTGCACGGTCAGTGCGCACAGTGTCAGCATGCTCAGTGTCAGTGTGAGCAGGTTCAACGTGAGCAGTATCAGTGTTCGCAGTGTCAGTGTGCGCAGTGTCAGCATGCACTGTGTCAGCGTGGGCTGTGTCATCGTGCGCAGTGTCAGTGTGCACTGTGTCCGCGTGCACAGTGTCAGCATGAGCAGTGTCAGTGTGAGCAGTTTCAGCATGAGCAGTGTTCGCGGGCACAGTGTCAGTGTGTGCAGTCTCAGTGTGAGCAGTGTCAGTGTGAGCAGTGTTAGTATGAGCAGTGTCAGTGTGATCTATGTCAGTGTGAGCAGTGCCAGTGTGAGCAGTGTCGGTTTGCGCAGTATCAGCAAGTGCAATGTCAGCGTGCGCAGTGTCAGTTTGCACAGTGTCAGTGTGTGCAGTGTCAGTGTGCACTCTTTCAGTGTGCTCAGTGTCAACGTGCACTGTGTCAGTGTGAGCAGTGTCAGAATGCGTAATGTCAGCATGCGCAATCTCAGCGTGAGCTGTGTCAGTGTGTGCTGCGTCAGTGTGAGCAGAGTCAGTGTGAGCAGTATCAGTGTTAGCTGTGTCAGTGTGTGCTGTGTCAGTGTGAGCAGTGTCAGTGTGATCGGTGTCAGTGTGCACTGTGTCCGCGTGCACAGTGTCAGCGTGCACTGTATCAGTGTGAGCAGTGTCAGTGTGCGCAGTGTCAGCATGCGCAATGTCAGCGTAAGCTGTGTCAGTGTGTGCTGCGTCAGTGTGGGCAGAGTCAGTGTGAGCAGTGTCAGTGTGAGCAGTGTCACTGTGAATAGTGTTAGTGTGAGCAGCGTCCGTGTGAGCAGTGACAGTGTGCCCTGTGTCAGTGTGAGCAGTGTCAGTGTGAGCAGTGTCAGTGTGCGCTGTGTTAGTGTGAGCAGTGTCAGTGTGCGCAGTATCAGTGTGAGCTGTGTTAGTGTGCGCTCTGTCAGCATGTGAGTAGTGTCAGCGTGCACAGTGTCAGCGTGAGCAGTGTCAGTGTACACTGTGTCAGTGTGAGCAGTGTCAGTGTGCGCTGTTTTAGTGTGCGCTCTGTCAGCATGTGAGTAGTGTCAGCGTGCACAGTGTCAGCGTGAGCAGTGTCAGTGTACACTGTGTCAGTGTGAGCAGTGTCAGTGTGCGCTGTGTTAGTGTGCGCTCTGTCAGCATGTGAGTAGTGTCAGCGTGCACAGTGTCAGCGTGAGCAGTGTCAGTGTACACTGTGTCAGCGTGAACAGTGTCAGCGTACACTGTGTCAGTGTGATCAGTGTCAGCGTGCACGGTGTCAGTGTGCGCAGTATCAGTGTGCACAGTGTCAGCTTGAGTAGTGTCAGCTTGTGCTGTGTCAGCGTGAACCATCTCAGTGTGCGCAGTGTCAGTGTGCGGTGTCAGCGTGCGCTGTGTCAGCCTGTGCACGGTCAGTGCGCACAGTGTCAGCATGCTCAGTATCAGCGTGAGCAGGTTCAGCGTGAGCAGTATCAGTGTTCGCAGTGTCAGTGTTCGCAGTGTCAGCATGCACTGTGTCAGCGTGGGCTGTGTCATCTTGCACAATGTCAGTGTGCACTGTGTCCGCGTGCACAGTGTCAGCATGAGCAGTGTCAGTGTGAGCAGTTTCAGCATGAGCTGTGTTCGCGGGCACAGTGTCAGTGTGTGCCGTCTCAGTGTGAGCAGTGTTAGTGTGAGCAGTGTCAGTGTGATCTATGTCAGTGTGAGCAGTGCCAGTGTGAGCAGTGTCGGTTTGCGCAGTGTCAGCAAGTGCAAAGTCAGCGTGCGCAGTGTCAGCATGCGCACTGTCAGCAAGTGCAACGTCAGCGGGTGCAGTGTCAGTGTGCACTGTGTCCGCGTGCACAGTGTCAGCATGTGCAGTGTCAGTGTGAGAAGTTTCAGCGTGAGCAGTGTCCGATGGCACAGTGTCAGCAAGTGCAATGTCAGCATGGGCTGTGTCAGTGTGCACTGTGTCCGCGGGCAGTGTCAGCGTGTGCAGTCTCAGTGTGAGCAGTATCAGTGTGATCAGTGTCTGTGTGATCTTTGTCAGTGTGAGCAGTGCCAGTGTGCGCAGTGTCAGTTTGCAGAGTGTCAGCGTGAGCAGTGTCAGCGTGAGCTGTGTCTGTATGCACAGTGTCAGCGTGAGCTGTGACAGTGCATGCTGCGTCAGTGTGAGCAGAGTCAGTGTGAGCAGTGTCAGTGTGAGCAGTGTCACCATGAGCTGTGTCAGTGTGAGCAGTGTCAGCGTGCACTGTGTCAGTGTGAGCAGTGTCAGTGTGCGCAGTGTCAGCATGCGCAATGTCAGCGTAAGCTGTGTCAGTGTGTGCTGCGTCAGTGTGAGCAGAGTCAGTGTGAGCAGTGTCAGTGTGAGAAGTATCACCATGAATAGTGTTAGTGTGAGCAGTGTCCGTGTGAGCAGTGACAGTGTGCGCTGTGTTAGTGTGCGCAGTATCAGTGTGCGCTGTGTTAGTGTGTATTCTGTCAGCATGTGAGTAGTGTCAGCGTGCACAGTGTCAGCGTGAGCAGTGTCAGTGTACACTGTGTCAGTGTGAGCAGTGTCAGTGTGCGCTGTGTTAGTGTGCGCTCTGTCAGCATGTGAGTAGTGTCAGCGTGCACAGTGTCAGCGTGAACAGTGTCAGCGTGCACTGTGTCAGTGCGATCAGTGTCAGCGTGCATGGTGTCAGTGTAAGCATTATCAGTGTGCACAGTGTCAGCTTGAGTAGTGTCAGCTTGTGCTGTGTCAGCGTGAACCATCTCAGTGTGCGCCGTGTCAGTGTGCGGTGTCAGCGTGCGCTGTGTCAGCCTGTGCACGGTCAGTGCGCACAGTGTATGCATGCTCAGTGTCAGTGTGAGCAGGTTCAGCGTGAGCAGTATCAGTGTTCGCAGTGTCAGTGTGCGCAGTGTCAGCGTGCGCAGTGTCAGCGTGCACTGTGTCAGCGTGGGCTGTGTCATCGTGCGCAGTGTCAGTGTGCACTGTGTCCGCGTGCACAGTGTCAGCATGAGCAGTGTCAGTGTGAGCAGTTTCAGCATGAGCAGTGTTCGCGGGCACAGTGTCAATGTGTGCAGTCTCAGTGTGAGCAGTGTCAGTGTGAGCAGTGTTAGTGTGAGCAGTTTCAGTGTGATCTATGTCAGTGTGAGCAGTGCCAGTGTGAGCAGTGTTGGTTTGCGCAGTTTCGGCAAGTGCAATGTCAGCGTGCACAGTGTCAGCAAGTGCAATGTCAGCAGGTGCAGTGTCAGTGTGCACTGTGTCCGCGTGCACAGTGTCAGCATGTGCAGTGTCAGTGTGAGCAGTTTCAGCGTGAGCAGTGTCCGAGGGCACAGTGTCAGCAAGGGCAATGTCAGCGTGGGCTGTGGCAGTGTGCGCATTGTCAGTGTGCACTGTGTCCGCGGGCAGTGTCAGCATGTGCAGTCTCAGTGTGAGCAGTATCAGTGTGAGCAGTGTCTGTGTGAGCAGTGTCAGTGTGATCTTTGTCAGTGTGAGCAGTGCCAGTGTGCGCAGTGTCAGTTTGCGGAGTGTCAGCATGCACAGTGTCAGCATGCGCAGTGTCAGCATGTTCAGTGTCAGTGTGCGCTGTGTCAGTTTGCGCAGTGTCAGTTTGCACAGTGTCAGTGTGCGCTGTGTCAGTGTGAGCAGTTTCAGTGTGAGCAGTATCAGTGTGAGCAGTGTCAGTGTGAGCAGTGTCAGTGTGAGCAGTGTCAGTGTGCGCAGTGTCAGTGTGCGCAGTGTCAGTGTGAGCAGTGTCAGTGTGCGCAGTGTCAGTGTGAGCAGTGTCAGTGTGAGCAGTGCCAATGTGAGCAGTGTCAGTGTGAGCAGTGTCAGTGTGAGCAGTGTCAGTGTGTGCAATGTCAGAGCTAGAAGCAAAGAACTGTGGATGCTGGATATCCAAAACAAAAACAGAAACAGTAATACTGGAAAACCTCAGCAGGTCTGACAGCATCGGCGGAGAAGAGTACAGTTGATGTTTCGAGTCCTCATGACCCTTCAACTAAGTAAAAATAGGAAGAATTAAAAATAGGAATAAGTAAAAATAGGAATATTTATGTTTATTATTATATTGTTATTATATATTTATATTTATAGGAAGTAAAAATATTTCACCCCTTTCCTATTTTTACTTAGTTCTGCTGAAGGGTCATGAGGACTCGAAATGTCAACTGTACTCTTCTCCGCCAAAGCTGCCAGACCTGCTGAGTTTTTCCAGGTATCTCTGTTTCTGTTTTGCGTTGTGTCAGTGTGAGCAGTTTCAGTGTGAGCAGTGTTATTGAGCGCTGTGTCAGTGTGCGTAGTGCCAATGTGAGCAATGTCAGTGTGAGCGGTGTCAGTGTGTGCTGTGTCAGCGCGCACAGTGCCAGTGTGAGCAGTGTCAGTGTGAGCAGTGTCAGTGTGGGCAATGCCAATGTCATCAGTGTCAGTGTGGGCATTTTCTGGGTGAGCAGTGTCAGTGTGCGCAGTGTCAGTTTGCGTAGTGTCAGCATAAGCAGTGTCAGTGTGAGCAGTGTCAGTGTGTGCAGTGTCAATGTGTGCAGTGTCAATTTGAGCAGTGTCTGTGTGCAGCGTCAATTTGAGCAGTGTCAATGTGAGCAGTGTCAGCTTGAGCATCGTCAGCGTGCGCAATGTCAGTGTGCGAAGTGTCAGCATGAGCAGTGTCAGTATGCGCATTGTCAGCGTGAGCAGTGTCAGTGTGAGCAGTGTCAGTATGCGCAGTGTCAGTGTGCGCAGTGTCAGCGTGCGCAGTGTCAGCAAGTGCATTGTCAGCGTGGGCTGTGTCTGTGTGCGCAGTGTCAGTGTGCACTGTGTCCACGTGCACAGTGTCAGCATGTGCAGTGTCAGTGTGTGCAGTTTCAGCGTGAGCAGTGTCAGTGTGAGCAGTGTTAGTGTGAGCAGTGTCAGTGTGATCTTTGTCAGTGTGAGCAGTGCCAGTGTGCGCAGTGTCAGTTTGCGGAGTGTCAGCATGCACAGTGTCAGAATGCGCTGTGTCAGCATGTGCAGTGTGAGTGGGCACTGTGTCAGTGTGCGTTGTATCAGTTTGCGCAGTGTCAGTTTGCACTGTGTCAGTGTACGCTGTGTCAGTGTGAGCAGTGTCAGCTTGAACATTTTCAGCGTGAGCAATGTCAGAGTGCGCAGTGTCAGCGTGAGCAGTATCAGCATGCGCAGTGTCAGTGTGCGCAGTGTCAGCATGAGCAGTGTCAGCGTGCGCAGTGTCAGCATGAGCAGTGTCTGTGTGAGCAGTGTCAGTATGCACAGTGTCAGCGCGAGCTGTGTCAGTGTGTGCTGCGTCAGTGTGAGCAGAATCAGTGTGAGTAGTGTCAGTGTGAGCAGTGTCAGTGTGATCTATGTCAGTGTGAGCTGTGCCAGTGTGCGCAGTGTCAGTTTGCGGAGTGTCAGCATGCAGAGTGTCAGCGTGCGCAGTGTCAGCATGCACAGTGTCAGCGTGCGCAGTGTCAGTGTTCGCGGTGTCAGCGTGAGTAATGGCAGTTTGCACAGTGTCAGTGTACGCTGTGTCAGTGTGAGCAGTGTCAGCTTGAACATTGTCAGCATGCGCAGTGTCAGCATGCGCAATCTCAGTGTGAGCTGTGTCAGTGTGTGCTGCGTCAGTGAGCAGAGTCAGTGTGAGCAGTGTCAGCGTGAGCTGTGTCAGTGTGTGCTGTGTCAATGTGAGCAGTGTCTGTGTGATCTGTGTCAGTGTGCACTGTGTCTGCGTGCACAGTGTCAGCATGCACAGTGTCATTGTGTGCAGTGTCAGTGTGCGATCTTTCAGTGTGCGATCTTTCAGTGTGCTCAGTGTCAATGTGCGCAGTGTCAGCATGAGCAGTGTCAGGGTGAGCAGTGTCAGTGTGAGCGGTTTCAACATGAGCAGTGTCTGCATGCACAGTGTCAGCGTCGATAGTGTCAGTGTGAGCAGTGTCACTATGAATAGTGTTAGTGTGAACAGTGTCAGTGTGAGCAGTGTCAGTGTGCGGTGTCAGTATGCGCTGTGATAGTGTGCACTGTGTCCGTTTGCACGGTTTCAGCATGTGCAGTGTCACTGTGAGCAGTATCAGATTGAGCAGTGTCAGTGTGAGCTGTGTCAGCACACGCAGCATCAGCATGCACAGTGTCAGTGTGAGCAGTGCCAGTGTGAGCAGTGTCAGTGTGAGCAGTGTCAGTATGCGCTGTGTCAGCGTGAGCTGTGTCAGCATGAGCTGTGTCAGTATGCACAGTGTCAGCGTGAGTTGTGTCAGTGCGTGCTGCATCAGTGTGAGCAGAGTCAGTGTGAGCAGTGTCAGTGTGCGCAGTGTCAGTGTGAGCAGTGTCAGTGTGAGCAGTGTCTGTGTGAGCAGTGTCAACGTGAGCTGTGTCAGTGTGAGCAGTGTCAGCGTTCGCAGTGTCAGCGTGCACTGTGTCAGCATGCGCAGTGTCAGCGTGCACTGTGTCAGTGTGAGCAATGTCAACGTGCACAGTGTCAGCATGCACAATGTCAGCGTAAGCTGTGTCAGTGTGTGCTGCGTCAGTGTGAGCAGAGTCAGTGTGAGCAGTGTCAGTGTGAGCAGTATCACTGCGAATAGACACAGCATGAGCAGTGACAGCGTGCGCAGTTTCAGCATGAGCATTGTCTGTGTGAGCAGTGTCAGTATGCACAGTGTCAGCGTGAGCTGTGTCAGTGTGTGCTGCATCAGTGTGAGCAGAGCCAGTGTGAGTAGTGTCAGTGTGAGCAGTGTCAGTGTGATCTATGTCAGTGTGAGCTGTGCCAGTTTGCGGAGTGTCAGCATGCAGAGTGTCAGCGTGCGCAGTGTCAGCATGCACAGTGTCAGCGTGCGCAGTGTCAGTGTTCGCTGTGTCAGCGTGAGCAGCGTCAGTTTGCACAGTGTCAGTGTACGCTGTGTCAGTGTGAGCAGTATCAGCTTGAACATTGTCAGCATGCGCAGTGTCAGCATGCACAATCTCAGCGTGAGCTGTGTCAGTGTGTGCTGCGTCAGTGTGAGCAGAGTCAGTGTGAGCAGTGTCAGCGTGAGCTGTGTTAGTGTGTGCTGTGTCAGTGTGAGCAGTGTCAGTGTGATCAGTGTCAGTGTGCACTGTGTCTGCGTGCACAGTGTCAGTATGCACAGTGTCATTGTGTGCAGTGTCAGTGTGCGCTCTTTCAGTGTGCTCAGTGTCAACGTGCGCAGTGTCAGCGTGAGCAGTGTCAGGGTGAGTAGTGTCAGTGTGAGCGGTTTCAATGTGAGCAGTGTCTGCGTGCACAGTGTCAGCGTCGATAGTGTCAGGGTGAGCAGTGTAACTGTGAATAGTGTTAGTGTGAACAGTGTCAGTGTGAGCAGTGTCAGTGTGCGCAGTGTCAGTATGCGCTGTGATAGTCTGCACTGTGTCTGCTTGCATGGTTTCAGCATGTGCAGTGTCAGTGTGAGCAGTATTAGATTCAGCATTGTCAGTGTGAGCAGTGTCAGCACACGCAGCATCAGCATGCACAGTGTCAGTGTGAGCAGTGCCAGTGTGAGCAGTGTCAGTGTGAGCAGTGTCAGTATGCGCTGTGTCAGCGTGCACAGTGTCAGTGTGAGCAGTGTCAGTTTGCGCAGTGTCAGTGTGAACAGTGTCAGCGTGAGCAGTGTCAATGTACACTGTGTCAGCGTGAGCAGTGTCAGCATGAGCTGTCAGTATGCACAGTGTCAGCTTGAGCTGTGTCAGTGCGTGCTGTGTCAGTGTGAGCAGAGTCAGTGTGAGCAGTGTCAGTGTGAGCAGTGTCAACGTGAGGTGTGTCAGTGTGAGCAGTGTCAGCGTTCGCAGTGTCAGCGTGCACTGTGTCAGCATGCGCAGTGTCAGCGGGCACTGTGTCAGTGTGAGCAGTGTCAGCGTGCACAGTGTCAGCATGCACAATGTCAGCGTAAGCTGTGTCAGTGTGTGCTGCGTCAGTGTGAGCAGAGTCAGTGTGAGCAGTGTCAGTGTGCACTGTGTCAGTGTGATCAGTGTCAGCGTGCACGGTGTCAGTGTGCGCAGTATCAGTGTGCACAGTGTCAGCTTCAGTAGTGTCAGCTTGTGCTGTGTCAGCGTGAACCATCTCAGTGTGCGCCGTGTCAGTGTGTGGTGTCAGCGTGCGCTGTGTCAGCCTGTGCACGGTCAGTGCGCACAGTGTCAGCATGCTCAGTGTCAGTGTGAGCAGGTTCAACGTGAGCAGTATCAGTGTTCGCAGTGTCAGTGTGCGCAGTGTCAGCATGCACTGTGTCAGCGTGGGCTGTGTCATCGTGCGCAGTGTCAGTGTGCACTGTGTCCGCGTGCACAGTGTCAGCATGAGCAGTGTCAGTGTGAGCAGTTTCAGCATGAGCAGTGTTCGCGGGCACAGTGTCAGTGTGTGCAGTCTCAGTGTGAGCAGTGTCAGTGTGAGCAGTGTTAGTATGAGCAGTGTCAGTGTGATCTATGTCAGTGTGAGCAGTGCCAGTGTGAGCAGTGTCGGTTTGCGCAGTATCAGCAAGTGCAATGTCAGCGTGCGCAGTGTCAGTTTGCACAGTGTCAGTGTGTGCAGTGTCAGTGTGCACTCTTTCAGTGTGCTCAGTGTCAACGTGCACTGTGTCAGTGTGAGCAGTGTCAGAATGCGTAATGTCAGCATGCGCAATCTCAGCGTGAGCTGTGTCAGTGTGTGCTGCGTCAGTGTGAGCAGAGTCAGTGTGAGCAGTATCAGTGTTAGCTGTGTCAGTGTGTGCTGTGTCAGTGTGAGCAGTGTCAGTGTGATCGGTGTCAGTGTGCACTGTGTCCGCGTGCACAGTGTCAGCGTGCACTGTATCAGTGTGAGCAGTGTCAGTGTGCGCAGTGTCAGCATGCGCAATGTCAGCGTAAGCTGTGTCAGTGTGTGCTGCGTCAGTGTGGGCAGAGTCAGTGTGAGCAGTGTCAGTGTGAGCAGTGTCACTGTGAATAGTGTTAGTGTGAGCAGCGTCCGTGTGAGCAGTGACAGTGTGCCCTGTGTCAGTGTGAGCAGTGTCAGTGTGAGCAGTGTCAGTGTGCGCTGTGTTAGTGTGAGCAGTGTCAGTGTGCGCAGTATCAGTGTGTGCTGTGTTAGTGTGCGCTCTGTCAGCATGTGAGTAGTGTCAGCGTGCACAGTGTCAGCGTGAGCAGTGTCAGTGTACACTGTGTCAGTGTGAGCAGTGTCAGTGTGCGCTGTTTTAGTGTGCGCTCTGTCAGCATGTGAGTAGTGTCAGCGTGCACAGTGTCAGCGTGAGCAGTGTCAGTGTACACTGTGTCAGTGTGAGCAGTGTCAGTGTGCGCTGTGTTAGTGTGCGCTCTGTCAGCATGTGAGTAGTGTCAGCGTGCACAGTGTCAGCGTGAGCAGTGTCAGTGTACACTGTGTCAGCGTGAACAGTGTCAGCGTACACTGTGTCAGTGTGATCAGTGTCAGCGTGCACGGTGTCAGTGTGCGCAGTATCAGTGTGCACAGTGTCAGCTTGAGTAGTGTCAGCTTGTGCTGTGTCAGTGTGAACCATCTCAGTGTGCGCAGTGTCAGTGTGCGGTGTCAGCGTGCGCTGTGTCAGCCTGTGCACGGTCAGTGCGCACAGTGTCAGCATGCTCAGTATCAGCGTGAGCAGGTTCAGCGTGAGCAGTATCAGTGTTCGCAGTGTCAGTGTTCGCAGTGTCAGCATGCACTGTGTCAGCGTGGGCTGTGTCATCTTGCACAATGTCAGTGTGCACTGTGTCCGCGTGCACAGTGTCAGCATGAGCAGTGTCAGTGTGAGCAGTTTCAGCATGAGCTGTGTTCGCGGGCACAGTGTCAGTGTGTGCCGTCTCAGTGTGAGCAGTGTTAGTGTGAGCAGTGTCAGTGTGATCTATGTCAGTGTGAGCAGTGCCAGTGTGAGCAGTGTCGGTTTGCGCAGTGTCAGCAAGTGCAAAGTCAGCGTGCGCAGTGTCAGCATGCGCACTGTCAGCAAGTGCAACGTCAGCGGGTGCAGTGTCAGTGTGCACTGTGTCCGCGTGCACAGTGTCAGCATGTGCAGTGTCAGTGTGAGAAGTTTCAGCGTGAGCAGTGTCCGATGGCACAGTGTCAGCAAGTGCAATGTCAGCATGGGCTGTGTCAGTGTGCACTGTGTCCGCGGGCAGTGTCAGCGTGTGCAGTCTCAGTGTGAGCAGTATCAGTGTGATCAGTGTCTGTGTGATCTTTGTCAGTGTGAGCAGTGCCAGTGTGCGCAGTGTCAGTTTGCAGAGTGTCAGCGTGAGCAGTGTCAGCGTGAGCTGTGTCTGTATGCACAGTGTCAGCGTGAGCTGTGACAGTGCATGCTGCGTCAGTGTGAGCAGAGTCAGTGTGAGCAGTGTCAGTGTGAGCAGTGTCACCATGAGCTGTGTCAGTGTGAGCAGTGTCAGCGTGCACTGTGTCAGTGTGAGCAGTGTCAGTGTGCGCAGTGTCAGCATGCGCAATGTCAGCGTAAGCTGTGTCAGTGTGTGCTGCGTCAGTGTGAGCAGAGTCAGTGTGAGCAGTGTCAGTGTGAGAAGTATCACCATGAATAGTGTTAGTGTGAGCAGTGTCCGTGTGAGCAGTGACAGTGTGCGCTGTGTTAGTGTGCGCAGTATCAGTGTGCGCTGTGTTAGTGTGTATTCTGTCAGCATGTGAGTAGTGTCAGCGTGCACAGTGTCAGCGTGAGCAGTGTCAGTGTACACTGTGTCAGTGTGAGCAGTGTCAGTGTGCGCTGTGTTAGTGTGCGCTCTGTCAGCATGTGAGTAGTGTCAGCGTGCACAGTGTCAGCGTGAACAGTGTCAGCGTGCACTGTGTCAGTGCGATCAGTGTCAGCGTGCATGGTGTCAGTGTAAGCATTATCAGTGTGCACAGTGTCAGCTTGAGTAGTGTCAGCTTGTGCTGTGTCAGCGTGAACCATCTCAGTGTGCGCCGTGTCAGTGTGCGGTGTCAGCGTGCGCTGTGTCAGCCTGTGCACGGTCAGTGCGCACAGTGTATGCATGCTCAGTGTCAGTGTGAGCAGGTTCAGCGTGAGCAGTATCAGTGTTCGCAGTGTCAGTGTGCGCAGTGTCAGTGTGCGCAGTGTCAGCGTGCACTGTGTCAGCGTGGGCTGTGTCATCGTGCGCAGTGTCAGTGTGCACTGTGTCCGCGTGCACAGTGTCAGCATGAGCAGTGTCAGTGTGAGCAGTTTCAGCATGAGCAGTGTTCGCGGGCACAGTGTCAATGTGTGCAGTCTCAGTGTGAGCAGTGTCAGTGTGAGCAGTGTTAGTGTGAGCAGTTTCAGTGTGATCTATGTCAGTGTGAGCAGTGCCAGTGTGAGCAGTGTCGGTTTGCGCAGTTTCGGCAAGTGCAATGTCAGCGTGCACAGTGTCAGCAAGTGCAATGTCAGCAGGTGCAGTGTCAGTGTGCACTGTGTCCGCGTGCACAGTGTCAGCATGTGCAGTGTCAGTGTGAGCAGTTTCAGCGTGAGCAGTGTCCGAGGGCACAGTGTCAGCAAGGGCAATGTCAGCGTGGGCTGTGGCAGTGTGCGCATTGTCAGTGTGCACTGTGTCCGCGGGCAGTGTCAGCATGTGCAGTCTCAGTGTGAGCAGTATCAGTGTGAGCAGTGTCTGTGTGAGCAGTGTCAGTGTGATCTTTGTCAGTGTGAGCAGTGCCAGTGTGCGCAGTGTCAGTTTGCGGAGTGTCAGCATGCACAGTGTCAGCATGCGCAGTGTCAGCATGTTCAGTGTCAGTGTGCGCTGTGTCAGTTTGCGCAGTGTCAGTTTGCACAGTGTCAGTGTGCGCTGTGTCAGTGTGAGCAGTTTCAGTGTGAGCAGTATCAGTGTGAGCAGTGTCAGTGTGAGCAGTGTCAGTGTGAGCAGTGTCAGTGTGCGCAGTGTCAGTGTGCGCAGTGTCAGTGTGAGCAGTGTCAGTGTGCGCAGTGTCAGTGTGAGCAGTGTCAGTGTGAGCAGTGCCAATGTGAGCAGTGTCAGTGTGAGCAGTGTCAGTGTGAGCAGTGTCAGTGTGTGCAATGTCAGAGCTAGAAGCAAAGAACTGTGGATGCTGGATATCCAAAACAAAAACAGAAACAGTAATACTGGAAAACCTCAGCAGGTCTGACAGCATCGGCGGAGAAGAGTACAGTTGATGTTTCGAGTCCTCATGACCCTTCAACTAAGTAAAAATAGGAAGAATTAAAAATAGGAATAAGTAAAAATAGGAATATTTATGTTTATTATTATATTGTTATTATATATTTATATTTATAGGAAGTAAAAATATTTCACCCCTTTCCTATTTTTACTTAGTTCTGCTGAAGGGTCATGAGGACTCGAAATGTCAACTGTACTCTTCTCCGCCAAAGCTGCCAGACCTGCTGAGTTTTTCCAGGTATCTCTGTTTCTGTTTTGCGTTGTGTCAGTGTGAGCAGTTTCAGTGTGAGCAGTGTTATTGAGCGCTGTGTCAGTGTGCGTAGTGCCAATGTGAGCAATGTCAGTGTGAGCGGTGTCAGTGTGTGCTGTGTCAGCGTGCACAGTGCCAGTGTGAGCAATGTCAGTGTGAGCAGTGTCAGTGTGTGCTGTGTCAGCGCGCACAGTGCCAGTGTGAGCAGTGTCAGTGTGAGCAGTGTCAGTGTGGGCAATGCCAATGTCATCAGTGTCAGTGTGGGCATTTTCTGGGTGAGCAGTGTCAGTGTGCGCAGTGTCAGTTTGCGTAGTGTCAGCATAAGCAGTGTCAGTGTGAGCAGTGTCAGTGTGTGCAGTGTCAATGTGTGCAGTGTCAATTTGAGCAGTGTCTGTGTGCAGCGTCAATTTGAGCAGTGTCAATGTGAGCAGTGTCAGCTTGAGCATCGTCAGCGTGCGCAATGTCAGTGTGCGAAGTGTCAGCATGAGCAGTGTCAGTATGCGCAATGTCAGCGTGAGCAGTGTCAGTGTGAGCAGTGTCAGTATGCGCAGTGTCAGTGTGCGCAGTGTCAGCGTGCGCAGTGTCAGCAAGTGCAATGTCAGCGTGGGCTGTGTCTGTGTGCGCAGTGTCAGTGTGCACTGTGTCCACGTGCACAGTGTCAGCATGTGCAGTGTCAGTGTGTGCAGTTTCAGCGTGAGCAGTGTCAGTGTGAGCAGTGTTAGTGTGAGCAGTGTCAGTGTGATCTTTGTCAGTGTGAGCAGTGCCAGTGTGCGCAGTGTCAGTTTGCGGAGTGTCAGCATGCACAGTGTCAGAATGCGCTGTGTCAGCATGTGCAGTGTGAGTGGGCACTGTGTCAGTGTGCGTTGTATCAGTTTGCGCAGTGTCAGTTTGCACTGTGTCAGTGTACGCTGTGTCAGTGTGAGCAGTGTCAGCTTGAACATTTTCAGCGTGTGCAATGTCAGTGTGCGCAGTGTCAGCGTGAGCAGTATCAGCATGCGCAGTGTCAGTGTGCGCAGTGTCAGCATGAGCAGTGTCAGCGTGCGCAGTGTCAGCATGAGCAGTGTCTGTGTGAGCAGTGTCAGTATGCACAGTGTCAGCGCGAGCTGTGTCAGTGTGTGCTGCGTCAGTGTGAGCAGAATCAGTGTGAGTAGTGTCAGTGTGAGCAGTGTCAGTGTGATCTATGTCAGTGTGAGCTGTGCCAGTGTGCGCAGTGTCAGTTTGCGGAGTGTCAGCATGCAGAGTGTCAGCGTGCGCAGTGTCAGCATGCACAGTGTCAGCGTGCGCAGTGTCAGTGTTCGCGGTGTCAGCGTGAGTAATGGCAGTTTGCACAGTGTCAGTGTACGCTGTGTCAGTGTGAGCAGTGTCAGCTTGAACGTTGTCAGCATGCGCAGTGTCAGCATGCGCAATCTCAGTGTGAGCTGTGTCAGTGTGTGCTGCGTCAGTGAGCAGAGTCAGTGTGAGCAGTGTCAGCGTGAGCTGTGTCAGTGTGTGCTGTGTCAATGTGAGCAGTGTCTGTGTGATCTGTGTCAGTGTGCACTGTGTCTGCGTGCACAGTGTCAGCATGCACAGTGTCATTGTGTGCAGTGTCAGTGTGCGATCTTTCAGTGTGCGATCTTTCAGTGTGCTCAGTGTCAATGTGCGCAGTGTCAGCATGAGCAGTGTCAGGGTGAGCAGTGTCAGTGTGAGCGGTTTCAACATGAGCAGTGTCTGCATGCACAGTGTCAGCGTCGATAGTGTCAGTGTGAGCAGTGTCACTATGAATAGTGTTAGTGTGAACAGTGTCAGTGTGAGCAGTGTCAGTGTGCGGTGTCAGTATGCGCTGTGATAGTGTGCACTGTGTCCGTTTGCACGGTTTCAGCATGTGCAGTGTCACTGTGAGCAGTATCAGATTGAGCAGTGTCAGTGTGAGCTGTGTCAGCACACGCAGCATCAGCATGCACAGTGTCAGTGTGAGCAGTGCCAGTGTGAGCAGTGTCAGTGTGAGCAGTGTCAGTATGCGCTGTGTCAGCGTGAGCTGTGTCAGCATGAGCTGTGTCAGTATGCACAGTGTCAGCGTGAGTTGTGTCAGTGCGTGCTGCATCAGTGTGAGCAGAGTCAGTGTGAGCAGTGTCAGCGTGAGCTGTGTCAGTGTGAGCAGTGTCAGCGTGCACAGTGTCAGCATGCACTGTGTCAGCGTGCGCAGTGTCAGCGTGCACTGTGTCAGTGTGAGCAGTGTCAGCGTGCGCATTGTCAGCATGCGCAATGTCAGCGTGATGTCAGCTTGAGTAGTGTCAGCTTGTGCTGTGTCAGCGTGAACCATCTCAGTGTTAGCCGTGTCAGTGTGCGGTGTCAGCGTGCGCTGTGTCAGCCTGTGCACGGTCAGTGCGCACAGTGTCAGCATGCTCAGTGTCAACGTGAGCAGGTTCAGCGTGAGCAGTATCAGTGTTCGCAGTGTCAGTGTGCGCTGTGTTAGTGTGAACAGTATTAGTGTGAGCAGTGTCAGTGTGATCTTTGTCAGTGTGAGCAGTGCCAGTGTGCGCAGTGTCAGCTTGCGGAGTGTCAGCGTGCGCAGTGTCAGCGTGAGCAGTGTCAGCATGTTCAGTGTCAGTTTGCACAGTGTCAGTGTACGCAGGTTCAGCTTGAGCAGTGTCAGCTTGAACATTGTCAGCGTGCGCAGTGTCAGTGTGCGCAGTGTCAGCATGAGCAGTGTCTGTGTGAGCAGTGTCAGTGTGCACAGTGTCAGCGTGTGCTGTGTCAGTGTGTGTTGCGACAGTGTGAGCAGAGTCAGTGTGAGTAGTGTCAGTGTGAGCTGTGCCAGTGTGCGCAGTGTCAGTTTGCGGAGTGTCAGCATGCACAGTGTCAGCGTGCGCAGTGTCAGCATGCACAGTGTCAGCGTGTGCAGTGTCAGTGTGAGCTGTGTCAGCGTGAGCAGTGTCAGTTTGCAGTGTTACTGTACGCTGTGTCAGTGTGAGCATTGTCAGCTTGAACATTGTCAGCCTGCGCAGTGTCAGCGTGCGCAATCTCAGTGTGCGCAGTGTCAGCGTTAGCAGTGTCAGCATGCGCAGTGTCAGTGTTCACTGTGTCAGTGTGCGCAGTGTCAGCATGAGCAGTGTCAGCATGCGCAGTTTCAGCATGAGCAGTGTCTGTGTGAGCAGTGTCAGTATGCACAGTGTCAGCGTGAGCTGTGTCAGTGTGTGCTGCGTCAGTGTGATCTATGTCAGTCTGAGCTTTGCCAGTGTGCGCAGTGTCAGTTTGTGGAGTGTCAGCATGCACAGTGTCAGCGTGTACAGTGTCAGCATGCACATTGTCAGTGTGCACAGTGTCATTGTTCGCTGTGTCAGCGTGAGCAGTGTCAGCTTGCACAGTGTCAGTGTGCGTAGTGTCAGCATGCGCAATCTCAGCGTGAGCTGTGTTATTGTGTGCTGCGTCAGTGTGAGCAGAGTCAGTGTGAGCAGTGTCAGCGTGAGCTGTGTCAGTGTGTGCTGTGTCAGTGTGAGCAGTGTCAGTGTGATTAGTGTCAGTGTGCACTGTGTCCACGTGCACAGTGTCAGCATGCACAGTGTCATTGTGTGCAGTGTCAGTGTGCGCTCTTTCAGTGTGCTCAGTGTCAATGTGCGCAGTGTCAGCGTGAACAGTGTCAGGGTGAGCAGTGTATGCGTGCACAGTGTCAGCGTCGATAGTGTCAGTGTGAGCAGTGTCACTATGAATAGTGTTAGTGTGAACAGTGTCAGTGTGAGCAGTGTCAGTGTGTGCTGTGTTAGTGTGCGCTCTGTCAGCATGTGAGTAGTGTCAGCGTGCACAGTGTCAGCGTGAGCAGTGTCAGTGTACACTGTGTCAGTGTGAGCAGTGTCAGTGTGCGCTGTTTTAGTGTGCGCTCTGTTAGCATGTGAGTAGTGTCAGCGTGCACAGTGTCAGCGTGAGCAGTGTCAGTGTTCACTGTGTCAGTGTGCGCAGTGTCAGCATGAGCAGTGTCAGCATGCGCAGTTTCAGCATGAGCAGTGTCTGTGTGAGCAGTGTCAGTATGCACAGTGTCAGCGTGAGCTGTGTCAGTGTGTGCTGCGTCAGTGTGATCTATGTCAGTCTGAGCTTTGCCAGTGTGCGCAGTGTCAGTTTGTGGAGTGTCAGCATGCACAGTGTCAGCGTGTACAGTGTCAGCATGCACATTGTCAGTGTGCGCAGTGTCATTGTTCGCTGTGTCAGCGTGAGCAGTGTCAGCTTGCACAGTGTCAGTGTGCGTAGTGTCAGCATGCGCAATCTCAGCGTGAGCTGTGTTATTGTGTGCTGCGTCAGTGTGAGCAGAGTCAGTGTGAGCAGTGTCAGCGTGAGCTGTGTCAGTGTGTGCTGTGTCAGTGTGAGCAGTGTCAGTGTGATTAGTGTCAGTGTGCACTGTGTCCACGTGCACAGTGTCAGCATGCACAGTGTCATTGTGTGCAGTGTCAGTGTGCGCTCTTTCAGTGTGCTCAGTGTCAATGTGCGCAGTGTCAGCGTGAACAGTGTCAGGGTGAGCAGTGTATGCGTGCACAGTGTCAGCGTCGATAGTGTCAGTGTGAGCAGTGTCACTATGAATAGTGTTAGTGTGAACAGTGTCAGTGTGAGCAGTGTCAGTGTGTGCTGTGTTAGTGTGCGCTCTGTCAGCATGTGAGTAGTGTCAGCGTGCACAGTGTCAGCGTGAGCAGTGTCAGTGTACACTGTGTCAGTGTGAGCAGTGTCAGTGTGCGCTGTTTTAGTGTGCGCTCTGTCAGCATGTGAGTAGTGTCAGCGTGCACAGTGTCAGCGTGAGCAGTGTCAGTGTACACTGTGTCAGTGTGAGCAGTGTCAGTGTGCGCTGTGTTAGTGTGCGCTCTGTCAGCATGTGAGTAGTGTCAGCGTGCACAGTGTCAGCGTGAGCAGTGTCAGTGTACACTGTGTCAGCGTGAACAGTGTCAGCGTACACTGTGTCAGTGTGATCAGTGTCAGCGTGCACGGTGTCAGTGTGCGCAGTATCAGTGTGCACAGTGTCAGCTTGAGTAGTTTCAGCTTGTGCTGTGTCAGCGTGAACCATCTCAGTGTGCGCAGTGTCAGTGTGCGGTGTCAGCGTGCGCTGTGTCAGCCTGTGCACGGTCAGTGCGCACAGTGTCAGCATGCTCAGTATCAGCGTGAGCAGGTTCAGCGTGAGCAGTATCAGTGTTCGCAGTGTCAGTGTTCGCAGTGTCAGCATGCACTGTGTCAGCGTGGGCTGTGTCATCTTGCACAATGTCAGTGTGCACTGTGTCCGCGTGCACAGTGTCAGCATGAGCAGTGTCAGTGTGAGCAGTTTCAGCATGAGCTGTGTTCGCGGGCACAGTGTCAGTGTGTGCCGTCTCAGTGTGAGCAGTGTTAGTGTGAGCAGTGTCAGTGTGATCTATGTCAGTGTGAGCAGTGCCAGTGTGAGCAGTGTCGGTTTGCGCAGTGTCAGCAAGTGCAAAGTCAGCGTGCGCAGTGTCAGCATGCGCACTGTCAGCAAGTGCAACGTCAGCGGGTGCAGTGTCAGTGTGCACTGTGTCCGCGTGCACAGTGTCAGCATGTGCAGTGTCAGTGTGAGAAGTTTCAGCGTGAGCAGTGTCCGATGGCACAGTGTCAGCAAGTGCAATGTCAGCATGGGCTGTGTCAGTGTGCACTGTGTCCGCGGGCAGTGTCAGCGTGTGCAGTCTCAGTGTGAGCAGTATCAGTGTGATCAGTGTCTGTGTGATCTTTGTCAGTGTGAGCAGTGCCAGTGTGCGCAGTGTCAGTTTGCGGAGTGTCAGCGTGAGCAGTGTCAGCGTGAGCTGTGTCTGTATGCACAGTGTCAGCGTGAGCTGTGACAGTGCATGTTGCGTCAGTGTGAGCAGAGTCAGTGTGAGCAGTGTCAGTGTGAGCAGTGTCACCATGAGCTGTGTCAGTGTGAGCAGTGTCAGCGTGCACTGTGTCAGTGTGAGCAGTGTCAGTGTGCGCAGTGTCAGCATGCACAATGTCAGCGTAAGCTGTGTCAGTGTGTGCTGCGTCAGTGTGAGCAGAGTCAGTGTGAGCAGTGTCAGTGTGAGAAGTATCACCATGAATAGTGTTAGTGTGAGCAGTGTCCGTGTGAGCAGTGACAGTGTGCGCTGTGTTAGTGTGCGCAGTATCAGTGTGCGCTGTGTTAGTGTGTATTCTGTCAGCATGTGAGTAGTGTCAGCGTGCACAGTGTCAGCGTGAGCAGTGTCAGTGTACACTGTGTCAGTGTGAGCAGTGTCAGTGTGCGCTGTGTTAGTGTGCGCTCTGTCAGCATGTGAGTAGTGTCAGCGTGCACAGTGTCAGCGTGAACAGTGTCAGCGTGCACTGTGTCAGTGTGATCAGTGTCAGTGTGCATGGTGTCAGTGTAAGCATTATCAGTGTGCACAGTGTCAGCTTGAGTAGTGTCAGCTTGTGCTGTGTCAGCGTGAACCATCTCAGTGTGCGCCGTGTCAGTGTGCGGTGTCAGCGTGCGCTGTGTCAGCCTGTGCACGGTCAGTGCGCACAGTGTATGCATGCTCAGTGTCAGTGTGAGCAGGTTCAGCGTGAGCAGTATCAGTGTTCGCAGTGTCAGTGTGCGCAGTGTCAGCGTGCACTGTATCAGCGTGGGCTGTGTCATCGTGCGCAGTGTCAGTGTGCACTGTGTCCGCGTGCACAGTGTCAGCATGAGCAGTGTCAGTGTGAGCAGTTTCAGCATGAGCAGTGTTCGCAGGCACAGTGTCAATGTGTGCAGTCTCAGTGTGAGCAGTGTCAGTGTGAGCAGTGTTAGTGTGAGCAGTTTCAGTGTGATCTATGTCAGTGTGAGCAGTGCCAGTGTGAGCAGTGTCGGTTTGCGCAGTTTCGGCAAGTGCAATGTCAGCGTGCACAGTGTCAGCAAGTGCAATGTCAGCAGGTGCAATGTCAGTGTGCACTGTGTCCGCGTGCACAGTGTCAGCATGTGCAGTGTCAGTGTGAGCAGTTTCAGCGTGAGCAGTGTCCGAGGGCACAGTGTCAGCAAGGGCAATGTCAGCGTGGGCTGTGGCAGTGTGCGCATTGTCAGTGTGCACTGTGTCCGCGTGCAGTGTCAGCATGTGCAGTCTCAGTGTGAGCAGTATCAGTGTGAGCAGTGTCTGTGTGAGCAGTGTCAGTGTGATCTTTGTCAGTGTGAGCAGTGCCAGTGTGCGCAGTGTCAGTTTGCGGAGTGTCAGCATGCACAGTGTCAGCATGCGCAGTGTCAGCATGTTCAGTGTCAGTGTGCGCTGTGTCAGTTTGCGCAGTGTCAGTTTGCACAGTGTCAGTGTGCGCTGTGTCAGTGTGAGCAGTTTCAGTGTGAGCAGTATCAGTGTGAGCAGTGTCAGTGTGAGCAGTGTCAGTGTGCGCAGTGTCAGTGTGCGCAGTGTCAGTGTGAGCAGTGTCAGTGTGCGCAGTGTCAGTGTGAGCAGTGTCAGTGTGAGCAGTGCCAATGTGAGCAGTGTCAGTGTGAGCAGTGTCAGTGTGAGCAGTGTCAGTGTGTGCTGTTTCAGCGTGAACAATGTCAGAGCTAGAAGCAAAGAACTGTGGATGCTGGATATCCAAAACAAAAACAGAAACAGTAATACTGGAAAACCTCAGCAGGTCTGACAGCATCGGCGGAGAAGAGTACAGTTGATGTTTCGAGTCCTCATGACCCTTCAACTAAGTAAAAATAGGAAGAATTAAAAATAGGAATAAGTAAAAATAGGAATATTTATGTTTATTATTATATTGTTATTATATATTTATATTTATAGGAAGTAAAAATATTTCACCCCTTTCCTATTTTTACTTAGTTCTGCTGAAGGGTCATGAGGACTCGAAATGTCAACTGTACTCTTCTCCGCCAAAGCTGCCAGACCTGCTGAGTTTTTCCAGGTATCTCTGTTTCTGTTTTGCGTTGTGTCAGTGTGAGCAGTTTCAGTGTGAGCAGTGTTATTGAGCGCTGTGTCAGTGTGCGTAGTGCCAATGTGAGCAATGTCAGTGTGAGCGGTGTCAGTGTGTGCTGTGTCAGCGTGCACAGTGCCAGTGTGAGCAATGTCAGTGTGAGCAGTGTCAGTGTGTGCTGTGTCAGCGCGCACAGTGCCAGTGTGAGCAGTGTCAGTGTGAGCAGTGTCAGTGTGGGCAATGCCAATGTCATCAGTGTCAGTGTGGGCATTTTCTGGGTGAGCAGTGTCAGTGTGCGCAGTGTCAGTTTGCGTAGTGTCAGCATAAGCAGTGTCAGTGTGAGCAGTGTCAGTGTGTGCAGTGTCAATGTGTGCAGTGTCAATTTGAGCAGTGTCTGTGTGCAGCGTCAATTTGAGCAGTGTCAATGTGAGCAGTGTCAGCTTGAGCATCGTCAGCGTGCGCAATGTCAGTGTGCGAAGTGTCAGCATGAGCAGTGTCAGTATGCGCAATGTCAGCGTGAGCAGTGTCAGTGTGAGCAGTGTCAGTATGCGCAGTGTCAGTGTGCGCAGTGTCAGCGTGCGCAGTGTCAGCAAGTGCAATGTCAGCGTGGGCTGTGTCTGTGTGCGCAGTGTCAGTGTGCACTGTGTCCACGTGCACAGTGTCAGCATGTGCAGTGTCAGTGTGTGCAGTTTCAGCGTGAGCAGTGTCAGTGTGAGCAGTGTTAGTGTGAGCAGTGTCAGTGTGATCTTTGTCAGTGTGAGCAGTGCCAGTGTGCGCAGTGTCAGTTTGCGGAGTGTCAGCATGCACAGTGTCAGAATGCGCTGTGTCAGCATGTGCAGTGTGAGTGGGCACTGTGTCAGTGTGCGTTGTATCAGTTTGCGCAGTGTCAGTTTGCACTGTGTCAGTGTACGCTGTGTCAGTGTGAGCAGTGTCAGCTTGAACATTTTCAGCGTGTGCAATGTCTGTGTGCGCAGTGTCAGCGTGAGCAGTATCAGCATGCGCAGTGTCAGTGTGCGCAGTGTCAGCATGAGCAGTGTCAGCGTGCGCAGTGTCAGCATGAGCAGTGTCTGTGTGAGCAGTGTCAGTATGCACAGTGTCAGCGTGAGCTGTGTCAGTGTGTGCTGCGTCAGTGTGAGCAGAATCAGTGTGAGTAGTGTCAGTGTGAGCAGTGTCAGTGTGATCTATGTCAGTGTGAGCTGTGCCAGTGTGCGCAGTGTCAGTTTGCGGAGTGTCAGCATGCACAGTGTCAGCGTGCGCAGTGTCAGCATGCACAGTGTCAGCGTGTGCAGTGTCAGTGTGAGCTGTGTCAGCGTGAGCAGTGTCAGTTTGCAGTGTTACTGTACGCTGTGTCAGTGTGAGCATTGTCAGCTTGAACATTGTCAGCCTGCGCAGTGTCAGCGTGCGCAATCTCAGTGTGCGCAGTGTCAGCGTTAGCAGTGTCAGCATGCGCAGTGTCAGTGTGCACTGTGTCAGTGTGCGCAGTGTCAGCATGAGCAGTGTCAGCATGCGCAGTTTCAGCATGAGCAGTGTCTGTGTGAGCAGTGTCAGTATGCACAGTGTCAGCGTGTGCTGTGTCAGTGTGTGCTGCGTCAGTGTGATCTATGTCAGTGTGAGCTGTGCCAGTGTGCGCAGTGTCAGTTTGTGGAGTGTCAGCATGCACAGTGTCAGCGTGTACAGTGTCAGCATGCACATTGTCAGCGTGCGCAGTGTCATTGTTCGCTGTGTCAGCGTGAGCAGTGTCAGCTTGCACAGTGTCAGTGTGCGTAGTGTCAGCATGCGCAATCTCAGCGTGAGCTGTGTTATTGTGTGCTGCGTCAGTGTGAGCAGAGTCAGTGTGAGCAGTGTCAGCGTGAGCTGTGTCAGTGTGTGCTGTGTCAGTGTGAGCAGTGTCAGCGTGAGCTGTGTCAGTGTGTGCTGTGTCAGTGTGAGCAGTGTCAGTGTGCGCAGTGTCAGTATGCGCAGTGATAGTGTGCACTGTGTCCGCTTGCACGGTTTCAGCATGTGCAGTGTCAGTGTGAGCAGTATCAGATTGAGCAATGTCAGTGTGAGCAGTGTCAGCACACACAGCATCAGCATGCACAGTGTCAGTGTGAGCAGTGCCAGTGTGAGCAGTGTCAGTGTGAGCAGTGTCAGTATGTGCTGTGTCAGCGTGCACAGTGTCAGTGTGAGCAGTGTCAGTTTGTGCAGTGTCAGTGTGAACAGTGTCAGTGTGAGCAGTGTCATTGTACACTGTGTCAGTGTGAGCTGTGTCAATATGCACAGTGTCAGCATGAGCTGTGTCAGTGGGTGCTGCGTCAGTGTGAGCAGAGTCAGTGTGAGCAATGTCAGTGTGAGTAGTGTCAGCGTGAGCTGTGTCAGTGAGCAGTGTCAGCATGCACAGTGTCAGCGTGCACTGTGTCAGCGTACGCAGTGTCAGCGTGCACTGTGTCAGTGTGAGCAGTGTCAGCGTGCGCAGTGTCAGCATGCGCAATGTCAGCATGAGCTGTGTCAGTGTGTGCTGCGTCAGTGTGAGCAGAGTCAGTGTGAGCAGTGTCAGTTTGAGCAGTATCACTGTGAATAGTGTTAGTGTGAGCAGTGTCCGTGTGAGCAGTGACAGTGTACACTGTGTCAGTGTGAGCAGTATCAGGGTGCGCTGTGTTAGTGTGATCAGTGTCAGCGTGCGTGGTGTCAGTGTGTGCAGTATCAGTGTGCACAGTGTCAGCTTGAGTAGTGTCAGCTTGTGCTGTGTCAGCGTGAACCATCTCAGTGTGAGCCGTGTCTGTGTGCGGTGTCAGCATGCACTGTTTCAGCCTGTGCATGGTCAGTGCGCACAGTGTCAGCGTGCTCAGTGTCATCGTGCTCATTGTCAGCGTGAGCAGATTTAGCGTGAGGAGTATCAGTAGCAGTATCTGAGTGTGAGCTGTGTCAGTGTGCGGTGTCAGCGTGCGCTGTGTCAGTGTGCGCTCTGTCAGCATGTGAGTAGTGTCAGCATGGATTGTGTCAATGTGAACAGTGTCAGCGTGCACTGTGTCAGTGTGATCAGTGTCAGCGTGCACGGTGTCAGTGTGCGCAGTATCATCGTGCACGTTGTCAATGTGCGCGGTATCAGTGTGCACAGTGTCAGCTTGAGTAGTGTCAGCTTGTGCTGTGTCAGTGTGAACCATCTCAGTGTGAGCTGTGTTTTTGTGCTGTGTCAGCGTGCACTGTGTCAGCCTGTGCACGGTCAGTGCGCACAGTGTCAGTGTGCCTAGTGTCATCGTGCTCATTGTCAGCGTGAGCAGTATCAGTGTTCGCAGTGTCAGTGTGCGCAGTGTCAGTGTGAGCAGTTTCAGCATGAGCAGTGTTCGCGGGCAGTCTCAGTGTGAGCAGTGTCAGTGTGAGCAGTGTTAGTGTGAGCAGTGTTAGTGTGAGCAGTGTCAGTGTGATCTATGTCAGTGTGAGAAGAGCCAGTGTGCGCAGTGTCAGCGTGCGCAGTGTCAGAGAGCACTGTGTCAGTATGCGCAGTGTCAGCTTGCGCAGCATCAGTGTGCGCAGTGTCAGCGTGCGCTGTGTCAGTATGCGCAGTGTCAGCGTGCGCTGTGTCAGTACGTGCAATGTCAGTGTGGGCTGTGTCCGCGTGCACAGTGTCAGCATGTGCAGTGTCAGTGTGAGCAGTTTCAGTGTGAGCAGTGTCTGTGTGAGCAGTGTCAGTATGCACAGTGTCAGCGTGAGCTGTGTCAGTGTGTGCTGCATCAGTGTGAGCAGAGTCAGTGTGAGTAGTGTCAGTGTGAGCTACGCCAGTGTGCGCAGTGTCAGTTTGCGGAGTGTCAGCATGCACAGTGTCAGTGTGCGCAGTGTCAGCATGCACAGTGTCAGCGTGTGCAGTGTCAGTGTGCGCTGTGTCAGCGTGAGCAGTGTCAGTTTGCACAGTGTTAGTGTGCATTGTGTCAGTGTGTGCTGTGTCAGTACGAGCAGTGTCAGTGTGATCAGTGTCAGTGTGCACTGTGTCCGCGTGCACAGTGTCAGCGTGCGCAGTGTCAGCATGCACAGTGTCATTGTGTGCAGTGTAAGTGTGCGCAGTGTCAGCGTGAGCAGTGTCAGGGTGAGTAGTGTCAGTGTGAGTGGTTTCAATGTGAGCAGTGTCTACGTGCACAGTGTCAGCGTCGATAGTGTCAGTGTGAGCAGTTTCACTGTGAATAGTGTTAGTGTGAACAGTGTCAGTGTGAGCAGTGTCAGTGTGCGCAGTGTCAGTATGCGCAGTGATAGTGTGCATTGTGTCCGCTTGCACGGTTTCAGCATGTGCAGTGTCAGTGTGAGCAGTATCAGATTGAGCAGTGTCAGTGTGAGCAGTGTCAGCACATGCAGCAGCAGCATGCACAGTGTCAGTGTGAGCAGTGCCAGTGTGAGCAGTGTCAGTGTGAGCAGTGTCAGTATGCGCTGTGTCAGCGTGCACAATGTCAGTGTGAGCAGTGTCAGTTTGTGCAGTGTCAGTGTGAACATTGTCAGTGTGAGCAGTGTCATTGTACACTGTGTCAGTGTGAGCAGTGTCAGCGTCAGCTGTGTCAGTATGCACAGTGTCAGCGTGAACTGTGTCAGTGTGTGCTGCGTCAGTGTGAGCAGAATCAGTGTGAGCAGTGTCAGTGTGAGCAGTGTCAGCGTGAGCTGTGTCAGCGTGCGCAGTGTCAGCGTGCGCAGTGTCAGCATGCGCAATGTCAGCGTGAGCTGTGTCAGTGTGTGCTGCATCAGTGTGAGTAGAGTCAGTGTGAGCAGTGTCAGTGTTAGCAGTATCACTGTGAATAGTGTTAGTGTGAGCAGTGACTACAATGTGTCAGTGTGAGCAGTGTCAGTGTGCGCTGTGTCAGTGTGAGCTCTGTCCACATGTGAGTAGTGTCAGCGTGGACTGTGTCAACGTGAACAGTGTCAGCGTGCACTGTGTCAGTGTGATCAGTGTCAGTGTGCGTGGTGTCAGTGTGCGCAGTATCAGTGTGCACAGTGTCAGCTTGCATAGTGTCAGCTTGCGCTGTGTCAGCGTGAACAATTTCAGTGTGAGCCGTGTCAGTGTGCGGTGTCAGCGTGCACTGTGTCAGCCTGTGCACGTTCAGTTTGCAGTGTCAGCGTGCGCTGTGTCAACGTGAGCAGGTTCAGCGTGAGCAGTGTCAGTGTTCGCAGTGTCAGTGTTCGCAGTGTCAGTGTGCGCAGTGTCAGTGTGCACTGTGTCAGCGTGGGCTGTGTCAGCATGAGCAGGTTCAGCATGAGCAGTATCAGTGTTCACAGTGTCAGTGTGCTCAGTGTCAGCGTGAGCAGGTTCAGCATGAGCAGTGTTCGCGGGCACAGTGTCAGCGTGTGCAGTCTCAGTGTGAGCAGTGTCAGTGTGAGCAGTGCCAGTGTGCGCAGTGTCAGTTTGCGCAGTGTCAGCATGCGCAGTGTCAGCGTGAGCAGTGTCAGCATGCCCAGCGTCAGCGGCACAGTGTCAGTGTGAGCAGTGTCAGCTTGAGCATCGTCAGCGCTCGCAATGTCAGTGTGCGCAGTGTCAATGTGAGCAGTGTCAGCTTGAGCATCATCAGCGCTCTCAATGTCAGTGTGCGCTGTGTCAGTGTGTGCAGTGTCAGTGTACGCTGTGTCAGTGTGAGCAGTGTCAGCTTGAACATTGTCAGCGTGTGCAGTGTCAGCATGCGCAATATCAGTGTGAGCTGTGTCAGTGTGCGCTGTGTCAGCATGCACAGTGCCATTGTCAGCGTGTGCAGTGTCAGCATGCGCAATATCAGTCTGTGCTGTGTCAGTGTGCGCTGTGTCAGTGTGAGCAGTGTCAGTGTGCGCTGTGTCAGTGTGCGCAGTGTCAGCGTGCGCTGTCAGTGTGAGCAGTGTCAGCATGCGCAGTGGTCAGTGTGTGCAGTGTCAGCGTGAGCAGTGTCAGCGTGAGCAGTGTCAGCATGTGCAGTGTCAGTGTGCGCAGTGTCAGCATGAACCGTGTCAGTGTGCGCAGTATCAGCGTGGGCTGTGTCAATGTGCGCTGTGTCAGTGTGCGCAGTGTCAGTGTGCACAGTGTCCGCGTGCACAGTGTCAGCATGTGCAGTCTCAGTGTGAGCAGTATCAGTGTGAGCAGTGTTAGTGTGAGCAGTGTCAGTGTGATCTTTGTCAGTGTGAGCAGTGCCAGTGTGTGCAGTGTCAGCGTGAGCAGTGTCAGCGTGCGCAGTTTCAGCATGAGCAGTGTCTGTGTGAGCAGTGTCAGCATGCACAGTGTCAGCGTGAGCTGTGTCATTGTGTTCTGCGTCAGTGTGAGCAGAGTCAGTGTGAGCAGTGTCTGTGTGAGCAGTGTCAGTGTGATCTATGTCAGTGTGAGCAGTGCCAGTGTGCGCAGTGTCATTTTACCAGAGTGTCAGCATGCACAGTGTCAACGTGCGCAGTGTCAGTGTGCGCTGTGTCAGCGTGAGCAGTGTCAGCATGTGCAGTGTCAGTGGGCACTGTGTCAGTGTGCATTGTGTCAGTTTGCACAGTGTCAGTTTACACAGTGTCAGTGTACGCTGTGTCAGTGTGAGCAGTGTCAGCTTGAACATTGTCAGCGTGTGCAGTGTCAGCATGCGCAATATCAGTGTGAGCTGTGTCAGTGTGCGCTGTGTCAGCATGCACAGTGCCAATGGGCACTGTGTCAGTCTGTGCTGTGTCAGTGTGCGCTGTGTCAGTGTGAGCAGTGTCAGTGTGCGCTGTGTCAGTGTGAGTAGTGTCAGAGTGCGCTGTGTCATTGTGAGCAGTGTTTTTGTGCGCTGTGTCAGTGTGAGCAGTGTCAGTGTGCACTGTGTCAGTGAGCACAGTATCAGTTTAAGAAGTGTCAGCGTGAGCAGGGTCAGCGTGTGCTGTGTCAGCATGCGCAGTGTCAGTTTGAGGAGTGTCAGCGTGCGCAGTGTCAGTGGGCGCTGTGTCAGTGTGAGCAGTGTCAGTGTGCACAGTCTCAACGTGCGCTGTGTCAGCGTGTGCAGTGTCAGTAGGCGCTGTGTCAGTGTGAGCAGTGTCAGAGTGAATAGTGTCAGTGTGATCAGCGTCAGTGTGCACAGTCCCACTGTGCGCTGTGTAAGCGTATGCAGTCAGTGTGTGCTTTGTTAGCGTGAGCAGTGTCAGCGTGCGCTGTTTCAGCATGCGCAGTGTCAGTGTGCACTGTATAAGCGTGCGCAGTGTCAGTGTGCGCTGTGTCAGCATGCACAGTGCCAATGGGCACTGTGTCAGTCTGTGCTGTGTCAGTGTGCGCTGTGTCAGTGTGAGCAGTGTCAGTGTGCGCTGTGTCAGTGTGAGCAGTGTCAGTGTGCGCTGTGTTATTGTGAGCAGTGTCAGTATGAGCAGTGTCAGTGTGAGCACTGTCAGCATGCGCTGTGTCAGCGAGCACAGTTTCAGCAAGTGCACAATCAGCATATGCAGTGTCAGTGTGAGCAGTGTTAGCATGCGCAGTGTCACTGTGAGCAGTGTCAGCGTGAACAGTGTCAGTGTATGCTCTGTCAGTGGGAGCAGTGTCAGCGTTCGCTGTGTCAGCGCGTGCAGTTTCAGTATGAGTAGTGTCAGCATGTGCTGTGTCAACGTGAACAGTGTCAGCATGCACTGTCAGTGTGAGCAGTGTCAGCATGCACAGTCTCAACGTGTGCTGTGTAAGCGTGTGCAGTGTCAGTGTGCACTTTGTTAGCGTGAGCAGTGTCAGCGTGCCTTGTGTCAGCATGCGCAGTGTCAGCGTGCGCTATGTAAGCGTGCACAATGTCAGTGTTCGTGGTGTCACCGAGCGCAGTGTCAGTGTGAGCAATGTCAGTGTGAGCAGTGGCAGCATGCGCAGTGTCAGCGTGCACAGTTTCATTATGAGCAATGTCAGTTTCCACAGTGTCAGTGTGCAATGCGTCCACGTGCACAGTGTCAGCATGTGCTCTGTCAGTGTGAGCAGTATCAGTGTGAGCAGTGTCAGTGTGAGCAGTGTCAGTGTGAGCTATGTGATTGTGAGTAGTGTCAGTGTGCGCGGTGTCAGTGTGCGCGGTGTCAGCAATCGCAGTGTCAGTGTGAGCAGTGTCAGCATCAGTGTGCACAGTATCAGTGTGCACTGTGTCAGCTTGAGTAGTGTCAGCTTATGCTGTGTCAGCGTGAACCGTCTCAGTGTGCACAGTGTCAGTGTGAGCAGTGTCAGTGTGAGCAGTGGTAATGTGAGCGGTGTCAGTGTGTGCAGTGTCAGTGTGAGCAGTGTCAGTGTGATCCATGTCAGTGTGAGCAGTTCCAGTGTGCACAATATCAGATTGTGTAGTGTCAGTGTGCACAGTGTCAGCATGTGCTGTGTCAGCATGTGCAGTGTCAGTGGGCACTGTGTCAGTGTGCGCTGTGTCACTTTGCGCAGTGTCAGTTTGCACAGTGTCAGTGTGCGCAGTGTCAGTATGAGCAGAGTCAGCATGCGCAGTGTCAGTGTGCGCAGTGTCAGCATGAGCAGTGTCTGTGTGAGCAGTGTCAGTATGCACAGTGTCAGCGTGAGCTGTGTCAGTGTGTGCTGCGTCAGTGTGAGCAGAGTCAGTGTGAGCAGTGTCAGTGTGAGCAGTGTCAGCGTGAGCTGTGTCAGTATGCACAGTGTCAGCGTGAGCTGTGTCAGTGTGTGCTGCATCAGTGTGAGCAGAGTCAGTGTGAGCAGTGTCAGTGTGAGCCGTGTAAGCGTGAGCTGTGTTAGTGTGAGCAGAATCAGTGTGAGCAGTGTCAGCGTGAGATGTGTCAGTGTGTGCTGTGTCAGTGTGAGCAGTGTCAGTGTGATCAGTGTCAGTGTGCGCAGTGTCAATGTGCACTGTGTCAGTGTGAGCAGTGTCAGTGAGCACTGTGTCATTGTGAGCAGTATCAGTGTCCCTTGTGTCAGTGTGAGCAGTGCCAGTGTGCGCTGTGTCAGTGTGAGCACTGTCAGCGTGCACTGTGTCAGTGTGAACAGTGTCAGTGTGCGCTTGTCAGTGTGAGCAGTGTCAGTGTGCGCGGTGTCAGTGTGAGCAGTGTCAGTATGAGCTATGTCAGTCTGCACTGTGTCAGTGTGCACAGTGTCAGTGTGAGCAGTGCCAGTGTGTGCAGTGTCAGTTTGTAGAGTGTCAGCCTGTGCTGTGTCAACGTGCATAGTGTCAGCATGCGCAGTGTCAGTGTGCGCTGTGTCAGCGTGAGCAGTTTCAGTGTGCGCTCTGTCATTGTGAGCATTGTCAGTGTGCACTGCGTCAGTGTGAGCAGTGTCAGTGTGTGCTGTGTCATTGTGAGCAGTGTCAGTGTGCGCTCTGTCAGAGTGCACATTGTCAGTGTGAGCAGCATCAGTGAGCGCTGTTTCAGTGTGAGTAGTTTCAGTATGAGCTATGTCAGTGTGAGCAGTGTCAGTGTGTGCTGTGTCAGTGTGAGCAGTGCCTGTGTGCGCTGTGTCAGTGTGAGCATTGTCAGTGTGCGCAGTGTCAGTGTGAGCAGTGTCAGTGTGCGCTCTGTCAGTGTGAGCAGTGTCAGTATGAGCTATGTCAGTGTGCACTGAGTCAGTGTGCGCAGTGTCAGTGTGAGCAGTGTCAGTGTGAGCTATGTGAGTGTGAGCAGTGTCAGTGTGCGCAGTGTCAGTGTGCGCGGTGTCAGCAATCGCAGTGTCAGTGTGAGCAGTGTCAGCATCAGTGTGCACAGTATCAGTGTGCACTGTGTCAGCCTGAGTAGTGTCAGCTTATGGTTGTCAGCGTGAACCGTCTCAGTGTGCACAGTGTCAGTGTGAGCAGTGTCAGTGTGAGCAGTGTCAGTGTGAGCATTGTTAGTGTGAGCGGTGTCAGTGTGTGCAGTGTCAGTGTGAGCAGTGTCAGTGTGATCCATGTCAGTGTGAGCAGTTCCAGTGTGCACAGTGTCAGTTTGCGTAGTGTCAGCGTGCACAGTGTCAGCATGCGCTGTGTCAGCATGTGCAGTGTGAGTGGGCACTGTGTCAGTGTGCGCTGTGTCACTTTGCGCAGTGTCAGTTTGCACAGTGTCAGTGTGCGCAGTGTCAGTATGAGCAGCGTCAGCAGGCGCAGTGTCAGTGTGCGCAGTGTCAGCATGAGCAGTGTCTGTGTGAGCAGTGTCAGTATGCACAGCGTCAGCGTGAGCTGTGTCAGTGTGTGCTGCGTCAGTGTGAGCAGAGTCAGTGTGAGCAGTGTCAGTGTGAGCAGTGTCAGCGTGAGCTGTGTCGGTATGCACAGTGTCAGCGTGAGCTGTGTCAGTGTGTGCTGCGTCAGTGTGAGTTGTGTCAGTGTGTGCTGCGTCAGTGTGAGCAGAGTCAGTGTGAGCAGTGTCAGTGTGATCAGTGTCAGTGTGCACTGTGTCCGCGTGCACAGTGTCAGCATGCACAATGTCATTGTGTGCAGTGTCAGTGTGCGCTCTTTCAGTGTGCTCAGTGTCAACGTGCGCAGTGTCAGCGTGTGCAGTGTCAGGGTGAGCAGTGTCAGTGTGAGCGGTTTCAGCGTGAGCAGTTTCTGCGTGAGCTGTGTCAGCGTACATAGTGTCAGTGTGAGCAGTGTCACTGTGAGCAGTGACAGTGTGAGCAGTGTCAGCATGCGCAGCATCAACGTGCACAGTACCAGTGTGCGCAGTGTCCGTTTGCAGAGTGTCAGCGTGCACAGGGTCAGCGTGCGCAGTGTCAGCATGCACAGTGTCAGCGTGCGCAGTGTCAGTGTGCGCTATGTCAGCGTGAGCAGTGTCAGCATGCGCTGTGTCAGCATGTGCAGTGTCAGTTTGCACAGTGTCAGTGTGAACAGTGTCAGCGTGAGCAGTGTCAGCTTGAACATTGTCAGTGTGCGAAATGTCAGTGTGCGCAGTGTCAGTGTGAGCAGTGTCAGTTTGCACAGTGTCAGTGTACGCTGTGTCAGTGTGAGCAGTGTCAGCTTGAGCATTGTCAGTGTGCGAAATGTCAGTGTGAGCAGTGTCAGTGTGAGCAGTGTCAACATGCGCAGTGTCAATGTGCGCATTGTCAGCATGAGCAGTGTCAGTGTGCGCTGCGTCAATGTGAACAGTGTCAGCGTGCACTGTTTCAATGTGCACTGTTTCCGCGTGCACAGTTTCAGCATGTGCAGTGTCAGTGTGAGCAGTATCAGTGTGAGCAGTGTCAGTGTGAGCAGTGTCAGCATGCGCAGCATCAGCGTGCATAGTGTCCGTGTACAGTGTCAGCGTGCACTGTGTCAGTGTGAGCAGTGTCAGTGTGCGCAGTGTCAGTTTGCGGAGTGTCAGCGTGCGCAGTGTCAGCGTGAGAAGTAACTGTGTGCGCAGTGACCGTGTGCGCTGTGTCAATGTGCACTGTGTCCGCGTGCACAGTGTCAGCATGCGCAGTGTCAGTGTGAGCAGTATCAGCGTGCACAGTGTCAGTGTGAGCAGTGTCAGTGTGCGATGTGTCCGCGTGCGCAGTTTCAGCAAGCGCAGAGTTTGCGTACGCAGTGTCAGCATGAGCAGTGTCAGCATGTGTAGTGTCAGTGTGAACAGTGTCAGCGTGAGCAGTGTCAGTGTACACTGTGTCAGTGTGAGCAGTGTCAGCCTGCGCTGTGTCAGTGTGCGCTCTGTCAGCATGTGCAGTTTCAGCATGAGTAGTGTGAGCGTGCGCTGTGTCAACATGAACAGTGTCAGCGTGCACCGTGTCAGCGTGAGCAGTGTCAGCGTGTGCTGTGTCAGTTTGCAGAGTCAGCGTGTGCTGTGTAAGCGTGCGCAGTGTCAGCGTGCGCAGTGTCAGCGTGAGAAGTAACAGTGTGCGCAGTGTCTGTGTACGCTGTGTCAATGTGCACTGTGTCCAGGTGCACAGTGTCAGCATGCGCAGTGTCAGTGTGAGCAGTATCAGTGTGCACAGTGTCAGTGTGAGCAGTGTCAGTTTGCGCCGTGTCAGTGTGCGATGTGTCCGCGGTCCGCGTGCGCAGTTTCAGCAAGCGCAGAGTCAGCGTACGCAGTGTCAGCATGAGCAGTGTCAGCATGTGCAGTGTCAGTGTGAACAGTGTCAGCAAGAGCAGTGTCAGTGTGTGCTCTGTCAGCATGTGCAGTTTCAGCATGAGTAGTGTCAGCGTTCGCTGTGTCAACATGAACAGTGTCAGCGTGCACTGTGTCATTGTGAGCAGTGTCAGTGTCCGCGGTGTCAGTTTGCGGAGTGTGAGCGTGCGCAATGTCAGTATGCACAGTGTCAGTGTGCGCTGTGTCGGCGTGAGCTGTGTCAGCATGCGCAGTGTCAGTGTGCGCTGTGTCAGTTTGGGTTGTGTCAGTGTGAGCTATGTGAGTGTGAGCAGTGTCAGCCTGCGCATTGTCAACATGAGCAGTGTCAGTGTGCGCTCTGTCAGCATGTGCAGTTTCAGCATGAGTAGTGTCAGCGTTCGCTGTGTCAACATGAACAGTGTCAGCGTGCACTGTGTCAGTGTGAGCAGTGTCAATGTCTGCGGTGTCAGTTTGTGGAGTGTGAGTGTGCGCAGTGTCAGTATGCGCAGTGTCAGTGTGCGCTGTGTCGGCGTGAGCTGTATGAGCATGCACAGTGTCAGTGTGCGCTGTATCAGTTTGGGCTGTGTCAGTGTGAGCTATGTAAGTGTGAGCAGTGTCAGCCTGCGCAGTGTCAACATGAGCAGTGTCTGTGTGAGCTGTGCCAGTGTGAGCAGAGTCAATGTGAGCAGTGTCAGTGTAAGCAGTGTCAGCGTGAGCTGTGTCAGTAGGCACAGTGTCAGCGTGAGCTGTGTCAGTGTGTGCTGCGCCAGTGTGAGCAGAGTCAGTGTGAGCAGTGTCAGTGTGAGCAGCTTTAGCGTGAGCTGTGTCAGTGGGCACAGTGTCATCGTGTGCAGTTTCAGCATGCGCAATGTCAGCGTGAGCTGTGTCAGTGTGTGCTGCATTAGTGTGAGCAGAGTCCGTATGAGCAGTGTCAGCGTGAGCTGTGTCAGTGAGTGCTGTGTCAGTGTGAGCAGTGTCAGTGTGATCAGTGTCAGTGTGCACTGTGTCCGCGTGCACAGTGTCAGCATGAACAGTGTCATTGTGTGCAGTGTCAGTGTGCGCTCTTTCAGTGTGCTCAGTGTCAACGTGCACAGCTTCAGCGTGAGCAGTGTCAGGGTGAGCAGTGTCAGTGTGAGCGGTATCAGCATGAGCAGTGTCTGCGTGCAGTGTCAGCGTCCATAGTGTCAGTGTGAGCAGTGTCACTGAGAGCAGTGTAAGTGTGAGCAGTGTCAGCATGCGCAGCATCAGCATGCACAGTGCCAGTGTGGGCAGTGTCAGCATGCGCAGTGTCAGCATGCACTGTGTCAGCGTGCGCAGTGTCAGTGTGCGCTATGTCAGTGTGAGCAGTGTCTGCGGGCACTGTGTCAGCGTGTGCAGTGTCAGTGCGAGCAGTATCAGTGTGAGCAGTGATAGTGTGAGTGGTGTCAGTGTGAGCAGTGTCAGTGTGAGCAGTGTCAGTGTGCACTGTCTCCGCGTGCACAGTGTGAGCAGTATCAGTGTGAGCAGGGTCAGTGTGAGCAGTGTCAGAATGTGCAGTGTCAGTGTGAGCAGTGTCAGTGTGAGCAATGTCAAAATGCACAGTGTCAGTTTGTGCAGTGTCAGTGTGAGCAGTATCAGTGTGAGCAGGGTCAGTGTGAGCAGTGTCAGAATGTGCAGTGTCAGTGTGAGCAGTGTCAGTTTGTGCAGTGTCAGTGTGAGCAGTATCAGTATGAGCGGGGTCAGTGTGAGCAGTGTCAGAATGCGCAGTATCAGTGTGAGCAGTGTCAGTTTGAGCATTATCAGCGTGAGCAGTGTCAGTGTGAGCAGTGTCAGCGTGAGCATTGTCAGCACGCAGTTTCAGCATGCGCAGTGTCAGCGTGAGCAGTGTCAGTGTGCGCAGTGTCAGTGTGCACAGTGCCAGTGTGCACGGTGTCTGCGTGCAGTGTCAGCGTGCGCAGTGTCAGTGTGAGCAGTGTCAGTGTGAGCAGTTTCAGTGTGAGCAGTTTCAGTGTGAACAGTGTTCCCGGCACACAGTGTCAGCGTGCACAGTGTGAGTGTGAGCAGTATCAGTGTGAATAGTGTTAGTGTGAGCAGTATCAGCGTGCGCTGTGTCAGCCTGTGCACTCTCCGTGCTCGTAGTGTCAGCATGCGCTGTGTCAGTATGCTCAATGTCAGCGTGAGCACTGTCAGTGTGCACTGTGTCAGTGTGCGCTGTGCCATTGTGAGCAGTGTCAGTGTGCGTTGTGTCATTGTGAGCTGCGTCAGTGTGCGCTTTGTCAGTGTGAGCAGTTTCAGTGTGCGTTGTGTCAGTGTGCACTGTGTCAGTGTGCGCTGTGCCATGGTGAGCAGTGTCAGTGTGCGTTGTGTCATTGTGAGCTGTGTCAGTGTGCGCTTTGTCAGTGTGAGCAGTTTCAGCGTGAGAAGTGTCCACGTGCACAGTATCAGCGTGCGCATTGTTAGTGTGAGCAGTGTGTGTGCGCAGTGTCAGCATGTGCAGTGTCAGTTTGAGGAGTGTCAGCGTGCGTAGTGTCAGCGTGTGCTGCGTAAGCGTGCACAGTTTCAGCGTGCACTGTGTTAGCATGCGCAGTGTCAGTGTGCGCTTTGTTAGTGTGAGCAATGTCAGTTTCCACAGTGTCAGCATGCGCTGTGTCAACGTCAACAGTGTCAGCGTGCACTGTGTCAGTGTGAGCAGTGTCAGTGTGCGCTGTGTAAGCGTGCGCAGTGTCAGCGTGCGCACTATGTTAGTGTGAGCAGTCAGCATGCGCTGTGTCAGCATGCGCAGTGTCAGTCTGAGGAGTGTCAGTGTGCGCTGTGTAAGCGTGCGCAGTATCAGTGTGCGCTTTGGTAGCGTGAGCAGTGTCAGCATGCGCTGTGTAAGGGTGCGCAGTGTCAGCGTGCGCTGTGTAAGCGTGCGCAGTGTCAGCGTGCGCTGTGTAAGCATGCGCAGTGTCAGTGTGTGCTGTGTCAGCGAGCGCAGTATCAGTTTGAGGAGTGTCAGTGTGCGCTGTGTAAGCGTGCGCAGTGTCAGTGTGCGCTTTGGTAGCGTGAGCAGTGTCAGCGTGCACTGTGTAAGCGTCCGCAGTGTCAGTGTGTGCTGTGTAAGCGTGTGCAGTGTCAGTGTGCGCTGTGTAAGCGTGCGCAGTGTCAGTGTGCGCTGTGTCAGCGAGCACCGTATCAGTTTAAGAAGTGTCAGTGTGCGCAGTGTCCGTGTGCGATGTGTCAGTGTGTGCAATGTCAGCGTGAGCTCTGTCAGTGTGCGCAGTCAGTGTGCGCAGTGTCAGTGTGCACTGTGTCCGCATGCACAGTGACAGCATGCGCAGTGTCAGTGTGCGCAGTGTCAGTGTGATCAGTGTCAGTGTGATCAGTGTCAGTGTGAGCCACGTTGGTGTCAGTGTGTGCTGTGTCAGTGTGAGCAGTGTCAGTGTGCACTGTCTCCGCGTGCACAGTGTCAGCATGTGCTCTGTCAGTGTGAGCAGTATCAGTGTGAGCAGTGTCAGTGTGAGCAGTGTCAGCATGCGCAGTGTTACTATGAGCAGTTTCAGTGTGAGCAGTGTCTGCAGGCACTGTGTCAGCATGTGCAGTGTCAGTGTGACCAGTATCAGTGTGAGCAGTGTTAGTGTGAGTGGTGTCAGTGTGTGCAGTGTCAGTGTGAGCAGTGTCAGTGTGCACTGTCTCCGCGTGCACAATGTGAGCTGTATCAGTGTGAGCAGGGTCAGTGTGAGTAGTGTCAGAATGCGCAGGGTCAGTGTGAGCAGTGTCAGTTTGCGCATTGTCAGCGTGAGCAGTGTCAGTGTGCACTGTGTCAGTGTGAGCTGTGTCAGCATGCGGGGTCAGTGTAAGCAGTGTCAGCATGCGCAGCTTTAGTCTGAGCAGTGTCAGCGTGAGCAGTGTCAGCGTGAGCATTGTCAGCACGCAGTTTCAGCATGCGCAGTGTCAGCGTGAGCAGTGTCAGCATGCGCAGTGTCAGTGTCAGCATTGTCAGCGTGAGCAGTATCAGTGTGCGCAATGTCAGTGTGCACAGTGTCAGTGTGCGCAGTGTCAGTGTGAGCAGTGTCAGTGTGCACTGTGTCAGCGTGTGGGGTCAGCGTAAGCAGTGTCAGCATGCGCAGCTTTAGTCTGAGCAGTGTCAGCGTGAGCAGTGTCAGCGTGAGCATTGTCAGCACGCAGTTTCAGCATGCGCAGTGTCAGCGTGAGCAGTGTCAGCGTGCGCAGTGTCAGTGTCAGCATTGTCAGCGTGAGCAGTATCAGTGTGCGCAATGTCAGTGTGCACAGTGTCAGTGTGCACGGTGTCCGCGTGCAGTGTCAGTGTGCGCAGTGTCAGTGTGAGCAGTGTCACTGTGAGCAGTTTCAGTGTGAGCAGTTTCAGTGTGAGCAGCGTCCGCGGCGCACAGTGTCAGCATGCACAGTGTGAGTGCGAGCAGTATCAGTGTGAATAGTGTTAGTGTGAGCAGTATCAGCGTGCGCTGTGTCAGCCTGTGCACACTCAGTGCTCGTAGTGTCAGCATGCGCTGTGTCAGCATGCTCAATGTCAGCGTGAGCAGTGTCAGTGTACGCTGTGTCAGTGTGCGCTGTGCAATTGTGAGCAGTGTCAGTGTGCGTTGTGTCATTGTGAGCTGTGTCAGTGTGCGCAGTGTCAGTGTAAGCAGTGTCAGTGTGAGCAGGTTCAGCATGAGAAATCTCCATGTGCACAGTATCAGTGTGCGCAGTGTTAGTGTGAGCAGTGTCTGTGTGCGCAGTGTTAGTGTGCGCTGTGTCAGCGTCTGCAGTCAGAGTGCGCAGTGTCAGTGTGAGCAGTATCAGTGTGAGCAGTGTCATTGTGAGCAGTGTCAGTGTGAGCAGTATCAGCGTGCGCTGTGTAAGGGTGCGCAGTGTCAGCGTGCGCTGTGTAAGCGTGCACAGTGTCAGCGTGCGCTGTGTAAGCATGCGCAGTGTCAGTGTGTGCTGTGTCAGCGAGCGCAGTATCAGTTTGAGGAGTGTCAGTGTGCGCTGTGTAAGCGTGCGCAGTGTCAGTGTGCGCTTTGGTAGCATGAGCAGTGTCAGCGTGCACTGTGTAAGCGTCCGCAGTGTCAGTGTGTGCTGTGTAAGCGTGTGCAGTGTCAGTGTGCGCTGTGTAAGCGTGCGCAGTGTCAGTGTGCGCTGTGTCAGCGAGCACCGTATCAGTTTAAGAAGTGTCAGTGTGCGCAGTGTCCGTGTGCGATGTGTCAGTGTGTGCAATGTCAGCGTGAGCTCTGTCAGTGTGCGCAGTCAGTGTGCGCAGTGTCAGTGTGCACTGTGTCCGCATGCACAGTGACAGCATGCGCAGTGTCAGTGTGCGCAGTGTCAGTGTGATCATTGTCAGTGTGATCAGTGTCAGTGTGAGCCACGTTGGTGTCAGTGTGTGCTGTGTCAGTGTGAGCAGTGTCAGTGTGCACTGTCTCCGCGTGCACAGCGTCAGCATGTGCTCTGTCAGTGTGAGCAGTATCAGTGTGAGCAGTGTCAGTGTGAGCAGTGTCAGCATGCGCAGTGTCACTATGAGCAGTTTCAGCGTGAGCAGTGTCTGCAGGCACTGTGTCAGCATGTGCAGTGTCAGTGTGACCAGTATCAGTGTGAGCAGTGTTAGTGTGAGTGGTGTCAGTGTGTGCAGTGTCAGTGTGAGCAGTGTCAGTGTGCACTGTCTCCGCGTGCACAATGTGAGCCGTATCAGTGTGAGCAGGGTCAGTGTGAGTAGTGTCAGAATGCGCAGTGTCAGTGTGAGCAGTGTCAGTTTGCGCATTGTCAGCGTGAGCAGTGTCAGTGTGCACTGTGTCAGTGTGAGCTGTGTCAGCATGCGGGGTCAGTGTAAGCAGTGTCAGCATGCGCAGCTTTAGTCTGAGCAGTGTCAGCGTGAGCAGTGTCAGCGTGAGCATTGTCAGCACGCAGTTTCAGCATGCGCAGTGTCAGCGTGAGCAGTGTCAGCATGCGCAGTGTCAGTGTCAGCATTGTCAGCGTGAGCAGTATCAGTGTGCGCAATGTCAGTGTGCACAGTGTCAGTGTGCACGGTGTCCGCGTGCAGTGTCAGTGTGCGCAGTGTCAGTGTGAGCAGTGTCAGTGTGAGCAGTTTCAGTGTGAGCAGTTTCAGTTTGCGCATTGTCAGCGTGAGCAGTGTCAGTGTGCACTGTGTCAGTGTGAGCTGTGTCAGCGTGCGGGGTCAGCGTAAGCAGTGTCAGCATGCGCAGCTTTAGTCTGAGCAGTGTCAGCGTGAGCAGTGTCAGCGTGAGCATTGTCAGCACGCAGTTTCAGCATGCGCAGCGTCAGCGTGAGCAGTGTCAGCGTGCGCAGTGTCAGTGTCAGCATTGTCAGCGTGAGCAGTATCAGTGTGCGCAATGTCAGTGTGCACAGTGTCAGTGTGCGCAGTGTCAGTGTGAGCAGTGTCAGTGTGAGCAGTTTCAGTGTGAGCAGCGTCCGCGGCGCACAGTGTCAGCATGCACAGTGTGAGTGCGAGCAGTATCAGTGTGAATAGTGTTAGTGTGAGCAGTATCAGCGTGCGCTGTGTCAGCCTGTGCACACTCAGTGCTCGTAGTGTCAGCATGCGCTGTGTCAGCATGCTCAATGTCAGCGTGAGCAGTGTCAGTGTACGCTGTGCCAGTGTGCGCTGTGCAATTGTGAGCAGTGTCAGTGTGCGTTGTGTCATTGTGAGCTGTGTCAGTGTGTGCTGTGTCAGTGTGCGCAGTGTCAGTGTGAGCAGTGTCAGTGTGAGCAGTTTCAGCGTGAGAAATGTCCATGTGCACAGTATCAGCGTGCGCAGTGTTAGTGTGAGCAGTGTCTGTGTGCGCAGTGTCAGTGTGCGCTGTGTCAGCGTCTGCAGTCAGAGTGCGCAGTGTCAGTGTGAGCAGAATCAGTGTGAGCTGTGTCATTGTGAGCAGTGTCAGTGTGAGCAGTATCAGTGTGCGCTGTGTCAGTGTGAGCAATATCAGTGTGAGCAGTGTCAGTGTGAGCAGTATCAGTGTGAGCAGTGTCAGCATGCGCAGTGTCAGTGTGCGATGCATCCGCGTGCACAGTTTCAGCAAGCGCACAATCAGCGTACACAGTGTCAGTGTGAGCAGTGTTACCATGCGCACTGTCAGTGTGCGCAGTGTCAGTTTGAGAAGTGTCCACGTGCGTAGTGTCAGCGTGCGCTGTGTAAGCGTGCGCAGTGTCAGTGTGCACTGTGTCAGCATGCAAAGTGCCAACGGGCGCTGTGTCAGTGTGCGCTGTGTCAGTGTGAGCAGTGTCAGTGTGAGCAGTGTCATTGTGAGCAGTGTCAGTGTGCACTGTGTCAGTGTGAGCAGTGTCAGAGTGCGCTGTGTCATTGTGGGCAGTGTCAGAGTACGCTGTGTCAGTCTGAGCAGTGTCAGTGTGCGCTGTGTCATTGTGAGCAGTGTCAGTGTGCGCTATGTCAGTGTGAGCAGTGTCAGTGTGCGCTGTGTCAGTGTGAGCAGAGTCAGAGTGCGCTGTGTCATTGTGAGCAGTGTTAGTGTGCGCTGTATCAGTGTCAGAGTGCGCTGTGTCATTGTGGGCAGTGTCAGAGTGCGCTGTGTCAGTGTGAGCAGTGTCAGTGTGCACTGTGTCATTGTGAGCAGTGTCAGTGTGCGCTATGTCAGTGTGAGCAGTGTCAAAGTGCGCTGGGTCATTGTGAGCGGTGTCAGAGAGCGCTGTGTCAGTGTGAGCAGTGTCAGTGTGCGCTGTGTCATTGTGAGCAGTGTCAGGGTGCGCTATGTCAGTGTGAGCAGTGTCAGTGTGCGCTGTGTCAGTGTGAGCAGTGTCAGAGTGCGCTGTGTCATTGTGAGCAGTGTTAGTGTGTGCTGTATCAGTGTGAGCTGTGTCAGTGTGCGCTGTGCCATTGTGAGCATTGTCAGTGTGCGATATGTCAGTGTGAGCAGTGTCAGTGTGCGCTGTGTCAGTGTGAGCAGTATCAGAGTGCGCTGTGTCATTGTGAGCAGTGTCAGTGTGCACAGTCTCAGCGTGCACTGTGTAAGCGTGCGCAGTGTCAGTGTGCACTTTGTTAGCCTGAGCAGTGTCAGCGTGCACAGTGTCAGCATGCGCAGTGTCAGCGTGCGTTGTGAAAGCATGCGCAGTGTCAGTGTGAGTAGTGTCAGTGTGCGCTGTGTCAGCGAGTGCAGTGTCAGTGTGCGCTGTGTCAGTGTGCGCTGTGTCAGTGTGAGCAGTGTCAGTGTGCGCTGTGTCATTGTGAGCAGTGTCAGTGTGCAGTGTGTCATTGTGAGCAGTGTCAGTGTGAGCAGTGTCAGCATGCGCAGTGTCAGCGTGCACAGTTTCAGTATGAGCAGTGTCAGTTTCCGCAGTGTCAGTGTGCGCTGTGTCAGTGTGAGCAGTATCAGAGTGCGCTGTGTCATTGTGAGCAGTGGTAGTGTGCGCTGTATCAGTGTGAGCAGTGTCAGTGTGAGCAGAATCAGTGTGAGCAGTGCCAGTGTGAGTAGTGTCAGTGTGCACAGTGTCAACGTGCACTCTGTAAGCGTGCGCAGTGTCAGTGTGCGCTTTGTCAGCGAGCGCAGTGTCAGTTTGAGGAGTGTCAGCATGCGCAGTGTCAGCGTGCGCTGTGTAAGCGTGCACAGTGTCAGTGGGTGCTGTGTCAGTGTGAGCAGTGTCAGTGTGCACAGTCTCAGCGTGCGCTGTGTAAGCGTGTGCAGTGTCAGTGTGCACTTTGTTAGCGTAAGCAGTGTCAGTGTGAACAGTTTCAGCATGCGCAGTGTCAGCGTGCGTTGTGAAAGCATGCGCAGTGTCAGTGTGAGTAGTGTCAGTGTGCGCAGTGTCAGTGTGAGTAGTGTCAGTGTGCGCTGTGTCAGCGAGTGCATTGTCACTGTGCACTGTGTCAGCATGCAAAGTGCCAACGGGCGCTGTGTCAGTGTGCGCTGTGTCAGTGTGAGCAGTGTCAGTGTGAGCCGTGTCATTGTGAGCAGTGTCAGTGTGCACTGTGTCAGTGTGAGCAGTGTCAGAGTGCGCTGTGTCATTGTGGGCAGTGTCAGAGTGCGCTGTGTCAGTGTGAGCAGTGTCAGTGTGCGCTGTGTCATTGTGAGCAGTGTCAGTGTGCGCTATGTCAGTGTGAGCAGTGTCAGTGTGCGCTGTGTCAGTATGAGCAGAGTCAGAGTGCGCTGTGTCATTGTGAGCAGTGTTAGTGTGCGCTGTATCAGTGTCAGTGTGCGCTGTGTCATTGTGAGCAGTGTCAGTGTGCAGTGTGTCATTGTGAGCAGTGTCAGTGTGTGCTATGTCAGTGTGAGCAGTGTCAGTGTGCGCTGTGTCAGTGTGAGCAGTGTCAGAGTGCGCTGTGTCATTGTGAGCAGTGTTAGTGTGCGCTGTATCAGTGTGAGCAGTGTCAGTGTGCACTGTGCCATTGTGAGCAGTGTCAGTGTGCAGTGGGTCATTGTGAGCAGTGTCAGTGTGAGCAGTGTCAGCATGCGCAGTGTCAGCGTGCGTTGTGAAAGCATGCGCAGTGTCAGTGTGAGCAGTGTCAGTGTGCACAGTGTCAGTGTGCGCTGTGTCAGCGAGTGCAGTGTCAGTGTGCGCTGTGTCAGTGTGCGCTGTGTCAGTGTGAGCAGTGTCAGTTTGTGCAGTGTCAGTGTGAGCAGTATCAGTGTGAGCAGGGTCAGTGTGAGCATTGTCAGAATGCGCACTGTCAGTGTGCGCAGTGTCAGTTTGAGAAGTGTCCGCGCGCGTAGTGTCAGCGTGCGCTGTGTAACTGTGCGCAGTGTCAGTGTGCACTGTGTCAGCATGCAAAGTGCCAACGGGCGCTGTGTCAGTGTGCGCTGTGTCAGTGTGAGCAGTGTCATTGTGTGGTGTCATTGTGAGCAGTGTCAGTGTGCGCTGTGTCAGTGTGAGCAGTGTCAGAGTGCGCTGTGTCATTGTGGGCAGTGTCAGAGTGCGCTGTGTCAGTGTGAGCAGTGTCAGTGTGCACTGTGTCATTGTGAGCAGTGTCAGTGTGCGCTATGTCAGTGTGAGCAGTGTCAAAGTGTGCTGGGTCATTGTGAGCGGTGTCAGAGAGCGCTGTGTCAGTGTGAGCAGTGTCAGTGTGTGCTGTGTCATTGTGAGCAGTGTCAGGGTGCGCTATGTCAGTGTGAGCAGTGTCAGTGTGCGCAGTGTCAGTGTGCGCTGTGTCTGTGTGAGCAGTGTCAGAGTGTGCTGTGTCATTGTGAGCAGTGTTAGTGTGCGCTGTATCAGTGTGAGCAGTGTCAGTGTGCGCTGTGCCATTGTGAGCATTGTCAGTGTGCGATATGTCAGTGTGAGCAGTGTCAGTGTGCGCTGTGTCAGTGTGAGCAGTATCAGAGTGCGCTGTGTCATTGTGAGCAGTGTCAGTGTGCACAGTCTCAGCGTGCGCTGTGTAAGCGTGCGCAGTGTCAGTGTGCACTTTGTTAGCCTGAGCAGTGTCAGTGTGCACAGTGTCAGCATGCGCAGTGTCAGCGTGCGTTGTGAAAGCATGCACAGTGTCAGTGTGAGTAGTGTCAGTGTGCGCAGTGTCAGTGTGAGTAGTGTCAGTGTGCGCTGTGTCAGCGAGTGCAGTGTCAGTGTGTGCTGTGTCAGTGTGCGCTGTGTCAGTGTGAGCAGTGTCAGTGTGCGCTGTGTCATTGTGAGCAGTGTCAGTGTGCAGTGTGTCATTGTGAGCAGTGTCAGTGTGAGCAGTGTCAGCATGCGCAGTGTCAGCGTGCACAGTTTCAGTATGAGCAATGTCAGTTTCCGCGGTGTCAGTGTGCGCTGTGTCAGTGTGAGCAGTATCAGAGTGCGCTGTGTCATTGTGAGCAGTGTTAGTGTGCGCTGTATCAGTGTGAGCAGTGTCAGTGTGCGCTGTGTCATTGTGAGCAGTGTCAGTGTGCAGTTTGTCATTGTGAGCGGTGTCAGTGTAAGCAGTGTCAGCATGCGCGGTGTCAGCGTGCACAGTTTCAGTATGAGCAATGTCAGTTTCCGCAGTGTCAGTGCGCTGTGTCAGTATGAGCAGTGTCAGTGTGCGCTGTATCATTGTGAGCAGTGTCAGTGTGAGCAGAATCAGTGTGAGCAGTGTCAGTGTGAGTAGTGTCAGTGTGCACAGTCTCAGCGTGCGCTGTGTAAGCGTGCGCAGTGTCAGTGTGCGCTTTGTCAGCGAGCGCAGTGTCAGCATGCGCAGTGTCAGCATGCGCAGTGTCAGCGTGCGCTGTGTAAGCGTGCACAGTGTCAGTGGGTGCTGTGTCAGTGTGAGCAGTGTCAGTGTGCACAGTCTCAGCGTGCGCTGTGTAAGCGTGCGCAGTGTCAGTGTGCACTTTGTTAGCGTGAGCAGTGTCAGCGTGCACAGTGTCAGCATGCGCAGTGTCAGCGTGCGTTGTGAAAGCATGCGCAGTGTCAGTGTGAGTAGTGTCAGTGTGCGCAGTGTCAGTGTGAGTAGTGTCAGTGTGCGCTGTGTCAGCGAGTGCAGTGTCAGTGTGCACTGTGTCAGCATGCAAAGTGCCAACGGGCGCTGTGTCAGTGTGCGCTGTGTCAGTGTGAGCAGTGTCAGTGTGAGCAGTGTCATTGTGAGCAGTGTCAGAGTGCGCTGTGTCATTGTGGGCAGTGTCAGAGTGCGCTGTGTCAGTGTGAGCAGTGTCAGTGTGCTCTGTGTCATTGTGAGCAGTGTCAGTGTGCGCTATGTCAGTGTGAGTAGTGTCAGTGTGCGCTGTGTCAGTGTGTGCAGAGTCAGAGTGCGCTGTGTCATTGTGAGCAGTGTTAGTGTGCGCTGTATCAGTGTCAGAGTGCGCTGTGTCATTGTGAGCAGTGTCAGTGTGCAGTGTGTCGTTGTGAGCAGTGTCAGTGTGAGCAGTGTCAGCATGCGCAGTGTCAGCATGCACAGTTTCAGTATGAGCAATGTCAGTTTCCACAGTGTCAGCATGCGCAGTGTCAGCGTGCGTTGTGAAAGCATGCGCAGTGTCAGTGTGAGTAGTGTCAGTGTGCGCAGTGTCAGTGTGCGCTGTGTCAGCGAGTGCAGTGTCAGTGTGCGCTGTGTCAGTGTGCACTGTGCCATTGTGAGCAGTGTCAGTGTGCAGTGTGTCATTGTGAGCAGTGTCAGTGTGAGCAGTGTCAGCATGCGCAGTGTCAGCGTGCACAGTTTTAGTATGAGCAATGTCAGTTTCCACAGTGTCAGCATGCGCAGTGTCAGCGTGCGTTGTGAAAGCATGCGCAGTGTCAGTGTGAGTAGTGTCAGTGTGCGCAGTGTCAGTGTGCGCTGTGTCAGCGAGTGCAGTGTCAGTGTGCGCTGTTTCAGTGTGCGCTGTGTCAGTGTGAGCAGTGTCAGTTTGTGCAGTGTCAGTGTGAGCAGTGTCAGTGTGCGCTGTGTCAGTGTGAGCAGTGTCAGAGTGCGCTGTGTCATTGTGGGCAGTGTCAGAGTGCGCTGTGTCAGTGTGAGCAGTGTCAGTGTGCACTGTGTCATTGTGAGCAGTGTCAGTGTGCGCTATGTCAGTGTGAGCAGTGTCAAAGTGCGCTGGGTCATTGTGAGCGGTGTCAGAGAGCGCTGTGTCAGTGTAAGCAATGTCAGTGTGCGCTGTGTCATTGTGAGCAGTGTCAGGGTGCGCTATGTCAGTGTGAGCAGTGTCAGTGTGCGCAGTGTCAGTGTGCGCTGTGTCAGTGTGAGCAGTTTCAGAGTGCGCTGTGTCATTGTGAGCAGTGTTAGTGTGCGCTGTATCAGTGTGAGCAGTGTCAGTGTGCACTGTGCCATTGTGAGCATTGTCAGTGTGCGATATGTCAGTGTGAGCAGTGTCAGTGTGCGCTATGTCAGTGTGAGCAGTATCAGAGTGCGCTGTGTCATTGTGAGCAGTGTCAGTGTGCACAGTCTCAGCGTGCGCTGTGTAAGCGTGCGCAGTGTCAGTGTGCACTTTGTTAGCCTGAGCAGTGTCAGTGTGCACAGTGTCAGCATGCGCAGTGTCAGCGTGCGTTGTGAAAGCATGCACAGTGTCAGTGTGAGTAGGGTCAGTGTGCGCAGTGTCAGTGTGAGTAGTGTCAGTGTGCGCTGTGTCAGCGAGTGCAGTGTCAGTGTGCGCTGTGTCAGTGTGCGCTGTGTCAGTGTGAGCAGTGTCAGTGTGCGCTGTGTCATTGTGAGCAGTGTCAGTGTGAGCAGTGTCAGCATGCGCAGTGTCAGCGTGCACAGTTTCAGTATGAGCAATGTCAGTTTCCGCGGTGTCAGTGTGCGCTGTGTCAGTGTGAGCAGTATCAGAGTGCGCTGTGTCAGTGTGAGCAGAGTCAGAGTGCGCTGTGTCATTGTGAGCAGTGTTAGTGTGCGCTGTATCAGTGTCAGAGTGCGCTGTGTCATTGTGAGCAGTGTCAGTGTGCAGTGTGTCGTTGTGAGCAGTGTCAGTGTGAGCAGTGTCAGCATGCGCAGTGTCAGCGTGCACAGTTTCAGTATGAGCAATGTCAGTTTCCACAGTGTCAGCATGCGCAGTGTCAGCGTGCGTTGTGAAAGCATGCGCAGTGTCAGTGTGAGTAGTGTCAGTGTGCGCAGTGTCAGTGTGCGCTGTGTCAGCGAGTGCAGTGTCAGTGTGCGCTGTGTCAGTGTGCACTGTGCCATTGTGAGCAGTGTCAGTGTGCAGTGTGTCATTGTGAGCAGTGTCAGTGTGAGCAGTGTCAGCATGCGCAGTGTCAGCGTGCACAGTTTTAGTATGAGCAATGTCAGTTTCCACAGTGTCAGCATGCGCAGTGTCAGCGTGCGTTGTGAAAGCATGCGCAGTGTCAGTGTGAGTAGTGTCAGTGTGCGCAGTGTCAGTGTGCGCTGTGTCAGCGAGTGCAGTGTCAGTGTGCGCTGTTTCAGTGTGCGCTGTGTCAGTGTGAGCAGTGTCAGTTTGTGCAGTGTCAGTGTGAGCAGTGTCAGTGTGCGCTGTGTCAGTGTGAGCAGTGTCAGAGTGCGCTGTGTCATTGTGGGCAGTGTCAGAGTGCGCTGTGTCAGTGTGAGCAGTGTCAGCGTGCACTGTGTCATTGTGAGCAGTGTCAGTGTGCGCTATGTCAGTGTGAGCAGTGTCAAAGTGCGCTGGGTCATTGTGAGCGGTGTCAGAGAGCGCTGTGTCAGTGTGAGCAATGTCAGTGTGCGCTGTGTCATTGTGAGCAGTGTCAGGGTGCGCTATGTCAGTGTGAGCAGTGTCAGTGTGCGCAGTGTCAGTGTGCGCTGTGTCAGTGTGAGCAGTTTCAGAGTGCGCTGTGTCATTGTGAGCAGTGTTAGTGTGCGCTGTATCAGTGTGAGCAGTGTCAGTGTGCACTGTGCCATTGTGAGCATTGTCAGTGTGCGATATGTCAGTGTGAGCAGTGTCAGTGTGCGCTGTGTCAGTGTGAGCAGTATCAGAGTGCGCTGTGTCATTGTGAGCAGTGTCAGTGTGCACAGTCTCAGCGTGCGCTGTGTAAGCGTGCGCAGTGTCAGTGTGCACTTTGTTAGCCTGAGCAGTGTCAGTGTGCACAGTGTCAGCATGCGCAGTGTCAGCGTGCGTTGTGAAAGCATGCACAGTGTCAGTGTGAGTAGGGTCAGTGTGCGCAGTGTCAGTGTGAGTAGTGTCAGTGTGCGCTGTGTCAGCGAGTGCAGTGTCAGTGTGCGCTGTGTCAGTGTGCGCTGTGTCAGTGTGAGCAGTGTCAGTGTGCGCTGTGTCATTGTGAGCAGTGTCAGTGTGAGCAGTGTCAGCATGCGCAGTGTCAGCGTGCACAGTTTCAGTATGAGCAATGTCAGTTTCCGCGGTGTCAGTGTGCGCTGTGTCAGTGTGAGCAGTATCAGAGTGCGCTGTGTCATTGTGAGCAGTGTTAGTGTGCGCTGTATCAGTGTGAGCAGTGTCAGTGTGCGCTGTGTCATTGTGAGCAGTGTCAGTGTGCAGTTTGTCATTGTGAGCAGTGTCAGTGTGAGCAGTGTCAGCATGCGCGTTGTCAGCGTGCACAGTTTCAGTATGAGCAATGTCAGTTTCCGCAGTGTCAGTGCGCTGTGTCAGTATGAGCAGTGTCAGTGTGCGCTGTATCATTGTGAGCAGTGTCAGTGTGAGCAGAATCAGTGTGAGCAGTGTCAGTGTGAGTAGTGTCAGTGTGCACAGTCTCAGCGTGCGTTGTGTAAGCGTGAGCAGTGTCAGTGTGCGCTTTGTCAGCGAGCGCAGTGTCAGCATGCGCAGTGTCAGCATGCGCAGTGTCAGCGTGCGTTGTGAGAGCATGCGCAGTGTCAGTGTGAGTAGTGTCAGTGTGCGCAGTGTCAGTGTGAGTAGTGTCAGTGTGCGCTGTGTCAGCGAGTGCAGTGTCAGTGTGCACTGTGTCAGCATGCAAAGTGCCAATGGGCGCTGTGTCAGTGTGCGCTGTGTCAGTGTGAGCAGTGTCAGTGTGAGCAGTGTCATTGTGAGCAGTGTCAGCGTGTGCTGTGTAAGCGTGCGCAGTGTCAGTGTGCACTTTGTTAGCGTGAGCTGTGTCAGCGTGCACAGTGTCAGCATGCGCAGTGTCAGCGTGCGTTGTGAAAGCATGCGCAGTGTCAGTGTGAGTAGTGTCAGTGTGCGCAGTGTCAGTGTGAGTAGTGTCAGTGTGCGCTGTGTCAGCGAGTGCAGTGTCAGTGTGCACTGTGTCAGCATGCAAAGTGCCAATGGGCGCTGTGTCAGTGTGCGCTGTGTCAGTGTGAGCAGTGTCAGTGTGAGCAGTGTCATTGTGAGCAGTGTCAGAGTGCGCTGTGTCATTGTGGGCAGTGTCAGAGTGCGCTGTGTCAGTGTGAGCAGTGTCAGTGTGCGCTGTGTCATTGTGAGCAGTGTCAGTGTGCGCTATGTCAGTGTGAGCAGTGTCAGTGTGCGCTGTGTCAGTGTGAGCAGAGTCAGAGTGCGCTGTGTCATTGTGAGCAGTGTTAGTGTGCGCTGTATCAGTGTCAGAGTGCGCTGTGTCATTGTGAGCAGTGTCAGTGTGCAGTGTGTCGTTGTGAGCAGTGTCAATGTGAGCAGTGTCAGCATGCGCAGTGTCAGCGTGCACAGTTTCAGTATGAGCAATGTCAGTTTCCACAGTGTCAGCATGCGCAGTGTCAGCGTGCGTTGTGAAAGCATGCGCAGTGTCAGTGTGAGTAGTGTCAGTGTGCGCAGTGTCAGTGTGCGCTGTGTCAGCGAGTGCAGTGTCAGTGTGCGCTGTGTCAGTGTGCGCTGTGTCAGTGTGAGCAGTGTCAGTTTGTGCAGTGTCAGTGTGAGCAGTATCAGTGTGAGCAGGGTCAGTGTGAGCATTGTCAGAATGCGCACTGTCAGTGTGCGCAGTGTCAGTTTGAGAAGTGTCCGCGTGCGTAGTGTCAGCGTGCGCTGTGTAACCGTGCGCAGTGTCAGTGTGCACTGTGTCAGCATGCAAAGTGCCAACGGGCGCTGTGTCAGTGTGCGCTGTGTCAGTGTGAGCAGTGTCATTGTGTGGTGTCATTGTGAGCAGTGTCAGTGTGCGCTGTGTCAGTGTGAGCAGTGTCAGAGTGCGCTGTGTCATTGTGGGCAGTGTCAGAGTGCGCTGTGACAGTGTGAGCAGTGTCAGTGTGCACTGTGTCATTGTGAGCAGTGTCAGTGTGTGCTATGTCAGTGTGAGCAGTGTCAAAGTGCGCTGGGTCATTGTGAGCGGTGTCAGAGAGCGCTGTGTCAGTGTGAGCAGTGTCAGTGTGCGCTGTGTCATTGTGAGCAGTGTCAGGGTGCGCTATGTCAGTGTGAGCAGTGTCAGTGTGGGCTGTGTCAGTGTGAGCAGTGTCAGAGTGCGCTGTGTCATTGTGAGCAGTGTTAGTGTGCGCTGTATCAGTGTGAGCAGTGTCAGTGTGCGCTGTGTCAGTGTGAGCAATATCAGTGTGAGCAGTGTCAGTGTGAGCAGTATCAGTGTGAGCAGTGTCAGCATGCGCAGTGTCAGTGTGCGATGCGTCCGCGTGCACAGTTTCAGCAAGCGCACAATCAGCGTACGCAGTGTCAGTGTGAGCAGTGTTACCATGCGCACTGTCAGTGTGCGCAGTGTCAGTTTGAGAAGTGTCCACGTGCGTAGTGTCAGCGTGCGCTGTGTAAGCATGCGCAGTGTCAGTGTGCACTGTGTCAGCATGCAAAGTGCCAACGGGCGCTGTGTCAGTGTGCACTGTGTCAGTGTGAGCAGTGTCAGTGTGAGCAGTGTCATTGTGAGCAGTGTCAGTGTGCACTGTGTCAGTGTGAGCAGTGTCAGAGTGCGCTGTGTCATTGTGGGCAGTGTCAGAGTGCGCTGTGTCAGTCTGAGCAGTGTCAGTGTGCACTGTGTCATTGTGAGCAGTGTCAGTGTGCGCTATGTCAGTGTGAGCAGTGTCAGTGTGCGCTGTGTCAGTGTGAGCAGAGTCAGAGTGCGCTGTGTCATTGTGAGCAGTGTTAGTGTGCGCTGTATCAGTGTCAGTGTGCGCTGTGTCATTGTGAGCAGTGTCAGTGTGCAGTGTGTCATTGTGAGCAGTGTCAGTGTGCGCTATGTCAGTGTGAGCAGTGTCAGTGTGCGCTGTGTCAGTGTGAGCAGTGTCAGAGTGCGCTGTGTCATTGTGAGCAGTGTTAGTGTGCGCTGTATCAGTGTGAGCAGTGTCAGTGTGCACTGTGTCATTGTGAGCAGTGTCAGTGTGCAGTGTGTCATTGTGAGCAGTGTCAGTGTGAGCAGTGTCAGCATGCGCAGTGTCAGCGTGCACAGTTTCAGTATGAGCAATGTCAGTTTCCACAGTGTCAGCATGCGCAGTGTCAGCGTGTGTTGTGAAAGCATGCGCAGTGTCAGTGTGAGTAGTGTCAGTGTGCGCAGTGTCAGTGTGCGCTGTGTCAGCGAGTGCAGTGTCAGTGTGTGCTGTGTCAGTGTGCGCTGTGTCAGTGTGAGCAGTGTCAGTTTGTGCAGTGTCAGTGTGAGCAGTATCAGTGTGAGCAGGGTCAGTGTGAGCATTGTCAGAATGTGCACTGTCAGTGTGCGCAGTGTCAGTTTGAGAAGTGTCCGCGTGCGTAGTGTCAGCGTGCGCTGTGTAACCGTGCGCAGTGTCAGTGTGCACTGTGTCAGCATGCAAAGTGCCAACGGGCGCTGTGTCAGTGTGCGCTGTGTCAGTGTGAGCAGTGTCATTGTGTGGTGTCATTGTGAGCAGTGTCAGTGTGCGCTGTGTCAGTGTGAGCAGTGTCAGAGTGCGCTGTGTCATTGTGGGCAGTGTCAGAGTGCGCTGTGTCAGTGTGAGCAGTGTCAGTGTGCACTGTGTCATTGTGAGCAGTGTCAGTGTGCGCTATGTCAGTGTGAGCAGTGTCAAAGTGCGCTGGGTCATTGTGAGCGGTGTCAGAGAGCGCTGTGTCAGTGTGAGCAGTGTCAGTGTGCGCTGTGTCATTGTGAGCAGTGTCAGGGTGCGCTATGTCAGTGTGAGCAGTGTCAGTGTGCGCTGTGTCAGTGTGAGCAGTGTCAGTGTGCGCTGTGTCATTGTGAGCAGTGTTAGTGTGTGCTGTATCAGTGTGAGCCGTGTCAGTGTGCGCTGTGCCATTGTGAGCATTGTCAGTGTGCGATATGTCAGTGTGAGCAGTGTCAGTGTGCGCTGTGTCAGTGTGAGCAGTATCAGAGTGCGCTGTGTCATTGTGAGCAGTGTCAGTGTGCACAGTCTCAGCGTGCGCTGTGTAAGCGTGCGCAGTGTCAGTGTGCACTTTGTTAGCCTGAGCAGTGTCAGCGTGCACAGTGTCAGCATGCGCAGTGTCAGCGTGCGTTGTGAAAGCATGCGCAGTGTCAGTGTGAGTAGTGTCAGTGTGCGCAGTGTCAGTGAGTAGTGTCAGTGTGCGCTGTGTCAGTGTGAGTAGCATCAGTATGCGCTGTGTCATTGTGAGCAGTGTCAGTGTGCGCTGTGTCAGTGTGAGCAGTGTCAGTTTGAGCAGTGTCAGCATGCGCAGTGTCAGTGTGAGCAGTGTCAGCGCGTGCAGTTTCAGCATGAGTAGTGTCAGCATGCGCTGTGTCAACAAGAACAGTGTCAGCGTGCACTGTTAGTGTGAGCAGTGTCAGCGTGCACAGTCTCAATGTTTGTGTAAGCGTGGGCAGTGTCAGTGTGCGCTTGGTTAGCGTGAGCACTGTCATCGTGCGCTATGTCAGCATGCGAAGTGTCAGTGTGCGCTGTGTCAGTGTGCGCTGTGTCAGTGTGAGCAGTGTCAGTTTGTGCAGTGTCAGTGTGAGCAGTATCAGTGTGAGCAGGGTCAGTGTGAGCATTGTCAGAATGCGCACTCTCAGTGTGCGCAGTGTCAGTTTTAGAAGTGTCCGCGTGCGTAGTGTCAGCGTGCGCTGTGTAACCGTGCGCAGTGTCAGTGTGCACTGTGTCAGCATGCAAAGTGCCAACGGGCGCTGTGTCAGTGTGCGCTGTGTCAGTGTGAGCAGTGTCATTGTGTGGTGTCATTGTGAGCAGTGTCAGTGTGCGCTGTGTCAGTGTGAGCAGTGTCAGAGTGCGCTGTGTCATTGTGGGCAGTGTCAGAGTGCGCTGTGACAGTGTGAGCAGTGTCAGTGTGCACTGTGTCATTGTGAGCAGTGTCAGTGTGTGCTATGTCAGTGTGAGCAGTGTCAAAGTGCGCTGGGTCATTGTGAGCGGTGTCAGAGAGCGCTGTGTCAGTGTGAGCAGTGTCAGTGTGCGCTGTGTCATTGTGAGCAGTGTCAGGGTGCGCTATGTCAGTGTGAGCAGTGTCAGTGTGGGCTGTGTCAGTGTGAGCAGTGTCAGAGTGCGCTGTGTCATTGTGAGCAGTGTTAGTGTGCGCTGTATCAGTGTGAGCAGTGTCAGTGTGCGCTGTGTCAGTGTGAGCAATATCAGTGTGAGCAGTGTCAGTGTGAGCAGTATCAGTGTGAGCAGTGTCAGCATGCGCAGTGTCAGTGTGCGATGCGTCCGCGTGCACAGTTTCAGCAAGCGCACAATCAGCGTACGCAGTGTCAGTGTGAGCAGTGTTACCATGCGCACTGTCAGTGTGCGCAGTGTCAGTTTGAGAAGTGTCCACGTGCGTAGTGTCAGCGTGCGCTGTGTAAGCGTGCGCAGTGTCAGTGTGCACTGTGTCAGCATGCAAAGTGCCAACGGGCGCTGTGTCAGTGTGCGCTGTGTCAGTGTGAGCAGTGTCAGTGTGAGCAGTGTCATTGTGAGCAGTGTCAGTGTGCACTGTGTCAGTGTGAGCAGTGTCAGAGTGCGCTGTGTCATTGTGGGCAGTGTCAGAGTGCGCTGTGTCAGTCTGAGCAGTGTCAGTGTGCGCTGTGTCATTGTGAGCAGTGTCAGTGTGCGCTATGTCAGTGTGAGCAGTGTCAGTGTGCGCTGTGTCAGTGTGAGCAGAGTCAGAGTGCGCTGTGTCATTGTGAGCAGTGTTAGTGTGCGCTGTATCAGTGTCAGTGTGCGCTGTGTCATTGTGAGCAGTGTCAGTGTGCAGTGTGTCATTGTGAGCAGTGTCAGTGTGCGCTATGTCAGTGTGAGCAGTGTCAGTGTGCGCTGTGTCAGTGTGAGCAGTGTCAGAGTGCGCTGTGTCATTGTGAGCAGTGTTAGTGTGCGCTGTATCAGTGTGAGCAGTGTCAGTGTGCACTGTGTCATTGTGAGCAGTGTCAGTGTGCAGTGTGTCATTGTGAGCAGTGTCAGTGTGAGCAGTGTCAGCATGCGCAGTGTCAGCGTGCACAGTTTCAGTATGAGCAATGTCAGTTTCCACAGTGTCAGCATGCGCAGTGTCAGCGTGCGTTGTGAAAGCATGCGCTGTGTCAGTGTGAGTAGTGTCAGTGTGCGCAGTGTCAGTGTGCGCTGTGTCAGCGAGTGCAGTGTCAGTGTGCGCTGTGTCAGTTTGTGCAGTGTCAGTGTGAGCAGTATCAGTGTGAGCAGGGTCAGTGTGAGCATTGTCAGAATGCGCACTGTCAGTGTGCGCAGTGTCAGTTTGAGAAGTGTCCGCGTGCGTAGTGTCAGCGTGCGCTGTGTAACCGTGCGCAGTGTCAGTGTGCACTGTGTCAGCATGCGAAGTGCCAACGGGCGCTGTGTCAGTGTGCGCTGTGTCAGTGTGAGCAGTGTCATTGTGTGGTGTCATTGTGAGCAGTGTCAGTGTGCGCTGTGTCAGTGTGAGCAGTGTCAGTGTGCGCTGTGTCAGTGTGAGCAGTGTCAGAGTGCGCTGTGTCACTGTGAGCAGTGTTAGTGTGCGCTGTATCAGTGTGAGCAGTGTCAGTGTGCACTGTGTCATTGTGAGCAGTGTCAGTGTGCAGTGTGTCATTGTGAGCAGTGTCAGTGTGAGCAGTGTCAGCATGCGCAGTGTCAGCGTGCACAGTTTCAGTATGAGCAATGTCAGTTTCCACAGTGTCAGCATGCGCAGTGTCAGCGTGCGTTGTGAAAGCATGCGCAGTGTCAGTGTGAGTAGTGTCAGTGTGCGCAGTGTCAGTGTGCGCTGTGTCAGCGAGTGCAGTGTCAGTGTGCGCTGTGTCAGTGTGAGCAGTGTCAGTTTGTGCAGTGTCAGTGTGAGCAGTATCAGTGTGAGCAGGGTCAGTGTGAGCATTGTCAGAATGCGCACTGTCAGTGTGCGCAGTGTCAGTTTGAGAAGTGTCCGCGTGCGTAGTGTCAGCGTGCGCTGTGTAACCGTGCGCAGTGTCAGTGTGCACTGTGTCAGCATGCAATGTGCCAACGGGCGCTGTGTCAGTGTGCGCTGTGTCAGTGTGAGCAGTGTCATTGTGTGGTGTCATTGTGAGCAGTGTCAGTGTGCGCTGTGTCAGTGTGAGCAGTGTCAGAGTGCGCTGTGTCATTGTGGGCAGTGTCAGAGTGCGCTGTGTCAGTGTGAGCAGTGTCAGTGTGCGCTATGTCAGTGTGAGCAGTGTCAAAGTGCGCTGGGTCATTGTGAGCGGTGTCAGAGAGCGCTGTGTCATTGTGAGCAGTGTCAGGGTGCGCTATGTCAGTGTGAGCAGTGTCAGTGTGCGCTGTGTCAGTGTGAGCAGTGTCAGTGTGCGCTGTGTCATTGTGAGCAGTGTTAGTGTGTGCTGTATCAGTGTGAGCCGTGTCAGTGTGCGCTGTGCCATTGTGAGCATTGTCAGTGTGCGATATGTCAGTGTGAGCAGTGTCAGTGTGCGCTGTGTCAGTGTGAGCAGTATCAGAGTGCGCTGTGTCATTGTGAGCAGTGTCAGTGTGCACAGTCTCAGCGTGCGCTGTGTAAGCGTGCGCAGTGTCAGTGTGCACTTTGTTAGCCTGAGCAGTGTCAGCGTGCACAGTGTCAGCATGCGCAGTGTCAGCGTGCGTTGTGAAAGCATGCGCAGTGTCAGTGTGAGTAGTGTCAGTGTGCGCAGTGTCAGTGAGTAGTGTCAGTGTGCGCTGTGTCATTGTGAGCAGCGTCAGTATGCGCTGTGTCATTGTGAGCAGTGTCAGTGTGCGCTGTGTCAGTGTGAGCAGTGTCAGTTTGAGCAGTGTCAGCATGCGCAGTGTCAGTGTGAGCAGTGTCAGCGCGTGCAGTTTCAGCATGAGTAGTGTCAGCATTCGCTGTGTCAACAAGAACAGTGTTAGCGTGCACTGTTAGTGTGAGCAGTGTCAGCGTGCACAGTCTCAATGTTTGTGTAAGCGTGGGCAGTGTCAGTGTGCGCTTGGTTAGCGTGAGCACTGTCATCGTGCGCTATGTCAGCATGCGCAGTGTCAGTGTGCGCTGTGTAAGCGTGCGCAATGTCAGTTTGAGGAGTGTCAGTGTACGCTGTGTCAGTGTGTGCAGTGTCAGCGTGCGCAGTCAGTGTGCTCAGTGTCAGTGTGCGCTGTGTCAGCGTGTGCTGTGTCAGCATGCACAGTGCCAGTGGGCGCTGTGTCAGTGTGTGCAGTGTCAGTGTGCGCAGTCAGTGTGCGCAGTGTCAGTGTGAGCAGTGTCAATATGCGCTGTGTCATTGTGAGCAGTGTCAGTGTGTGCTGAGTCAGTATGAGCAGTGTCAGTGTGCGCTGTATCATTGTGAGCAGTGTCACTGTGAGCAGTGTCAGTGTGAGCAGTGTCAGTGTGCATTGTGTCATTGTGAGCAGTGTCAGTGTGCGCTGTGTCAGTGTGCGCAGTGTCAGTGTGAAAATGTCCGCGTGCACAGTATCAGCGTGCGCAGTGTTAGTATGAGCAGTGACTGTGTGCGCAGTGTCAGTGAGCGCAGTGTCAGTTTGAGGAATGTCAGCGTGTGTAGTGTCAGCTTGCACTGTGTCAGTGTGCGTTGTGTCAATATGAGCTATGTCAGCTTGCACTGTGTCAGTGTGCGTTGTGTCAGCGTGAGCTATGTCAGTATGCACTGTGTCAGTGTGAGCAGTATCAGTGTGAGCAGTGTTAGTGTGAGTGGTGTCAGTGTGTGCAGTGTCAGTGTGCACTGTCTCTGAATGCAGTGTCAGCGTGAGCAGTGTCAGTATGCACTGTGTCAGCGTGAGCAGTGTCAGCATGTGCAGTTTCAGCGTACGCAGTGTCAGTGTGCGCAGTGTAAGTGTGCGCAGTGTCGGCGCGCGCAGTGTCAGCGTGCGCTGTGTCAGTGTGAGCAGTGTCAGCGTGAGCAGTGTCAGCACGCAAAGTTTCAGTGTGCGCAGTGTCAGTGTGCGCAGTGTCAGCGTGCGCAGTGTCAGCGTGTGCAGTGTCAGCGTGCGCAGTGTCAGTGTCAGCAGTGTCAGCATGTGCAGTGTCAGTGTCCGCAGTGTCAGCGTGAGCTGTATCAGTGTGCGCAATGTCAGTGTGCACAGTGTCAGTGCGAGCAATGTCAGTTTGCGCAGTGTCAGTGTGCAATGCGTCCGCGTGCAGTTTCAGCAAGCGCACAATCAGCGTACGCAGTGTCAGTGTGAGCAGTGTTAGCACACGCAGTTTCAGTGTGAGCAGTGTCAGTGTGAACATTGTCAGTGTTCGCTCTGTCAGTGTGAGCAGTGTCAGTGTGCACAGTGTCAACGTGCACTGTGTAAGCATGCGCAGTGTTAATGTGCGCTTTGTTAGCGTGAGCAGTGTCAGCGTGCGCTGTGTCAGTGTGAGCTGTGTCAGCATGCGCAGTGTCAGCGTGCGCTGTGTAAGCGTGCGCAGTGTCAGTGTGCGCTGTGTCAGCGAGCACAGTGTCAGTTTGAGGAGTGTCAGCGTGCGCTGTGTCAGCGAGCGCAGTGTCAGTTTGAGGAGCGTCAGCATGCGCAGTGTTAGCATGCGCTGTGCCAGTGGGCACTGTGTCAGTGTGTGCAATGTCAGCAGCGCAGTCAGTGTGTGCAGTATCAGTGTGCGCTGTGTCAGTGTGAGCAGTGTCAGTGTGCGCTGTGTCAGTGTGAGCAGTGTCAGTGTGCGCAGTGTCAGTGTGAGCAGTGTCAGTTTGTGCTGAGTCAGTGTGAGTAGTGTCAGTGCGCGGTGTCATTGTGAGCAGTCAGTGTGTGCTGTATCATTGTGAGCAGTGTCAGTGTGCGCTCTGTCAGTGAGCAGTGTCAGTGTGCGCTGTGCCATTGTGAGAAGTGTCAGTGTGCGCTGTCATTGTGTGCAGTGTCATTGTGAGCAGTGTCAGTGTGAGCAGTTTTAGCGTGAGAAGTGTCCACGTGCACAGTATCAGTGTCCGCAGTGTTAGTGTGAGCAGTGTCTGTGTGCGCAGTGTCAGCGAGCGCAGTGTCAGTTTGAGGAGTGTCAGCGTGTGTAGTGTCAGTGTGCACTGTGTAAGCGTGCGCAGTGTCAGTGTTGCAGTTTCAGCGTGAGCAGTGTCTGCAGGCACAGTATCAGCATGTGCAGTGTCAGTTTGAGCAGTATCAGTGTGAGCAGTATTAGTGTGAGCGGTGTCAGTGTGTGCAGTGTCAGTGTGAGCAGTGTCAGTGTGCACTGTCTCCGAGTGCACAGTGTGAGCCGTATCAGTGTGAGCAGGGTTAGTGTGAACAGTGTCAGAATGAGCAATGTCAGTGTGAGCAGTGTCAGTTTGCGCAGTGTCAGCGTGAGCAGTGTCAGTGTGAGCAGTGTCAGAATGAGCTGTGTCAGTGTGAGCAGTGTCAGTTTGCGCAGTGCCAGCGTGAGCAGTATCAGTGTGAGCAGGGTCAGTGTGAGCAGTATCAGTGTGAGCAGTGTCAGTTTGCGCAGTGTCAGCATGAGCAGTGTCAGTTTGCACTGTGTCAGTGTGAGCAGTGTCAGCGTGCGGTGTCAGTGTGAGCAGGGTCAGCATGCGCAGTTTTAGTGTGAGCAGTGTCAGCGTGACCAGTGTCAGCGTGCGCAGTGTCAGCGTGCGCAGTGTCAGTGTCAGCAGTATCATTGTGCGCAATGTCAGTGTGCACAGTGTCAGTGTGAGCTGTATCAGTGTGAATAGTGTTAGCGTGAGCAGTATCAGTGTGCGCAGTGTCAGTGTGCGCCGTGTCAGCGTTCGCTTTATCAGTGTGAGCAGTGTCAGCGTGCGCTGTGTCATTGTGAGCAGTGTCATTGTGAGCAGTGTCCGCATGCGCAGTGTCATCGTGCACATTTTCAGTATGAGCAATGTTAGTTTCCACAGTGTCAGTGTGCAATGCGACGCGTGCACAGTTTCAGCAAGCGCACAATCAGCATACGCAGTGTCAATGTGATCAGTGTTAGCATGCGCACTGTCAGTGTGAGCAGTGTCAGTGTGAGAAGTATCAGTTTGCGCTGTGTCACTGTGCGCAGTGTCAGTGTGAGCTGTGTCAGTGTGAGCAGTGTCAGTGTGCGCTGTGTCATTGTGAGCAGTGTCAGTGTGAGCAGTATCAGTGTGAGCAGTGTCACTGTGAGCAGTATCAGTGTGAGCAGTGTCAGCGTGCACAGTTTCAGTATGAGCAATGTCAGTTTGCGCAGTGTCAGTGTGCAATGCGTCTGTGTGCACAGTTTCAGCAAGTACACAATCAGCGTATGCAGTGTCAGTGTGATCAGTGTTAGCATGCGCACTGTCAGTGTCAGCAGTGTCAGCGTGAACAGTGTCAGTGTTTGCTCTGTCAGTGTGAGCAGTGTCAGCGTTCGCTGTGCCAGCGCGTGCAGTTTCAGCATGAGTAGTGTCAGCATGCGCTGTGTCAACGTGAACAGTGTCAGCATGCACTGTGTCAGTGTGAGCAGTGTCAGTGTGCACAGTGTCAACGTGCACTGTGTAAGTGTGCGCAGTGTCAGTGTGCACTGTGTCAGCGAGCACAGTGTCATTTTGAAGAGTGTCAGCGTGCGCAGTGTCAGCGCGCGCTTTGTCAGCATGCGCGGAGTCAGTGTGCGCAGTGTCAGCGAGCGCAGTGTCAGTTTGAGGAGTGTCAGCGTGTGTAGTGTCAGCGTGTGCTGTGCAAGCGTGCGCAGTGTCAGTTTGCGCTGTGTCAGTGTGCGCTGTGTCAGCATGCACAGTGCCAGTGGGCGCTGTATCAGTGTGCACAGTGTCAGTGTGCGCTGTGTCAGTGTGAGCAGTGTCAGTGTGCGCTGTGTCATTGTGAGCAGTGTCAGTGTGAGCAGTATCAGTGTGAGCAGTGTCCGCATGCGCAGTGTCTGCGTGCACAGTTTCAGCAAGCGCACAATCAGCATACGCAGTGTCAGTGTGATCAGTGTTAGCGTGAGCAGTGTCAGTTTGAGGAGTGTCAGCGTGCGCAGTGTCAGCTTGCGCTGTGTCAGTGTGCGTTGTGTCAGTGTGAGCAGTGTCAGCGTGAGCTATGTCAGTGTGCACTGTGTCAGTGTGCGCAGTGTCAGTGTGAGCAGTGTCAGTGTGCGCTGTGTCATTGTGAGCAGTGTCAGTGTGAGCAGTATCAGTGTGAGCACTGTCCGCATGCGCAGTGTCTGCGTGCACAGTTTCAGCAAGCGCACAATCAGCATACGCAGTGTCAGTGTGATCAGTGTTAGCGTGAGCAGTGTCAGTTTGAGGAGTGTCAGCGTGCGCAGTGTCAGCTTGCGCTGTGTCAGTGTGCGTTGTGTCAGTGTGAGCAGTGTCAGCGTGAGCTATGTCAGTGTGCACTGTGTCAGTGTGCGCAGTGTCAGTGTGAGCAGTGTCAGTGTGCGCTGTGTCATTGTGAGCAGTGTCAGTGTGAGCAGTATCAGTGTGAGCACTGTCCGCATGCGCAGTGTCTGCGTGCACAGTTTCAGCAAGCGCACAATCAGCATACGCTGTGTCAGTGTGATCAGTGTTAGCGTGAGCAGTGTCAGTTTGAGGAGTGTCAGCGTGCGCAGTGTCAGCTTGCGCTGTGTCAGTGTGCGTTGTGTCAGTGTGAGCAGTGTCACCGTGAGCTATGTCAGTGTGCACTGTGTCAGTGTGCGCAGTGTCAGTGTGAGCAGTGTCAGCGTGAGCTATGTGAGTGTGCGCAGCGTCAGTGTGCGATGTGTCAGTGTGTGTAATGTCAGCGTGAGCTATGTCAGTGTGCGCAGTGTCAGTGTGCGCAGTGTCAGTGTGCACTGTCTCCACGTGCACACTGACAGCATGCGCAGTGTCAGTGTGCATTGTGTCCGGGTGCACAGTGTCAGCACGCGCAGTGTCAGTGCCAGCAGTGTCCGTGGGCACAGTGTCAGCATGTGCAGTGTCAGTGTGAGCCGTGTTAGTGTGAGCAGTGTCAGTGTGTGCGCAGTGTCAGTGTGAGCAGTGTCAGTGTGCACTGTCTCTGAGTGCACAGTGTCAACATGTGCTATGACAGTGTGAGCAGTATCAGTGTGAGCAATGTCAGTGTGAGCAGTGTCAGCGTGCGGTGTCAGTGTGAGCAATGTCAGCATGCACAGTTTCATCATGTGCAGTGTCAGCGTGCGCAGTGTCAGTGTCCGCAGTGTCAACGTGAGCAGTATCAGTGTGCGCAATGGCAGTGTGCACAGTGTTAGTGTGAGCCGTATCAGTGTGAATAGTGTTAGCGTGAGCAGTATCAGTGCGCGCAGTGTCAGCATGCGCAGTGGCTGTGTGCGCAGTGTCAGCATGCGCAGTGTCTGTGTGCGCAGTATCAGCGTGCGCAGTGTCAGCATGCGCGGTATCTGTGTGCGCAGTATCAGTGCGCGCAGTGTCAGCATGCGCAGTGTCTGTGTGCGCAGTTTCAGTATGAGCAATGTCAGTTTCCACAGTGTCAGTGTGCAATGCGCTGCATGCACAGTTTCAGCAAGCGCACAATCAGCGTACGCAGTGTCAATGTGATCAGTGTTAGCATGCGCACTGTCAGTGTGCGCAGTCTCAGTGTGCGCTGTGTCATTTTGAGCAGTATCAGTGTGAGCAGTGTCAGTGTGAGCAGTGTCCGCATGCACAGTGTCAGCGAGCGCTGTGTAAGTGTGTGCAGTGTCAGTGTGCGCTGTGTCAGCGAGCACAGTGTCAGTTTGGGGAGTGTCAGCGAGCACAGTGTCAGTTTGAGGAGTGTCAGTGTGAGCAGTGTCAGTGTGCACAGTCTCAACATTTGCTGTGTAAGTGCGCGCAGTGTCAACATGTGCAGTGTCAGCGTGAACAGTGTCAGTGTGCGCTTTGTTACTGAGAGCAGTATCAGCGTGCGTAGTGTCAGCGTGCGCTGTGTAAGCGTGCGTAGTATCAGTGTGCGCTGTGTCAGCATGGACAGTGCCAATGGGCGCTGTGTCAGTGTGCGCTGTGTCAGTGTGAGCAGTGTCAGTGTGAGCAGTGTCATTGTGAGCAGTGTCAGTGTGAGCAGTGTAAGCATCAGCAGGGTCAGCATGCGCTGTGTCAGCGTGCACAGTTTCAGTATGAGCAATGTCAGTTCGCGCTGTGTCAGTGTGCGATGCGTCCGCGTGCACAGTTTCAGCAAGTGCACAATCAGCGTACGCAGTGTCAGTGTGAGCAGTGTTAGCGTTCACTGTGTCAGTGCGTGCAGTTGCAGCATGAGTAGTGTCAGCATGCACTGTGTCAACATGAACAGTGTCAGCGTGAACTGTCAGTGTGAGCAGTGTCAGTGTGCACAGTCTCAACATTTGCTGTGTAAGTGCGCGCAGTGTCAACATGTGCAGTGTCAGCGTGAACAGTGTCAGTGTGCGCTTTGTTACTGAGTGCAGTATCAGCGTGCGCTGTGTCAGTGTGAGCTGTATCAGCATGCGCAGTGTCAGCGTGCGCTGTGTAAGTGTGCGCAGTGTCAGTGTGCGCTGTGTCAGCGAGCACAGTGTCAGTTTGAGGAGTGTCAGCGTGCGCAGTGTCAGCGTGCGCTGTGTCAGCATGCGCAGTGTCAGTGTGCGCTGTGTCAGCGAGCGCAGTGTCAGTTTGAGGAGTGTCAGTGTGCGCTGTGTTAATGTGCGCTGTGTCAACATGCGCAGTGCCAGTGGGCGCTGTATCAGTGTGCGCAGTGTCAGCATGCGCTGTGTCAGTGTGAGCTGTGTCAGTGTGCGCTGTGACATTGTGAGCAGTGTCAGTGTGTGCTGAGTCAGTGTGAGCAGTGTCAGTGTGCGCTGTATCATTGAGACCAGTGTCAGTGTGCGCTGTTTCAGTGTGCGCAGTGTCAGCGTGCACTGTGTCCGGGTGCACAGTGACAACATGCGCAATGTCAGTGTGCGCAGTGTCAGTGTGCACTGTGTCCGCGTGAGCAGTGTCAGTGTGAGCAGTGTCAGTGTGAGTAGTGTCAATGTGGGCTGTGTCATTGTGAGCAGTGTCAGTGTGCGCTGTGTCAGTGTGAGCAGTGTCAGTGTGCGCTGTGTCATTGTGAGCAGTGTCAGTCTGCGCTGTGTCCGTGTGAGCAGTGTCAGTGTGCGCAGTGTCAGTGTGCACTGTGTCAGTTTGAGCAGTGTCAGTGTGCGCTGTGTCATTGTGAGCAGTGTCAGTGTGAGCAGTGTAAGCGTGAGCAGTGTCAGCAAGCGCTGTGTCAGTGTGCACAGTTTCAGTATGAGCAATGTCAGTTTGTGCAGTGTCAGTGTGCAATGCATCCACGTGCACAGTTTCAGCAAGTGTACAATCAGCGTACGCAGTGTCAGTGTGAGCAGTGTTAGCATGCGCAGTGTCAGTGTGAGCAGTGTCAGCGTTCACTGTGTCAGCGCGTGCAGTTTCAGCATGAGTAGTGTCAGCATGCACTGTGTCAACATGAACAGTGTCAGCGTGCACTGTCAGTGTGAGCAGTGTCAGCATGCACAGTCTCAACGTGTGCTGTGTATGTATGCGCAGTGTCAGTGTGCGCTTTGTTATCATGAGCAGTGTCAGCGTGCGCTGTGTCTGGATGCGCAGTGTCAGCGTGCGCAGTGTCAGTGTGTGCTGTGTCAGCGAGCGCAGTGTCAGTTTGAGGAGTGTCAGTGTGCGCTGTGTCAGTGTGAGCTGTATCAGCATGCGCAGTGTCAGCGTGCGCTGTGTAAGTGTGCGCGGTGTCAGTGTGCGCTGTGTCAGCGAGCACAGTGTCAGTTTGAGGAGTGTCAGCGTGCGCAGTGTCAGCGTGCGCTGTGTCAGCATGCGCAGTGTCAGTGTGCGCTGTGTCAGCAAGCGCAGTGTCAGTTTGAGGATTGTCAGCGTGCACTGTGTCAGTGGGCGCTGTCAGTGTGAGAAGTGTCAGTGTGCACAGTCTCAACGTGTGCTGTGTAAGCGTGCGCAGTGTCAGTGTGTGCTGTGTCAGCGTGAACAGTGTCATTGTGATCAGTGTCAGTGTGCATAGTCCCAAAGTGCGCTGTGTAAGCGTGCGCAGTGTCAGTGTGCGCTTTGTTAGCGTGAGCAGTGTCAGCATGCGCTGTGTCAGCATGCGCAGTGTCAGCATTTGCTGTGTAAGTGTGCGCAGTGTCAGTGTGAGCAGTGTTAATTTGAGAAGTGTCAGCGTGCGTAGTGTCAGCGTGCGCTGTGTAAGCGTGCGTAGTATCAGTGTGCGCTGTGTCAGCATGGACAGTGCCAATGGGCGCTGTGTCAGTGTGCGCTGTGTCAGTGTGAGCAGTGTCAGTGTGAGCAGTGTCATTGTGAGCAGTGTCAGTGTGAGCAGTGTAAGCATCAGCAGGGTCAGCATGCGCTGTGTCAGCGTGCACAGTTTCAGTATGAGCAATGTCAGTTCGCGCTGTGTCAGTGTGCGATGCGTCCGCGTGCACAGTTTCAGCAAGTGCACAATCAGCGTACGCAGTGTCAGTGTGAGCAGTGTTAGCGTTCACTGTGTCAGTGCGTGCAGTTGCAGCATGAGTAGTGTCAGCATGCACTGTGTCAACATGAACAGTGTCAGCGTGAACTGTCAGTGTGAGCAGTGTCAGCGTGCACAGTCTCAACGTGTGCTGTGTATGTGTGCGCAGTGTCAGTGTGGGCTTGGTTAGTGTGCGCTGTGTAAGCGTGCGCTGTGTAAGCGTGCACAATGTCAGTGTGCGCTGTGTCATTGTGAGCAGTGTCAGTGTGAGCAGTGTAAGCGTGAGCAGTGTCAGCAAGCGCTGTGTCAGCATGCACAGTTTCAGTATGAGCAATGTCAGTTCGCGCTGTGTCAGTGTGCGATGCGTCCGCGTGCACAGTTTCAGCAAGTGCACAATCAGCGTACGCAGTGTCAGTGTGAGCAGTGTTAGCGTTCACTGTGTCAGTGCGTGCAGTTGCAGCATGAGTAGTGTCAGCATGCACTGTGTCAACATGAACAGTGTCAGCGTGAACTGTCAGTGTGAGCAGTGTCAGCGTGCACAGTCTCAACGTGTGCTGTGTATGTGTGCACAGTGTCAGTGTGGGCTTGGTTAGTGTGCGTTGTGTAAGCGTGCGCTGTGTAAGCGTGCACAATGTCAGTGTGCGCTGTGTCAGCGAGCGCAGTGTCAGTTTGAGGAGTGTCAGTGTGCGCTGTGTTAATGTGCGCTGTGTCAACATGCGCAGTGCCAGTGGGCGCTGTATCAGTGTGCGCAGTGTCAGCATGCGCTGTGTCAGTGTGAGCTGTGTCAGTGTGCGCTGTGACATTGTGAGCAGTGTCAGTGTGTGCTGAGTCAGTGTGAGCAGTGTCAGTGTGCGCTGTATCATTGTGACCAGTGTCAGTGTGCGCTGTTTCAGTGTGCGCAGTGTCAGCGTGCACTGTGTCCGGGTGCACAGTGACAACATGCGCAATGTCAGTGTGCGCAGTGTCAGTGTGCACTGTGTCCGCGTGAGCAGTGTCAGTGTGAGCAGTGTCAGTGTGAGTAGTGTCAATGTGGGCTGTGTCATTGTGAGCAGTGTCAGTGTGCGCTGTGTCAGTGTGAGCAGTGTCAGTGTGCGCTGTGTCATTGTGAGCAGTGTCAGTCTGCGCTGTGTCCGTGTGAGCAGTGTCAGTGTGCGCAGTGTCAGTGTGCACTGTGTCAGTTTGAGCAGTGTCAGTGTGCGCTGTGTCATTGTGAGCAGTGTCAGTGTGAGCAGTGTAAGCGTGAGCAGTGTCAGCAAGCGCTGTGTCAGTGTGCACAGTTTCAGTATGAGCAATGTCAGTTTGCGCAGTGTCAGTGTGCAATGCATCCACGTGCACAGTTTCAGCAAGTGTACAATCAGCGTACGCAGTGTCAGTGTGAGCAGTGTTAGCATGCGCAGTGTCAGTGTGAGCAGTGTCAGCGTTCACTGTGTCAGCGCGTGCAGTTTCAGCATGAGTAGTGTCAGCATGCACTGTGTCAACATGAACAGTGTCAGCGTGCACTGTCAGTGTGAGCAGTGTCAGCATGCACAGTCTCAACGTGTGCTGTGTATGTATGCGCAGTGTCAGTGTGCGCTTTGTTATCATGAGCAGTGTCAGCGTGCGCTGTGTCTGGATGCGCAGTGTCAGCGTGCGCAGTGTCAGTGTGTGCTGTGTCAGCGAGCGCAGTGTCAGTTTGTGGAGTGTCAGTGTGCGCTGTGTCAGTGTGCGCTGTGTCAACATGCGCAGTGCCAGTGGGCTCTGTGTCAGTGTGCGCAGTGTGAGCATGCGCTGTGTCAGTGTGAGCTGTGTCAGTGTGCGCTGTGTCATTGTGAGCAGTGTCAGTGTGAGCAGTGTAAGCGTGAGCAGTGTCAGCAAGCGCTGTGTCAGCGTGCACAGTTTCAGTATGAGCAATGTCAGTTTGCGCAGTGTCAGTGTGCAATGCATCCATGTGCACAGTTTCAGCAAGTGTACAATCAGCGTACGCAGTGTCAGTGTGAGCAGTGTTAGCATGCGCAGTGTCAGTGTGAGCAGTGTCAGCGTTCACTGTGTCAGCGCGTGCAGTTTCAGCATGAGTAGTGTCAGCATGCACTGTGTCAACATGAACAGTGTCAGCGTGCACTGTCAGTGTGAGCAGTGTCAGCGTGCACAGTCTCAACGTGTGCTGTGTATGTATGCGCAGTGTCAGTGTGCGCTTTGTTATCATGAGCAGTGTCAGCGTGCGCTGTGTCAGCATGCGCAGTGTCAGCGTGCGCAGTGTCAGTGTGTGCTGTGTCAGCGAGCGCAGTGTCAGTTTGAGGAGTGTCAGTGTGCGCTGTGTCAGTGTGCGCTGTGTCAACATGCGCAGTGCCAGTGGGCTCTGTGTCAGTGTGCGCAGTGTCAGCATGCGCTGTGTCAGTGTGAGCTGTGTCAGTGTGCGCTGTGTCATTGTGAGCAGTGTCAGTGTGTGCTGAGTCAGTGTGAGCAGTGTCAGTGTGCGCTGTATCATTGTGACCAGTGTCAGTGTGCGCTGTTTCAGTGTGCGCAGTGTCAGCGTGCACTGTGTCCGGGTGCACAGTGACAGAATGCGCAATTTCAGTGTGCGCAGTGTCAGCGTGCACTGTGTCCGGGTGCACAGTGACAGCATGCGCAGTGTCAGTGTGCACAGTGTCAGTGTGCACTGTGTACCGGTGAACAGTGACAGCATGCGCAGTGTCAGTGTGCGCAGTGTCAGTTTGCACAGAGTCAGTGTGCCCTGTGTCTGCGTGCACAGTGTCAGCATGCGCAGCGTCAGTGCGAGCAGTGTGAGTGTGATCAGTGTCAGTGTGAGCCGTGGTTGTGTGAGCGGTGTCAGTGTGTGCAGTGTCAGTGTGAGCAGTGTCTGTGGGCACAGTGTCAGCGTGTGCAGTGTCAGTGTGAGCAGTGTCAGTGTGCACTGTCTCTGCATGCATAGTGTCAGCATGTGCTCTGTCAGTGTGAGCAGTATCAGTGTGAGCAGTGTCAGTGTGAGCAGTGTCAGCATGCGCAGTGTCAGTGTGAGCGGTTTCAGCGTGAGCAGTGTCTGCGGGCACAGTGTCAGCGTGTGCAGTGTCAGTGTGAGCAGTGTCAGAATGCGCAGTGTCAGTGTGAGCAGTGTCAGTTTGTGCAGTGTCAGTGTGAGCAGTATCAGTGTGAGCAGGGTCAGTGTGAGCAGTGTCAGAATGCGCATTGTCAGTGTGAGCAGTGTCAGTTTGCGCAGTGTCAGCGTGAGCAGTGTCAGTGTGCGCTGTGTCAGTGTGATCTGTGTCAGCGTACGGTGTCAGTGTGGGCAGTGTCAGCATCCATAGTTTTAGTGTGAGCAGTGTTAGTGTGAGCAATGTCAGTGTGCGCTGTGTCAGTGTGAGCAGTGTCAGCGTGAGCAGTGTCAACACGCACAGTTTCAGCATGCGCGGTGTCAGCTTTCTCAGTGTCAGCGGGCGCAGTGTCAGTGTGAGCAGTGTTAGCATGCACAGTGTCAGAGTGAGCAGTGTCAGCGTTCACTGTGTCAGCGCGTGCAGGTTCAGCATCAGTAGTGTCAGCATGCACGGTGTCAACATGAACAGTGTCAGTGTGCACTGTCATAGTGAGCAGTGTCAGCATGCACTTTGTTAGCATGAGCAGTGTCAGCATGCGCTGTGTCAGCATACGCAGTGTCAGTGTGCGCTGTGTCAGCGAGCGCAGTGTCAGTTTGAGGAGTGTCAGTGTGCGCTGTGTCAGTGTGCACTGTGTCAACATGCGCAGTGCCAGTGGGCGCTGTGTCAGCGTGCGCTGTGTAAGCGAGCGCAGTGTCAGTTTGAGGAGTGTCAGTGTGCGCTGTGTCAGTGTAAGCTGTTTCATTGTGAGCAGTGTCAGTGTGTGCTGAGTCATTGTGAGCAGTGTCAGTGTGCGCTGTATCATTGTGAGCAGTGTGAGTGTGCGCTGTTTCAGTGTGCGCAGTGTCAGCGTGCACTGTGTCCGGGTGCACAGTGACAGCATGCACAATGTCAGTGTGCGCAGTGTCAGCGTGCGCAGTGTCACTGTGCGCTGTGTCAGCGAGCGCAGTGTCAGTTTGAGGAGTGTCAGTGTGCGCTGGTTCAGTGTGCGCTGTGTCATTGTGAGCAGTGTCAGTGTGTGCTGAGTTAGTGTGAGCTGTGTCAGTGTGCGCTGTATCATTGTGAGCAGTGTGAGTGTGCGCTGTTTCAGTGTGCGCAGTGTCAGCGTGCACTGTGTCCGGGTGCACAGTGACAGCATGCACAATGTCAGTGTGCGCAGTGTCAGCGTGCACTGTGTCCGGGTGCACAGTGACAGCATGCGCAGTGTCAGTGTGCGCAGTGTTAGCATGCGCAGTGTCAGTGTGAGCAGTGTCAGCGTTCACTGTGTCAGCGCGTGCAGGTTCAGCATGAGTAGTGTCAGCATGCGCTGTGTCAACATGAAGAGTGTCAGCGTGCACTGTCATAGTGAGCAGTGTCAGCGTGCACTTTGTTAGCATGAGCAGTGTCAGCATGCGCAGTGTCAGCATGCGCAGTGTCAGTGTGCGCAGTGTCAGCGAGCGCAGTGTCATTTTGAGGAGTGTCAGTGTGCGCTGTGTCAGTGTGCACTGTGTCAACATGCGAAGTGCCAGTGGGCGCTGTGTCAGTGTGCGCAGTGTCAGCGTGCGCTGTGTCAGTGTGAGCTGTGTCAGTGTGCGCTGTGTCAGCGAGCGCAGTGTCAGTTTGAGGAGTGTCAGTGTGCGCTGTGTCAGTGTGCGCTGTGTCATTGTGAGCAGTGTCAGTGTGTGCTGAGTCAGTGTGAGCAGTGTCAGTGTGCGCTGTATCATTGTGAGCAGTGTGAGTGTGCGCTGTTTCAGTGTGCGCAGTGTCAGCGTGCACTGTGTCCGGGTGCACAGTGACAGCATGCGCAATGGCAGTGTGCGCAGTGTCAGCGTGCACTTTTTCCGGGTGCATAGTGACAGCATGCGCAGTGTCAGTGTGCGCAGTGTCAGGGTGCGCAGTGTCAGTGTGCACTGTGTCCGGGTGCATAGTGACAGCATGCGCAGTGTCAGTGTGCGCAGTGTCAGTGTGCACTGTGTCCGGGTGCACAGTGACAGCATGCGCAGTGTCAGCATGCGCAGCGTCAGTGCGAGCAGTGTGAGTGTGATCAGTATAAGTTTGAGCTGTGTCAGTGTGAGCAGTGTCAGTGTGCGCTGTGTCATTGTGAGCAGTGTCAGTGTGAGCAGTGTAAGCGTGAGCAGTGTCAGCATGCGCTGTGTCAGCGTGCACAGTTTCAGTATGAGCAATGTCAGTTTGCGCAGTGTCAGTGTGCGATGCGTCCGCGTGCCCAGTTTCAGCAAGTGCACAATCAGCGTACACAGTGTCAGTGTCAGCAGTGTTAGCATGCACAGTGTCAGTGTGAGCAGTGTCAGCGTTCACTGTGTCAGCGCGTGCAGTTTCAGCAGGAGTAGTGTCAGCATGCGCTGTGTCAGCATGCGCAGTGTCAGCGTGCGCAGTGTCAGTTTGAGGAGTGTCAGTGTGCGCTGTTTCAGTGTGCGCTGTGTCATTGTGAGCAGTGTCAGTGTGTGCTGAGTTAGTGTGAGCAGTGTCAGTGTGCGCTGTATCATTGTGAGCAGTGTGAGTGTGCGCTGTTTCAGTGTGCGCAGTGTCAGCGTGCACTGTGTCCGGGTGCACAGTGACAGCATGCGCAATGTCAGTGTGCGCAGTGTCAGCGTGCACTGTGTCCGGGTGCACAGTGACAGCATGCGCAGTGTCAGTGTGCGCAGTGTTAGCATGCGCAGTGTCAGTGTGAGCAGTGTCAGCGTTCACTGTGTCAGCGCGTGCAGGTTCAGCATGTGTAGTGTCAGCATGCACTGTGTCAACATGAACAGTGTCATCGTGCACTGTCAGTGTGAGCAGTGTCAGTGTGCACTTGGTTAGCATGAGCAGTGTCAGCATGCGCTGTGTCAGCATGCGCACTGTCAGTGTGCGCTGTGTCAGCGAGCGCAGTGTCAGTTTGAGGAGTGTCAGTGTGCGCTGTGTCAGTGTGCACTGTGTCAACATGCGCAGTGCCAGTGGGCGCTGTGTCAGTGTGCGCAGTGTCAGCGTGCGCTGTGTCAGTGTGAGATGTGTCAGTGTGCGCTGTGTCAGCGAGCGCAGTGTCAGTTTGAGGAGTGTCAGTGTGCGCTGTGTCAGTGTGCGCTGTGTCATTGTGAGCAGTGTCAGTGTGTGCTGAGTCATTGTGAGCAGGGTCAGTGTGCGCTGTATCATTGTGAGCAGTGTGAGTGTGCGCTGTTTCAGTGTGCGCAGTGTCAGCGTGCACTGTGTCCGGGTGCACAGTGACAGCATGCACAATGTCAGAGTGCGCAGTGTCAGCGTGCACTGTATCCGGGTGCACAGTGACAGCATGCGCAGTGTCAGTGTGCGCAGTGTTAGCATGCGCAGTGTCAGTGTGAGCAGTGTCAGCGTTCACTGTGTCAGCGCGTGCAGGTTCAGCATGAGTAGTGTCAGCATGCGCTGTGTCAACATGAACAGTGTCAGCGTGCACTGTCATAGTGAGCAGTGTCAGCGTGCACTTTGTTAGCATGAGCAGTGTCAGCATGCGCTGTGTCAGCATGCGCAGTGTCAGCATGCGCAGTGTCAGTGTGCGCTGTGTCAGCAAGCGCAGTGTCATTTTGAGGAGTGTCAGTGTGCGCTGTGTTAGTGTGCACTGTGTCAACATGCGCAGTGCCGGTGGGCGCTGTGTCAGTGTGCGCAGTGTCAGCGTGCGCTGTGTCAGTGTGAGCTGTGTCAGTGTGCGCTGTGTCAGCGAGCGCAGTGTCAGTTTGAGGAGTGTCAGTGTGCGCTGTGTCAGTGTGCGCTGTGTCATTGTGAGCAGTGTCAGTGTGTGCTGAGTCAGTGTGAGCAGTGTCAGTGTGCGCTGTATCATTGAGAGCAGTGTGAGTGTGCGCTGTTTCAGTGTGCGCAGTGTCAGCGTGCACTGTGTCCGGGTGCACAGTGACAGCATGCGCAATGTCAGTGTGCGCAGTGTCAGCGTGCACTGTTTCCAGGTGCATAGTGACAGCATGCGCAGTGTCAGTGTGCGCAGTGTCAGTGTGCGCAGTGTCAGTGTGCACTGTATCCGGGTGCACAGTGACAGCATGCGCAGTGTCAGCAAGCGCAGCGTCAGTGCGAGCAGTGTGAGTGTGATCAGTATCAGTTTGAGCTGTGGTTGTGTGAGCGGTGTCAGTGTGTGCAGTGTCAGTGTGAGCAGTGTCAGTGTGCGCTGTGTCATTGTGAGCAGTGTCAGTGTGAGCAGTGTAAGCGTGAGCAGTGTCAGCATGCGCTGTGTCAGCGTGCACAGTTTCAGTATGAGCAATGTCAGTTTGCGCAGTGTCAGTGTGCGATGCGTCCGCGTGCCCAGTTTCAGCAAGTGCACAATCAGCGTACGCAGTGTCAGTGTGAGCAGTGTTAGCATGCACAGTGTCAGTGTGAGCAGTGTCAGCGTTCACTGTGTCAGCGCGTGCAGTTTCAGCAGGAGTAGTGTCAGCATGCGCTGTGTCAGCATGCGCAGTGTCAGCGTGCGCAGTGTCAGTGTGCGCTGTGTCAGCGAGCGCAGTGTCAGTTTGAGGAGTGTCAGTGTGCGCTGTTTCAGTGTGCGCTGTGTCATTGTGAGCAGTGTCAGTGTGTGCTGAGTTAGTGTGAGCAGTGTCAGTGTGCGCTGTATCATTGTGAGCAGTGTGAGTGTGCGCTGTTTCAGTGTGCACAGTGTCAGCGTGCACTGTGTCCGGGTGCACAGTGACAGCATGCGCAATGTCAGTGTGCGCAGTGTCAGCATGCACTGTGTCCGGGTGCACAGTGACAGCATGCGCAGTGTCAGTGTGCGCAGTGTCAGCGTTCACTATGTCAGCGCGTGCAGGTTCAGCATGAGTAGTGTCAGCATGCACTGTGTCAACATGAACAGTGTCAGCGTGCACTGTCAGTGTGAGCAGTGTCAGCGTGCACTATGTTAGCATGAGCAGTGTCAGCATGCGCTGTGTCAGCATACGCAGTGTCAGCGTGCGCACTGTCAGTTTGTGCTGTGTCAGTGAGTGCAGTGTCAGTTTGAGCTGTGTCAGTGTGCGCTGTGTCATTGTGAGCAGTGTCAGTGTGTGCTGAGTCAGTGTGAGCAGTGTCAGTGTGCGCTGTATCATTGTGAGCAGTGTCAGAGTGCGCTGTTTTAGTGTGCACAGTGTCAGCGTTCACTGTGTCCGGGTGCACAGTGACAGCACGCGCAGTGTCAGCGTGCACTGTGTCCGGGTGCACAGTGACAGCATGCGCAGTGTCAGTGTGCGCAGTGTCAGTGTGCACTGTGTCCGGGTGCACAGTGACAGCATGCGCAGTGTCAGTGTGAGCAGTGTGAGTGTGATCAGTGTCAGTGTGAGCCGTGGTTGTGGAGCGGTGTCAGTGTGTGCAGTCTCAGTGTGAGCAGGGCGCGTGGGCACAGTGTCAGCGTGTGCAGTGTCAGTGTGAGCAGTGTCAGTGTGATCATTGTCAGTGTGAGCCGTGTTAGTGTGAGCGGTGTCAGTGTGTGCAGTGTCAGTGTGAGCAGTGTCAGTGTGCACTGTCTCCGCATGCACAGTGTCAGCATGTGCTCTGTCAGTGTGAGCAGTATCAGTGCGAGCAGTGTCAGTGTGAGCAGTGTCAGCATGCGCAGTGTCGGTGTGAGCAGTTTCAGCGTGAGCAGTGTCTGCGGGCACATTGTCAGCATGTGCAGTGTCAGTGTGAGCAGTGTCAGAATGCGCAGTGTCACTGTGAGCAGTGTCAGTTTGTGCAGTGTCAGTGTGAGCAGGGTCAGTGTGAGCAGTGTCAGAATGCTCAGTGTCAGTGTGAGCAGTGTCAGTTTGCGCAGTGTTAGCGTGAGCAGTGTCAATGTGTGCTGTGTCAGTGTGATCTATGTCAGTGTACGGTGTCAGTGTGAGCAGTGTCAGCATGCGCAGTTTTAGTGTGAGCAGTGTCAGTGTGAGCAGTGTCAGTGTGCGCTGTGTCAGTGTGAGCAGTGTCAGCGTCAGCAGTGTCAGCGTGAGCAGTGTCAGCACGCACAGTTTCAGCATGCGCAGTGTCAGCTTTCTCAGTGTCAGCGTGCGCAGTGTCAGTATCAGCAGTGTCAGTGTGCGCTGTGTCAGCGATCACAGTGACAGTTTGAGGAGTGTCAGCGTTCGCATTGTCAGCTTGCGCTGTGTAAGCGTGCGCAGTGTCAGTGTGCGCTGTGTCAGCATGCGCAATGCCAGTGGGCGCTGTGTCAGTGTGCGTAGTGTCAGTATGCGCAGTCAGTGTGAGCAGTGTCAGTGTGCGCTGTGTCAGTGTGCGCTGTGTCATTGTGAGCAGTGTCAGTGTGTGCTGAGTCAGTGTGAGCAGTGTCAGTGTGCGCTGTATCATTGTGAGCAGTGTGACTGTGCGCTGTTTCAGTGTGCGCAGTGTCAGCGTGCACTATGTCCGGGTGCACAGTGACAGCATGCGCAATGTCAGTGTGCGCAGTGTCAGCGTGCACTGTTTCCGGGTGCATAGTGACAGCATGCGCAGTGTCAGTGTGCGCAGTGTCAGTGTGCACAGTGTCAGTGTGCACTGTGTACGGGTGAACAGTGACAGCATGCGCAGTGTCAGTGTGCGCAGTGTCAGTTTGCACAGAGTCAGTGTGCCCTGTGTCTGCGTGCACAGTGTCAGCATGCGCAGCGTCAGTGCGAGCAGTGTGAGTGTGATCAGTGTCAGTGTGAGCCGTGGTTGTGTGAGCGGTGTCAGTGTGTGCAGTGTCAGTGTGAGCAGTGTCTGTGGGCACAGTGTCAGCGTGTGCAGTGTCAGTGTGAGCAGTGTCAGTGTGCACTGTCTCTGCATGCATAGTGTCAGCATGTGCTCTGTCAGTGTGAGCAGTATCAGTGTGAGCAGTGTCAGTGTGAGCAGTGTCAGCATGCGCAGTGTCAGTGTGAGCGGTTTCAGCGTGAGCAGTGTCTGCGGGCACAGTGTCAGCGTGTGCAGTGTCAGTGTGAGCAGTGTCAGAATGCGCAGTGTCAGTGTGAGCAGTGTCAGTTTGTGCAGTGTCAGTGTGAGCAGTATCAGTGTGAGCAGGGTCAGTGTGAGCAGTGTCAGAATGCGCATTGTCAGTGTGAGCAGTGTCAGTTTGCGCAGTGTCAGCGTGAGCAGTGTCAGTGTGCGCTGTGTCAGTGTGATCTGTGTCAGCGTACGGTGTCAGTGTGGGCAGTGTCAGCATCCATAGTTTTAGTGTGAGCAGTGTTAGTGTGAGCAATGTCAGTGTGCGCTGTGTCAGTGTGAGCAGTGTCAGCGTGAGCAGTGTCAACACGCACAGTTTCAGCATGCGCGGTGTCAGCTTTCTCAGTGTCAGCGGGCGCAGTGTCAGTATCAGCAGTGTCAGCGTGTGCAGTGTTAGTGTGAGAAGTGTCAGTGTGCGCTGTGTCATTGTGAGCAGTGTCAGCGTGCACAGTCTCAACGTGCGCAGTGTCAGTGTGCGCTGTGTCAGCATGGACAGTGCCAATGGGCGCTGTGTCAGTGTGCGCTGTGTCATTGTGAGCAGTGTCAGTGTGAGCAGTGTAAGCGTGAGCAGTGCCAGCATGCGCTGTGTCAGAGTGCACAGTTTCAGTATGAGCAATGTCAGTTTGCGCAGTGTCAGTGTGCGATGCGTCCGCGTGCCCAGTTTCAGCAAGTGCACAATCAGCGTACGCAGTGTCAGTGTGAGCGGTGTTAGCATGCACAGTGTCAGAGTGAGCAGTGTCAGCGTTCACTGTGTCAGCGCGTGCAGGTTCAGCATCAGTAGTGTCAGCATGCACGGTGTCAACATGAACAGTGTCAGTGTGCACTGTCATAGTGAGCAGTGTCAGCATGCACTTTGTTAGCATGAGCAGTGTCAGCATGCGCTGTGTCAGCATACGCAGTGTCAGTGTGCGCTGTGTCAGCGAGCGCAGTGTCAGTTTGAGGAGTGTCAGTGTGCGCTGTGTCAGTGTGCACTGTGTCAACATGCGCAGTGCCAGTGGGCGCTGTGTCAGCGTGCGCTGTGTAAGCGAGCGCAGTGTCAGTTTGAGGAGTGTCAGTGTGCGCTGTGTCAGTGTAAGCTGTTTCATTGTGAGCAGTGTCAGTGTGTGCTGAGTCATTGTGAGCAGTGTCAGTGTGCGCTGTATCATTGTGAGCAGTGTGAGTGTGCGCTGTTTCAGTGTGCGCAGTGTCAGCGTGCACTGTGTCCGGGTGCACAGTGACAGCATGCACAATGTCAGTGTGCGCAGTGTCAGCGTGCGCAGTGTCACTGTGCGCTGTGTCAGCGAGCGCAGTGTCAGTTTGAGGAGTGTCAGTGTGCGCTGGTTCAGTGTGCGCAGTGTCATTGTGAGCAGTGTCAGTGTGTGCTGAGTTAGTGTGAGCTGTGTCAGTGTGCGCTGTATCATTGTGAGCAGTGTGAGTGTGCGCTGTTTCAGTGTGCGCAGTGTCAGCGTGCACTGTGTCCGGGTGCACAGTGACAGCATGCACAATGTCAGTGTGCGCAGTGTCAGCGTGCACTGTGTCCGGGTGCACAGTGACAGCATGCGCAGTGTCAGTGTGCGCAGTGTTAGCATGCGCAGTGTCAGTGTGAGCAGTGTCAGCGTTCACTGTGTCAGCGCGTGCAGGTTCAGCATGAGTAGTGTCAGCATGCGCTGTGTCAACATGAAGAGTGTCAGCGTGCACTGTCATAGTGAGCAGTGTCAGCGTGCACTTTGTTAGCATGAGCAGTGTCAGCATGCGCAGTGTCAGCATGCGCAGTGTCAGTGTGCGCAGTGTCAGCGAGCGCAGTGTCATTTTGAGGAGTGTCAGTGTGCGCTGTGTCAGTGTGCACTGTGTCAACATGCGAAGTGCCAGTGGGCGCTGTGTCAGTGTGCGCAGTGTCAGCGTGCGCTGTGTCAGTGTGAGCTGTGTCAGTGTGCGCTGTGTCAGCGAGCGCAGTGTCAGTTTGAGGAGTGTCAGTGTGCGCTGTGTCAGTGTGCGCTGTGTCATTGTGAGCAGTGTCAGTGTGTGCTGAGTCAGTGTGAGCAGTGTCAGTGTGCGCTGTATCATTGTGAGCAGTGTGAGTGTGCGCTGTTTCAGTGTGCGCAGTGTCAGCGTGCACTGTGTCCGGGTGCACAGTGACAGCATGCGCAATGGCAGTGTGCGCAGTGTCAGGGTGCGCAGTGTCAGTGTGCACTGTGTCCGGGTGCATAGTGACAGCATGCGCAGTGTCAGTGTGCGCAGTGTCAGTGTGCGCAGTGTCAGTGTGCACTGTGTCCGGGTGCACAGTGACAGCATGCGCAGTGTCAGCATGCGCAGCGTCAGTGCGAGCAGTGTGAGTGTGATCAGTATCAGTTTGAGCTGTGGTTGTGTGAACGGTGTCAGTGTGTGCAGTGTCAGTGTGAGCAGTGTCAGTGTGCGCTGTGTCATTGTGAGCAGTGTCAGTGTGAGCAGTGTAAGCGTGAGCAGTGTCAGCATGCGCTGTGTCAGCGTGCACAGTTTCAGTATGAGCAATGTCAGTTTGCGCAGTGTCAGTGTGCGATGTGTCCGCGTGCCCAGTTTCAGCAAGTGCACAATCAGCGTACACAGTGTCAGTGTCAGCAGTGTTAGCATGCACAGTGTCAGTGTGAGCAGTGTCAGCGTTCACTGTGTCAGCGCGTGCAGTTTCAGCAGGAGTAGTGTCAGCATGCGCTGTGTCAGCATGCGCAGTGTCAGCGTGCGCAGTGTCAGTTTGAGGAGTGTCAGTGTGCGCTGTTTCAGTGTGCGCTGTGTCATTGTGAGCAGTGTCAGTGTGTGCTGAGTTAGTGTGAGCAGTGTCAGTGTGCGCTGTATCATTGTGAGCAGTGTGAGTGTGCGCTGTTTCAGTGTGCGCAGTGTCAGCGTGCACTGTGTCCGGGTGCACAGTGACAGCATGCGCAATGTCAGTGTGCGCAGTGTCAGCGTGCACTGTGTCCGGGTGCACAGTGACAGCATGCGCAGTGTCAGTGTGCGCAGTGTTAGCATGCGCAGTGTCAGTGTGAGCAGTGTCAGCGTTCACTGTGTCAGCGCGTGCAGGTTCAGCATGTGTAGTGTCAGCATGCACTGTGTCAACATGAACAGTGTCATCGTGCACTGTCAGTGTGAGCAGTGTCAGTGTGCACTTGGTTAGCATGAGCAGTGTCAGCATGCGCTGTGTCAGCATGCGCACTGTCAGTGTGCGCTGTGTCAGCGAGCGCAGTGTCAGTTTGAGGAGTGTCAGTGTGCGCTGTGTCAGTGTGCACTGTGTCAACATGCGCAGTGCCAGTGGGCGCTGTGTCAGTGTGCACAGTGTCAGCGTGCGCTGTGTCAGTGTGAGATGTGTCAGTGTGCGCTGTGTCAGCGAGCGCAGTGTCAGTTTGAGGAGTGTCAGTGTGCGCTGTGTCAGTGTGCGCTGTGTCATTGTGAGCAGTGTCAGTGTGTGCTGAGTCATTGTGAGCAGGGTCAGTGTGCGCTGTATCATTGTGAGCAGTGTGAGTGTGCGCTGTTTCAGTGTGCGCAGTGTCAGCGTGCACTGTGTCCGGGTGCACAGTGACAGCATGCACAATGTCAGAGTGCGCAGTTTCAGCGTGCACTGTGTCCGGGTGCACAGTGACAGCATGCGCAGTGTCAGTGTGCGCAGTGTTAGCATGCGCAGTGTCAGTGTGAGCAGTTTCAGCGTTCACTGTGTCAGCGCGTGCAGGTTCAGCATGAGTAGTGTCAGCATGCGCTGTGTCAACATGAACAGTGTCAGCGTGCACTGTCATAGTGAGCAGTGTCAGCGTGCACTTTGTTAGCATGAGCAGTGTCAGCATGCGCTGTGTCAGCATGCGCAGTGTCAGCATGCGCAGTGTCAGTGTGCGCTGTGTCAGCAAGCGCAGTGTCATTTTGAGGAGTGTCAGTGTGCGCTGTGTTAGTGTGCACTGTGTCAACATGCGCAGTGCCGGTGGGCGCTGTGTCAGTGTGCGCAGTGTCAGCGTGCGCTGTGTCAGTGTGAGCTGTGTCAGTGTGCGCTGTGTCAGCGAGCGCAGTGTCAGTTTGAGGAGTGTCAGTGTGCGCTGTGTCAGTGTGCGCTGTGTCATTGTGAGCAGTGTCAGTGTGTGCTGAGTCAGTGTGAGCAGTGTCAGTGTGCGCTGTATCATTGAGAGCAGTGTGAGTGTGCGCTGTTTCAGTGTGCGCAGTGTCAGCGTGCACTGTGTCCGGGTGCACAGTGACAGCATGCGCAATGTCAGTGTGCGCAGTGTCAGCGTGCACTGTTTCCAGGTGCATAGTGACAGCATGCGCAGTGTCAGTGTGCGCAGTGTCAGTGTGCGCAGTGTCAGTGTGCACTGTATCCGGGTGCACAGTGACAGCATGCGCAGTGTCAGCAAGCGCAGCGTCAGTGCGAGCAGTGTGAGTGTGATCAGTATCAGTTTGAGCTGTGGTTGTGTGAGCGGTGTCAGTGTGTGCAGTGTCAGTGTGAGCAGTGTCAGTGTGCGCTGTGTCATTGTGAGCAGTGTCAGTGTGAGCAGTGTAAGCGTGAGCAGTGTCAGCATGCGCTGTGTCAGCGTGCACAGTTTCAGTATGAGCAATGTCAGTTTGCGCAGTGTCAGTGTGCGATGCGTCCGCGTGCCCAGTTTCAGCAAGTGCACAATCAGCGTACGCAGTGTCAGTGTGAGCAGTGTTAGCATGCACAGTGTCAGTGTGAGCAGTGTCAGCGTTCACTGTGTCAGCGCGTGCAGTTTCAGCAGGAGTAGTGTCAGCATGCGCTGTGTCAGCATGCGCAGTGTCAGCGTGCGCAGTGTCAGTGTGCGCTGTGTCAGCGAGCGCAGTGTCAGTTTGAGGAGTGTCAGTGTGCGCTGTTTCAGTGTGCGCTGTGTCATTGTGAGCAGTGTCAGTGTGTGCTGAGTTAGTGTGAGCAGTGTCAGTGTGCGCTGTATCATTGTGAGCAGTGTGAGTGTGCGCTGTGTCAGTGTGCACAGTGTCAGCGTGCACTGTGTCCGGGTGCACAGTGACAGCATGCGCAATGTCAGTGTGCGCAGTGTCAGCATGCACTGTGTCCGGGTGCACAGTGACAGCATGCGCAGTGTCAGTGTGCGCAGTGTCAGCGTTCACTATGTCAGCGCGTGCAGGTTCAGCATGAGTAGTGTCAGCATGCACTGTGTCAACATGAACAGTGTCAGCGTGCACTGTCAGTGTGAGCAGTGTCAGCGTGCACTATGTTAGCATGAGCAGTGTCAGCATGCGCTGTGTCAGCATACGCAGTGTCAGCGTGCGCACTGTCAGTTTGTGCTGTGTCAGTGAGCGCAGTGTCAGTTTGAGGAGTGTCAGTGTGCGCTGTGTCAGTGTGCGCAGTGTCAGTGTGAGCTGTGTCAGTGTGCGCTGTGTCATTGTGAGCAGTGTCAGTGTGTGCTGAGTCAGTGTGAGCAGTGTCAGTGTGCGCTGTATCATTGTGAGCAGTGTCAGAGTGCGCTGTTTTAGTGTGCGCAGTGTCAGCGTTCACTGTGTCCGGGTGCACAGTGACAGCACGCGCAGTGTCAGCGTGCACTGTGTCCGGGTGCACAGTGACAGCATGCGCAGTGTCAGTGTGCGCAGTGTCAGTGTGCACTGTGTCCGGGTGCACAGTGACAGCATGCGCAGTGTCAGTGTGAGCAGTGTGAGTGTGATCAGTGTCAGTGTGAGCCGTGGTTGTGGAGCGGTGTCAGTGTGTGCAGTCTCAGTGTGAGCAGGGCGCGTGGGCACAGTGTCAGCGTGTGCAGTGTCAGTGTGAGCAGTGTCAGTGTGATCATTGTCAGTGTGAGCCGTGTTAGTGTGAGCGATGTCAGTGTGTGCAGTGTCAGTGTGAGCAGTGTCAGTGTGCACTGTCTCCGCATGCACAGTGTCAGCATGTGCTCTGTCAGTGTGAGCAGTATCAGTGCGAGCAGTGTCAGTGTGAGCAGTGTCAGCATGCGCAGTGTCGGTGTGAGCAGTTTCAGCGTGAGCAGTGTCTGCGGGCACATTGTCAGCATGTGCAGTGTCAGTGTGAGCAGTGTCAGAATGCGCAGTGTCACTGTGAGCAGTGTCAGTTTGTGCAGTGTCAGTGTGAGCAGGGTCAGTGTGAGCAGTGTCAGAATGCTCAGTGTCAGTGTGAGCAGTGTCAGTTTGCGCAGTGTTAGCGTGAGCAGTGTCAATGTGTGCTGTGTCAGTGTGATCTATGTCAGTGTACGGTGTCAGTGTGAGCAGTGTCAGCATGCGCAGTTTTAGTGTGAGCAGTGTCAGTGTGAGCAGTGTCAGTGTGCGCTGTGTCAGTGTGAGCAGTGTCAGCGTCAGCAGTGTCAGCGTGAGCAGTGTCAGCACGCACAGTTTCAGCATGCGCAGTGTCAGCTTTCTCAGTGTCAGCGTGCGCAGTGTCAGTATCAGCAGTGTCAGTGTGCGCTGTGTCAGCGATCACAGTGACAGTTTGAGGAGTGCCAGCGTTCGCATTGTCAGCTTGCGCTGTGTAAGCGTGCGCAGTGTCAGTGTGCGCTGTGTCAGCATGCGCAATGCCAGTGGGCGCTGTGTCAGTGTGCGTAGTGTCAGTATGCGCAGTCAGTGTGAGCAGTGTCAGTGTGCGCTGTGTCAGTGTGCGCTGTGTCATTGTGAGCAGTGTCAGTGTGTGCTGAGTCAGTGTGAGCAGTGTCAGTGTGCGCTGTATCATTGTGAGCAGTGTGACTGTGCGCTGTTTCAGTGTGCGCAGTGTCAGCGTGCACTATGTCCGGGTGCACAGTGACAGCATGCGCAATGTCAGTGTGCGCAGTGTCAGCGTGCACTGTTTCCGGGTGCATAGTGACAGCATGCGCAGTGTCAGTGTGCGCAGTGTCAGTGTGCGCAGTGTCAGTGTGCACTGTGTCCGGGTGCATAGTGACAGCATGCGCAGTGTCAGTGTGCGCAGTGTCAGTGTGCGCAGTGTCAGTGTGCACTGTGTCCGGGTGCACAGTGACAGCATGCGCAGTGTCAGCATGCGCAGCGTCAGTACGAGCGGTGTGAGTGTGATCAGTATCAGTTTGAGCTGTGGTTGTGTGAGCGGTGTCAGTGTGTGCAGTGTCTGTGTGAGCAGTGTCAGTGTGCGCTGTGTCATTGTGAGCAGTGTCAGTGTGAGCAGTGTAAGCGTGAGCAGTGTCAGCATGCGCTGTGTCAGCGTGCACAGTTTCAGTATGAGCAATATCAGTTTGCGCAGTGTCAGTGTGCGATGCGTCCGCGTGCCCAGTTTCAGCAAGTGCACAATCAGCGTACGCAGTGTCAGTGTGAGCAGTGTTAGCATGCACAGTGTCAGTGTGAGCAGTGTCAGCGTTCACTGTGTCAGCGCGTGCAGTTTCAGCAGTAGTGTCATCATGCGCTGTGTCAGCATGCGCAGTGTCAGCGTGCGCAGTGTCAGTTTGAGGAGTGTCAGTGTGCGCTGTGTCAGTGTGCGCTGTGTCATTGTGAGCAGTGTCAGTGTGTGCTGAGTCATTGTGAGCAGTGTCAGTGTGCGCTGTATCATTGTGAGCAGTGTGAGTGTGCGCTGTTTCAGTGTGCGCAGTGTCAGCGTGCACTGTGTCCGGGTGCACAGTGTCAGCATGCACAATGTCAGTGTGCGCAGTGTCAGCGTGCACTGTGTCCGGGTGCACAGTGACAGCATGTGCAGTGTCAGTGTGCGCAGTGTTAGCATGCGCAGTGTCAGTGTGAGCAGTGTCAGCGTTCACTGTGTCAGCGCGTGCAGGTTCAGCATGAGTAGTGTCAGCATGCGCTGTGTCAACATGAACAGTGTCAGCGTGCACTGTCATAGTGAGCAGTGTCAGCGTGCACTTTGTTAGCATGAGCAGTGTCAGCATGCGCTGTGTCAGCAAGCGCAGTGTCATTTTGAGGAGTGTCAGTGTGCGCTGTGTCAGTGTGCACTGTGTCAACATGCGCAGTGCCAGTGGGCGCTGTGTCAGTGTGCGCTGTGTCAGCGAGCGCAGTGTCAGTTTGAGGAGTGTCAGTGTGCGCTGTGTCATTGTGAGCAGTGTCAGTGTGTGCTGAGTCAGTGTGAGCAGTGTCAGTGTGCGCTGTATCATTGTGAGCAGTGTGAGTGTGCGCTGTTTCAGTGTGTGCAGTGTCAGCGTGCACTTTGTCAGGGTGCACAGTGACAGCATGCGCAATGTCAGTGTGCGCAGTGTCAGCGTGCACTGTTTCCGGGTGCATAGTGACAGCATGCGCAGTGTCAGTGTGCGCAGTGCCAGTGTGCGCAGTGTCAGTGTGCACTGTGTCCGGGTGCACAGTGACAGCATGCGCAGTGTCAGCATGCGCAGCGTCAGTGCGAGCAGTGTGAGTGTGATCAGTATCAGTTTGAGCTGTGGTTGTGTGAGCGGTGTCAGTGTGTGCAGTGTCAGTGTGAGCAGTGTCAGTGTGAGCAGTGTCTGCGGGCACATTGTCAGCATGTGCAGTATCAGTGTGAGCAGTGTCAGAATGCGCAGTGTCACTGTGAGCAGTGTCAGTTTGTGCAGTGTCAGTGTGAGCAGTATCAGTGTGAGCAGGGTCAGTGTGAGCAGTGTCAGAATGCTCAGTGTCAGTGTGAGCAGTGTCAGTTTGCGCAGTGTCAGTGTGAGCAGTGTCAATGTGTGCTGTGTCAGTGTGATCTATGTCAGTGTACGGTGTCAGTGTGAGCAGTGTCAGCATGCACAGCTTTAGTGTGAGCAGTGTCAGTGTGAGCAGTGACAGTGTGCGCTGTGTCAGTGTGAGCAGTGTCAGCGTGAGCAGTGTCAGCGTGAGCAGTGTCAGCACGCACAGTTTCAGCATGCGCAGTGTCAGCTTTCTCAGTGTCAGCGTGAGCAGTGTCAGTATCAGCAGTGTCAGTGTGCACTGTGTCAGCGATCACAGTGACAGTTTGAGGAGTGTCAGCGTTCGCATTGTCAGCTTGCGCTGTGTAAGAGTGCGCAGTGTCAGTGTGCGCTGTGTCAGCATGCGCAATGCCAGTGGGCGCTGTGTCAGTGTGCGCAGTGTCAGTATGCGCAGTCAGTGTGAGCAGTGTCAGTGTGCGCTGTGTCAGTGTGCGCTGTGTCATTGTGAGCAGTGTCAGTGTGTGCTGAGTCAGTGTGAGCAGTGTCAGTGTGCGCTGTATCATTGTGAGCAGTGTGAGTGTGCGCTGTTTCAGTGTGCGCAGTGTCAGTGTGCACTGTGTCCGGGTGCACAGTGACAGCATGCGCAATGTCAGTGTGCGCAGTGTCAGCGTGCCCTGTTTCCGGGTGCATAGTGACAGCATGCGCAGTGTCAGTGTGCGCAGTGTCAGTGTGCGCAGTGTCAGTGTGCACTGTGTCCGGGTGCATAGTGACAGCATGCGCAGTGTCAGTGTGCGCAGTGTCAGTGTGCGCAGTGTCAGTGTGCACTGTGTCCGGGTGCACAGTGACAGCATGCGCAGTGTCAGCATGCGCAGTGTCAGTGCGAGCGGTGTGAGTGTGATCAGTATCAGTTTGAGCTGTGGTTGTGTGAGCGGTGTCAGTGAGTGCAGTGTCAGTGCGCGCTGTGTCATAGTGAGCAGTGTCAGTGTGAGCAGTGTAAGCGTGAGCAGTGTCAGCATGCGCTGTGTCAGCGTGCACAGTTTCAGTATGAGCAATATCAGTTTGCGCAGTGTCAGTGTGCGATGCGTCCGCATGCCCAGTTTCAGCAAGTGCACAATCAGCGTACGCAGTGTCAGTGTGAGCAGTGTTAGCATGCACAGTGTCAGTGTGAGCAGTGTCAGCGTTCACTGTGTCAGCGCGTGCAGTTTCAGCAGTAGTGTCATCATGCGCTGTGTCAGCATGCGCAGTGTCAGCGTGCGCAGTGTCAGTTTGAGGAGTGTCAGTGTGCGCTGTGTCAGTGTGCGCTGTGTCATTGTGAGCAGTGTCAGTGTGTGCTGAGTCATTGTGAGCAGTGTCAGTGTGCGCTGTATCATTGTGAGCAGTGTGAGTGTGCGCTGTTTCAGTGTGCGCAGTGTCAGCGTGCACTGTGTCCAGGTGCACAGTGACAGCATGCACAATGTCAGTGTGCGCAGTGTCAGCGTGCACTGTGTCCGGGTGCACAGTGACAGCATGCGCAGTGTCAGTGTGCGCAGTGTTAGCATGTGCAGTGTCAGTGTGAGCAGTGTCAGCGTTCACTGTGTCAGCGCGTGCAGGTTCAGCATGAGTAGTGTCAGCATGCGCTGTGTCAACATGAACAGTGTCAGCGTGCACTGTCATAGTGAGCAGTGTCAGCGTGCACTTTGTTAGCATGAGCAGTGTCAGCATGCGCTGTGTCAGCATGCGCAGGGTCAGCATGCGCAGTGTCAGTGTGCGCTGTGTCAGTGAGCGCAGTGTCATTTTGAGGAGTGTCAGTGTGCGCTGTGTCAGTGTGCACTGTGTCAACATGCGCAGTGCCAGTGGGCGCTGTGTCAGTGTGCGCAGTGTCAGCGTGCGCAGTGTCAGTGTGAGCTGTGTCAGTGTGCGCTGTGTCAGCGAGCGCAGTGTCAGTTTGAGGAGTGTCAGTGTGCGCTGTGTCAGTGTGCGCTGTGTCATTGTGAGCAGTGTCAGTGTGTGCTGAGTCAGTGTGAGCAGTGTCAGTGTGCGCTGTATCATTGTGAGCAGTGTGAGTGTGCGCTGTTTCAGTGTGCGCAGTGTCAGCGTGCACTGTGTCCGGGTGCACAGTGACAGCATGCGCAATGTCAGTGTGCGCAGTGTCAGCGTGCACTGTTTCCGGGTGCATAGTGACAGCATGCGCAGTGTCAGTGTGCGCAGTGTCAGTGTGCGCAGTGTCAGTGTGCACTGTGTCCGGGTGCATAGTGAAAGCATGCGCAGTGTCAGTGTGCGCAGTGTCAGTGTGCACTGTGTCCGGGTGCACAGTGACAGCATGCGCAATGTCAGTGTGCGCAGTGTCAGCGTGCACTGTTTCCGGGTGCATAGTGACAGCATGCGCAGTGTCAGTGTGCGCAGTGTCAGTGTGCGCAGTGTCAGTGTGCACTGTGTCCGGGTGCATAGTGAAAGCATGCGCAGTGTCAGTGTGCGCAGTGTCAGTGTGCGCAGTGTCAGTGTGCACTGTGTCCGGGTGCACAGTGACAGCATGCGCAGTGTCAGCATGCGCAGCGTCAGTGCGAGCAGTGTGAGTGTGATCAGTATCAGTTTGAGCTGTGGTTGTGTGAGCGGTGTCAGTGTGTGCAGTGTCAGTGTGAGCAGTGTCAGTGTGCGCTGTGTCATTGTGAGCAGTGTCAGTGTGAGCAGTGTAAGCGTGAGCAGTGTCAGCATGCGCTGTGTCAGCGTGCACAGTTTCAGTATGAGCAATGTCAGTTTGCGCAGTGTCAGTGTGCGATGCATCCGCGTGCCCAGTTTCAGCAAGTGCACAATCAGCGTACGCAGTGTCAGTGTGAGCAGTGTTAGCATGCACAGTGTCAGTGTGAGCAGTGTCAGCGTTCACTGTGTCAGCGCGTGCAGTTTCAGCAGGAGTAGTGTCAGCATGCGCTGTGTCAGCATGCGCAGTGTCAGCGTGCGCAGTGTCAGTTTGAGGAGTGTCAGTGTGCGCTGTTTCAGTGTGCGCTGTGTCATTGTGAGCAGTGTCAGTGTGTGCTGAGTTAGTGTGAGCAGTGTCAGTGTGCGCTGTATCATTGTGAGCAGTGTGAGTGTGCGCTGTTTCAGTGTGCGCAGTGTCAGCGTGCACTGTGTCTGGGTGCACAGTGACAGCATGCGCAATGTCAGTGTGCGCAGTGTCAGCGTGCATTGTGTCCGGGTGCACAGTGACAGCATGCGCAGTGTCAGTGTGCGCAGTGTTAGCATGCGCAGTGTCAGTGTGAGCAGTGTCAGCGTTCACTGTGTCAGCGCGTGCAGGTTCAGCATGAGTAGTGTCAGCATGCACTGTGTCAACATGAACAGTGTCAGCGTGCACTGTCAGTGTGAGCAGTGTCAGCGTGCACTTGGTTAGCATGAGCAGTGTCAGCATGCGCTGTGTCAGCATGCGCAGTGTCAGCATGCGCAGTGTCAGTGTGCGCTGTGTCAGCGAGCGCAGTGTCAGTTTGAGGAGTGTCAGTGTGCGCTGTGTCAGTGTGCACTGTGTCAACATGCGCAGTGCCAGTGGGCACTGTGTCAGTGTGCGCAGTGTCAGTGTGAGCTGTGTCAGTGTGCGCTGTGTCAGTGAGCGCAGTGTCAGTTTGAGGAGTGTCAGTGTGCGCTGTGTCAGTGTGCGCTGTGTCATTGTGAGCAGTGTCAGTGTGTGCTGAGTCATTGTGAGCAGTGTCAGTGTGCGCTGTATCATTGTGAGCAGTGTGAGTGTGCGCTGTTTCAGTGTGCGCAGTGTCAGCGTGCACTGTGTCCGGGTGCACAGTGACAGCATGCACAATGTCAGTGTGCGCAATGTCAGCGTGCACTGTGTCCGGGTGCACAGTGACAGCATGCGCAGTGTCAGTGTGCGCAGTGTTAGCATGCGCAGTGTCAGTGTGAGCAGTGTCAGCGTTCACTGTGTCAGCGCGTGCAGGTTCAGCATGAGTAGTGTCAGCATGCGCTGTGTCAACATGAACAGTGTCAGCGTGCACTGTCATAGTGAGCAGTGTCAGCGTGCACTTTGTTAGCATGAGCAGTGTCAGCATGCGCTGTGTCAGCATGCGCAGTGTCAGCATGCGCAGTGTCAGTGTTCGCTGTGTCAGCAAGCGCAGTGTCATTTTGAGGAGTGTCAGCGTGCGCTGTGTCAGTGTGCACTGTGTCAACATGCGCAGTGCCAGTGGGCGCTGTGTCAGTGTGCGCAGTGTCAGCGTGCGCTGTGTCAGTGTGAGCTGTGTCAGTGTGCGCTGTGTCAGCGAGCGCAGTGTCAGTTTGAGGAGTGTCAGTGTGCGCTGTGTCAGTGTGCGCTGTGTCATTGTGAGCAGTGTCAGTGTGTGCTGAGTCAGTGTGAGCAGTGTCAGTGTGCGCTGTATCATTGTGAGCAGTGTGAGTGTGCGCTGTTTCAGTGTGCGCAGTGTCAGCGTGCACTGTGTCCGGGTGCACAGTGACAGCATGCGCAATGTCAGTGTGCGCAGTGTCAGCGTGCACTGTTTCCGGGTGCATAGTGAAAGCATGCGCAGTGTCAGTGTGCGCAGTGTCAGTGTGCACTGTGTCCGGGTGCACAGTGACAGCATGCGCAGTGTCAGCATGCGCAGCGTCAGTGCGAGCAGTGTGAGTGTGATCAGTATCAGTTTGAGCTGTGGTTGTGTGAGCGGTGTCAGTGTGTGCAGTGTCAGTGTGAGCAGTGTCAGTGTGCGCTGTGTCATTGTGAGCAGTGTCAGTGTGAGCAGTGTAAGCGTGCACTGTGTCAGCGCGTGCAGTTTCAGCAGGAGTAGTGTCAGCATGCGCTGTGTCAGCATGCGCAGTGTCAGCGTGCGCAGTGTCAGTTTGAGGAGTGTCAGTGTGCGCTGTTTCAGTGTGCGCTGTGTCATTGTGAGCAGTGTCAGTGTGTGCTGAGTTAGTGTGAGCAGTGTCAGTGTGCGCTGTATCATTGTGAGCAGTGTGAGTGTGCGCTGTTTCAGTGTGCGCAGTGTCAGCGTGCACTGTGTCCGGGTGCACAGTGACAGCATGCGCAATGTCAGTGTGCGCAGTGTCAGCGTGCACTGTGTCCGGGTGCACAGTGACAGCATGCGCAGTGTCAGTGTGCGCAGTGTTAGCATGCGCAGTGTCAGTGTGAGCAGTGTCAGCGTTCACTGTGTCAGCGCGTGCAGGTTCAGCATGAGTAGTGTCAGCATGCGCTGTGTCAACATGAACAGTGTCAGCGTGCACTGTCATAGTGAGCAGTGTCAGCGTGCACTTTGTTAGCATGAGCAGTGTCAGCATGCGCTGTGTCAGCAAGCGCAGTGTCAGTGTGCGCAGTGTCAGTGTGCGCTGTGTCAGCGAGCGCAGTGTCATTTTGAGGAGTGTCAGTGTGCGCTGTGTCAGTGTGCACTGTGTCAACATGCGCAGTGCCAGTGGGCGCTGTGTCAGTGTGCGCTGTGTCAGCGAGCGCAGTGTCAGTTTGTGGAGTGTCAGTGTGCGCTGTGTCATTGTGAGCAGTGTCAGTGTGTGCTGAGTCAGTGTGAGCAGTGTCAGTGTGCGCTGTATCATTGTGAGCAGTGTGAGTGTGCGCTGTTTCAGTGTGTGCAGTGTCAGCGTGCACTTTGTCAGGGTGCACAGTGACAGCATGCGCAATGTCAGTGTGCGCAGTGTCAGCGTGCACTGTTTCCGGGTGCATAGTGACAGCATGCGCAGTGTCAGTGTGCGCAGTGCCAGTGTGCGCAGTGTCAGTGTGCACTGTGTCCGGGTGCATAGTGAAAGCATGCGCAGTGTCAGTGTGCGCAGTGTCAGTGTGCGCAGTGTCAGTGTGCACTGTTTCCGGGTGCACAGTGACAGCATGCGCAGTGTCAGCATGCGCAGCGTCAGTGCGAGCAGTGTGAGTGTGATCAGTATCAGTTTGAGCTGTGGTTGTGTGAGCGGTGTCAGTGTGTGCAGTGTCAGTGTGAGCAGTGTCAGTGTGAGCAGTGTCTGCGGGCACATTGTCAGCATGTGCAGTATCAGTGTGAGCAGTGTCAGAATGCGCAGTGTCACTGTGAGCAGTGTCAGTTTGTGCAGTGTCAGTGTGAGCAGTATCAGTGTGAGCAGGGTCAGTGTGAGCAGTGTCAGAATGCTCAGTGTCAGTGTGAGCAGTGTCAGTTTGCGCAGTGTCAGTGTGAGCAGTGTCATTGTGTGCTGTGTCAGTGTGATCTATGTCAGTGTACGGTGTCAGTGTGAGCAGTGTCAGCATGCACAGTTTTAGTGTGAGCAGTGTCAGTGTGAGCAGTGTCAGTGTGCGCTGTGTCAGTGTGAGCAGTGTCAGCGTGAGCAGTGTCAGCGTGAGCAGTGTCAGCACGCACAGTTTCAGCATGCGCAGTGTCAGCTTTCTCAGTGTCAGCGTGCGCAGTGTCAGTATCAGCAGTGTCAGTGTGCACTGTGTCAGCGATCACAGTGACAGTTTGAGGAGTGTCAGCGTTCGCATTGTCAGCTTGCGCTGTGTAAGAGTGCGCAGTGTCAGTGTGCGCTGTGTCAGCATGCGCAATCCCAGTGGGCGCTGTGTCAGTGTGCGCAGTGTCAGTATGCGCAGTCAGTGTGAGCAGTGTCAGTGTGCGCTGTGTCAGTGTGCGCTGTGTCATTGTGAGCAGTGTCAGTGTGTGCTGAGTCAGTGTGAGCAGTGTCAGTGTGCGCTGTATCATTGTGAGCAGTGTGAGTGTGCGCTGTTTCAGTGTGCGCTGTGTCATTGTGAGCAGTGTCAGTGTGTGCTGAGTTAGTGTGAGCAGTGTCAGTGTGCGCTGTATCATTGTGAGCAGTGTGAGTGTGCGCTGTTTCAGTGTGCGCAGTGTCAGCGTGCACTGTGTCCGGGTGCACAGTGACAGCATGCGCAATGTCAGTGTGCGCAGTGTCAGCGTGCACTGTGTCCGGGTGCACAGTGACAGCATGCGCAGTGTCAGTGTGCGCAGTGTTAGCATGCGCAGTGTCAGTGTGAGCAGTGTCAGCGTTCACTGTGTCAGCGCGTGCAGGTTCAGCATGAGTAGTGTCAGCATGCACTGTGTCAACATGAACAGTGTCAGCGTGCACTGTCAGTGTGAGCAGTGTCAGCGTGCACTTGGTTAGCATGAGCAGTGTCAGCATGCGCTGTGTCAGCATGCACAGTGTCAGCATGCGCAGTGTCAGTGTGCGCACTGTCAGTGTGTGCTGTGTCAGTGAGCGCAGTGTCAGTTTGAGGAGTGTCAGTGTGCGCTGTGTCAGTGTGCGCAGTGTCAGTGTGAGCTGTGCCAGTGTGCGCTGTGTCATTGTGAGCAGTGTCAGTGTGTGCTGAGTCAGTGTGAGCAGTGTCAGTGTGCGCTGTATCATTGTGAGCAGTGTCAGAGTGCGCTGTTTTAGTGTGCGCAGTGTCAGCGTGCACTGTGTCCGGGTGCACAGTGACAGCATGCGCAGTGTCAGTGTGCGCAGTGTCAGTGTGCACTGTGTCCGGGTGCACAGTGACAGCATGCGCAGTGTCAGTGTGAGCAGTGTCAGTGTGCACTGTGTCTGCGTGCACAGTGTCAGCATGCGCAGCGTCAGTCCGAGCAGTGTGAGTGTGATCAGTGTCAGTGTGAGCCGTGGTTGTGTGAGCGGTGTCAGTGTGTGCAGTCTCAGTGTGAGCAGGGCGCGTGTGCAGAGTGTCAGCGTGTGCAGTGTCAGTGTGCGCTGTGTCAACATGCGCAGTGCCAGTGGGCGCTGTGTCAGTGTGCGCCGTGTCAGCGTGCGCTGTGTCAGTGTGAGCTGTGTCAGTGTGCGCTGTGTCAGCGAGCGCAGTGTCAGTTTGAGGAGTGTCAGTGTGCACTGTGTCAGTGTGCACTGTGTCAACATGCGCAGTGCCAGTGGGCGCTGTGTCAGTGTGCGCAGTGTCAGCGTGCGCTGCGTCAGTGTGAGCTGTGTCAGTGTGCGCTGTGTCAGCGAGCGCAGTGTCAGTTTGAGGAGTGTCAGTGTGCGCTGTGTCAGTGTGCGCTGTGTCATTGTGAGCAGTGTCAGTGTGTGCTGAGTCAGTGTGAGCAGTGTCAGTGTGCGCTGTATAATTGTGAGCAGTGTGAGTGTGCGCTGTTTCAGTGTGCGCAGTGTCAGCGTGCACTGTGTCCGGGTGCACAGTGACAGCATGCGCAATGTCAGTGTGCGCAGTGTCAGCGTGCACTGTTTCCGGGTGCATAGTGACAGCATGCGCAGTGTCAGTGTGCGCAGTGTCAGTGTGCGCAGTGTCAGTGTGCACTGTGTCTGGGTGCACAGTGACAGCATGCGCAGATTCAGCATGCGCAGCGTCAGTGCGAGCAGTGTGAGTGTGATCAGTATCAGTTTGAGCTGTGGTTGTGTGAGCGGTGTCAGTGTGTGCAGTGTCAGTGTGAGCAGTGTCAGTGTGCGCTGTGTCATTGTGAGCAGTGTCAGTGTGAGCAGTGTAAGCGTGAGCAGTGTCAGCATGCGCTGTGTCAGCGTGCACAGTTTCAGTATGAGCAATGTCAGTTTGCGCAGTGTCAGTGTGCGATGCGTCCGCGTGCCCAGTTTCAGCAAGTGCACAATCAGCGTACGCAGTGTCAGTGTGAGCAGTGTTAGCATGCACAGTGTCAGTGTGAGCAGTGTCAGCGTTCACTGTGTCAGCGCGTGCAGTTTCAGCAGGAGTAGTGTCAGCATGCGCTGTGTCAGCATGCGCAGTGTCAGCGTGTGCAGTGTCAGTGTGCGCTGTGTCAGCGAGCGCAGTGTCAGTTTGAGGAGTGTCAGTGTGCGCTGTTTCAGTGTGCGCTGTGTCATTGTGAGCAGTGTCAGTGTGTGCTGAGTTAGTGTGAGCAGTGTCAGTGTTCGCTGTATCATTGTGAACAGTGTGAGTGTGCGCTGTTTTAGTGTGCGCAGTGTCAGCGTGCACTGTGTCCGGGTGCACAGTGACAGCATGCGCAATGTCAGTGTGCGCAGTGTTAGCATGCGCAGTGTCAGTGTGAGCAGTGTCAGCGTTCACTGTGTCAGCGCGTGCAGGTTCAGCATGAGTAGTGTCAGCATGCGCTGTGTCAACATGAATAGTGTCAACGTGCACTGTCACAGTGAGCAGTGTCAGCGTGCACTTTGTTAGCATGAGCAGTGTCAGCATGCGCTGTGTCAGCATGCGCAGTGTCAGCATGCGCTGTGTCAGTGTTCACTGTGTCAACATGCGCAGTGCCAGTGGGCGCTGTGTCAGTGTGCGCAGTGTCAGCGTGCGCTGTGTCAGTGTGAGCTGTGTCAGTGTGCACTGTGTCAGCGAGCGCAGTGTCAGTTTGAGGAGTGTCAGTGTGCGCTGTGTCAGTGTGCGCTGTGTCATTGTGAGTAGTGTTAGTGTGTGCTGAGTCAGTGTGAGCAGTGTCAGTGTGCGCTGTATTATTGTGAGCAGTGTGAGTGTGCGCTGTTTCAGTGTGCGCAGTGTCAGCGTGCACTGTGTCCGGGTGCACAGTGACAGCATGCGCAATGTCAGTGTGCGCAGTGTCAGCGTGCACTATTTCCAGGTGCATAGTGACAGCATGCGCAGTGTCAGTGTGCGCAGTGTCAGTGTACGCAGTGTCAGTGTGCACTGTGTCTGGGTGCACAGTGACAGCATGCGCAGTGTCAGCATGTGCAGCGTTAGTGCGAGCAGTGTGAGTGTGATCAGTATCAGTTTGAGCTGTGGTTGTGTGAGCGGTGTCAGTGTGTGCAGTGTCATTGTGAGCAGTGTCAGTGTGAGCAGTGTAAGCGTGAGCAGTGTCAGCATGCGCTGTGTCAGCGTGCACAGTTTCAGTATGAGCAATGTCAGTTTGCGCAGTGTCAGTGTGCGATGCGTCCGCGTGCCCAGTTTCAGCAAGTGCACAATCAGCGTACGCAGTGTCAGTGTGAGCAGTGTTAGCATGCACAGTGTCAGTGTGAGCAGTGTCAGCGTTCACTGTGTCAGCGCGTGCAGTTTCAGCAGGAGTAGTGTCAGCATGCGCTGTGTCAGCAAGCGCAGTGTCAGCGTGTGCAGTGTCAGTGTGCGCTGTGTCAGCGAGCGCAGTGTCAGTTTGAGGAGTGTCAGTGTGTGCTGTTTCAGTGTGCGCTGTGTCATTGTGAGCAGTGTCAGTGTGTGCTGAGTTAGTGTGAGCAGTGTCAGTGTGCGCTGTATCATTGTGAGCAGTGTGAGTGTGCGCTGTTTCAGTGTGCGCAGTGTCAGCGTGCACTGTGTCCGGGTGCACAGTGACAGCATGCGCAGTGTCAGTGTGCGCAGTGTTAGCATGCGCAGTGTCAGTGTGAGCAGTGTCAGCGTTCACTGTGTCAGCGCGTGCAGGTTCAGCATGAGTAGTGTCAGCATGCACTGTGTCAACATGAACAGTGTCAGCGTGCACTGTCAGTGTGAGCAGTGTCAGCGTGCACTATGTTAGCATGAGTAGTGTCAGCATGCGCTGTGTCAGCATACGCAGTGTCAGCGTGCGCACTGTCAGTGTGCGCTGTGTCAGTGAGCGCAGTGTCAGTTTGAGGAGTGTCAGTGTGCGCTGTGTCAGTGTGCGCAGTGTCAGTGTGAGCTGTGTCAGTGTGCGCTGTGTCATTGTGAGCAGTGTCAGTGTGTGCTGAGTCAGTGTGAGCAGTGTTAGTGTGCACTGTATCATTGTGAGCAGTGTCAGAGTGCGCTGTTTAAGTGTGCGCAGTGTCAGCGTTCACTGTGTCCGGGTGCACAGTGACAGCATGCGCAGTGTCAGCGTGCACTGTGTCCGGGTGCACAGTGACAGCCTGCGCAGTGTCAGTGTGCGCAGTGTCAGTGTGCACTGTGTCCGGGTGCACAGTGACAGCATGCGCAGTGTCAGTGTGAGCAGTGTGAGTGTGATCAGTGTCAGTGTGAGCCGTGGGTGTATGAGCGGTGTCAGTGTGTGCAGTCTCAGTGTGAGCAGGGCGCGTGGGCACAGTGTCAGCGTGTGCAGTGTCAGTGTGAGCAGTGTCAGTGTGATCATTGTCAGTGTGAGCCCTGTTAGTGTGAGCGGTTTCAGTGTGTGCAGTGTCAGTGTGAGCAGTGTCAGTGTGCACTGTCTCCGCATGCACAGTGTCAGCATGTGCTCTGTCAGTGTGAGCAGTATCAGTGCGAGCAGTGTCAGTGTGAGCAGTGTCAGAATGCGCAGTGTCACTGTGAGCAGTGTCTGTTTGTGCAGTGTCAGTGTGAGCAGTATCAGTGTGAGCAGGGTCAGTGTGAGCAGTGTCAGAATGCTCAGTGTCAGTGTGAGCAGTGTCAGTTTGCGCAGTGTCAGCGTGAGCAGTGTCAATGTGCGCTGTGTCAGTGTAAGCAGTGTCAGCGTACGGTGTCAGCGTGAGCAGTGTCAGCACGCACAGTTTCAGCTTGCGCAGTGTCAGCTTTCTCAGTGTCAGCGTGCGCAGTGTCAGTATCAGCAGTGTCAGTGTGCGCTGTGTCAGCGATCACAGTGACAGTTTGAGGAGTGTCAGCGTTCGCATTGTCAGCTTGCGCTGTGTAAGCGTGCGCAGTGTCAGTGTGCGCTGTGTCAGCATGCGCAATGCCAGTGGGCGCTGTGTCAGTGTGCGCAGTGTCAGTATGCGCTGTCAGTGTGAGCAGTGTCAGTGTGCGCTGTGTCAGTGTGAGCAGTGTCAGTGTGCGCTGTGTCATTGTGAGCAGTGTCAGTGTGAGCAGTGTCAGTCTGAGCAGTGTCAGCATGCGCTGTGTCAGTGTGCACAGTGTCAGCGTGCGCTGTGTCATTGTGAGCAGTGTCAGTGTGCGTTGTGTCATTGTGAGCAGTGTCCGTGTGCGCTGTGTCATTGTGAGCAGTGTCAGTGTGCGCTGTGTCAGTGTGAGCAGTGTCAGTGTGCGCTGTGTCATTGTGAGCAGTGTCAGTGTGCGCTGTGTCATTATGAGCAGTATCAGTGTGAGCAATGTCAGTGTGAGCACTGTCAGTGAGAGCAGTGTCATCGTGCGCAGTGTCAGCATGCGCAGTGTCAGTGTGAGCAGTATCAGCGTGCACAGTTTCTGTATGAGCAATGTCAGGTTGCGCAGTGTCAGTTTGCGATGCATCTGCATGCACAGTTTCAGCAAGCGCACAATCAGCGTACGCAGTGTCAGAGTCAGCAGTGTTAGCATGCGCAGTGTCAGTGTGAGCAGTGTCAACGTGAACAGTGTCAGTGTACGCTCTGTCAGTGTGTGCAGTGTCAGCGTGAACAGTGTCAGTGTACGCTCTGTCAGTGTGAGCAGTGTCAGAGTTCGCTATGTCAGCACGTGCAGTTTCAGCATGAGTAGTGTCAGCATGCGCTGTGTCAACGTGAACAGTGTCGGCGTGCACTGTGTCAGTGTGAGCAGTGTTAGCATGCACAGTCTCAATGTGTGCTGTGTAAGCATGCGCAGTGTCAGTGTGTGCATTGTTAGCGTGAGCAGTGTCAGTGTGCGCTGTGAAAGCGTGCGCAATGTCAGCATGCGCTGTGTCATCGAGCGCAGTGTCAGTTTGAGGAGTGTCAGTGTGCGCTGTGTCAGTGTGCACTTTGTTAGTGAGAGCAGTATCAGCGTGCGCTGTGTCAGTGTGAGCGGTATCAGCATACACAGTGTCAGCGTGCGCTGTGTAAGTGTGCGCAGTGTCACTGTGCACTGTGTCAGCGAGCACAGTGTCAGTTTGGGGAGTGTCAGCATACGCAGTGTCAGCGTGCGCTGTGTCAGCATGCGCAGTGTCAGTGTGCGCTGTGTCCGCGAGCGCAGTGTCAGTGTGAGGAGTGTCAGTGTGCACTGTGTCAGTTTGCGCTGTGTTAACATGCGCAGTGCCAGTGGGCGCAGTGTCAGTATGCACAGTGTCAGCGTGCGCTGTGTCAGTGTGAGCTGTGTCAGTGTGCGCTGTGTCATTGTGAACAGTGTCAGTGTGTGCTGAGTCAGTGTGAGCAGTGTCAGTGTGCGCTGTATCATTGTGAGCAGTGTCAGTGTGCGCTGTTTCAGTGTGCGCAGTGTCAGTGTGCATGTGTCCGGGTGCACAGTGACAGCATGCGCAATGTCAGTGTGCGCAGTGTCAGCGTGCACTGTGTCCGGGTGCACAGTGACAGCATGCGCAGTGTCAGTGTGCGCAGTGGCAGTGTGCACTGTGTCCGGGTGCACAGTGACAGCATGCGCAGTGTCAGTTTGCGCAGTGTCAGTGTGCACTGTGTCTGCGTGCACAGTGTCAGCATGCGCAGTGTCAGTGCGAGCAGTGTGAGTTTGATCAGTGTCAGTGTGAGCCGCGGTTGTGTGAGCGGTGTCAGTGTGTGCAGTGTCAGTGCGAGCAGTGTCCGTGGGCACAGTGTCAGCGTGTGTAGTGTCAGTGTGAGCAGTGTCAGTGTGATCATTGTCAGTGTGAGCCGTGTTAGTGTGAGCAGTGTCAGTGCGTGCAGTGTCAGTGTGAGCAGCGTCAGTGTGAGCAGTGTCAGTGTGAGCAGTGTCAGCATGCGCAGTGTCACTGTGAGCAGTTTCAGCGTGAGCAGTGTCTGTGGGCACAGTGTCAGCGTGTGCAGTGACAGTGTGAGCAGTGTCAGAATGCGCAGTGTCACTGTGAGCAGTGTCAGTTTGTGCAGTGTCAGTGTTAGCAGTATCAGTGTGAGCAGGGTCAGTGTGAGCAGTGTCAGAATGCGCAGTGTCAGTGTGAGCAGTGTCAGTTTGCGCAGTGTCAGCGTGAGCAGTGTCAGTGTGCGCTGTGTCAGTGTGATCTGTGTCAGCGTACGGTGTCAGTGTGAGCAGTGTCAGCATGCGCAGTTTTAGTGTGAGCAGTGTCAGTGTGAGCAGTGTCAGTGTGCGCTGTGTCAGTGTGAGCAGTGTCAGCGTGAGCAGTGTCAGCATGCACTGTGTCAGCTTTCTCAGTGTCAGCGTGCGCAGTGTCAGTATCAGCAGTGTCAGCATGTGCAGTGTCAGTATCAGCAGTGTCAGAGTGCGCTGTGTCAGCGATCGCAGTGACAGTTTGAGGAGTGTCAGCGTTCGCATTGTCAGCTTGTGCTGTGTAAGCGTGCGCAGTGTCAGTGTGCGCTGCATCAGCATGCGCAATGCCAGTGGGCACTGTGTCAGTGTGCGCAGTGTCAGTGTGCGCTGTGTCAGTATGAGCAGTGTCAGTGTGCGCTGTGTCATTGTGAGCAGTGTCAGTGTGAGCAGTGTCAGTCTGAGCAGTGTCAGCATGCGCTGTGTCAGTGTGCACAGTGTCAGCCTGCGCTGTGTCATTGTGAGCATTGTCAGTGTGCGTTGTGTCATAGTGAGCAGTGTCCGTGTGCGCTGTGTCAGTGTGAGCAGTGTCAGTGTGCGCTGTGTCAGTGTGAGCAGTGTCAGTGTGCGCTTTGTCATTGTGAGCAGTGTGTGTGAGCAGTGTCAGTGTGCGCTGTGTCATTGTGAGCAGTATCAGTGTGAGCAATGTCAGTGTGAGCACTGTCAGTGTGAGCAGTGTCAGCAGGCGCAGTGTCAGTGTGAGCAGTATCAGCGTGCACAGTTTCAGTATGAGCAATGTCAGTTTGCAGTGTCAGTTTGCGATGCGTCTGCGTGCACAGTTTCAGCAAGCGCACAATCAGCGTACGCAGTGTCAGTGTGAGCAGTGTTAGCATTCGCAGTCTCAGTGTGAGCAGTGTCAGCGTGAACAGTGTCAGTGTACGCTCTGTCAGTGTGAGCAGTGTCAGAGTTCGCTATGTCAGCACGTGCAGTTTCAGCACGAGTAGTGTCAGCATGCGCTGTACCAACGTGAACAGTGTCGGTGTGCACTGTGTCAGTGTGAGCAGTGTCAGCATGCACAGTCTCAACGTGTGCTGTGTAAGCGTGCGCAGTGTCAGTGTGTGCATTGTTAGCAGGAGCAGTGTCAGTGTGCGCTGTGTCAGCATGCGCAGTGTCAGTGTGCGCTGTGAAAGCGTGCGCAATGTCAGCGTGCGCTCTGTCATCGAGCGCAGTGTCAGTTTGAGGAGTGTCAGTGTGCGCTGTCAGCGTGCGCAGTCAGTGTGCGCAGTGTCAGTGTGCGCTGTGTCAGTGTGAGCAGTGTCAGTGTGCGCTTTGTTAGTGAGAGCAGTATCAGCGTGCGCTGTGTCAGTGTGAGCTGTATCAGCATACGCAGTGTCAGCGTGCGCTGTGTAAGTGTGTGCAGTGTCAGTGTGCACTGTGTCAGCGAGCACCGTGTCAGTTTGGGGAGTGTCAGCGTGCGCAGTGTCAGCGTGCGCTGTGTCAGCATGCGCAGTGTCAGTGTGCGCTGTGTCAGCGAGAGCAATGTCAGTTTGAGGAGTGTCAGCGTGCACAGTGTCACTGGGCGCTCTGTCAGTGTGAGCAGTATCAGTGTGCACAGTCTCAACGTGTGCTGTGTAAGCGTGCGCTGTGTCAGTGTGTACTGTGTCAGCGTGAACAGTGTCAGTGTGATCAGTGTCAGTGTGCACAGTCCCAAAGTGCGCTGTGTAAGCGTGTGCAGTGTCAGTGTGAGCTTTGTTAGCGTGAGCAGTGTCAGCGTGCGCTGTGTCAGCATGCGCAGTGTCAGCGTGCGCTGTGTAAGCGTGCGCAGTGTCAGTGTGAGCAGCGTCAGTTTGAGAAGTGTCAGCGTGCGTAGTGTCAGCGTGCGCTGTGTAAGCGTGCGCAGTGTCAGTGTGTGCTGTGTCAGCATGGACAGTGCCAAAGGGCGCTGTGTCAGTGTGCGCTGTGTCAGTGTGAGCACTGTCAGTGTGAGCAGTGTCAGTGTGCGCTGTGCCATTGTGAGCAGTGTCAGTGTGCGCTGTGTCAGTGTGAGCAGTGTCAGTGTGCGCTGTGTCATTGTGAGCAGTGTCAGTGTGAGCAGTGTAAGCGTGAGCAGTGTCAGCATGCGCTGCGTCCGCGTGCACAGATTCAGCAAGTGCACAATCAGCGTACGCAGTGTCAGTGTGAGCAGTGTCAGCGTTCACTGTGTCAGCGTGTCCAATTTCAGCATGAGTAGTGTCAGCATGCACTGTGTCAACATGAACAGTGTCAGCGTGCACTGTCAGTGTGAGCAGTGTCAGCGTGCACAGTCTGAACATGTGCTGTGTATGTATGCGCAGTGTCAGTGTGCGCTTTGTTAGCATGAGCAGTGTCATCGTGCGCTGTGTTAGCATGCGCAGTGTCAGTGTGCGCAATGTGTTTGCGCTGTGTCAGTTTGAGGAGTATCAGCGTGCGCTGTGTCAGTGTGCACTGTGACAACATGCGCAATGCCAGTGGGCGCTGTGTAAGCGTGCGCTGTGTCAGTGTGAGCTGTGTCAGTGTGCGCTGTATCATTGTGAGCAGTGTCAGTGTGCGCTGTTTCAGTGTGCGCAGTGTCAGCGTGCACTGTGTCCGGGTGCACAGTGACAGCATGCGCCGTGTCAGTGTGCGCAGTTTCAGTGTGCACTGTGTCCGGGTGCACAGTGACAGCATGCGCAGTGTCAGTGTGCGCAGTGTCAGTGTGCACTGTGTCTGCGTGCACAGTGTCAGCATGTGCTCTGTCAGTGTGAGCAGTATCAGTGTGAGCAGTGTCAGTGTGAGCAGTGTTAGCATGCGCAGTGTCACTGTGAGCAGTTTCAGTGTGAGCAGTGTCTGCGGGCACAGTGTCAGCGTGTGCAGTGTCAGTGTGAGCAGTGTCAGAATGCGCAGTGTCAGTGTGAGCAGGGTCAGTGTGAGCAGTGTCAGAATGCTCAGTGTCAGTGTGAGCAGTGTCAGTTTGCGCAGTGTCAGCGTGAGCAGTGTTAGTATGCGCTGTGTCAGTGTGATCTGTGTCAGCGTACGGTGTCAGTGTGAGCAGTGTCAGCATGCGCAGTTTTAGTGTGAGCAGTGTCAGTGTGACCAGTGTCAGTGCGCACTGTGTCAGTGTGAGCAGTGTCAGCGTGAGCAGTGTCAGCACGCACAGTTTCAGCATGCACAGTGTCAGCTTTCTCAGTGTCAGCGTGCGCAGTGTCAGTATCAGCAGTGTCAGTGTGCGGTGTGTCAGCGATCGCAGTGATAGTTTCCGGAGTGTCAGCGTTCGCATTGTCAGCTTGCGCTGTGTAATCGTGCGCAGTGTCAGTGTGCGCTGCGTCAGCATGTGCAATGCCAGTGGGCACTGTGTCAGTGTGCGCAGTGTCAGTGTGCGCAGTCAGTGTGAGCAGTGTCAGTGTGCGCTGTGTCATTGTGAGCAGTGTCAGTGTGCACTGTGTCATTGTGAGCAGTGTCAGTGTGAGCAGTGTCAGTCTGAGCAGTGTCAGCAGGCGCTCTGTCAGTGCGCACAGTGTCAGCGTGCGCTGTGTCATTGTGAGCAGTGTCAGTGTGCGTTGTGTCATTGTGAGCAGTGTCAGTGTGCGCTGTGTCATTGTGAGCAGTGTCAGTGTGCGCTGTGTCAGTGTGAGCAGTGTCAGTGTGCGCTGTGCCATTGTGAGCAGTGTGTGTGAGCAGTGTCAGCGTGCGCTGTTTCATTGTGAGCAGTGTCAGTGTGCGTTGTGTCATTGTGAGCAGTGTCTGTGTGCGCTGTGTCATTGTGAGCAGTGTCAGTGTGCGCTGTGTCAGTGTGAGCAGTGTCAGTGTGAGCAGTGTCAGTGTGCGCTGTGCCATTGTGAGCAGTGTCAGTGTGCGCTGTGTCAGTTTGAGCAGTGTAAGCGTGAGCAGCTTCAGCATGCGCTGTGTCAGCGTGCACAGTTTCAGTATGAGCAATGTCAGTTTGCGAAGTGTCAGTGTGCGATGCGTCTGCGTGCACAGTTTCAGCAAGTGTACAATCAGCGTACGCAGTGTCAGTGTGAGCAGTGTTAGCATGTGCAGTGTCAGTGTGAGCAGTGTCAGCGTTCACTGTGTCAGCGCGTGCAGTTTCAGCATGAGTAGTGTCAGCATTCATTGTGTCAACATGAACAGTGTCAGCGTGCACTGTCAGTGTGAGCAGTGTCAGTGTGCACAGCCTCAACGTGTGCTGTGTATGTATGTGCAGTGTCAGTGTGCGCTTTGTTAGCATGAGCAGTGTCATCGTGCGCTGTGTAAGCATGTGCAGTGTCAGCGTGCGCAATGTGTGTGCGCTGTGTCAGCGAGCGCAGTGTCAGTTTGAGGAGTATCAGTGTACACTGTGTCAGTGTGCGCTGTGTCAACATGCGCAGTGCCAGTGGGCGCTGTGTCAGTGTGCGCAGTGTCAGCGTGCGCTGTGTCAATGTGAGCTGTGTCAGTGTGCGCTGTATCATTGTGAGCAGTGTCAGTTTGCGCTGTTTCAGTGTGCGCAGTGTCAGCGTGCACTGTGTCCGGGTGCACAGTGACAGCATGCGCAGTGTCAGTGTGCGCAGTGTCAGTGTGCACTGTGTCTGCGTGATCAGTGTCAGTGTGCACAGTCCCAAAGTGCGCTGTGTAAGCGTGTGCAGTGTCAGTGTGCGCTTTGTTACCGTGAGCAGTGACAGCGTGCGCTGTGTCAACATGCGCAGTGTCAGCGTGCGCTGTTTAAGCGTGCGCAGTGTCAGTGTGAGCAGTGTCAGTTTGAGAAGTGTCAGCGTGCGTAGTGTCAGCGTGCGCTGTGTAAGCGTGCGCAGTGTCAGTGTGTGCTGTGTCAGCATGGACAGTGCCAAAGGGCTCTGTGTCAGTGTGCGCTGTGTCAGTGTGAGCAGTGTCAGTGTGAGCAGTGTCAGTGTGCACTGTGCCATTGTGAACAGTGTCACTGTGCGCTGTGTCAGTGTGAGCAGTGTCAGTGTGCGCTGTGTCATTGTGAGCAGTGTCAGTGTGAGCAGTGTAAGCGTGAGCAGTGTCAGCATGCGCTGTGTCAGCGTGCACAGTTTCAGTATCAGCAATGTCAGTTTGCGAAGTGTCAGTGTGCAATGCGTCCACGTGCACAGTTTCAACAAGTGCACAATCAGCGTACGCAGTGTCAGTGTGAGCAGTGTTAGCATGCGCAGTGTCAGTGTGAGCAGTGTCAGCGTTCAGTGTCAGCGCGTGCAGTTTCAGCATGAGTAGTGTCAGCATGCACTGTGTCAACATGAACAGTGTCAGCGTGCACTGTCAGTGTGAGCAGTGTCAGTGTGCACAGTCTCAACGTGTGCTGTGTATGTATGAGCAGTGTCAGTGTGTGCTTTGTTAGCATGAGCAGTGTCATCGTGCGCTGTGTCAGCATGCGCAGTGTCAGCGTGCGCAATGTGTGTGCGCTGTGTCAGCGAGCGCAGTGTCAGTTTGAGGAGTATCAGTGTGCGCTGTGTCAGTGTGCGCTGTGTCAACATGCGCAGTGCCAGTGGACGCTGTGTCATTGTGCGCAGTGTCAGCGTGCGCTGTGTCAGTGTGAGCTGCGTCAGTGTGCGCTGTGTCATTGTGAGCAGTGTCAGTGTGTGCTGAGTCAGTGTGAGCAGTGTCAGTGTGCGCTGTATCATTGTGAGTAGCGTCAGCGTGCACTGTGTCCGGGTGCACAGTGACAGCATGCGCAATGTCAGTGTGCGCAGTGTCAGTGTGCACTGTGTCCGGGTGCACAATGACAGCATGCGCAGTGTCAGTGTGCGCAGTGTCAGTGTGCACTGTGTCTGCGTGCACAGTGTCAGCATGCGCAGCGTCAGTGCGAGCAGTGTGAGTGTGATCAGTGTCAGTGTGAGCCGTGGTTGTGTGAGCGGTGTCAGTGTGTACAGTGTCAGTGTGAGCAGTGTCCGTGGGCACACTGTCAGCGTGTGCAGTGTCAGTGTGAGCAGTGTCAGTGTGATCATTGTCAGTGTGAGCCGTGTTAGTGTGAGCGCTGTCAGTGTGTGCAGTGTCAGTGTGAGCAGTGTCAGTGTGCACTGTCTCCGCAAGCACAGCGTCAGCATGTGCTCTGTCAGTGTGAGCAGTTTCAGTGTGAGCAGTGTCAGTGTGAGCAGTGTCAGCATGTGCAGTGTCACTGTCAGCAGTTTCAGTGTGAGCAGTGTCTGCGGGCACCGTGTCAGCGTGTGCAGTGTCAGTGTGAGCAGTGTCAGAATGCGCAGTGTCAGTGTGAGCAGGGTCAGTGTGAGCAGTGTCAGAATGCGCAGTGTCAGTGTGAGCAGTGTCAGTTTGCGCAGTGTCAGCGTGAGCAGTGTCAGTATGCGCTGTGTCAGTGTGATCTGTGTCAGTGTACGGTGTCAGTGTGAGCAGTGTCAGCATGCGCAGTTTTAGTGTGAGCAGTATCAGGGTGAGCAGTGTCCGCATGCACAGTGTCAGCGTGCACAGTTTCAGTATGAGCAATGTCAGTTTGCGAAGTGTCAGTGTGCGATGCGTCCGCGTGCACAGTTTCAGCAAGTGCACAATCAGCGTACGCAGTGTCAGTGTGAGCAGTGTTAGCATGCACAGTGTCAGTGTGAGCAGCATCAGCGTGAACAGTGTCAGTGTACGCTCTGTCAGTGTGAGCAGTGTCAGTGTTCGCTATGTCAGCACGTGCAGTTTCAGCATGAGTAGTGTCAGCATGCGCTGTGTCAACGTGAACAGTGCCGGCATGCACTGTGTCAGTGTGAGCAGTGTCAGCATGCACAGTCTCAACGTGTGCTGTGTAAGCGTGCGCAGTGTCAGTGTGCGCTGTGTCATTGTGAGCAGTGTCAGTGTGCGCTGTGTAAGCATGCGCAGTGTCAGTGTGCACTGTGTCAGCAAGCACAGTGTCAGTTTGAGAAGTGTCAGCGTACGTGGTGTCAGCGTGCGCTGTGTAAGCGTGTGCAGTGTCAGTGTGCGCTGTGTCAGCATGCACAGTGCCAATGGGCGCTGTGTCATTGTGCGCAGTGTCAGTGTGCACTGTGTCGGTGTGAGCAGTGTCAGTGTGCGCTGTGTCATTGTGAGCAGTGTCAGTGTGCGCTGTGTCGGTGTGAGCAGTATCAGTGTGAGCAATGTCAGTGTGAGCAGTGTCAGTGTGAGCAGTATCAGTGTGAGCAATGTCAGAGTGAGCAGTATCAGAGTGAGCAGTGTCCGCAAGTGCAGTGTCAGCCTGCACAGTTTCAGTATGAGCAATGTCAGTTTGCGCAGTGTCAGTGTGCGATGCGTCCGCGTGCACAGTTTCAGCAAGTGCACAATCAGCGTGAGCAGTGTCAGTGTGAGCAGTGTTAGCATGCGCGGTGTCAGTGTGAGCAGTGTCAGCGTGAACAGTGTCAGTGTATGCTCTGTCAGTGTGAGCAATGTCAGTGTTCGTTATGTCAGCACGTGCAGTTTCAGCATGAGTAGTGTCAGCGTGCGCTGTGTCAACGTTAACAGTGTCAGCGTGCACTGTGTCAGTGTGAGCAGTGTCAGTGTGCGCTGTGTCAGTGTGAGCAGTGACAGTGTACGCTCTGTCAGTGTGAGCAGTGTCAGTGTGCGCTGTGTCATTGTGAGCAGTATCAGTGTGAGCAGTGTCAGTGTGAGCAGTGTCAGTGTGCACTGTGTCATTGTGAGCAGTATCAGTTTGAGCAGTGTCAGCATGAGCAGTGTCAGCATGCGCTGTGGCAGCGTGCACATTTTCAGTATGAGCAATATCAGTTTCCACAGTGTCAGTGTGCAATGCGTCCGCATGCACAGTTGCAGCAAGCGCACAATCAGCGTACGCAGTGTCAATGTGATCAGTGTTAGCATGCGCACTGTCAGTGTGAGCAGTGTCAGCGTGAACAGTGTCAGTGTACGCACTGTCAGTGGGAGCATTGTCAGCGTTCGCTGTGTCAGCACCTGCAGTTGCAGCAGGAGCAGTGTCAGCATGCGCTGTGTCAACATGAACAGTGTTAGCATGCACTGTCAGTGTGAGCAGTGTCAGCATGCACAGTCTCAACGTGTGCTTTGTAAGCGTGCGCAGTGTCAGTGTGCGCTTTGTTAGCGTGAGCAGTGTCAGCGTGCCCTGTGTCAGCATGCGCAGTGTCAGTGTGCGCAGTGTCAGCGTTCGCTGTGTCAGCATGCGCAATGTCAGTGTACGCTGTGTCAGCGAGTGCAGTGTCAGTTTGAGGAGTGTCAGCGTGCAACGTGTCAGCATGCGCTGTGTCAGTGTGCGCAGTGTCTGTGTGAGCAGTGTCTGTGTGAGCAGTGTCAGTGTGCGCTGTGTCAGCGCGCGCATTGTCAGTGTGAGCAGTGTCAGTGTGCGCTGTGTCAGCATGCGCAGTGTCAGTGTGCGCTGTTAAAGCGTGCGCAATGTCAGTGTGCGCTGTGTCAGCGAGCGCAGTGTCGGTTTGAGGAGTGTCAGTGTGTGCAGTGCCAGTGGGCGCTGTGTCAGCATGCGCAGTGCCAGTGGATGCTCTGTCAGTGTGCGCAGTGTCAGCGTGCGCAGTCAGTGTGCGCAGTGTCAGTGTGCGCTGTGTCATTGTGAGCAGTGTCAGTGTGCGGTTTGTTAGCGTGAGCAGTGTCAGCGTGCGAAGTGTCAGTGTGCGCTGTGTCAGCGAGCACAGTGTCAGTTTGAGGAGTGTCAGCGTGCGTACTGTCAGCATGCGCAGTGTCAGTTTCAGCAGTGTCAGTGTGCGCTGTGTCAGCGTGCGCTGTCAGTGTGCACAGTGTCAGTGTAAGCAGTGTCAGTGTGCGCTGTGTTAGTGTGAGCAGTGTCAGTGTGTACTGTTTCATTGTGAGCAGTGTCAGTGTGCGCTGTGTCAGTGTGTGCAGTGTCAGTGTGCGCTGTGTCAGTGTGAGCAGTGTCAGTGTGTGCTGTATCATTGTGAGCAGTGTCAGTGTGCACTGTGTCAGTGTGAGCTGTGTCAGTGTGCGCTGTGTCATTGTGAGCAGTGTCAGTGAGCGTTGTCTCATTGTGAACAGTGTCAGTTGGTGTGGCGTCAGTGTGAGCAGTGTCAGTGTGCACAGTCTCAACGTGCGCTGTGTAAGCGTGGGCAGTGCCGGTGTGCGCTTTGTTGATGTGAGCAGTGTCAGCGTGCACTGTGTCAGCATGCGCAGTGTCAGCGTACGCTGTGAAAGCGTGCACAGTGTCAGTGTGAGTAGTGTCAGTCTGCGCAGTGTCAGTGTGAGCTGTGTCAGTGAGCGCAGTGCAAGATTGAGAAGTGTCAGTGTGCGCTGTGTCAGCATGCACAGTGCCAATGGGCGCTGCGTCAGTGTGCGCTGTGCCAGTGTGTGCTGTGTCAGTGTGCGCTGTGTCAGTGTGAGCAGTGTCAGTGTGCGCTGTGTCATTGTGAGCAGTGTCAGTGTGCGCTGTGTCAGTGTGAGCAGTGTCGGTGTGCGCTGTGTCAATGTGAGCAGTGTCAGTGTGTGCTGTCATTGTGAGCAGTGTCAGCATGCGCAATGTCAGTGTGCGCTGTGTCAGCGAGCGCAGTGTCAATTTGAGGAGTGTCAGCATTCGCAGTGTCAGCGTGCGCTGTGAAAGCGTGCGCAATGTCAGTGTGCGCTGTGTCAGCGAGCGCAGTGTCAGTTTGAGGATTGTCAGTGTGCGCTGTGTCAGCATGCGCTGTGTCAGCATGTGCAGTGCCAGTGTGCGCTTTGTCAGTGTGTGCAATGTCAGTCTGTGCTGTGTCAGTGTCAGCAGTGTCTGTGTGCACTGTGTCAGTGTGAGCTGTGTCAGTGTGCGCTGTGTCATTGTGAGCAGTATCAGTGTGCGCTGTGTCAATGTATGCAGTGTCAGTGTCCGCTGTCATTGTGAGCAGTGTCAGTGTGCGCTGTGTCAGTGTGTGCAGTGTCAGTGTACGCTGTGTCATTGTGAGCAGTGTCAGTGTGTGCTGTGTCTGTGTGTGCAGTGTCAGTGTGTGCTGTGTCAGTGTGAGCAGTGTCAGTGTGCACTGTGTCAGTGTGAGCTGTGTCAGTGTGCGCTGTGTCATTGTGAGCAGTGTCAGTGAGCGTTGTGTCATTGTGAGCAGTGTCAGTGTGCACTGTGTCAGTCTGCGCAGTGTCAGTGTGAGCAGTTTCAGCGTGAGAAGTTTCCGCATGCACAGTATCAGCGTGGGCAGTGTCAATGTAAGCAGTGTTAGTGTGCGCAGTGTCAGTGTGCGCTGTGTCAGTGTGATCAGTATCAGTTTGAGCTGTGGTTGTGTGAGCGGTGTCAGTGTGTGCAGTGTCAGTGTGAGCAGTGTCAGTGTGCGCTGTGTCATTGTGAGCAGTGTCAGTGTGAGCAGTGTAAGCGTGAGCAGTGTCAGCATGCGCTGTGTCAGCGTGCACAGTTTCAGTATGAGCAATGTCAGTTTGCGCAGTGTCAGTGTGCGATGCGTCCGCGTGCCCAGTTTCAGCAAGTGCACAATCAGCGTACGCAGTGTCAGTGTGAGCAGTGTTAGCATGCACAGTGTCAGTGTGAGCAGTGTCAGCGTTCACTGTGTCAGCGCGTGCAGTTTCAGCAGGAGTAGTGTCAGCATGCGCTGTGTCAGCATGCGCAGTGTCAGCGTGTGCAGTGTCAGTGTGCGCTGTGTCAGCGAGCGCAGTGTCAGTTTGAGGAGTGTCAGTGTGCGCTGTTTCAGTGTGCGCTGTGTCATTGTGAGCAGTGTCAGTGTGTGCTGAGTTAGTGTGAGCAGTGTCAGTGTTCGCTGTATCATTGTGAACAGTGTGAGTGTGCGCTGTTTTAGTGTGCGCAGTGTCAGCGTGCACTGTGTCCGGGTGCACAGTGACAGCATGCGCAATGTCAGTGTGCGCAGTGTTAGCATGCGCAGTGTCAGTGTGAGCAGTGTCAGCGTTCACTGTGTCAGCGCGTGCAGGTTCAGCATGAGTAGTGTCAGCATGCGCTGTGTCAACATGAATAGTGTCAACGTGCACTGTCACAGTGAGCAGTGTCAGCGTGCACTTTGTTAGCATGAGCAGTGTCAGCATGCGCTGTGTCAGCATGCGCAGTGTCAGCATGCGCTGTGTCAGTGTGCACTGTGTCAACATGCGCAGTGCCAGTGGGCGCTGTGTCAGTGTGCGCAGTGTCAGCGTGCGCTGTGTCAGTGTGAGCTGTGTCAGTGTGCGCTGTGTCAGCGAGCGCAGTGTCAGTTTGAGGAGTGTCAGTGTGCGCTGTGTCAGTGTGCGCTGTGTCATTGTGAGTAGTGTTAGTGTGTGCTGAGTCAGTGTGAGCAGTGTCAGTGTGCGCTGTATTATTGTGAGCAGTGTGAGTGTGCGCTGTTTCAGTGTGCGCAGTGTCAGCGTGCACTGTGTCCGGGTGCACAGTGACAGCATGCGCAATGTCAGTGTGCGCAGTGTCAGCGTGCACTGTTTCCAGGTGCATAGTGACAGTATGCGCAGTGTCAGTGTGCGCAGTGTCAGTGTACGCAGTGTCAGTGTGCACTGTGTCTGGGTGCACAGTGACAGCATGCGCAGTGTCAGCATGTGCAGCGTCAGTGCGAGCAGTGTGAGTGTGATCAGTATCAGTTTGAGCTGTGGTTGTGTGAGCGGTGTCAGTGTGTGCAGTGTCATTGTGAGCAGTGTCAGTGTGAGCAGTGTAAGCGTGAGCAGTGTCAGCATGCGCTGTGTCAGCGTGCACAGTTTCAGTATGAGCAATGTCAGTTTGCGCAGTGTCAGTGTGCGATGCGTCCGCGTGCCCAGTTTCAGCAAGTGCACAATCAGCGTACGCAGTGTCAGTGTGAGCAGTGTTAGCATGCACAGTGTCAGTGTGAGCAGTGTCAGCGTTCACTGTGTCAGCGCGTGCAGTTTCAGCAGGAGTAGTGTCAGCATGCGCTGTGTCAGCAAGCGCAGTGTCAGCGTGTGCAGTGTCAGTGTGCGCTGTGTCAGCGAGCGCAGTGTCAGTTTGAGGAGTGTCAGTGTGTGCTGTTTCAGTGTGCGCTGTGTCATTGTGAGCAGTGTCAGTGTGTGCTGAGTTAGTGTGAGCAGTGTCAGTGTGCGCTGTATCATTGTGAGCAGTGTGAGTGTGCGCTGTTTCAGTGTGCGCAGTGTCAGCGTGCACTGTGTCCGGGTGCACAGTGACAGCATGCGCAGTGTCAGTGTGCGCAGTGTTAGCATGCGCAGTGTCAGTGTGAGCAGTGTCAGCGTTCACTGTGTCAGCGCGTGCAGGTTCAGCATGAGTAGTGTCAGCATGCACTGTGTCAACATGAACAGTGTCAGCGTGCACTGTCAGTGTGAGCAGTGTCAGCGTGCACTATGTTAGCATGAGTAGTGTCAGCATGCGCTGTGTCAGCATACGCAGTGTCAGCGTGCGCACTGTCAGTGTGCGCTGTGTCAGTGAGCGCAGTGTCAGTTTGAGGAGTGTCAGTGTGCGCTGTGTCAGTGTGCGCAGTGTCAGTGTGAGCTGTGTCAGTGTGCGCTGTGTCATTGTGAGCAGTGTCAGTGTGTGCTGAGTCAGTGTGAGCAGTGTTAGTGTGCACTGTATCATTGTGAGCAGTGTCAGAGTGCGCTGTTTAAGTGTGCGCAGTGTCAGCGTTCACTGTGTCCGGGTGCACAGTGACAGCATGCGCAGTGTCAGCGTGCACTGTGTCCGGGTGCACAGTGACAGCATGCGCAGTGTCAGTGTGCGCAGTGTCAGTGTGCACTGTGTCCGGGTGCACAGTGACAGCATGCGCAGTGTCAGTGTGAGCAGTGTGAGTGTGATCAGTGTCAGTGTGAGCCGTGGGTGTATGAGCGGTGTCAGTGTGTGCAGTCTCAGTGTGAGCAGGGCGCGTGGGCACAGTGTCAGCGTGTGCAGTGTCAGTGTGAGCAGTGTCAGTGTGATCATTGTCAGTGTGAGCCCTGTTAGTGTGAGCGGTTTCAGTGTGTGCAGTGTCAGTGTGAGCAGTGTCAGTGTGCACTGTCTCCGCATGCACAGTGTCAGCATGTGCTCTGTCAGTGTGAGCAGTATCAGTGCGAGCAGTGTCAGTGTGAGCAGTGTCAGAATGCGCAGTGTCACTGTGAGCAGTGTCTGTTTGTGCAGTGTCAGTGTGAGCAGTATCAGTGTGAGCAGGGTCAGTGTGAGCAGTGTCAGAATGCTCAGTGTCAGTGTGAGCAGTGTCAGTTTGCGCAGTGTCAGCGTGAGCAGTGTCAATGTGCGCTGTGTCAGTGTAAGCAGTGTCAGCGTACGGTGTCAGCGTGAGCAGTGTCAGCACGCACAGTTTCAGCTTGCGCAGTGTCAGCTTTCTCAGTGTCAGCGTGCGCAGTGTCAGTATCAGCAGTGTCAGTGTGCGCTGTGTCAGCGATCACAGTGACAGTTTGAGGAGTGTCAGCGTTCGCATTGTCAGCTTGCGCTGTGTAAGCGTGCGCAGTGTCAGTGTGCGCTGTGTCAGCATGCGCAATGCCAGTGGGCGCTGTGTCAGTGTGCGCAGTGTCAGTATGCGCTGTCAGTGTGAGCAGTGTCAGTGTGCGCTGTGTCAGTGTGAGCAGTGTCAGTGTGCGCTGTGTCATTGTGAGCAGTGTCAGTGTGAGCAGTGTCAGTCTGAGCAGTGTCAGCATGCGCTGTGTCAGTGTGCACAGTGTCAGCGTGCGCTGTGTCATTGTGAGCAGTGTCAGTGTGCGTTGTGTCATTGTGAGCAGTGTCCGTGTGCGCTGTGTCATTGTGAGCAGTGTCAGTGTGCGCTGTGTCAGTGTGAGCAGTGTCAGTGTGCGCTGTGTCATTGTGAGCAGTGTCAGTGTGCGCTGTGTCATTATGAGCAGTATCAGTGTGAGCAATGTCAGTGTGAGCACTGTCAGTGAGAGCAGTGTCATCGTGCGCAGTGTCAGCATGCGCAGTGTCAGTGTGAGCAGTATCAGCGTGCACAGTTTCTGTATGAGCAATGTCAGGTTGCGCAGTGTCAGTTTGCGATGCATCTGCATGCACAGTTTCAGCAAGCGCACAATCAGCGTACGCAGTGTCAGAGTCAGCAGTGTTAGCATGCGCAGTGTCAGTGTGAGCAGTGTCAACGTGAACAGTGTCAGTGTACGCTCTGTCAGTGTGTGCAGTGTCAGCGTGAACAGTGTCAGTGTACGCTCTGTCAGTGTGAGCAGTGTCAGAGTTCGCTATGTCAGCACGTGCAGTTTCAGCATGAGTAGTGTCAGCATGCGCTGTGTCAACGTGAACAGTGTCGGCGTGCACTGTGTCAGTGTGAGCAGTGTTAGCATGCACAGTCTCAATGTGTGCTGTGTAAGCATGCGCAGTGTCAGTGTGTGCATTGTTAGCGTGAGCAGTGTCAGTGTGCGCTGTGAAAGCGTGCGCAATGTCAGCATGCGCTGTGTCATCGAGCGCAGTGTCAGTTTGAGGAGTGTCAGTGTGCGCTGTGTCAGTGTGCACTTTGTTAGTGAGAGCAGTATCAGCGTGCGCTGTGTCAGTGTGAGCGGTATCAGCATACACAGTGTCAGCGTGCGCTGTGTAAGTGTGCGCAGTGTCACTGTGCACTGTGTCAGCGAGCACAGTGTCAGTTTGGGGAGTGTCAGCATACGCAGTGTCAGCGTGCGCTGTGTCAGCATGCGCAGTGTCAGTGTGCGCTGTGTCCGCGAGCGCAGTGTCAGTGTGAGGAGTGTCAGTGTGCACTGTGTCAGTTTGCGCTGTGTTAACATGCGCAGTGCCAGTGGGCGCAGTGTCAGTATGCACAGTGTCAGCGTGCGCTGTGTCAGTGTGAGCTGTGTCAGTGTGCGCTGTGTCATTGTGAACAGTGTCAGTGTGTGCTGAGTCAGTGTGAGCAGTGTCAGTGTGCGCTGTATCATTGTGAGCAGTGTCAGTGTGCGCTGTTTCAGTGTGCGCAGTGTCAGTGTGCATGTGTCCGGGTGCACAGTGACAGCATGCGCAATGTCAGTGTGCGCAGTGTCAGCGTGCACTGTGTCCGGGTGCACAGTGACAGCATGCGCAGTGTCAGTGTGCGCAGTGGCAGTGTGCACTGTGTCCGGGTGCACAGTGACAGCATGCGCAGTGTCAGTTTGCGCAGTGTCAGTGTGCACTGTGTCTGCGTGCACAGTGTCAGCATGCGCAGTGTCAGTGCGAGCAGTGTGAGTTTGATCAGTGTCAGTGTGAGCCGCGGTTGTGTGAGCGGTGTCAGTGTGTGCAGTGTCAGTGCGAGCAGTGTCCGTGGGCACAGTGTCAGCGTGTGTAGTGTCAGTGTGAGCAGTGTCAGTGTGATCATTGTCAGTGTGAGCCGTGTTAGTGTGAGCAGTGTCAGTGCGTGCAGTGTCAGTGTGAGCAGCGTCAGTGTGAGCAGTGTCAGTGTGAGCAGTGTCAGCATGCGCAGTGTCACTGTGAGCAGTTTCAGCGTGAGCAGTGTCTGTGGGCACAGTGTCAGCGTGTGCAGTGACAGTGTGAGCAGTGTCAGAATGCGCAGTGTCACTGTGAGCAGTGTCAGTTTGTGCAGTGTCAGTGTTAGCAGTATCAGTGTGAGCAGGGTCAGTGTGAGCAGTGTCAGAATGCGCAGTGTCAGTGTGAGCAGTGTCAGTTTGCGCAGTGTCAGCGTGAGCAGTGTCAGTGTGCGCTGTGTCAGTGTGATCTGTGTCAGCGTACGGTGTCAGTGTGAGCAGTGTCAGCATGCGCAGTTTTAGTGTGAGCAGTGTCAGTGTGAGCAGTGTCAGTGTGCGCTGTGTCAGTGTGAGCAGTGTCAGCGTGAGCAGTGTCAGCATGCACTGTGTCAGCTTTCTCAGTGTCAGCGTGCGCAGTGTCAGTATCAGCAGTGTCAGCATGTGCAGTGTCAGTATCAGCAGTGTCAGAGTGCGCTGTGTCAGCGATCGCAGTGACAGTTTGAGGAGTGTCAGCGTTCGCATTGTCAGCTTGTGCTGTGTAAGCGTGCGCAGTGTCAGTGTGCGCTGCATCAGCATGCGCAATGCCAGTGGGCACTGTGTCAGTGTGCGCAGTGTCAGTGTGCGCTGTGTCAGTATGAGCAGTGTCAGTGTGCGCTGTGTCATTGTGAGCAGTGTCAGTGTGAGCAGTGTCAGTCTGAGCAGTGTCAGCATGCGCTGTGTCAGTGTGCACAGTGTCAGCCTGCGCTGTGTCATTGTGAGCATTGTCAGTGTGCGTTGTGTCATAGTGAGCAGTGTCCGTGTGCGCTGTGTCAGTGTGAGCAGTGTCAGTGTGCGCTGTGTCAGTGTGAGCAGTGTCAGTGTGCGCTTTGTCATTGTGAGCAGTGTGTGTGAGCAGTGTCAGTGTGCGCTGTGTCATTGTGAGCAGTATCAGTGTGAGCAATGTCAGTGTGAGCACTGTCAGTGTGAGCAGTGTCAGCAGGCGCAGTGTCAGTGTGAGCAGTATCAGCGTGCACAGTTTCAGTATGAGCAATGTCAGTTTGCAGTGTCAGTTTGCGATGCGTCTGCGTGCACAGTTTCAGCAAGCGCACAATCAGCGTACGCAGTGTCAGTGTGAGCAGTGTTAGCATTCGCAGTCTCAGTGTGAGCAGTGTCAGCGTGAACAGTGTCAGTGTACGCTCTGTCAGTGTGAGCAGTGTCAGAGTTCGCTATGTCAGCACGTGCAGTTTCAGCACGAGTAGTGTCAGCATGCGCTGTACCAACGTGAACAGTGTCGGTGTGCACTGTGTCAGTGTGAGCAGTGTCAGCATGCACAGTCTCAACGTGTGCTGTGTAAGCGTGCGCAGTGTCAGTGTGTGCATTGTTAGCATGAGCAGTGTCAGTGTGCGCTGTGTCAGCATGCGCAGTGTCAGTGTGCGCTGTGAAAGCGTGCGCAATGTCAGCGTGCGCTCTGTCATCGAGCGCAGTGTCAGTTTGAGGAGTGTCAGTGTGCGCTGTCAGCGTGCGCAGTCAGTGTGCGCAGTGTCAGTGTGCGCTGTGTCAGTGTGAGCAGTGTCAGTGTGCGCTTTGTTAGTGAGAGCAGTATCAGCGTGCGCTGTGTCAGTGTGAGCTGTATCAGCATACGCAGTGTCAGCGTGCGCTGTGTAAGTGTGTGCAGTGTCAGTGTGCACTGTGTCAGCGAGCACCGTGTCAGTTTGGGGAGTGTCAGCGTGCGCAGTGTCAGCGTGCGCTGTGTCAGCATGCGCAGTGTCAGTGTGCGCTGTGTCAGCGAGAGCAATGTCAGTTTGAGGAGTGTCAGCGTGCACAGTGTCACTGGGCGCTCTGTCAGTGTGAGCAGTATCAGTGTGCACAGTCTCAACGTGTGCTGTGTAAGCGTGCGCTGTGTCAGTGTGTACTGTGTCAGCGTGAACAGTGTCAGTGTGATCAGTGTCAGTGTGCACAGTCCCAAAGTGCGCTGTGTAAGCGTGTGCAGTGTCAGTGTGAGCTTTGTTAGCGTGAGCAGTGTCAGCGTGCGCTGTGTCAGCATGCGCAGTGTCAGCGTGCGCTGTGTAAGCGTGCGCAGTGTCAGTGTAAGCAGCGTCAGTTTGAGAAGTGTCAGCGTGCGTAGTGTCAGCGTGCGCTGTGTAAGCGTGCGCAGTGTCAGTGTGTGCTGTGTCAGCATGGACAGTGCCAAAGGGCGCTGTGTCAGTGTGCGCTGTGTCAGTGTGAGCACTGTCAGTGTGAGCAGTGTCAGTGTGCGCTGTGCCATTGTGAGCAGTGTCAGTGTGCGCTGTGTCAGTGTGAGCAGTGTCAGTGTGCGCTGTGTCATTGTGAGCAGTGTCAGTGTGAGCAGTGTAAGCGTGAGCAGTGTCAGCATGCGCTGCGTCCGCGTGCACAGATTCAGCAAGTGCACAATCAGCGTACGCAGTGTCAGTGTGAGCAGTGTCAGCGTTCACTGTGTCAGCGTGTCCAATTTCAGCATGAGTAGTGTCAGCATGCACTGTGTCAACATGAACAGTGTCAGCGTGCACTGTCAGTGTGAGCAGTGTCAGCGTGCACAGTCTGAACATGTGCTGTGTATGTATGCGCAGTGTCAGTGTGCGCTTTGTTAGCATGAGCAGTGTCATCGTGCGCTGTGTTAGCATGCGCAGTGTCAGTGTGCGCAATGTGTTTGCGCTGTGTCAGTTTGAGGAGTATCAGCGTGCGCTGTGTCAGTGTGCACTGTGACAACATGCGCAATGCCAGTGGGCGCTGTGTAAGCGTGCGCTGTGTCAGTGTGAGCTGTGTCAGTGTGCGCTGTATCATTGTGAGCAGTGTCAGTGTGCGCTGTTTCAGTGTGCGCAGTGTCAGCGTGCACTGTGTCCGGGTGCACAGTGACAGCATGCGCCGTGTCAGTGTGCGCAGTTTCAGTGTGCACTGTGTCCGGGTGCACAGTGACAGCATGCGCAGTGTCAGTGTGCGCAGTGTCAGTGTGCACTGTGTCTGCGTGCACAGTGTCAGCATGTGCTCTGTCAGTGTGAGCAGTATCAGTGTGAGCAGTGTCAGTGTGAGCAGTGTTAGCATGCGCAGTGTCACTGTGAGCAGTTTCAGTGTGAGCAGTGTCTGCGGGCACAGTGTCAGCGTGTGCAGTGTCAGTGTGAGCAGTGTCAGAATGCGCAGTGTCAGTGTGAGCAGGGTCAGTGTGAGCAGTGTCAGAATGCTCAGTGTCAGTGTGAGCAGTGTCAGTTTGCGCAGTGTCAGCGTGAGCAGTGTTAGTATGCGCTGTGTCAGTGTGATCTGTGTCAGCGTACGGTGTCAGTGTGAGCAGTGTCAGCATGCGCAGTTTTAGTGTGAGCAGTGTCAGTGTGACCAGTGTCAGTGCGCACTGTGTCAGTGTGAGCAGTGTCAGCGTGAGCAGTGTCAGCACGCACAGTTTCAGCATGCACAGTGTCAGCTTTCTCAGTGTCAGCGTGCGCAGTGTCAGTATCAGCAGTGTCAGTGTGCGGTGTGTCAGCGATCGCAGTGATAGTTTCCGGAGTGTCAGCGTTCGCATTGTCAGCTTGCGCTGTGTAATCGTGCGCAGTGTCAGTGTGCGCTGCGTCAGCATGTGCAATGCCAGTGGGCACTGTGTCAGTGTGCGCAGTGTCAGTGTGCGCAGTCAGTGTGAGCAGTGTCAGTGTGCGCTGTGTCATTGTGAGCAGTGTCAGTGTGCACTGTGTCATTGTGAGCAGTGTCAGTGTGAGCAGTGTCAGTCTGAGCAGTGTCAGCAGGCGCTCTGTCAGTGCGCACAGTGTCAGCGTGCGCTGTGTCATTGTGAGCAGTGTCAGTGTGCGTTGTGTCATTGTGAGCAGTGTCCGTGTGCGCTGTGTCATTGTGAGCAGTGTCAGTGTGCGCTGTGTCAGTGTGAGCAGTGTCAGTGTGCGCTGTGCCATTGTGAGCAGTGTGTGTGAGCAGTGTCAGCGTGCGCTGTTTCATTGTGAGCAGTGTCAGTGTGCGTTGTGTCATTGTGAGCAGTGTCTGTGTGCGCTGTGTCATTGTGAGCAGTGTCAGTGTGCGCTGTGTCAGTGTGAGCAGTGTCAGTGTGCGCTGTGCCATTGTGAGCAGTGTGTGTGAGCAGTGTCAGCGTGCGCTGTTTCATTGTGAGCAGTGTCAGTGTGCGTTGTGTCATTGTGAGCAGTGTCTGTGTGCGCTGTGTCATTGTGAGCAGTGTCAGTGTGCGCTGTGTCAGTGTGAGCAGTGTCAGTGTGAGCAGTGTCAGTGTGCGCTGTGCCATTGTGAGCAGTGTCAGTGTGCGCTGTGTCAGTTTGAGCAGTGTAAGCGTGAGCAGCTTCAGCATGCGCTGTGTCAGCGTGCACAGTTTCAGTATGAGCAATGTCAGTTTGCGAAGTGTCAGTGTGCGATGCGTCTGCGTGCACAGTTTCAGCAAGTGTACAATCAGCGTACGCAGTGTCAGTGTGAGCAGTGTTAGCATGTGCAGTGTCAGTGTGAGCAGTGTCAGCGTTCACTGTGTCAGCGCGTGCAGTTTCAGCATGAGTAGTGTCAGCATTCATTGTGTCAACATGAACAGTGTCAGCGTGCACTGTCAGTGTGAGCAGTGTCAGTGTGCACAGCCTCAACGTGTGCTGTGTATGTATGTGCAGTGTCAGTGTGCGCTTTGTTAGCATGAGCAGTGTCATCGTGCGCTGTGTAAGCATGTGCAGTGTCAGCGTGCGCAATGTGTGTGCGCTGTGTCAGCGAGCGCAGTGTCAGTTTGAGGAGTATCAGTGTACACTGTGTCAGTGTGCGCTGTGTCAACATGCGCAGTGCCAGTGGGCGCTGTGTCAGTGTGCGCAGTGTCAGCGTGCGCTGTGTCAATGTGAGCTGTGTCAGTGTGCGCTGTATCATTGTGAGCAGTGTCAGTTTGCGCTGTTTCAGTGTGCGCAGTGTCAGCGTGCACTGTGTCCGGGTGCACAGTGACAGCATGCGCAGTGTCAGTGTGCGCAGTGTCAGTGTGCACTGTGTCTGCGTGATCAGTGTCAGTGTGCACAGTCCCAAAGTGCGCTGTGTAAGCGTGTGCAGTGTCAGTGTGCGCTTTGTTACCGTGAGCAGTGACAGCGTGCGCTGTGTCAACATGCGCAGTGTCAGCGTGCGCTGTTTAAGCGTGCGCAGTGTCAGTGTGAGCAGTGTCAGTTTGAGAAGTGTCAGCGTGCGTAGTGTCAGCGTGCGCTGTGTAAGCGTGCGCAGTGTCAGTGTGTGCTGTGTCAGCATGGACAGTGCCAAAGGGCTCTGTGTCAGTGTGCGCTGTGTCAGTGTGAGCAGTGTCAGTGTGAGCAGTGTCAGTGTGCACTGTGCCATTGTGAACAGTGTCACTGTGCGCTGTGTCAGTGTGAGCAGTGTCAGTGTGCGCTGTGTCATTGTGAGCAGTGTCAGTGTGAGCAGTGTAAGCGTGAGCAGTGTCAGCATGCGCTGTGTCAGCGTGCACAGTTTCAGTATCAGCAATGTCAGTTTGCGAAGTGTCAGTGTGCAATGCGTCCACGTGCACAGTTTCAACAAGTGCACAATCAGCGTACGCAGTGTCAGTGTGAGCAGTGTTAGCATGCGCAGTGTCAGTGTGAGCAGTGTCAGCGTTCAGTGTCAGCGCGTGCAGTTTCAGCATGAGTAGTGTCAGCATGCACTGTGTCAACATGAACAGTGTCAGCGTGCACTGTCAGTGTGAGCAGTGTCAGTGTGCACAGTCTCAACGTGTGCTGTGTATGTATGAGCAGTGTCAGTGTGTGCTTTGTTAGCATGAGCAGTGTCATCGTGCGCTGTGTCAGCATGCGCAGTGTCAGCGTGCGCAATGTGTGTGCGCTGTGTCAGCGAGCGCAGTGTCAGTTTGAGGAGTATCAGTGTGCGCTGTGTCAGTGTGCGCTGTGTCAACATGCGCAGTGCCAGTGGACGCTGTGTCATTGTGCGCAGTGTCAGCGTGCGCTGTGTCAGTGTGAGCTGCGTCAGTGTGCGCTGTGTCATTGTGAGCAGTGTCAGTGTGTGCTGAGTCAGTGTGAGCAGTGTCAGTGTGCGCTGTATCATTGTGAGTAGCGTCAGCGTGCACTGTGTCCGGGTGCACAGTGACAGCATGCGCAATGTCAGTGTGCGCAGTGTCAGTGTGCACTGTGTCCGGGTGCACAATGACAGCATGCGCAGTGTCAGTGTGCGCAGTGTCAGTGTGCACTGTGTCTGCGTGCACAGTGTCAGCATGCGCAGCGTCAGTGCGAGCAGTGTGAGTGTGATCAGTGTCAGTGTGAGCCGTGGTTGTGTGAGCGGTGTCAGTGTGTGCAGTGTCAGTGTGAGCAGTGTCCGTGGGCACACTGTCAGCGTGTGCAGTGTCAGTGTGAGCAGTGTCAGTGTGATCATTGTCAGTGTGAGCCGTGTTAGTGTGAGCGCTGTCAGTGTGTGCAGTGTCAGTGTGAGCAGTGTCAGTGTGCACTGTCTCCGCAAGCACAGCGTCAGCATGTGCTCTGTCAGTGTGAGCAGTTTCAGTGTGAGCAGTGTCAGTGTGAGCAGTGTCAGCATGTGCAGTGTCACTGTCAGCAGTTTCAGTGTGAGCAGTGTCTGCGGGCACCGTGTCAGCGTGTGCAGTGTCAGTGTGAGCAGTGTCAGAATGCGCAGTGTCAGTGTGAGCAGGGTCAGTGTGAGCAGTGTCAGAATGCGCAGTGTCAGTGTGAGCAGTGTCAGTTTGCGCAGTGTCAGCGTGAGCAGTGTCAGTATGCGCTGTGTCAGTGTGATCTGTGTCAGTGTACGGTGTCAGTGTGAGCAGTGTCAGCATGCGCAGTTTTAGTGTGAGCAGTATCAGGGTGAGCAGTGTCCGCATGCATAGTGTCAGCGTGCACAGTTTCAGTATGAGCAATGTCAGTTTGCGAAGTGTCAGTGTGCGATGCGTCCGCGTGCACAGTTTCAGCAAGTGCACAATCAGCGTACGCAGTGTCAGTGTGAGCAGTGTTAGCATGCACAGTGTCAGTGTGAGCAGCATCAGCGTGAACAGTGTCAGTGTACGCTCTGTCAGTGTGAGCAGTGTCAGTGTTCGCTATGTCAGCACGTGCAGTTTCAGCATGAGTAGTGTCAGCATGCGCTGTGTCAACGTGAACAGTGCCGGCATGCACTGTGTCAGTGTGAGCAGTGTCAGCATGCACAGTCTCAACGTGTGCTGTGTAAGCGTGCGCAGTGTCAGTGTGCGCTGTGTCATTGTGAGCAGTGTCAGTGTGCGCTGTGTAAGCATGCGCAGTGTCAGTGTGCACTGTGTCAGCAAGCACAGTGTCAGTTTGAGAAGTGTCAGCGTACGTGGTGTCAGCGTGCGCTGTGTAAGCGTGTGCAGTGTTAGTGTGCGCTGTGTCAGCATGCACAGTGCCAATGGGCGCTGTGTCATTGTGCGCAGTGTCAGTGTGCACTGTGTCGGTGTGAGCAGTGTCAGTGTGCGCTGTGTCATTGTGAGCAGTGTCAGTGTGCGCTGTGTCGGTGTGAGCAGTATCAGTGTGAGCAATGTCAGTGTGAGCAGTGTCAGTGTGAGCAGTATCAGTGTGAGCAATGTCAGTGTGAGCAGTATCAGAGTGAGCAGTGTCCGCAAGTGCAGTGTCAGCCTGCACAGTTTCAGTATGAGCAATGTCAGTTTGCGCAGTGTCAGTGTGCGATGCGTCCGCGTGCACAGTTTCAGCAAGTGCACAATCAGCGTGAGCAGTGTCAGTGTGAGCAGTGTTAGCATGCGCGGTGTCAGTGTGAGCAGTGTCAGCGTGAACAGTGTCAGTGTATGCTCTGTCAGTGTGAGCAATGTCAGTGTTCGTTATGTCAGCACGTGCAGTTTCAGCATGAGTAGTGTCAGCGTGCGCTGTGTCAACGTTAACAGTGTCAGCGTGCACTGTGTCAGTGTGAGCAGTGTCAGTGTGCGCTGTGTCAGTGTGAGCAGTGACAGTGTACGCTCTGTCAGTGTGAGCAGTGTCAGTGTGCGCTGTGTCATTGTGAGCAGTATCAGTGTGAGCAGTGTCAGTGTGAGCAGTGTCAGTGTGCGCTGTGTCAGTGTGAGCAGTGTCAGTGTGCACTGTGTCATTGTGAGCAGTGTCAGTGTGCGCTGTGTCATTGTGAGCAGTATCAGTTTGAGCAGTGTCAGCATGAGCAGTGTCAGCATGCGCTGTGGCAGCGTGCACATTTTCAGTATGAGCAATATCAGTTTCCACAGTGTCAGTGTGCAATGCGTCCGCATGCACAGTTGCAGCAAGCGCACAATCAGCGTACGCAGTGTCAATGTGATCAGTGTTAGCATGTGCACTGTCAGTGTGAGCAGTGTCAGCGTGAACAGTGTCAGTGTACGCACTGTCAGTGGGAGCATTGTCAGCGTTCGCTGTGTCAGCACCTGCAGTTGCAGCAGGAGCAGTGTCAGCATGCGCTGTGTCAACATGAACAGTGTTAGCATGCACTGTCAGTGTGAGCAGTGTCAGCATGCACAGTCTCAACGTGTGCTTTGTAAGCGTGCGCAGTGTCAGTGTGCGCTTTGTTAGCGTGAGCAGTGTCAGCGTGCCCTGTGTCAGCATGCGCAGTGTCAGTGTGCGCAGTGTCAGCGTTCGCTGTGTCAGCATGCGCAATGTCAGTGTACGCTGTGTCAGCGAGTGCAGTGTCAGTTTGAGGAGTGTCAGCGTGCAACGTGTCAGCATGCGCTGTGTCAGTGTGCGCAGTGTCTGTGTGAGCAGTGTCTGTGTGAGCAGTGTCAGTGTGCGCTGTGTCAGCGCGCGCATTGTCAGTGTGAGCAGTGTCAGTGTGCGCTGTGTCAGCATGCGCAGTGTCAGTGTGCGCTGTTAAAGCGTGCGCAATGTCAGTGTGCGCTGTGTCAGCGAGCGCAGTGTCGGTTTGAGGAGTGTCAGTGTGTGCAGTGCCAGTGGGCGCTGTGTCAGCATGCGCAGTGCCAGTGGATGCTCTGTCAGTGTGCGCAGTGTCAGCGTGCGCAGTCAGTGTGCGCAGTGTCAGTGTGCGCTGTGTCATTGTGAGCAGTGTCAGTGTGCGGTTTGTTAGCGTGAGCAGTGTCAGCGTGCGAAGTGTCAGTGTGCGCTGTGTCAGCGAGCACAGTGTCAGTTTGAGGAGTGTCAGCGTGCGTACTGTCAGCATGCGCAGTGTCAGTTTCAGCAGTGTCAGTGTGCGCTGTGTCAGCGTGCGCTGTCAGTGTGCACAGTGTCAGTGTAAGCAGTGTCAGTGTGCGCTGTGTTAGTGTGAGCAGTGTCAGTGTGTACTGTTTCATTGTGAGCAGTGTCAGTGTGCGCTGTGTCAGTGTGTGCAGTGTCAGTGTGCGCTGTGTCAGTGTGAGCAGTGTCAGTGTGTGCTGTATCATTGTGAGCAGTGTCAGTGTGCACTGTGTCAGTGTGAGCTGTGTCAGTGTGCGCTGTGTCATTGTGAGCAGTGTCAGTGAGCGTTGTCTCATTGTGAACAGTGTCAGTTGGTGTGGCGTCAGTGTGAGCAGTGTCAGTGTGCACAGTCTCAACGTGCGCTGTGTAAGCGTGGGCAGTGCCGGTGTGCGCTTTGTTGATGTGAGCAGTGTCAGCGTGCACTGTGTCAGCATGCGCAGTGTCAGCGTACGCTGTGAAAGCGTGCACAGTGTCAGTGTGAGTAGTGTCAGTCTGCGCAGTGTCAGTGTGAGCTGTGTCAGTGAGCGCAGTGCAAGATTGAGAAGTGTCAGTGTGCGCTGTGTCAGCATGCACAGTGCCAATGGGCGCTGCGTCAGTGTGCGCTGTGCCAGTGTGTGCTGTGTCAGTGTGCGCTGTGTCAGTGTGAGCAGTGTCAGTGTGCGCTGTGTCATTGTGAGCAGTGTCAGTGTGCGCTGTGTCAGTGTGAGCAGTGTCGGTGTGCGCTGTGTCAATGTGAGCAGTGTCAGTGTGTGCTGTCATTGTGAGCAGTGTCAGCATGCGCAATGTCAGTGTGCGCTGTGTCAGCGAGCGCAGTGTCAATTTGAGGAGTGTCAGCATTCGCAGTGTCAGCGTGCGCTGTGAAAGCGTGCGCAATGTCAGTGTGCGCTGTGTCAGCGAGCGCAGTGTCAGTTTGAGGATTGTCAGTGTGCGCTGTGTCAGCATGCGCTGTGTCAGCATGTGCAGTGCCAGTGTGCGCTTTGTCAGTGTGTGCAATGTCAGTCTGTGCTGTGTCAGTGTCAGCAGTGTCTGTGTGCACTGTGTCAGTGTGAGCTGTGTCAGTGTGCGCTGTGTCATTGTGAGCAGTATCAGTGTGCGCTGTGTCAATGTATGCAGTGTCAGTGTCCGCTGTCATTGTGAGCAGTGTCAGTGTGCGCTGTGTCAGTGTGTGCAGTGTCAGTGTACGCTGTGTCATTGTGAGCAGTGTCAGTGTGTGCTGTGTCTGTGTGTGCAGTGTCAGTGTGTGCTGTGTCAGTGTGAGCAGTGTCAGTGTGCACTGTGTCAGTGTGAGCTGTGTCAGTGTGCGCTGTGTCATTGTGAGCAGTGTCAGTGAGCGTTGTGTCATTGTGAGCAGTGTCAGTGTGCACTGTGTCAGTCTGCGCAGTGTCAGTGTGAGCAGTTTCAGCGTGAGAAGTTTCCGCATGCACAGTATCAGCGTGGGCAGTGTCAATGTAAGCAGTGTTAGTGTGCGCAGTGTCAGTGTGCGCTGTGTCAGTGTGCGCTGTGTCAGCGTGAACAGTGTCAGTGTGATCAGTGTCAGTTTGCACAGTGTCAGCGTGCGCTGTGTAAGCGTGCGCAGTGTCAGTGTGCCCTTTGTTAGCGTGAGCAGTGTCAGTGTGCGCTGTGTCAGCAAGCGCAGTGTCAGTGTGCGCTGTGTAAGCATGCGCAGTGTCAGTGTGAGTAGTGTCAATGTGCACTGTGTCAGCGATCGCAGTGTGAGTGTGTGCTGTGTCATTGTGAGCAGTGTCAGTGTGCGCTGTGTCATTGTGATCAGTGTCAGTGTGAGCAGTGTCAGTGTGAGCAGTGTCAGTGTGCGCTGTGTCATTTTGAGCTGTGTCAGTGTGCGCTGTATCAGTGTGAGCAGTGTCAGTGTGCGCTGTGCCATTGTGAGCATTGTCAGTGTGCGCTGTGTCCTTGTGGTCAGTGTCAGTGTGAGCAGTATCAGTGTGAGCAGTGTCAGTGTGAGCAGTGTCAGTGTGCGCTGTGTCATTGTGAGCAGTGTCAGTGTGCACTGTGTCTATGTGAGCAGTGTCAGTGTGAGCAGTGTCAGCATGCTCAATGTCAGCGTAAGCAGTGTCAGTGTGAGCAGTGTCAGTGTGAGCAGTGTCAGTGTGAGCATTTTCAGCGTGTGAAGTGTCCGCGTGCAGTGTCAGCGTGCACAGTTTCAGTATGAGCAATGTCAGTTTCCACAGTGTCAGTGTGCAATGCGTCCTCGTGCACAGTTTCAGCAAGCGCAGTGTCAGTTTGAGGAGTGTCAGTGTGCGTAGTGTCAGTGTGCGCTGTGTCAGCATGCGCAGTCAGAGTGCGCAGTGTCAGTGTGCACTGTGTCAGTGTGAGCAGTGTCAGTGTGAGCAGTGTCAGTATGCACTGTGTCATTGTGAGCAGTGTCAGTGTGAGCAGTATCAGCATGCGCTGTGTCAGCGTGCACAATTTCAGTATGAGCAATGTCAGTTTCCACAGTGTCAGTGTGCAATGCATCCACGTGCACAGTTTCAGCAAGCGCACAGTCAGCGTACGCAGTGTCAGTGTGATCAGTGTTAGCATGCGCACTGTCAGTGTGAGCTGTGTCTGCGTGAACAGTGTCAGTGTACGCTCTGTCAGTGGGAGCATTGTCAGCATTCGCTGTGCCAGCTTGTACAGTTTCAGCATGAGTAGTGTCAGCATGCGCTGTGTCAACGTGAACAGTGTCAGCATGCACTGTGTCAGTGTGAGCAGTGTCAGTGGGCCCAGTGTCAACGTGCGCTGTGTAACCATGTGTAGTGTCAGTGTGCGCTTTGTCAGCGAGCACAGTGTCAGTTTGAGGAGTGTCAGCGTGCGCAGTGTCAGCGTGCGCTGTGTAAGCGTGCGCAGTGTCAGTTGGTGTGGCGTCAGTGTGAGCAGTGTCAGTGTGCACAGTCTCAACGTGCGCTGTGTAAGCGTGGGCAGTGCCAGTGTGCGCTTTGTTGATGTGAGCAGTGTCAGCGTGCACTGTGTCAGCATGCGCAGTGTCAGCGTAAAGTGTGAAAGCGTGCACAGTGTCAGTGTGAGTAGTGTCAGTCTGCACAGTGTCAGTGTGAGCTGTGTCAGTGAGCGCAGTGCAAGATTGAGAAGTGTCAGTGTGCGCTGTGTCAGCATGCACAGTGCCAATGGGCGCTGCGTCAGTGTGCGCTGTGTCAGTGTGTGCTGTGTCAGTGTGCGCTGTGTCAGTGTGAGCAGTGTCAGTGTGCGCTGTGTCATTGTGAGCAGTGTCAGTGTGTGCTGTGTCAGTGTGAGCAGTGTCGGTGTGCGCTGTGTCAATGTGAGCAGTGTCAGTGTGTGCTGTCATTGTGAGCAGTGTCAGCATGCGCAATGTCAGTGTGCGCTGTGTCAGCGAGCACAGTGTCAATTTGAGGAGTGTCAGCATGCGCAGTGTCAGCGTGCGCTGTGAAAGCGTGCGCAATGTCAGTGTGCGCTGTGTCAGCGAGCGCAGTGTCAGTTTGAGGAGTGTCAGTGTGCGCTGTGTCAGCATGTGCTGTGTCAGCATGTGCAGTGCCAGTGTGCGCTTTGTCAGTGTGTGCAATGTCAGTCTGTGCTGTGTCAGTGTGAGCAGTGTCTGTGTGCACTGTGTCAGTGTGAGCTGTGTCAGTGTGCGCTGTGTCAGTGTGCGCAGTGTCAGTGTGCGCTGTGTCAGCGTGAACAGTGTCAGTGTGATCAGTGTCAGTTTGCACAGTGTCAGTGTGCGCAGTGTCAGCGTGAGCAGTGTCAGCATGCGCAATGTCAGTGTGCGCTGTGTCAGCATGCGCAGTGTCAGTGTGCGCTGTGTCAGCGAGCGCAGTGTCAGTGTGCACTGTGTCAGCGTGCGGTCAGTGTGAGCACTGTCAGTGTGCGCTGTGTCACTGTGAGGAGTGTCAGTGTGCACTGTGTCAGTGTGAGCAGTGTCAGTGTGCGCTGTGTCATTGTGAGCAGTGTCAGTGTGTGCTGTGTCAGTGTGAGCAGTGTCAGTGTGCGCAGTGTCAGTGTGAGCAGAGTCAGTGTGCACTGTGTCATTGAGATCAGTGTCAGTGTGAGCAGTGTCATTGTGAGCAGTGTCAGTGTGCGCTGTGTCAGTGTGAGCAGTGTCAGTGTGCGCTGTGTCAGTGTTTGCTGTGTCAGCATGCAGAGTGTCAACATGCGCTGTGTAAGAGTGTGCAGTGTCAGTGTACACTTTGTTAGCATGAGCAGTGTCAGCATGCGCTGTGTAAGTGTGCGCAGTGTCAGTTTGAGGAGTGTCAGCGTGCGCAGTGTCAGTGTGCGCTGTGTCAGCGATCGCAGTGTCAGTGTGCACTGTGTCAGCATGCGCAATGCCAGTGTGCCCAGTGTCAGTGTGAGCAGTGTCATTGTGAGCAGTGTCAGTGTGCGCTGTGTCAGTGTGAGCAGTGTCAGTGTGCGATGTGTCAGTGTTTGCTGTGTCAGCATGCAGAGTGTCAACATGCGCTGTGTAAGAGTGTGCAGTGTCAGTGTACACTTTGTTAGCATGAGCAGTGTCAGTGTGCGCTGTGTAAGCGTGCGCTGTGTCAGTTTGAGGAGTGTCAGCGTGCGCAGTGTCAGTGTGCGCTGTGTCAGCGATCGCAGTGTCAGTGTGCGCTGTGTCAGCATGCGCAATGCCAGTGGGCGCTGTGTCAGCGTGAGCAGTGTCAGTGTGCGCTGTTTCAGCGTGCGGTCAGTGTGAGCAGTGGCAGTGTGCGCTGTGTCACTGTGAGAAGTGTTAGTGTGTGCTGTGTCATTGTGAGCAGTGTCAGTGTGCGCTGTGTCATTGTGAGCAGTGTCAGCGTGCGCAGTGTCAGTGTGCGCTGTGTCAGCGATCGCAGTGTCAGTGTGCGCTGTGTCAGCATGCGCAATGCCAGTGGGCGCTGTGTCAGTGTGCACAGTGTCAGTGTGCGCAGTCAGTGTGAGCAGTGTCAGTGTGCGCTGTGTCATTGTGAGCAGTGTCAGTGTGCGCTATGTCAGCGAGCGCAGTGTGAGTGTGCGCTGTGTCAGCATGAGCAGTGTCAGTGTGCGCTGTCAGCATGCGCAGTGTCAGTGTGCGCTGTGTCAGCATGCGCAGTGTCAGTCTACGCTGTGTCAGCATGTGCAGTGTCAGTCTGCGCTGTGTCAGCATGCGCAGTGTCAGTGTGCACTGTGTAAGCATGCGCAGTGTGAGTGTGCGATGTGTCAGTGTGCGCAGCGTCAGCGTGCACTGTGGCAGCAGGCGCAGTGTCAGCGTGCGCAGTGTCAGTGTGCGCGGTGTCAGCGAGCGCAGTGTCAGTTTGAGGAGTGTCAGCGTGCGTAGTGTCAGTGGACACTCTGTCAGTGTGCGCAGTGTCAGCGTGCGCAGTCAGTGTGCGCAGTGTCAGTGTGCACTGTGGTAGTGTGAGTAGTGTCAGTGTGCACTGTGTCATTGTGAGCAGTGTCAGAGTGTGCTGTGTCAGTGTGAGCAGTGTCAGTGTGCACGGTATCATTGTGAGCAGTGTCAGTGTGCACTGTGTCAGTGTGCGTTGTGTCAGTGTGAGCAGTGTCAGTGTGCGCTGTGTCATTGTGAGCAGTGTCAGCGTGAGAAGTTTCCGTGTGCACAGTATCAGCATGGGCAGTGTTAGTGTGAGCAGTGTCAGTGTGTGCAGTGTCAGTGTTCGCTGTGTCAGTGTGCACTGTGGTAGTGTGAGCAGTGTCAGTGTGCACTGTGTCATTGTGAGCAGTGTCAGAGTGTGCTGTGTCAGTGTGAGCAGTGTCAGTGTGCGCTGTATCATTGTGTGCAGTGTCAGTGTGCGCTGTGTCAGTGTGCGCTGTGTCAGCGTGAGCAGTGTCAGTTTGCACAGTGTCAGTGTGCGCTGTGTAAGCGTGCGCAGTGTCAATGTGTGCTGTGTCAGCTTGAACAGTGTCAGTGTGCGCTATGTAAGCATGCCCAGTGTCAGTGTGCGCTGTGTCAGTGTGAGCAGTGTCAGAGTGCGCTGTATCATTGTGAGCAGTGTCAGTGCGCGCTGTGTCAGTGTGCGTTGTGTCAGTGTGAGCAGTGTCAGTGTGTGCTGTGTCAGTGTGAGCAGTGTCAGTGTGCGTTGTGTCAGTGTGAGCAGTGTCAGTGTGCGCTGTGTCATTGTGAGCAGTGTCAGCGTGAGAAGTTTCCGTGTGCACAGTATCAGCATGGGCAGTGTTATTGTGAGCAGTGTCAGTGTGTGCAGTGTCAGTGTGCGCTGTGTCAGCGTGAGCAGTGTCAGTTTGCACAGTGTCAGTGTGCGCTGTGTAAGCGTGCGCAGTGTCAATGTGTGCTGTGTCAGCTTGAACAGTGTCAGTGTGCGGTATGTAAGCATGCCCAGTGTCAGTGTGCGCTGTGTCAGCAAGCGCAGTGTCAGTGTGCGCTGTGTAAGCATGCGCAGTGTCAGTGTGCGCTGTGTCAGCGAGCGCAGTGTGAGTGTGCGCTGTGTCAGCGTGAGCAGTGTCAGTGTGCGCTGTTTCAGCGTGCGGTCAGTGTGAGCAGTGGCAGTGTGCGCTGTGTCACTGTGAGAAGTGTTAGTGTGTGCTGTGTCATTGTGAGCAGTGTCAGTGTGCGCTGTGTCATTGTGAGCAGTGTCAGTGTGCGCAGTGTCAGTGTGCGCTGTGTCAGCGATCGCAGTGTCAGTGTGCGCTGTGTCAGCATGCGCAATGCCAGTGGGCGCTGTGTCAGTGTGCACAGTGTCAGTGTGCGCAGTCAGTGTGAGCAGTGTCAGTGTGCGCTGTGTCATTGTGAGCAGTGTCAGTGTGCGCTATGTCAGCGAGCGCAGTGTGAGTGTGCGCTCTGTCAGCATGAGCAGTGTCAGTGTGCGCTGTCAGCATGCGCAGTGTCAGTGTGCGCTGTGTCAGCATGCGCAGTGTCAGTCTGCGCTGTGTCAGCATGCGCAGTGTCAGTCTGCGCTGTGTCAGCATGCGCCGTGTCAGTGTGCACTGTGTAAGCATGCGCAGTGTGAGTGTGCGATGTGTCAGTGTGCGCAGCGTCAGCGTGCACTGTGGCAGCAGGCGCAGTGTCAGCGTGCGCTGTGTCAGTGTGCGCAGTGTCAGTTGGTGTGGCGTCAGTGTGAGCAGTGTCAGTGTGCACAGTCTCAAGGTGCGCTGTGTAAGCGTGGGCAGTGCCAGTCTGCGCTTTGTTGATGTGAGCAGTGTCAGCGTGCACTGTGTCAGCATGCGCAGTGTCAGCGTACGCTGTGAAAGCGTGCACAGTGTCAGTGTGAGTAGTGTCAGTCTGCGCAGTGTCAGTGTGAGCTGTGTCAGTGAGCGCAGTGCAAGATTGAGAAGTTTCAGTGTGCGCTGTGTCAGCATGCACAGTGCCAATGGGCGCTGCGTCAGTGTGCGCTGTGTCAGTGTGTGCTGTGTCAGTGTGCGCTGTGTCAGTGTGAGCAGTGTCAGTGTGCGCTGTGTCATTGTGAGCAGTGTCAGTGTGCGCTGTGTCAGTGTGAGCAGTGTCGGTGTGCGCTGTGTCAATGTGAGCAGTGTCAGTGTGTGCTGTCATTGTGAGCAGTGTCAGCATGCGCAATGTCAGTGTGCGCTGTGTCAGCGAGCGCAGTGTCAATTTGAGGAGTGTCAGCATGCGCAGTGTCAGCGTGCGCTGTGAAAGCGTGCGCAATGTCAGTGTGCGCTGTGTCAGCGAGCGCAGTGTCAGTTTGAGGAGTGTCAGTGTGCGCTGTGTCAGCATGTGCTGTGTCAGCATGTGCAGTGCCAGTGTGCGCTTTGTCAGTGTGTTCAATGTCAGTCTGTGCTGTGTCAGTGTGAGCAGTGTCTGTGTGCACTGTATCATTGTGAGCAGTGTCAGTGCGCGCTGTGTCAGTGTGCGTTGTGTCAGTGTGAGCAGTGTCAGTGTGTGCTGTGTCAGTGTGAGCAGTGTCAGTGTGCGTTGTGTCAGTGTGAGCAGTGTCAGTGTGCGCTGTGTCATTGTGAGCAGTGTCAGCGTGAGAAGTTTCCGTGTGCACAGTATCAGCATGGGCAGTGTTATTGTGAGCAGTGTCAGTGTGTGCAGTGTCAGTGTGCGCTGTGTCAGCGTGAGCAGTGTCAGTTTGCACAGTGTCAGTGTGCGCTGTGTAAGCGTGCGCAGTGTCAATGTGTGCTGTGTCAGCTTGAACAGTGTCAGTGTGCGGTATGTAAGCATGCCCAGTGTCAGTGTGCGCTGTGTCAGCAAGCGCAGTGTCAGTGTGCGCTGTGTAAGCATGCGCAGTGTCAGTGTGCGCTGTGTCAGCGAGCGCAGTGTGAGTGTGCGCTGTGTCAGCGTGAGCAGTGTCAGTGTGCGCTGTTTCAGCGTGCGGTCAGTGTGAGCAGTGGCAGTGTGCGCTGTGTCACTGTGAGAAGTGTTAGTGTGTGCTGTGTCATTGTGAGCAGTGTCAGTGTGCGCTGTGTCATTGTGAGCAGTGTCAGCGTGCGCAGTGTCAGTGTGCGCTGTGTCAGCGATCGCAGTGTCAGTGTGCGCTGTGTCAGCATGCGCAATGCCAGTGGGCGCTGTGTCAGTGTGCACAGTGTCAGTGTGCGCAGTCAGTGTGAGCAGTGTCAGTGTGCGCTGTGTCATTGTGAACAGTGTCAGTGTGCGCTATGTCAGCGAGCGCAGTGTGAGTGTGCGCTCTGTCAGCATGAGCAGTGTCAGTGTGCGCTGTCAGCATGCGCAGTGTCAGTGTGCGCTGTGTCAGCATGCGCAGTGTCAGTCTGCGCTGTGTCAGCATGCGCAGTGTCAGTCTGCGCTGTGTCAGCATGCGCCGTGTCAGTGTGCACTGTGTAAGCATGCGCAGTGTGAGTGTGCGATGTGTCAGTGTGCGCAGCGTCAGCGTGCACTGTGGCAGCAGGCGCAGTGTCAGCGTGCGCTGTGTCAGTGTGCGCAGTGTCAGTTGGTGTGGCGTCAGTGTGAGCAGTGTCAGTGTGCACAGTCTCAAGGTGCGCTGTGTAAGCGTGGGCAGTGCCAGTGTGCGCTTTGTTGATGTGAGCAGTGTCAGCGTGCACTGTGTCAGCATGCGCAGTGTCAGCGTATGCTGTGAAAGCGTGCACAGTGTCAGTGTGAGTAGTGTCAGTCTGCGCAGTGTCAGTGTGAGCTGTGTCAGTGAGCGCAGTGCAAGATTGAGAAGTTTCAGTGTGCGCTGTGTCAGCATGCACAGTGCCAATGGGCGCTGCGTCAGTGTGCGCTGTGTCAGTGTGTGCTGTGTCAGTGTGCGCTGTGTCAGTGTGAGCAGTGTCAGTGTGCGCTGTGTCATTGTGAGCAGTGTCAGTGTGCGCTGTGTCAGTGTGAGCAGTGTCGGTGTGCGCTGTGTCAATGTGAGCAGTGTCAGTGTGTGCTGTCATTGTGAGCAGTGTCAGCATGCGCAATGTCAGTGTGCGCTGTGTCAGCGAGCGCAGTGTCAATTTGAGGAGTGTCAGCATGCGCAGTGTCAGCGTGCGCTGTGAAAGCGTGCGCAATGTCAGTGTGCGCTGTGTCAGCGAGCGCAGTGTCAGTTTGAGGAGTGTCAGTGTGCGCTGTGTCAGCATGTGCTGTGTCAGCATGTGCAGTGCCAGTGTGCGCTTTGTCAGTGTGTTCAATGTCAGTCTGTGCTGTGTCAGTGTGAGCAGTGTCTGTGTGCACTGTGTCAGTGTGAGCTGTGTCAGTGTGCGCAGTGTCAGTGTGCGCTGTGTCAGCGTGAACAGTGTCAGTGTGATCAGTGTCAGTTTGCACAGTGTCAGTGTGCGCAGTGTCAGCGTGAGCAGTGTCAGCATGCGCAATGTCAGTGTGCGCTGTGTCAGCATGCGCAGTGTCAGTGTGCGCTGTGTCAGCGAGCGCAGTGTCAGTGTGCGCTGTGTCAGCGTGAGCAGTGTCAGTGTGCGCTGTGTCAGTGTGAGCTGTGTCAGTGTGCGCTGTGTCAGTGTGCGCAGTGTCAGTGTGCGCTGTGTCAGCGTGAACAGTGTCAGTGTGATCAGTGTCAGTTTGCACAGTGTCAGTGTGCGCAGTGTCAGCGTGAGCAGTGTCAGCATGCGCAATGTCAGTGTGCGCTGTGTCAGCATGCGCAGTGTCAGTGTGCGCTGTGTCAGCGAGCGCAGTGTCAGTGTGCACTGTGTCAGCGTGCGGTCAGTGTGAGCACTGTCAGTGTGCGCTGTGTCACTGTGAGGAGTGTCAGTGTGCACTGTGTCAGTGTGAGCAGTGTCAGTGTGCGCTGTGTCATTGTGAGCAGTGTCAGTGTGTGCTGTGTCAGTGTGAGCAGTGTCAGTGTGCGCAGTGTCAGTGTGAGCAGAGTCAGTGTGCACTGTGTCATTGAGATCAGTGTCAGTGTGAGCAGTGTCATTGTGAGCAGTGTCAGTGTGCGCTGTGTCAGTGTGAGCAGTGTCAGTGTGCGCTGTGTCAGTGTTTGCTGTGTCAGCATGCAGAGTGTCAACATGCGCTGTGTAAGAGTGTGCAGTGTCAGTGTACACTTTGTTAGCATGAGCAGTGTCAGCATGCGCTGTGTAAGTGTGCGCAGTGTCAGTTTGAGGAGTGTCAGCGTGCGCAGTGTCAGTGTGCGCTGTGTCAGCGATCGCAGTGTCAGTGTGCACTGTGTCAGCATGCGCAATGCCAGTGTGCCCAGTGTCAGTGTGAGCAGTGTCATTGTGAGCAGTGTCAGTGTGCGCTGTGTCAGTGTGAGCAGTGTCAGTGTGCGATGTGTCAGTGTTTGCTGTGTCAGCATGCAGAGTGTCAACATGCGCTGTGTAAGAGTGTGCAGTGTCAGTGTACACTTTGTTAGCATGAGCAGTGTCAGTGTGCGCTGTGTAAGCGTGCGCTGTGTCAGTTTGAGGAGTGTCAGCGTGCGCAGTGTCAGTGTGCGCTGTGTCAGCGATCGCAGTGTCAGTGTGCGCTGTGTCAGCATGCGCAATGCCAGTGGGCGCTGTGTCAGCGTGAGCAGTGTCAGTGTGCGCTGTTTCAGCGTGCGGTCAGTGTGAGCAGTGGCAGTGTGCGCTGTGTCACTGTGAGAAGTGTTAGTGTGTGCTGTGTCATTGTGAGCAGTGTCAGTGTGCGCTGTGTCATTGTGAGCAGTGTCAGCGTGCGCAGTGTCAGTGTGCGCTGTGTCAGCGATCGCAGTGTCAGTGTGCGCTGTGTCAGCATGCGCAATGCCAGTGGGCGCTGTGTCAGTGTGCACAGTGTCAGTGTGCGCAGTCAGTGTGAGCAGTGTCAGTGTGCGCTGTGTCATTGTGAGCAGTGTCAGTGTGCGCTATGTCAGCGAGCGCAGTGTGAGTGTGCGCTGTGTCAGCATGAGCAGTGTCAGTGTGCGCTGTCAGCATGCGCAGTGTCAGTGTGCGCTGTGTCAGCATGCGCAGTGTCAGTCTACGCTGTGTCAGCATGCGCAGTGTCAGTCTGCGCTGTGTCAGCATGCGCAGTGTCAGTGTGCACTGTGTAAGCATGCGCAGTGTGAGTGTGCGATGTGTCAGTGTGCGCAGCGTCAGCGTGCACTGTGGCAGCAGGCGCAGTGTCAGCGTGCGCAGTGTCAGTGTGCGCGGTGTCAGCGAGCGCAGTGTCAGTTTGAGGAGTGTCAGCGTGCGTAGTGTCAGTGGACACTCTGTCAGTGTGCGCAGTGTCAGCGTGCGCAGTCAGTGTGCGCAGTGTCAGTGTGCACTGTGGTAGTGTGAGTAGTGTCAGTGTGCACTGTGTCATTGTGAGCAGTGTCAGAGTGTGCTGTGTCAGTGTGAGCAGTGTCAGTGTGCACGGTATCATTGTGAGCAGTGTCAGTGTGCACTGTGTCAGTGTGCGTTGTGTCAGTGTGAGCAGTGTCAGTGTGCGCTGTGTCATTGTGAGCAGTGTCAGCGTGAGAAGTTTCCGTGTGCACAGTATCAGCATGGGCAGTGTTAGTGTGAGCAGTGTCAGTGTGTGCAGTGTCAGTGTTCGCTGTGTCAGTGTGCACTGTGGTAGTGTGAGCAGTGTCAGTGTGCACTGTGTCATTGTGAGCAGTGTCAGAGTGTGCTGTGTCAGTGTGAGCAGTGTCAGTGTGCGCTGTATCATTGTGTGCAGTGTCAGTGTGCGCTGTGTCAGTGTGCGCTGTGTCAGCGTGAGCAGTGTCAGTTTGCACAGTGTCAGTGTGCGCTGTGTAAGCGTGCGCAGTGTCAATGTGTGCTGTGTCAGCTTGAACAGTGTCAGTGTGCGCTATGTAAGCATGCCCAGTGTCAGTGTGCGCTGTGTCAGTGTGAGCAGTGTCAGAGTGCGCTGTATCATTGTGAGCAGTGTCAGTGCGCGCTGTGTCAGTGTGCGTTGTGTCAGTGTGAGCAGTGTCAGTGTGTGCTGTGTCAGTGTGAGCAGTGTCAGTGTGCGTTGTGTCAGTGTGAGCAGTGTCAGTGTGCGCTGTGTCATTGTGAGCAGTGTCAGCCTGAGAAGTTTCCGTGTGCACAGTATCAGCATGGGCAGTGTTATTGTGAGCAGTGTCAGTGTGTGCAGTGTCAGTGTGCGCTGTGTCAGCGTGAGCAGTGTCAGTTTGCACAGTGTCAGTGTGCGCTGTGTAAGCGTGCGCAGTGTCAATGTGTGCTGTGTCAGCTTGAACAGTGTCAGTGTGCGGTATGTAAGCATGCCCAGTGTCAGTGTGCGCTGTGTCAGCAAGCGCAGTGTCAGTGTGCGCTGTGTAAGCATGCGCAGTGTCAGTGTGCGCTGTGTCAGCGAGCGCAGTGTGAGTGTGCGCTGTGTCAGCGTGAGCAGTCTCAGTGTGCGCTGTTTCAGCGTGCGGTCAGTGTGAGCAGTGGCAGTGTGCGCTGTGTCACTGTGAGAAGTGTTAGTGTGTGCTGTGTCATTGTGAGCAGTGTCAGTGTGCGCTGTGTCATTGTGAGCAGTGTCAGCGTGCGCAGTGTCAGTGTGCGCTGTGTCAGCGATCGCAGTGTCAGTGTGCGCTGTGTCAGCATGCGCAATGCCAGTGGGCGCTGTGTCAGTGTGCACAGTGTCAGTGTGCGCAGTCAGTGTGAGCAGTGTCAGTGTGCGCTGTGTCATTGTGAGCAGTGTCAGTGTGCGCTATGTCAGCGAGCGCAGTGTGAGTGTGCGCTCTGTCAGCATGAGCAGTGTCAGTGTGCGCTGTCAGCATGCGCAGTGTCAGTGTGCGCTGTGTCAGCATGCGCAGTGTCAGTCTGCGCTGTGTCAGCATGCGCAGTGTCAGTCTGCGCTGTGTCAGCATGCGCCGTGTCAGTGTGCACTGTGTAAGCATGCGCAGTGTGAGTGTGCGATGTGTCAGTGTGCGCAGCGTCAGCGTGCACTGTGGCAGCAGGCGCAGTGTCAGCGTGCGCTGTGTCAGTGTGCGCAGTGTCAGTTGGTGTGGCGTCAGTGTGAGCAGTGTCAGTGTGCACAGTCTCAAGGTGCGCTGTGTAAGCGTGGGCAGTGCCAGTGTGCGCTTTGTTGATGTGAGCAGTGTCAGCGTGCACTGTGTCAGCATGCGCAGTGTCAGCGTACGCTGTGAAAGCGTGCACAGTGTCAGTGTGAGTAGTGTCAGTCTGCGCAGTGTCAGTGTGAGCTGTGTCAGTGAGCGCAGTGCAAGATTGAGAAGTTTCAGTGTGCGCTGTGTCAGCATGCACAGTGCCAATGGGCGCTGCGTCAGTGTGCGCTGTGTCAGTGTGTGCTGTGTCAGTGTGCGCTGTGTCAGTGTGAGCAGTGTCAGTGTGCGCTGTGTCATTGTGAGCAGTGTCAGTGTGCGCTGTGTCAGTGTGAGCAGTGTCGGTGTGCGCTGTGTCAATGTGAGCAGTGTCAGTGTGTGCTGTCATTGTGAGCAGTGTCAGCATGCGCAATGTCAGTGTGCGCTGTGTCAGCGAGCGCAGTGTCAATTTGAGGAGTGTCAGCATGCGCAGTGTCAGCGTGCGCTGTGAAAGCGTGCGCAATGTCAGTGTGCGCTGTGTCAGCGAGCGCAGTGTCAGTTTGAGGAGTGTCAGTGTGCGCTGTGTCAGCATGTGCTGTGTCAGCATGTGCAGTGCCAGTGTGCGCTTTGTCAGTGTGTTCAATGTCAGTCTGTGCTGTGTCAGTGTGAGCAGTGTCTGTGTGCACTGTGTCAGTGTGAGCTGTGTCAGTGTGCGCAGTGTCAGTGTGCGCTGTGTCAGCGTGAACAGTGTCAGTGTGATCAGTGTCAGTTTGCACAGTGTCAGTGTGCGCAGTGTCAGCGTGAGCAGTGTCAGCATGCGCAATGTCAGTGTGCGCTGTGTCAGCATGCGCAGTGTCAGTGTGCGCTGTGTCAGCGAGCGCAGTGTTAGTGTGCGCTGTGTCAGCGTGAGCAGTGTCAGTGTGCGCTGTGTCAGCGTGCGGTCAGTGTGAGCACTGTCAGTGTGCGCTGTGTCACTGTGAGAAGTGTCAGTGTGCACTGTGTCAGTGTGAGCAGTGTCAGTGTGCGCTGTGTCATTGTGAGCAGTGTCAGTGTGTGCTGTGTCAGTGTGAGCAGTGTCAGTGTGCACAGTGTCAGTGTGAGCAGAGTCAGTGTGCACTGTGTCATTGTGATCAGTGTCAGTGTGAGCAGTGTCATTGTGAGCAGTGTCAGTGTGCGCTGTGTCAGTGTGAGCAGTGTCAGTGTGCGCTGTGTCAGTGTTCGCTGTGTCAGTGTGCACTGTGGTAGTGTGAGCAGTGTCAGTGTGCACTGTGTCATTGTGAGCAGTGTCAGAGTGTGCTGTGTCAGTGTGAGCAGTGTCAGTGTGCGCTGTATCATTGTGTGCAGTGTCAGTGTGCGCTGTGTCAGTGTGCACTGTGTCAGCGTGAGCAGTGTCAGTTTGCACAGTGTCAGTGTGCGCTGTGTAAGCGTGCGCAGTGTCAATGTGTGCTGTGTCAGCTTGAACAGTGTCAGTGTGCGCTATGTAAGCATGCCCAGTGTCAGTGTGCGCTGTGTCAGTGTGAGCAGTGTCAGAGTGCGCTGTATCATTGTGAGCAGTGTCAGTGCGCGCTGTGTCAGTGTGCGTTGTGTCAGTGTGAGCAGTGTCAGTGTGTGCTGTGTCAGTGTGAGCAGTGTCAGTGTGCGTTGTGTCAGTGTGAGCAGTGTCAGTGTGCGCTGTGTCATTGTGAGCAGTGTCAGCGTGAGAAGTTTCCGTGTGCACAGTATCAGCATGGGCAGTGTTATTGTGAGCAGTGTCAGTGTGTGCAGTGTCAGTGTGCGCTGTGTCAGCGTGAGCAGTGTCAGTTTGCACAGTGTCAGTGTGCGCTGTGTAAGCGTGCGCAGTGTCAATGTGTGCTGTGTCAGCTTGAACAGTGTCAGTGTGCGGTATGTAAGCATGCCCAGTGTCAGTGTGCGCTGTGTCAGCAAGCGCAGTGTCAGTGTGCGCTGTGTAAGCATGCGCAGTGTCAGTGTGCGCTGTGTCAGCGAGCGCAGTGTGAGTGTGCGCTGTGTCAGCGTGAGCAGTGTCAGTGTGCGCTGTTTCAGCGTGCGGTCAGTGTGAGCAGTGGCAGTGTGCGCTGTGTCACTGTGAGAAGTGTTAGTGTGTGCTGTGTCATTGTGAGCAGTGTCAGTGTGCGCTGTGTCATTGTGAGCAGTGTCAGCGTGCGCAGTGTCAGTGTGCGCTGTGTCAGCGATCGCAGTGTCAGTGTGCGCTGTGTCAGCATGCGCAATGCCAGTGGGCGCTGTGTCAGTGTGCACAGTGTCAGTGTGCGCAGTCAGTGTGAGCAGTGTCAGTGTGCGCTGTGTCATTGTGAGCAGTGTCAGTGTGCGCTATGTCAGCGAGCGCAGTGTGAGTGTGCGCTCTGTCAGCATGAGCAGTGTCAGTGTGCGCTGTCAGCATGCGCAGTGTCAGTGTGCGCTGTGTCAGCATGCGCAGTGTCAGTCTGCGCTGTGTCAGCATGCGCAGTGTCAGTCTGCGCTGTGTCAGCATGCGCCGTGTCAGTGTGCACTGTGTAAGCATGCGCAGTGTGAGTGTGCGATGTGTCAGTGTGCGCAGCGTCAGCGTGCACTGTGGCAGCAGGCGCAGTGTCAGCGTGCGCTGTGTCAGTGTGCGCAGTGTCAGTTGGTGTGGCGTCAGTGTGAGCAGTGTCAGTGTGCACAGTCTCAAGGTGCGCTGTGTAAGCGTGGGCAGTGCCAGTGTGCGCTTTGTTGATGTGAGCAGTGTCAGCGTGCACTGTGTCAGCATGCGCAGTGTCAGCGTACGCTGTGAAAGCGTGCACAGTGTCAGTGTGAGTAGTGTCAGTCTGCGCAGTGTCAGTGTGAGCTGTGTCAGTGAGCGCAGTGCAAGATTGAGAAGTTTCAGTGTGCGCTGTGTCAGCATGCACAGTGCCAATGGGCGCTGCGTCAGTGTGCGCTGTGTCAGTGTGTGCTGTGTCAGTGTGCGCTGTGTCAGTGTGAGCAGTGTCAGTGTGCGCTGTGTCATTGTGAGCAGTGTCAGTGTGCGCTGTGTCAGTGTGAGCAGTGTCGGTGTGCGCTGTGTCAATGTGAGCAGTGTCAGTGTGTGCTGTCATTGTGAGCAGTGTCAGCATGCGCAATGTCAGTGTGCGCTGTGTCAGCGAGCGCAGTGTCAATTTGAGGAGTGTCAGCATGCGCAGTGTCAGCGTGCGCTGTGAAAGCGTGCGCAATGTCAGTGTGCGCTGTGTCAGCGAGCGCAGTGTCAGTTTGAGGAGTGTCAGTGTGCGCTGTGTCAGCATGTGCTGTGTCAGCATGTGCAGTGCCAGTGTGCGCTTTGTCAGTGTGTTCAATGTCAGTCTGTGCTGTGTCAGTGTGAGCAGTGTCTGTGTGCACTGTGTCAGTGTGAGCTGTGTCAGTGTGCGCAGTGTCAGTGTGCGCTGTGTCAGCGTGAACAGTGTCAGTGTGATCAGTGTCAGTTTGCACAGTGTCAGTGTGCGCAGTGTCAGCGTGAGCAGTGTCAGCATGCGCAATGTCAGTGTGCGCTGTGTCAGCATGCGCAGTGTCAGTGTGCGCTGTGTCAGCGAGCGCAGTGTCAGTGTGCGCTGTGTCAGCGTGAGCAGTGTCAGTGTGCGCTGTGTCAGCGTGCGGTCAGTGTGAGCACTGTCAGTGTGCGCTGTGTCACTGTGAGAAGTGTCAGTGTGCACTGTGTCAGTGTGAGCAGTGTCAGTGTGCGCTGTGTCATTGTGAGCAGTGTCAGTGTGTGCTGTGTCAGTGTGAGCAGTGTCAGTGTGCACAGTGTCAGTGTGAGCAGAGTCAGTGTGCACTGTGTCATTGTGATCAGTGTCAGTGTGAGCAGTGTCATTGTGAGCAGTGTCAGTGTGCGCTGTGTCAGTGTGAGCAGTGTCAGTGTGCGCTGTGTCAGTGTTTGCTGTGTCAGCATGCAGAGTGTCAACATGCGCTGTGTAAGAGTGTGCAGTGTCAGTGTACACTTTGTTAGCATGAGCAGTGTCAGCATGCGCTGTGTAAGTGTGCGCAGTGTCAGTTTGAGGAGTGTCAGCGTGCGCAGTGTCAGTGTGCGCTGTGTCAGCGATCGCAGTGTCAGTGTGCGCTGTGTCAGCATGCGCAATGCCAGTGTGCACAGTGTCAGTGTGCGCAGTCAGTGTGAGCAGTGTCAGTGTGCGCTGTGTCATTGTGAGCAGTGTCAGTGTGCACTGTGTCATTGTGAGCAGTGTCAGTGTGAGCAGTGTCATTGTGAGCAGTGTCAGTGTGCGCTGTGTCAGTGTGAGCAGTGTCAGTTTGCGCTGTGTCAGTGTTTGCTGTGTCAGCATGCAGAGTGTCAACATGTGCTGTGTAAGAGTGTGCAGTGTCAGTGTACACTTTGTTAGCATGAGCAGTGTCAGCGTGCGCTGTGTAAGCGTGCGCAGTGTCAGTTTGAGGAGTGTCAGCGTGCGCAGTGTCAGTGTGCGCTGTGTCAGCGATCGCAGTGTCAGTGTGCGCTGTGTCAGCATGCGCAATGCCAGTGGGTGCTGTGTCAGTGTGCACAGTGTCAGTGTGCGCAGTCAGTGTGAGCAGTGTCAGTGTGCGCTGTGTCATTGTGAGCAGTGTCAGTGTGCGCTATGTCAGCGAGCGCAGTGTGAGTGTGCGCTGTGTCAGCATGAGCAGTGTCAGTGTGCGCTGTCAGCATGCGCAGTGTCAGTGTGCGCTGTGTCAGCATGCGCAGTGTCAGTCTGCGCTGTGTCAGCATGCGCAGTGTCAGTCTGCGCTGTGTCAGCATGCGCAGTGTCAGTGTGCACTGTGTAAGCATGCGCAGTGTGAGTGTGCGATGTGTCAGTGTGCGCAGCGTCAGCGTGCACTGTGGCAGCAGGCGCAGTGTCAGCGTGCGCAGTGTCAGTGTGCGCGGTGTCAGCGAGCGCAGTGTCAGTTTGAGGAGTGTCAGCGTGCGTAGTGTCAGTGGACACTCTGTCAGTGTGCGCAGTGTCAGCGTGCGCAGTCAGTGTGCGCAGTGTCAGTGTGCACTGTGGTAGTGTGAGTAGTGTCAGTGTGCACTGTGTCATTGTGAGCAGTGTCAGAGTGTGCTGTGTCAGTGTGAGCAGTGTCAGTGTGCACGGTATCATTGTGAGCAGTGTCAGTGTGCACTGTGTCAGTGTGCGTTGTGTCAGTGTGAGCAGTGTCAGTGTGCGCTGTGTCATTGTGAGCAGTGTCAGCGTGAGAAGTTTCCGTGTGCACAGTATCAGCATGGGCAGTGTTAGTGTGAGCAGTGTCAGTGTGTGCAGTGTCAGTGTTCGCTGTGTCAGTGTGCACTGTGGTAGTGTGAGCAGTGTCAGTGTGCACTGTGTCATTGTGAGCAGTGTCAGAGTGTGCTGTGTCAGTGTGAGCAGTGTCAGTGTGCGCTGTATCATTGTGTGCAGTGTCAGTGTGCGCTGTGTCAGTGTGCGCTGTGTCAGCGTGAGCAGTGTCAGTTTGCACAGTGTCAGTGTGCGCTGTGTAAGCGTGCGCAGTGTCAATGTGTGCTGTGTCAGCTTGAACAGTGTCAGTGTGCGCTATGTAAGCATGCCCAGTGTCAGTGTGCGCTGTGTCAGTGTGAGCAGTGTCAGAGTGCGCTGTATCATTGTGAGCAGTGTCAGTGCGCGCTGTGTCAGTGTGCGTTGTGTCAGTGTGAGCAGTGTCAGTGTGTGCTGTGTCAGTGTGAGCAGTGTCAGTGTGCGTTGTGTCAGTGTGAGCAGTGTCAGTGTGCGCTGTGTCATTGTGAGCAGTGTCAGCGTGAGAAGTTTCCGTGTGCACAGTATCAGCATGGGCAGTGTTATTGTGAGCAGTGTCAGTGTGTGCAGTGTCAGTGTGCGCTGTGTCAGCGTGAGCAGTGTCAGTTTGCACAGTGTCAGTGTGCGCTGTGTAAGCGTGCGCAGTGTCAATGTGTGCTGTGTCAGCTTGAACAGTGTCAGTGTGCGGTATGTAAGCATGCCCAGTGTCAGTGTGCGCTGTGTCAGCAAGCGCAGTGTCAGTGTGCGCTGTGTAAGCATGCGCAGTGTCAGTGTGCGCTGTGTCAGCGAGCGCAGTGTGAGTGTGCGCTGTGTCAGCGTGAGCAGTGTCAGTGTGCGCTGTTTCAGCGTGCGGTCAGTGTGAGCAGTGGCAGTGTGCGCTGTGTCACTGTGAGAAGTGTTAGTGTGTGCTGTGTCATTGTGAGCAGTGTCAGTGTGCGCTGTGTCATTGTGAGCAGTGTCAGCGTGCGCAGTGTCAGTGTGCGCTGTGTCAGCGATCGCAGTGTCAGTGTGCGCTGTGTCAGCATGCGCAATGCCAGTGGGCGCTGTGTCAGTGTGCACAGTGTCAGTGTGCGCAGTCAGTGTGAGCAGTGTCAGTGTGCGCTGTGTCATTGTGAGCAGTGTCAGTGTGCGCTATGTCAGCGAGCGCAGTGTGAGTGTGCGCTGTGTCAGCATGAGCAGTGTCAGTGTGCGCTGTCAGCATGCGCAGTGTCAGTGTGCGCTGTGTCAGCATGCGCAGTGTCAGTCTGCGCTGTGTCAGCATGCGCAGTGTCAGTCTGCGCTGTGTCAGCATGCGCCGTGTCAGTGTGCACTGTGTAAGCATGCGCAGTGTGAGTGTGCGATGTGTCAGTGTGCGCTGCGTCAGCGTGCACTGTGGCAGCAGGCGCAGTGTCAGCGTGCGCTGTGTCAGTGTGCGCAGTGTCAGTTGGTGTGGCGTCAGTGTGAGCAGTGTCAGTGTGCACAGTCTCAAGGTGCGCTGTGTAAGCGTGGGCAGTGCCAGTGTGCGCTTTGTTGATGTGAGCAGTGTCAGCGTGCACTGTGTCAGCATGCGCAGTGTCAGCGTACGCTGTGAAAGCGTGCACAGTGTCAGTGTGAGTAGTGTCAGTCTGCGCAGTGTCAGTGTGAGCTGTGTCAGTGAGCGCAGTGCAAGACTGAGAAGTTTCAGTGTGCGCTGTGTCAGCATGCACAGTGCCAATGGGCGCTGCGTCAGTGTGCGCTGTGTCAGTGTGTGCTGTGTCAGTGTGCGCTGTGTCAGTGTGAGCAGTGTCAGTGTGCGCTGTGTCATTGTGAGCAGTGTCAGTGTGCGCTGTGTCAGTGTGAGCAGTGTCGGTGTGCGCTGTGTCAATGTGAGCAGTGTCAGTGTGTGCTGTCATTGTGAGCAGTGTCAGCATGCGCAATGTCAGTGTGCGCTGTGTCAGCGAGCGCAGTGTCAATTTGAGGAGTGTCAGCATGCGCAGTGTCAGCGTGCGCTGTGAAAGCGTGCGCAATGTCAGTGTGCGCTGTGTCAGCGAGCGCAGTGTCAGTTTGAGGAGTGTCAGTGTGCGCTGTGTCAGCATGGGCTGTGTCAGCATGTGCAGTGCCAGTGTGCGCTTTGTCAGTGTGTTCAATGTCAGTCTGTGCTGTGTCAGTGTGAGCAGTGTCTGTGTGCACTGTGTCAGTGTGAGCTGTGTCAGTGTGCGCAGTGTCAGTGTGCGCTGTGTCAGCGTGAACAGTGTCAGTGTGATCAGTGTCAGTTTGCACAGTGTCAGTGTGCGCAGTGTCAGCGTGAGCAGTGTCAGCATGCGCAATGTCAGTGTGCGCTGTGTCAGCATGCGCAGTGTCAGTGTGCGCTGTGTCAGCGAGCGCAGTGTCAGTGTGCGCTGTGTCAGCATGAGCAGTGTCAGTGTGCGCTGTGTCAGCATGCGGTCAGTGTGAGCACTGTCAGTGTGCGCTGTGTCACTGTGAGAAGTGTCAGTGTGCACTGTGTCAGTGTGAGCAGTGTCAGTGTGCGCTGTGTCATTGTGAGCAGTGTCAGTGTGTGCTGTGTCAGTGTGAGCAGTGTCAGTGTGCGCAGTGTCAGTGTGAGCAGAGTCAGTGTGCACTGTGTCATTGTGATCAGTGTCAGTGTGAGCAGTGTCATTGTGAGCAGTGTCAGTGTGCGCTGTGTCAGTGTGAGCAGTGTCAGTGTGCGCTGTGTCAGTGTTTGCTGTGTCAGCATGCAGAGTGTCAACATGCGCTGTGTAAGAGTGTGCAGTGTCAGTGTACACTTTGTTAGCATGAGCAGTGTCAGCATGCGCTGTGTAAGTGTGCGCAGTGTCAGTTTGAGGAGTGTCAGCGTGCGCAGTGTCAGTGTGCGCTGTGTCAGCGATCGCAGTGTCAGTGTGCGCTGTGTCAGCATGCGCAATGCCAGTGTGCACAGTGTCAGTGTGCGCAGTCAGTGTGAGCAGTGTCAGTGTGCGCTGTGTCATTGTGAGCAGTGTCAGTGTGCACTGTGTCATTGTGAGCAGTGTCAGTGTGAGCAGTGTCATTGTGAGCAGTGTCAGTGTGCGCTGTGTCAGTGTGAGCAGTGTCAGTTTGCGCTGTGTCAGTGTTTGCTGTGTCAGCATGCAGAGTGTCAACATGCGCTGTGTAAGAGTGTGCAGTGTCAGTGTACACTTTGTTAGCATGAGCAGTGTCAGCGTGCGCTGTGTAAGCGTGCGCAGTGTCAGTTTGAGGAGTGTCAGCGTGCGCAGTGTCAGTGTGCGCTGTGTCAGCGATCGCAGTGTCAGTGTGCGCTGTGTCAGCATGCGCAATGCCAGTGGGCGCTGTGTCAGTGTGCACAGTGTCAGTGTGCGCAGTCAGTGTGAGCAGTGTCAGTGTGCGCTGTGTCATTGTGAGCAGTGTCAGTGTGCGCTATGTCAGCGAGCGCAGTGTGAGTGTGCGCTGTGTCAGCATGAGCAGTGTCAGTGTGCGCTGTCAGCATGCGCAGTGTCAGTGTGCGCTGTGTCAGCATGCGCAGTGTCAGTGTGCGCTGTGTCAGCATGCGCAGTGTCAGTCTGCGCTGTGTCAGCATGCGCAGTGTCAGTGTGCACTGTGTAAGCATGCGCAGTGTGAGTGTGCGATGTGTCAGTGTGCGCAGCGTCAGCGTGCACTGTGGCAGCAGGCGCAGTGTCAGCGTGCGCAGTGTCAGTGTGCGCGGTGTCAGCGAGCGCAGTGTCAGTTTGAGGAGTGTCACCGTGCGTAGTGTCAGTGGACACTCTGTCAGTGTGCGCAGTGTCAGCGTGCGCAGTCAGTGTGCGCAGTGTCAGTGTGCACTGTGGTAGTGTGAGTAGTGTCAGTGTGCACTGTGTCATTGTGAGCAGTGTCAGAGTGTGCTGTGTCAGTGTGAGCAGTGTCAGTGTGCACGGTATCATTGTGAGCAGTGTCAGTGTGCACTGTGTCAGTGTGCGTTGTGTCAGTGTGAGCAGTGTCAGTGTGCGCTGTGTCATTGTGAGCAGTGTCAGCGTGAGAAGTTTCTGTGTGCACAGTATCAGCATGGGCAGTGTTAGTGTGAGCAGTGTCAGTGTGTGCAGTGTCAGTGTTCGCTGTGTCAGTGTGCACTGTGGTAGTGTGAGCAGTGTCAGTGTGCACTGTGTCATTGTGAGCAGTGTCAGAGTGTGCTGTGTCAGTGTGAGCAGTGTCAGTGTGCGCTGTATCATTGTGTGCAGTGTCAGTGTGCGCTGTGTCAGTGTGTGCTGTGTCAGCGTGAGCAGTGTCAGTTTGCACAGTGTCAGTGTGCGCTGTGTAAGCGTGCGCATTGTCAATGTGTGCTGTGTCAGCTTGAACAGTGTCAGTGTGCGCTATGTAAGCATGCCCAGTGTCAGTGTGCGCTGTGTCAGTGTGAGCAGTGTCAGAGTGCGCTGTATCATTGTGAGCAGTGTCAGTGCGCGCTGTGTCAGTGTGAGCAGTGTCAATGTGCGTTGTGTCAGTGTGAGCAGTGTCAGTGTGCGCTGTGTCATTGTGAGCAGTGTCAGCGTGAGAAGTTTCCGTGTGCACAGTATCAGCATGGGCAGTGTTATTGTGAGCAGTGTCAGTGTGTGCAGTGTCAGTGTGCGCTGTGTCAGCGTGAGCAGTGTCAGTTTGCACAGTGTCAGTGTGCGCTGTGTAAGCGTGCGCAGTGTCAATGTGTGCTGTGTCAGCTTGAACAGTGTCAGTGTGCGGTATGTAAGCATGCCCAGTGTCAGTGTGCGCTGTGTCAGCAAGCGCAGTGTCAGTGTGCGCTGTGTAAGCATGCGCAGTGTCAGTGTGCGCTGTGTCAGCGAGCGCAGTGTGAGTGTGCGCTGTGTCAGCGTGAGCAGTGTCAGTGTGCGCTGTTTCAGCGTGCGGTCAGTGTGAGCAGTGGCAGTGTGCGCTGTGTCACTGTGAGAAGTGTTAGTGTGTGCTGTGTCATTGTGAGCAGTGTCAGTGTGCGCTGTGTCATTGTGAGCAGTGTCAGCGTGCGCAGTGTCAGTGTGCGCTGTGTCAGCGAGCGCAGTGTCAATTTGAGGAGTGTCAGCATGCGCAGTGTCAGCGTGCGCTGTGAAAGCGTGCGCAATGTCAGTGTGCGCTGTGTCAGCGAGCGCAGTGTCAGTTTGAGGAGTGTCAGTGTGCGCTGTGTCAGCATGTGCTGTGTCAGCATGTGCAGTGCCAGTGTGCGCTTTGTCAGTGTGTTCAATGTCAGTCTGTGCTGTGTCAGTGTGAGCAGTGTCTGTGTGCACTGTGTCAGTGTGAGCTGTGTCAGTGTGCGCAGTGTCAGTGTGCGCTGTGTCAGCGTGAACAGTGTCAGTGTGATCAGTGTCAGTTTGCACAGTGTCAGTGTGCGCAGTGTCAGCGTGAGCAGTGTCAGCATGCGCAATGTCAGTGTGCGCTGTGTCAGCATGCGCAGTGTCAGTGTGCGCTGTGTCAGCGAGCGCAGTGTCAGTGTGCGCTGTGTCAGCGTGAGCAGTGTCAGTGTGCGCTGTGTCAGCGTGCGGTCAGTGTGAGCACTGTCAGTGTGCGCTGTGTCACTGTGAGAAGTGTCAGTGTGCACTGTGTCAGTGTGAGCAGTGTCAGTGTGCGCTGTGTCATTGTGAGCAGTGTCAGTGTGTGCTGTGTCAGTGTGAGCAGTGTCAGTGTGCGCAGTGTCAGTGTGAGCAGAGTCAGTGTGCACTGTGTCATTGTGATCAGTGTCAGTGTGAGCAGTGTCATTGTGAGCAGTGTCAGTGTGCGCTGTGTCAGTGTGAGCAGTGTCAGTGTGCGCTGTGTCAGTGTTTGCTGTGTCAGCATGCAGAGTGTCAACATGCGCTGTGTAAGAGTGTGCAGTGTCAGTGTACACTTTGTTAGCATGAGCAGTGTCAGCATGCGCTGTGTAAGTGTGCGCAGTGTCAGTTTGAGGAGTGTCAGCGTGCGCAGTGTCAGTGTGCGCTGTGTCAGCGATCGCAGTGTCAGTGTGCGCTGTGTCAGCATGCGCAATGCCAGTGTGCACAGTGTCAGTGTGCGCAGTCAGTGTGAGCAGTGTCAGTGTGCGCTGTGTCATTGTGAGCAGTGTCAGTGTGCACTGTGTCATTGTGAGCAGTGTCAGTGTGAGCAGTGTCATTGTGAGCAGTGTCAGTGTGCGCTGTGTCAGTGTGAGCAGTGTCAGTTTGCGCTGTGTCAGTGTTTGCTGTGTCAGCATGCAGAGTGTCAACATGCGCTGTGTAAGAGTGTGCAGTGTCAGTGTACACTTTGTTAGCATGAGCAGTGTCAGCGTGCGCTGTGTAAGCGTGCGCAGTGTCAGTTTGAGGAGTGTCAGCGTGCGCAGTGTCAGTGTGCGCTGTGTCAGTGATCGCAGTGTCAGTGTGCGCTGTGTCAGCATGCGCAATGCCAGTGGGCGCTGTGTCAGTGTGCACAGTGTCAGTGTGCGCAGTCAGTGTGAGCAGTGTCAGTGTGCGCTGTGTCATTGTGAGCAGTGTCAGTGTGCGCTATGTCAGCGAGCGCAGTGTGAGTGTGCGCTGTGTCAGCATGAGCAGTGTCAGTGTGCGCTGTCAGCATGCGCAGTGTCAGTGTGCGCTGTGTCAGCATGCGCAGTGTCAGTCTGCGCTGTGTCAGCATGCGCAGTGTCAGTCTGCGCTGTGTCAGCATGCGCAGTGTCAGTGTGCACTGTGTAAGCATGCGCAGTGTGAGTGTGCGATGTGTCAGTGTGCGCAGCGTCAGCGTGCACTGTGGCAGCAGGCGCAGTGTCAGCGTGCGCAGTGTCAGTGTGCGCGGTGTCAGCGAGCGCAGTGTCAGTTTGAGGAGTGTCACCGTGCGTAGTGTCAGTGGACACTCTGTCAGTGTGCGCAGTGTCAGCGTGCGCAGTCAGTGTGCGCAGTGTCAGTGTGCACTGTGGTAGTGTGAGTAGTGTCAGTGTGCACTGTGTCATTGTGAGCAGTGTCAGAGTGTGCTGTGTCAGTGTGAGCAGTGTCAGTGTGCACGGTATCATTGTGAGCAGTGTCAGTGTGCACTGTGTCAGTGTGCGTTGTGTCAGTGTGAGCAGTGTCAGTGTGCGCTGTGTCATTGTGAGCAGTGTCAGCGTGAGAAGTTTCCGTGTGCACAGTATCAGCATGGGCAGTGTTAGTGTGAGCAGTGTCAGTGTGTGCAGTGTCAGTGTTCGCTGTGTCAGTGTGCACTGTGGTAGTGTGAGCAGTGTCAGTGTGCACTGTGTCATTGTGAGCAGTGTCAGAGTGTGCTGTGTCAGTGTGAGCAGTGTCAGTGTGCGCTGTATCATTGTGTGCAGTGTCAGTGTGCGCTGTGTCAGTGTGTGCTGTGTCAGCGTGAGCAGTGTCAGTTTGCACAGTGTCAGTGTGCGCTGTGTAAGCGTGCGCATTGTCAATGTGTGCTGTGTCAGCTTGAACAGTGTCAGTGTGCGCTATGTAAGCATGCCCAGTGTCAGTGTGCGCTGTGTCAGTGTGAGCAGTGTCAGAGTGCGCTGTATCATTGTGAGCAGTGTCAGTGCGCGCTGTGTCAGTGTGAGCAGTGTCAATGTGCGTTGTGTCAGTGTGAGCAGTGTCAGTGTGCGCTGTGTCATTGTGAGCAGTGTCAGCGTGAGAAGTTTCCGTGTGCACAGTATCAGCATGGGCAGTGTTATTGTGAGCAGTGTCAGTGTGTGCAGTGTCAGTGTGCGCTGTGTCAGCGTGAGCAGTGTCAGTTTGCACAGTGTCAGTGTGCGCTGTGTAAGCGTGCGCAGTGTCAATGTGTGCTGTGTCAGCTTGAACAGTGTCAGTGTGCGGTATGTAAGCATGCCCAGTGTCAGTGTGCGCTGTGTCAGCAAGCGCAGTGTCAGTGTGCGCTGTGTAAGCATGCGCAGTGTCAGTGTGCGCTGTGTCAGCGAGCGCAGTGTGAGTGTGCGCTGTGTCAGCGTGAGCAGTGTCAGTGTGCGCTGTTTCAGCGTGCGGTCAGTGTGAGCAGTGGCAGTGTGCGCTGTGTCACTGTGAGAAGTGTTAGTGTGTGCTGTGTCATTGTGAGCAGTGTCAGTGTGCGCTGTGTCATTGTGAGCAGTGTCAGCGTGCGCAGTGTCAGTGTGCGCTGTGTCAGCGAGCGCAGTGTCAATTTGAGGAGTGTCAGCATGCGCAGTGTCAGCGTGCGCTGTGAAAGCGTGCGCAATGTCAGTGTGCGCTGTGTCAGCGAGCGCAGTGTCAGTTTGAGGAGTGTCAGTGTGCGCTGTGTCAGCATGTGCTGTGTCAGCATGTGCAGTGCCAGTGTGCGCTTTGTCAGTGTGTTCAATGTCAGTCTGTGCTGTGTCAGTGTGAGCAGTGTCTGTGTGCACTGTGTCAGTGTGAGCTGTGTCAGTGTGCGCAGTGTCAGTGTGCGCTGTGTCAGCGTGAACAGTGTCAGTGTGATCAGTGTCAGTTTGCACAGTGTCAGTGTGCGCAGTGTCAGCGTGAGCAGTGTCAGCATGCGCAATGTCAGTGTGCGCTGTGTCAGCATGCGCAGTGTCAGTGTGCGCTGTGTCAGCGAGCGCAGTGTCAGTGTGCGCTGTGTCAGCGTGAGCAGTGTCAGTGTGCGCTGTGTCAGCGTGCGGTCAGTGTGAGCACTGTCAGTGTGCGCTGTGTCACTGTGAGAAGTGTCAGTGTGCACTGTGTCAGTGTGAGCAGTGTCAGTGTGCGCTGTGTCATTGTGAGCAGTGTCAGTGTGTGCTGTGTCAGTGTGAGCAGTGTCAGTGTGCGCAGTGTCAGTGTGAGCAGAGTCAGTGTGCACTGTGTCATTGTGATCAGTGTCAGTGTGAGCAGTGTCATTGTGAGCAGTGTCAGTGTGCGCTGTGTCAGTGTGAGCAGTGTCAGTGTGCGCTGTGTCAGTGTTTGCTGTGTCAGCATGCAGAGTGTCAACATGCGCTGTGTAAGAGTGTGCAGTGTCAGTGTACACTTTGTTAGCATGAGCAGTGTCAGCATGCGCTGTGTAAGTGTGCGCAGTGTCAGTTTGAGGAGTGTCAGCGTGCGCAGTGTCAGTGTGCGCTGTGTCAGCGATCGCAGTGTCAGTGTGCGCTGTGTCAGCATGCGCAATGCCAGTGTGCACAGTGTCAGTGTGCGCAGTCAGTGTGAGCAGTGTCAGTGTGCGCTGTGTCATTGTGAGCAGTGTCAGTGTGCACTGTGTCATTGTGAGCAGTGTCAGTGTGAGCAGTGTCATTGTGAGCAGTGTCAGTGTGCGCTGTGTCAGTGTGAGCAGTGTCAGTTTGCGCTGTGTCAGTGTTTGCTGTGTCAGCATGCAGAGTGTCAACATGCGCTGTGTAAGAGTGTGCAGTGTCAGTGTACACTTTGTTAGCATGAGCAGTGTCAGCGTGCGCTGTGTAAGCGTGCGCAGTGTCAGTTTGAGGAGTGTCAGCGTGCGCAGTGTCAGTGTGCGCTGTGTCAGTGATCGCAGTGTCAGTGTGCGCTGTGTCAGCATGCGCAATGCCAGTGGGCGCTGTGTCAGTGTGCACAGTGTCAGTGTGCGCAGTCAGTGTGAGCAGTGTCAGTGTGCGCTGTGTCATTGTGAGCAGTGTCAGTGTGCGCTATGTCAGCGAGCGCAGTGTGAGTGTGCGCTGTGTCAGCATGAGCAGTGTCAGTGTGCGCTGTCAGCATGCGCAGTGTCAGTGTGCGCTGTGTCAGCATGCGCAGTGTCAGTCTGCGCTGTGTCAGCATGCGCAGTGTCAGTCTGCGCTGTGTCAGCATGCGCAGTGTCAGTGTGCACTGTGTAAGCATGCGCAGTGTGAGTGTGCGATGTGTCAGTGTGCGCAGCGTCAGCGTGCACTGTGGCAGCAGGCGCAGTGTCAGCGTGCGCAGTGTCAGTGTGCGCGGTGTCAGCGAGCGCAGTGTCAGTTTGAGGAGTGTCACCGTGCGTAGTGTCAGTGGACACTCTGTCAGTGTGCGCAGTGTCAGCGTGCGCAGTCAGTGTGCGCAGTGTCAGTGTGCACTGTGGTAGTGTGAGTAGTGTCAGTGTGCACTGTGTCATTGTGAGCAGTGTCAGAGTGTGCTGTGTCAGTGTGAGCAGTGTCAGTGTGCACGGTATCATTGTGAGCAGTGTCAGTGTGCACTGTGTCAGTGTGCGTTGTGTCAGTGTGAGCAGTGTCAGTGTGCGCTGTGTCATTGTGAGCAGTGTCAGCGTGAGAAGTTTCCGTGTGCACAGTATCAGCATGGGCAGTGTTAGTGTGAGCAGTGTCAGTGTGTGCAGTGTCAGTGTTCGCTGTGTCAGTGTGCACTGTGGTAGTGTGAGCAGTGTCAGTGTGCACTGTGTCATTGTGAGCAGTGTCAGAGTGTGCTGTGTCAGTGTGAGCAGTGTCAGTGTGCGCTGTATCATTGTGTGCAGTGTCAGTGTGCGCTGTGTCAGTGTGCGCTGTGTCAGCGTGAGCAGTGTCAGTTTGCACAGTGTCAGTGTGCGCTGTGTAAGCGTGCGCATTGTCAATGTGTGCTGTGTCAGCTTGAACAGTGTCAGTGTGCGCTATGTAAGCATGCCCAGTGTCAGTGTGCGCTGTGTCAGTGTGAGCAGTGTCAGAGTGCGCTGTATCATTGTGAGCAGTGTCAGTGCGCGCTGTGTCAGTGTGCGTTGTGTCAGTGTGAGAAGTGTCAGTGTGCGCTGTGTCAGTGTGAGCAGTGTCAATGTGCGTTGTGTCAGTGTGAGCAGTGTCAGTGTGCGCTGTGTCATTGTGAGCAGTGTCAGCGTGAGAAGTTTCCGTGTGCACAGTATCAGCATGGGCAGTGTTATTGTGAGCAGTGTCAGTGTGTGCAGTGTCAGTGTGCGCTGTGTCAGCGTGAGCAGTGTCAGTTTGCACAGTGTCAGTGTGCGCTGTGTAAGCGTGCGCAGTGTCAATGTGTGCTGTGTCAGCTTGAACAGTGTCAGTGTGCGGTATGTAAGCATGCCCAGTGTCAGTGTGCGCTGTGTCAGCAAGCGCAGTGTCAGTGTGCGCTGTGTAAGCATGCGCAGTGTCAGTGTGCGCTGTGTCAGCGAGCGCAGTGTGAGTGTGCGCTGTGTCAGCGTGAGCAGTGTCAGTGTGCGCTGTTTCAGCGTGCGGTCAGTGTGAGCAGTGGCAGTGTGCGCTGTGTCACTGTGAGAAGTGTTAGTGTGTGCTGTGTCATTGTGAGCAGTGTCAGTGTGCGCTGTGTCATTGTGAGCAGTGTCAGCGTGCGCAGTGTCAGTGTGCGCTGTGTCAGCGATCGCAGTGTCAGTGTGCGCTGTGTCAGCATGCGCAATGCCAGTGGGCGCTGTGTCAGTGTGCACAGTGTCAGTGTGCGCAGTCAGTGTGAGCAGTGTCAGTGTGCGCTGTGTCATTGTGAGCAGTGTCAGTGTGCGCTATGTCAGCGAGCGCAGTGTGAGTGTGCGCTCTGTCAGCATGAGCAGTGTCAGTGTGCGCTGTCAGCATGCGCAGTGTCAGTGTGCGCTGTGTCAGCATGCGCAGTGTCAGTCTGCGCTGTGTCAGCATGCGCAGTGTCAGTCTGCGCTGTGTCAGCATGCGCAGTGTCAGTGTGCACTGTGTAAGCATGCGCAGTGTGAGTGTGCGATGTGTCAGTGTGCGCAGCGTCAGCGTGCACTGTGGCAGCAGGCGCAGTGTCAGCGTGCGCTGTGTCAGTGTGCGCAGTGTCAGTTGGTGTGGCGTCAGTGTGAGCAGTGTCAGTGTGCACAGTCTCAAGGTGCGCTGTGTAAGCGTGGGCAGTGCCAGTGTGCGCTTTGTTGATGTGAGCAGTGTCAGCGTGCACTGTGTCAGCATGCGCAGTGTCAGCGTACGCTGTGAAAGCGTGCGCTGTGTCATTGTGAGCTGTGTCAGTGTGCGCTGTGTCAGTGTGAGCAGTGTCAGTGTGAGCAGTGTCAGTGTGAGCAGTATCAGTGTGAGCAGTGTCAGTGTGAGCAGTGTCTGTGTGCGCTGTGTCAGTGTGAGCAGTGTCAGTGTGCGCTGTGTCATTGTGAGCAGTGTCAGTGTGCGCTGTGTCTGTGTGAGCAGTGTCAGCGTGCACTGTGTCAGCATGCGCAGTGTCAGCGTACGCTGTGAAAGCGTGCGCTGTGTCATTGTGAGCTGTGTCAGTGTGCGCTGTGTCAGTGTGAGCAGTGTCAGTGTGAGCAGTGTCAGTGTGAGCAGTATCAGCGTAAGCAGTATCAGTGTCAGCAGTGTCAGTGTGTGCTGTGTCATTGTGAGCAGTGTCAGTGTGCGCTGTGTCATTGTGATCAGTGTCAGTGTGAGCAGTATCAGTGTGCACAGTGTCAGCGTGAGCAATGTCAGATTGCGCAGTGTCAGTGTGCAATGTGCCGCGTGCACAGTTTCTGCAAGCGCACAATCAGCATACGAAGTGTCAGTGTGAGCAGTGTTAGTATGCGCAGTGTCAGTGAGAGCAGTGTCAGTGTACGCTCTGTCAGTGTGAGCAGTGTCAGCGTTCACTGTGTCAGTGCATGCAGTTTCAGCTTGCGTAGTGTCAGCATGCGCTGTGTCAACGTGAACAGTGTCAGCGTGCACTGCGTCAGTGTGAGCAGTGTCAGCATGCACAGTGTCAACGTGCGCTGTGTAAGTCTGCGCAGTGTCGTGTGCACTTTGTTAGCTTGAGCAGTGTCAGCGTGCGCTGTGTCAGCATGCGCAGTGTCAGCATGCGCTGTGTAAGCGTGTGCAGTGTCAGTGTGCACTGTGTCAGCGAGCACAGTGTCAGTTTGAGAAGTGTCAGCATGCGTAGTGTCAGCGTACAGTGTGTAAGCGTGTGCAGTGTCAGTGTGCGGTGTGTCAGCATGCACAGTGCCAATGGGCACTGTGTCAGTGTGCGCTGTGTCAGTGTGAGCAGTGTCAGTGTGCGCTGTTTCAGTGTGAGCAGTGTCAGTGTGCGCTGTGTCAATGAGCGCAGTGTCAGTGTGCGCTGTCATTGTGAGCAGTGTCAGCATGAGCAGTGTCAGTGTTAGCAGTGTCAGTGTGCGCTGTGTTATTGTGAGCAGGGTCAGTGTGCGCTGTGTCAGTGTGAGCAGTGTCAGTGTGCGCTCTGTCAGTGTGAGCAGTGTCAGCGTGAGCAGTGTCAGTGTGCGCAGTGTCAGTGTGAGCAGTGTCAGCATGCGCAGTGTCAGCGTGCACAGTTTCAGTATGAGCAATGTCAGTTTGCGCAGTGTCAGTGTGCGATGCGTCCACGTGCAGAGCGTACGCAGTGTCAGTGTGAGCAGTGTCTGTGTTCGTTATGTCAGCACGTGCAGTTTCAGCATGAGTAGTGTCAGCATGCGCTGTGTCAACATGAACAGGGTCAGCGTGCACTGTGTCAGTGTGAGCAGTTTCAGCATGCACAGTGTCAACGTGCGCTGTGTAAGTGTGCGCAGTGTCAGTGTGCACTTTGTTTGCTTGAGCAGTGTCAGTGTGTGCTGTGTCAGCATGCGCAGTGTCAGCATGCGCTGTGTATGCGTGCGCAGTGTCAGTGTGCACTGTGTCAGTGAGCACAGTGTCAGTTTGAGAAGTGTCAGCGTGCGTAGTGTCAGCGTACGGTGTGTAAGCATGTGCAGTGTCAGTGTGCGCTGTGTCAGCATGCACAGTGTCAGTTTGAGAAGTGTCAGCGTGCGTAGTGTCAGTATGCGCTGTGTCAGTGTGCGCTGTGTCAGTGTGAGCAGTGTCAGTGTGCGCTGTGTCAGTGTGAGCAGTGTCAGTGTGCACTGTGTCATTGTGAGCAGTGTGAGTGTGCGCTGTGTCAGTGTGCGCAGTGTCAGTGTGCGCTGTGTCATTGTGAGCAGGGTCAGTGTGCGTTGTGTCAGTGTGAGCAGTGTCAGTGTGCGCTGTGTCTGCATGAGCAGTGTCAGCGTAAGCAGTATCAGTGTCAGCAGTGTCAGTGTGTGCTGTGTCATTGTGAGCAGTGTCAGTGTGCGCTGTGTCATTGTGATCAGTGTCAGTGTGAGCAGTATCAGTGTGCACAGTGTCAGCGTGAGCAATGTCAGATTGCGCAGTGTCAGTGTGCAATGTGCCGCGTGCACAGTTTCTGCAAGCGCACAATCAGCATACGAAGTGTCAGTGTGAGCAGTGTTAGTATGCGCAGTGTCAGTGAGAGCAGTGTCAGTGTACGCTCTGTCAGTGTGAGCAGTGTCAGCGTTCAGTGTCAGTGCATGCAGTTTCAGCTTGCGTAGTGTCAGCATGCGCTGTGTCAACGTGAACAGTGTCAGCGTGCACTGCGTCAGTGTGAGCAGTGTCAGCATGCACAGTGTCAACGTGCGCTGTGTAAGTCTGTGCAGTGTCAGTGTGCACTTTGTTAGCTTGAGCAGTGTCAGCGTGCGCTGTGTCAGCATGCGCAGTGTCAGCATGCGCTGTGTAAGCGTGTGCAGTGTCAGTGTGCACTGTGTCAGCGAGCACAGTGTCAGTTTGAGAAGTGTCAGCATGCGTAGTGTCAGCGTACGGTGTGTAAGCGTGTGCAGTGTCAGTGTGCGCTGTGTCAGCATGCACAGTGCCAATGGGCACTGTGTCAGTGTGCGCTGTGTCAGTGTGCACTGTTTCAGTGTGAGCAGTGTCAGTGTGCGCTGTTTCAGTGTGAGCAGTGTCAGTGTGCGCTGTGTCAATGAGCGCAGTGTCAGTGTGCGCTGTCATTGTGAGCAGTGTCAGCATGAGCAGTGTCAGTGTTAGCAGTGTCAGTGTGCGCTGTGTTATTGTGAGCAGGGTCAGTGTGCGCTGTGTCAGTGTGAGCAGTGTCAGTGTGCGCTCTGTCATTGTGAGCAGTGTCAGCGTGAGCAGTGTCAGTGTGCGCAGTGTCAGTGTGAGCAGTGTCAGCATGCGCAGTGTCAGCGTGCACAGTTTCAGTATGAGCAATGTCAGTTTGCGCAGTGTCAGTGTGCGATGCGTCCACGTGCAGAGCGTACGCAGTGTCAGTGTGAGCAGTGTCTGTGTTCGTTATGTCAGCACGTGCAGTTTCAGCATGAGTAGTGTCAGCATGCGCTGTGTCAACATGAACAGGGTCAGCGTGCACTGTGTCAGTGTGAGCAGTTTCAGCATGCACAGTGTCAACGTGCGCTGTGTAAGTGTGCGCAGTGTCAGTGTGCACTTTGTTTGCTTGAGCAGTGTCAGTGTGCGCTGTGTCAGCATGCGCAGTGTCAGCATGCGCTGTGTATGCGTGCGCAGTGTCAGTGTGCACTGTGTCAGTGAGCACAGTGTCAGTTTGAGAAGTGTCAGCGTGCGTAGTGTCAGCGTACGGTGTGTAAGCATGTGCAGTGTCAGTGTGCGCTGTGTCAGCATGCACAGTGTCAGTTTGAGAAGTGTCAGCGTGCGTAGTGTCAGTATGCGCTGTGTCAGTGTGCGCTGTATCAGTGTGAGCAGTGTCAGTGTGCGCTGTGTCAGTGTGAGCAATGTCAGTGTGCACTGTGTCATTGTGAGCAGTGTGAGTGTGCGCTGTGTCAGTGTGCGCAGTGTCAGTGTGCGCTGTGTCATTGTGAGCAGGGTCAGTGTGCGTTGTGTCAGTGTGAGCAGTGTCAGTGTGCGCTGTGTCATTGTGAGCAGTGACAGTGTGAGCAGTGTCAGTGTTAGCAGTGTCAGTGTTAGCAGTGTCGGTGTGCGCTGTGTCATTGTGAGAAGGGTCAGTCTGCGCTGTGTCAGTGTGAGCAGAGTCAGTATGCGCTATGTCATTGTGGGCAGTGTCAGCGTGAGCAGCGTCAGTGGGCGCAGTGTCAGTGTGAGCAGCGTCAGCATTCGCAGTGTCAGCGTGCACAGTTTCAGAATGAGCAATGTCAGTTTGCTCAGTGTCAGTGTGCGATGCGTCCACGTGCACAGCGTACGCAGTGTCAGTGTGAGCAGAGTTAGCATGCGCAGTGTCAGTGTGAGCAGTTTCTGTGTTCGTTATGTCAGCACGTGCAGTTTCAGCATGAGTAGTGTCAGCATGCGCTGTGTCAAGTGAACAGTGTCAGCGTGCACTGTGTCAGTGTGAGCAGTGTCAGCATGCACAGTCTCAACGTGTGCACTGTGTCTGCGTGCGCAGTGTCAGTGTGCGCTTTGTTAGTGTGCGAAATGTAAGTGTGGGCTGTGTCAGCGAGCGCAGTGTCAGTTTCTGGAGTGTCAGCATGCGCAGTGCCAGTGGGCGCTCTGTCAGTGTGCACAGTGTCAGCGTGCACAGTCCGTGTGCACAGTGTCAGTGCGCGCTGTGTTAGTGTGAGCAGTGTCAGTGTGCACTGTGTCATTGTGAGCAGTGTCAGTGTGCGCTGTGTCAGTGTGAGCTGTGTCAGTGTGCGCTGTGTCATTGTGAGCAGTGTCAGTGAGCATTGTGTCATTGTGAGCAGTGTCAGTGTGCGCAGTGTCAGCGTGAGAAGTTTCCGCGTGCACAGTATCAGCATGGGCAGTGTTAGTGTGAGCAGTGTCAGTGTGTGCAGAGTCAGTGTGCGCTGTGTCAGCGTGAACAGTGTCAGTGTGATCAGTGTCAGAGTGCACAGTGTCAGTGTGCGCTGTGTAATCGTGCGCAGTGTCAGTGTGCACTTTGTTAGCGTGGGCAGTGTCAGTGTGCGCTGCGTCAGCATGCGCAGTGTCAGTGTGCATTGTGTAAGCATGCGCAGTGTCAGTGTGCGCTGTGTCAGTATGCGCAGTGTCAGTTTGCGCTGTGTCAGCATGCGCAGTGTCAGTGTGCGCTGTGTCAGCAAGCGCAGTGTGAGTGTGCGCTGTGTCAGCGTGTGATCAGTGTGAGCAGTGTCAGTGTGCGCTGTGTCAGCGAGCGCAGTAACAGTTTGAGAGAATCAGTGTGCGCAGTGTCAATGTGCGCTGTGTTAGTGTGAGCAGTGTCAGTGTGCGCTGTGTCATTGTGAGCAGTGTCAGTGTGCGCTGTGTCTGTGTGAGCTGTGTCAGTGTGCGTTGTGTCATTGTGGGCAGTGTCAGTGTGCGTTGTGTCATTGTGAGCAGTGTCTGTGTGTGCTGTGTCTGTGTGTGCTGTGTCATTGTGAGAATTTTCCGCGTGCACAGTATCAGCGTGGGCAGTGTTAGTGTGAGCAGTGTCAATTTGAGAAGTGTCAGCGTGCGTAGTGTCAGCGTGCGCTGTGTAAGCGTGCGTAGTGTCAGTGAGCGCTGTGTCAGCATGGACAGTGCCAATGGGCGCTGTGTCAGTGTGCGCTGTGTCAGTGTGAGCAGTGTCAGTGTGAGCAGTGTCAGTGTGCGCTGTGTCATTGTGAGCAGTGTCAGTGTGTGCTGTGTCTGTGTGAGCAGTGTCAGTGTGCGCTGTGTCATTGTGAGCAGTGTCAGTGTGAGCAGTGTAAGCATCAGCAGGGTCAGCATGCGCTGTGTCAGCGTGAACAGTGTCAGTGTGATCAGTGTCAGTGTGCACAGTTTCAGTGTGCGTTGTGTAAGCGTGCGCAGTGTCAGTGTAGGCAGTGTCAGTATGCGCTGTGTCATTGTGAGCAGTGTCATTGTGCGCTGTGTCAGTGTGAGCAGTGTCAGTGTGAGCTGTATCAGCATACGCAGTTTCAGCGTGCGCTGTGTAAGTGTGGGCAGTGTCAGTGTGAGCTGTGTCAGCGAGCACAGTGTCAGTTTGGGGAGTGTCAGCATGCGCTGTGTCAGCGTGCGCTGTGTCAGCATGCGCAGTGTCAGTGTGCGCTGTGTCAGCAAGCGCAGTGTCAATTTGAGGAGTGTCAGTGTGCACAGTGTCAGTGGGCGCTCTGTCAGTGTGAGCAGTATCAGTGTGCACAGTCCCAACGTGTGCTGTGTAAGTGTGTGCAGTGTGTGTGTGCTGCGTCAGCGTGAACAGTGTCAGTGTGATCAGTGTCAGTGTGCACAGTCCCAAAGTGCGCTGTGTAAGCGTGTGCAATGTCCGTGTGCGCTTTGTTAGCTTGAGCAGTGTCAGCGTGCGCTGTGTTAGCATGCGCAGTGTCAGCGTGTGCTGTGTAAGCGAGCGCAGTGTCAGTGTGAGCAGTGTCAGTTTGAGAAGTGTCAGCGTGCGTAGTGTCAGCATGCGCTGTGTAAGCGTGCGCAGCGTCAGTGTGCGCTGTGTCAGCATGGACAGTGCCAAAGGGCGCTGTGTCAGTGTGCGCTGTGTCAGTGTGAGCAGTGTCAGTGTGAGCAGTGTCAGTGTAGTGCTGTGCCATTGTGAGCAGTGTCAGTGTGCACTGTGTCAGTTTGAGCTGTGTCAGTGTGCGCTGTGTCATTGTGAGCAATGTCAGTGTGAGCAGTGTAAGCGTCAGCAGTGTCAGCAAGCGCTGTGTCAGCGTGCACAGTTTCAGTTTGAGCAATGTCAATTTGCGCAGTGTCAGTGTGCGATGCATCCACGTGCACAGTTTCAGCAAGTGTACAATCTGCGTACGCAGTGTCAGTGTGAGCAGTGTTAGCATGCGCAGTGTCAGTGTGAGCAGTGTGAGCGTTCACTGTGTCAGTGCGTGCAGTTTCAGCATGAGTAGTGTCAGCATGCACTGTGTCAACATGAACAGTGTCAGCGTGCACTGTCAGTGTGAGCAGTGTCAGCGTGCACAGTCTCAACGTGTGCTGTGTATGTATGCGCAGTGTCAGTGTGTGCTTTGTTATCATGAGCAGTGTCAGCGTGCGCTGTATCTGCACGCGCAGTGTCAGCGTGTGCAGTGTCAGTGTGCGTTGTGTCAGTGTGTGCTGTGTCAGCGAGCGCAGTGTCAGTTTGAGGAGTGTCAGTGTGCGCTGTGTCAGTGTGCGCTGTGTCAACATGAGCAGTGCCAGTAGGCGCTGTGTCAGTGTGCGCAGTGTCAGCGTGCGCTGTGTCAGTGTGAGCTGTGTCAGTGTGCGCTGTGTCATTGTGAGCAGTGTCAGTGTGTGCTGAGTCAGTGTGAGCAGTGTCAGTGTGCGCTGTATCATTGTGAGCAGTGTCAGTGTGCGCTGTTTCAGTGTGCGCAGTGTCAGCGTGCACTGTGTCCGGGTGCACAGTGACAGCATGCGCAATGTCAGTGTGCACAGTGTCAATGTGCACTGTGTACGGGTGTACAGTGACAGCATGTGCAGTGTCAGTGTGCGCAGTGTCAGTGTGCACAGTGTCAGTGTGCCCTGTGTCTGCGTGCACAGTGTCAGCATGCGCAGCGTCAGTGCGAGCAGTGTGAGTGTGATCAGTGTCAGTGTGAGCCATGGTTGTGTGAGCAGTATCAGTGTGTGGAGTGTCAGTGTGACCAGTGTCTGTGGGCACAGTGTCAACGTGTGCAGTGTCAGTGTGAGCAGTGTCAGTGTGATCATTGTCAGTGTGAGCCCTGTTAGTGTGAGCAGTGTCAGTGTGTGCAGTGTCAGTGTGAGCAGTGTCAGTGTGCACTGTCTCCGCATGCACAGTGTCAGCATGTGCTCTGTCAGTGTGAGCAGTATCAGTGTGAGCAGTGTCACTGTGAGCAGTGTCAGCATGCGCAGTGTCAGTGTGAGCGGTTTCAGCGTGAGCAGTGTCTGCGGGCACAGTGTCAGCGTGTGCAGTGTCAGTGTGAGCAGTGTCAGAATGCGCAGTGTCAGTGTGAGCAGTATCAGTGTGAGCAGGGTCAGTGTGAGCAGTGTCAGAATGCGCAGTGTCAGTGTGAGCAGTGTCAGTTTGTGCAGTGTCAGCGTGAGCAGTGTCAGTGTGCGCTGTGTCAGTGTGATCTGTGTCAGCGTACGGTGTTAGTGTGAGCAGTGTCAGCATGCACAGTTTTAGTGTGAGCAGTGTTAGTGCGAGCAATGTCAGTGTGCGCTGTGTCAGTGTGGGCAGTGTCAGCGTGAGCAGTGTCAACACGCACAGTTTCAGCATGCGCAGTGTCAGCGTGCGCAGTGTCAGTATCAGCAGTGTCAGCGTGTGCAGTGTCAGTGTGAGAAGTGTCAGTGTGCGCTGTGTCATTGTGAGCAGTGTCAGCGTGCACAGTCTCAACGTGCGCAGTGCCAGTGTGCGCTGTGTCAGCATGGACAGTGCCAATGGGCGCTGTGTCAGTGTGCGCTGTGTCAGTGTGAGCCGTGTCAGTGTGAGCAGTGTCAGTGTGCGCTGTGTCATTGTGAGCAATGTCAGTGTGCGCTGTGTCATTGTGAGCAGTGTCAGTGTGCGCTGTGTCATTGTGAGCAGTATCAGTGTGAGCAGTGTCAGTGTGCGCTGTGTCATTGTGAGCAGTGTCAGTGTGCGCTGTGTCCGTGTGAGCAGTGTCAGTGTGCGCTATGTCATTGTGAGCAGTGTCAGTGTGCTCAGTGTAAGCATCAGCAGGGTCAGCATGCGCTGTGTCAGCGTGAACAGTGTCAGTGTGCGCTGTGTCAGTGTGTGCTGTGTCAGCGAGCGCAGTGTCAGTTTGAGGAGTGTCAGTGTGTGCTGTGTCAGTGTGCGCTGTGTCAACATGAGCAGTGCCAGTAGGCGCTGTGTCAGTGAGCGCAGTGTCAGCGTGCGCTGTGTCAGTGTGAGCTGTGTCAGTGTGCGCTGTGTCATTGTGAGCAGTGTCAGTGTGTGCTGAGTCAGTGTGAGCAGTGTCAGTGTGCGCTGTATCATTGTGAGCAGTGTCAGTGTGCGCTGTTTCAGTGTGCGCAGTGTCAGCGTGCACTGTGTCCGGGTGCACAGTGACAGCATGCGCAATGTCAGTGTGCACAGTGTCAATGTGCACTGTGTACGGGTGTACAGTGACAGCAAATGCAGTGTCAGTGTGCGCAGTGTCAGTGTGCACAGTGTCAGTGTGCCCTGTGTCTGCGTGCACAGTGTCAGCATGCGCAGTGTCAGTGCGAGCAGTGTGAGTGTGATCAGTGTCAGTGTGAGCCGTGGTTGTGTGAGCAGTATCAGTGTGTGGAGTGTCAGTGTGACCAGTGTCTGTGGGCACAGTGTCAACGTGTGCAGTGTCAGTGTGAGCAGTGTCAGTGTGATCATTGTCAGTGTGAGCCGTGTTAGTGTGAGCGCTGTCAGTGTGTGCAGTGTCAGTGTGAGCAGTGTCAGTGTGCACTGTCTCCGCATGCACAGTGTCAGCATGTTCTCTGTCAGTGTGAGCAGTATCAGTGTGAGCAGTGTCACTGTGAGCAGTGTCAGCATGCGCAGTGTCAGTGTGAGCGGTTTCAGCGTGAGCAGTGTCTGCGGGCACAGTGTCAGCGTGTGCAGTGTCAGTGTGAGCAGTGTCAGAATGCGCAGTGTCAGTGTGAGCAGTATCAGTGTGAGCAGGGTCAGTGTGAGCAGTGTCAGAATGCGCAGTGTCAGTGTGAGCAGTGTCAGTGTGCGCTGTGTCATTGTGAGCAATGTCAGTGTGCGCTGTGTCATTGTGAGCAGTGTCAGTGTGCGCTGTGTCATTGTGAGCAGTATCAGTGTGAGCAGTGTCAGTGTGCGCTGTGTCATTGTGAGCAGTGTCAGTGTGCGCTGTGTCCGTGTGAGCAGTGTCAGTGTGCGCTATGTCATTGTGAGCAGTGTCAGTGTGAGCAGTGTAAGCATCAGCAGGGTCAGCATGCGCTGTGTCAGCGTGAACAGTGTCAGTGTGATCAGTGTCAGTGTGCACAGTTTCAGAGTGCGCTGTGTCATCGAGCACAGTGTCAGTTTGAGGCGTGTCAGCGTGCGCAGTGTCAGCGTGCGCTGTGTCTGCATGCGCAGTGTCAGTGTGCGCTGTGTCAGCAAGCGCAGTGTCAGTTTGAGGAGTGTCAGCGTGCACAGTGTCAGTGGGCGCTCTGTCAGTTTGAGAAGTGTCAGTGTGCACAGTCTCAACGTGTGCTGTCTAAGCATGCGCAGTGTCAGTGTGTGCTGTGTCAGTGTGAACAGTGTCATTGTGATCAGTGTCAGTGTGCACAGTCCCAAAGTGTGCTGTGTAAGCGTGCGCTGTGTCAGTGTGCGCTTTGTTAGTGTGACCAGTGTCAGCATGCGCTGTGTTAGCATGCGCAGTGTCAGCATGTGCTGTGTAAGCGTGCGCAGTGTCAGTGTGAGCAGTGTCAATTTGAGAAGTGTCAGCGTGCGTAGTGTCAGTGTGCGCTGTGTCAGCATGGACAGTGCCAATGGGCGCTGTGTCAGTGTGCGCTGTGTCAGTGTGAGCCGTGTCAGTGTGAGCAGTGTCAGCGTGCGCTGTGTCATTGTGAGCAATGTCAGTGTGCGCTGTGTCCGTGTGAGCAGTGTCAGTGTGCGCTGTGTCATTGTGAGCGGTATCAGTGTGAGCAGTGTCAGTGTGCGCTGTGTCATTGTGAGCAGTGTCAGTGTGCGCTGTGTCCGTGTGAGCAGTGTCAGTGTGCGCTATGTCATTGTGAGCAGTGTCAGTGTGAGCAGTGTAAGCATCAGCAGGGTCAGCATGCGCTGTGTCATCGTGAACAGTGTCAGTGTGATCAGTGTCAGTGTGCACAGTTTCAGTGTGCGCTGTGTCATCGAGCACAGTGTCAGTTTGAGGCGTGTCAGCGTGCGCAGTGTCAGCGTGCGCAGTGTCAGCATGCGCAGTGTCAGCGTGCGCTGTGTCAGCATGCGCAGTGTCAGTGTGCGCTGTGTCAGCAAGCGCAGTGTCAGTTTGAGGAGTGTCAGCGTGCACTGTGTCAGTGGGCGCTCTGTCAGTGTGAGAAGTGTCAGTGTGCACAGTCTCAACGTGTGCTGTCTAAGCGTGCGCAGTGTCAGTGTTTGCTGTGTCAGCGTGAACAGTGTCATTGTGATCAGTGTCAGTGTGCACAGTCCCAAAGTGTGCTGTGTAAGCGTGCGCAGTGTCAGTGTGCGCTTTGTTAGTGTGACCAGTGTCAGCATGCGCTGTGTCAGCATGCGCAGTGTCAGCATGTGCTGTGTAAGCGTGCGCAGTGTCAGTGTGAGCAGTGTCAATTTGAGAAGTGTCAGCGTGCGTAGTGTCAGCGTGCGCTGTGTAAGCGTGTGTAGTGTCAGTGAGTGCTGTGTCAGCATGGACAGTGCCAATGGGCGCTGTGTCAGTGTGCGCAGTGTCAGTGTGAGCAGTGTCAGTGTGCGCTGTGTAATTGTGAGCAGTGTCAGTGTGCGCTGTGTCCGTGTGAGCAGTGTCAGTGTGCGCTGTGTCATTGTGAGCAATGTCAGTGTGCGCTGTGTCAGTGTGAGCAGTGTCAGTGTGCGCTGTGTCATTGTGAGCAATGTCAGTGTGCGCTGTGTCCGTGTGAGCAGTGTCAGTGTGCGCTGTGTCATTGTGAGCAGTATCAGTGTGAGCAGTGTAAGCGTGAGCAGTGTCAGCATGCGCTGTGTCAGCGTGCACAGTTTCAGTATGAGCAATGTCAGTTTGCGCAGTGTCAGTGTGCGATGCGTCCGCGAGCACAGTTTCAGCAAGTGCACAATCAGCGTACGCAGTGTCAGTGTGAGCAGTGTCAGCATGCTCTGTGTCAGCTTGCACAGTTTCAGCAATTGCACAATCAGCGTACGCAGTGTCAGTGTGAGCAGTGTTAGCGTTCACTGTGTCAGCGCGTGCAGTTTCAGCATGAGTAGTGTCAGCATGCACTGTGTCAACATGAAGAGTGTCAGCGTGCATTGTCAGTGTGAGCAGTGTCAGCATGCACAGTCTCAACGTGTGCTGTGTATGTGTGCGCAGTGTCACTGTGGGCTTGGTTAGCGTGAGCACTGTCATCGTGCGCTGTGTAAACGTGCGCAGTGTCAGTGTGCACTTTGTTAGCGTGAGCAGTGACAGCGAGCGCTGTGTCAGCGTGTGCTGTGTAAGAGTGCACTGTGTAAGCGTGCACAATGTCAGTGTGCGCTGTGTCAGCGAGCGCAGTGTCAGTTTGAGGAGTGTCAGTGTGTGCTGTTTCAGTGTGCGCAGTGTCAGCGTGTGCTGTGTCAGTGTGAGCTGTGTCAGTGTGCGCTGTGTCATTGTGAGCAGTGTCAGTGTGTGCTGAGTCAGTGTGAGCAGTGTCAGTGTGCGTTGTATCATTGTGAGCAGTGTCAGTGTGCGCTGTTTCAGTGTGCGCAGTGTCAGCGTGCACTGTGTCCGGGTGCACAGTGACAGCAGGCGCAATGTCAATTTGCGCAGTGTCAGTGTGCGATGCGTCCGCGTGCACAGTTTCAGCAATTGCACAATCAGCGTACGCAGTGTCAGTGTGAGCAGTGTTAGCGTTCACTGTGTCAGCGCGTGCAGTTTCAGCATGAGTAGTGTCAGCATGCACTGTGTCAACATGAAGAGTGTCAGCGTGCACTGCCAATGTGAGCAGTGGCAGCATGCACAGTCTCAACGTGTGCTGTGTATGTGTGCGCAGTGTCAGTGTGGGCTTGGTTAACGTGAGCACTGTCATCGTGCGCTGTGTAAACGTGCGCAGTGTCAGTGGGCACTTTGTTAGCATGAGCAGTGTCAGCGAGCGCTGGGTCAGCATGCGCAGTGTCAGCGTGCGCTGTGTCAGCGTGCGCTGTGTAAGTGTGCGCTGTGTAAGCGTGCACAATGTCAGTGTCGCTGTGTCAGCGAGCACAGTGTCAGTTTGAGGAGTGTCAGTGTGCGCTGTGTCAGTGTGCGCTGTGTCAACATGCGCATTTCCAGTGGGCACTGTGTCAGTGTGCGCAGTGTCAGCGTGTGCTGTGTCAGTGTGAGCTGTGTCAGTGTGCGCTGTGTCATTGTTAGCAGTGTCAGTGTGTGCTGAGTCAGTGTGAGCAGTGTCAGTGTGCGCTGTATCATTGTGAGCAGTGTCAGCGTGCGCTGTTTCAGTGTGCGCAGTGTCAGCGTGCACTGTGTCCGGGTGCACAGTGACAGCATGCGCAGTGTCAGTGTGCGCAGTGTTAGCATGCGCAGTGTCAGTGTGAGCAGTGTCAGCGTTCACTGTGTCAGCGCGTGCAGGTTCAGCATGAGTAGTGTCAGCATGCACTGTGTCAACATGAACAGTGTCAGCGTGCACTGTCAGTGTGAGCAGTGTCAGCGTGCACTTTGTTAGCATGAGCAGTGTCAGCATGCGCTGTGTCAGCATGCGCAGTGTCAGCGTGCACACTGTCAGTGGGCGCTGTGTCAGTGTGTGCTGTGTCAACATGCGCAGTGCCAGTGGGCGCTGTGTCAGTGTGCGCAGTGTCAGCGTGCGCTGTTTCAGTGTGAGCTGTGTCAGTGTGCGCTGTGTCATTGCGAGCAGTGTCAGTGTGTGCTGAGTCAGTGTGAGCAGTGTCAGTGTGCGCTGTATCATTGTGAGCAGTGTCAGTGTGCGCTGTTTCAGTGTGCGCAGTGTGAGTGTGAGCTGTGTCAGTGTGCGCTGTGTCATTGTGAGCAGTGTCAGCGTGTGCTGAGTCAGTGTGAGCAGTGTCAGTGTGCGCTGTATCATTGTGAGCAGTGTCAGTGTGCGCTGTTTCAGTGTGCGCAGTGTCAGCGTTCACTGTGTCCGGGTGCACAGTGACAGCATGCGCAATGTCAGTGTGCACTGTGTCCGGGTACACAGTGACAGCATGCGCAGTGTCAGTGTGCGAAGTGTCAGTCTGCACTGTGTCCGGGTCCACAGTGACAGCAGGCGCAGTGTCAGTGTGAGCAGTGTCAGTGTGCACTGTGTCTGCGTGCACAGTATCAGCATGCGCAGCGACAATGCGAGCAGTGTGAGTGTGATCATTGTCAATGTGAGCCGTGTTAGTGTGAGCGGTGTCAGTGTGTGCAGTGTCAGTGTGAGCAGTGTCAGTGTGCACTGTCTCCGCATGCACAGTGTCAGCATGTGCTCTGTCAGTGTGAGCAGTATCAGTGTGAGCAGTGTCAGTGTGAGCAGTGTCAGCATGCGCAGTGTCAGTGTGAGCAATGTCAGAATGTGCAGTGTCACTGTGAGCAGTGTCAGTTTGTGCAGTGTCAGTGTGAGCAGTATTAGTGTGAGCAGGCTCAGTGTGAGCAGTGTCAGAATGCTCAGTGTCAGTGTGAGCATTGTCAGTTTGCGCAGTGTCAGTGTGCGCAGTGTCAGTGTGCGCTGTGTCAGTATGATCTACGTCAGCGTACGGCGTCAGCATGATCTGTGTCAGCATGCGCAGTTTTAGTGTAAGCAGTGTCAGTGTGAGCAGTGTCAGTGAGCGCTGTGTCAGTCTGAGCAGTGTCAGTGTGAGCGGTGTCAGTGTGTGCAGTGTCAGTGTGAGCAGTGTCAGTGTGAGCAGTGTCAGCATGTGCAGTGTCAGTGTGAGCAGTGTCAGAATGCGCAGTGTCAGTGTGAGCAGTGTCAGTGTGCGCTGTGTCAGTGTGAGCAGTGTCAGCGTGAGCAGTGTCAGCACGCACAGTTTCAGCATGCGCAGTGGCAGCTTTCTCAGTGTCATCGTGCGCAGTGTCAGTATCAGCAGTGTCAGTGTGCGCTGTGTCAGCGATCGCAGTGACAGTTTGAGGAGTGTCAGCGTTCGCATTGTCAGCTTGCGCTGTGTAAGCGTGCGCAGTGTCAGTGTGCACTGTGTCAGCATGCGCAATGCCAGTGGGCGCTGTGTCAGTGTGCGCAGTGTCAGTATGCGCAGTCAGTGTGAGCAGTGTCAGTGTGCGCTGTGTCAGTGTGAGCAGTGTCAGTGTGCACTGTGTCATTGTGAGCAGTGTCAGTGTGAGCAGTTTCAGTCTGAGCAGTGTCAGCATGCACTGTGTCAGTGTGCACAGGGTCAGCGTGCGCTGTGTCATTGTGAGCAGTGTCAGTGTGCGTTGTGTCATTGTGAGCAGTGTCCGTGTGCGCTTTGTAATTGTGAGCAGTGTCAGTGTGCGCTGTGTCAGTGTGAGCAGTGTCTGTGTGCGCTGTGTCAGTGTGAGCAGTGTCAGCGTGAAGAGTGTCAGTGTACGCTCTGTCAGTGTGAGCAGTGTCAGTGTTCGCTATGTCAGCATGAGTAGTGTCAGCATGCGCTGTGTCAACGTGAACAGTGTCGGCGTGCACGGTGTCAGTGTGAGCAGTGTCAGCATGCACAGTCTCAACGTGTGCTGTGTAAGCATGCGCAGTGGGTCAGTGTGTACATTGTTAGCGTGAGGAGTGTCAGTGTGCGCTGTGAAAGCGTGCGCAATGTCAGCGTGCACTGTGTCATCGAGCGCAGTGTCAGTTTGAGGAGTATCAGTGTGCGCTGTGTTAGCGTGTGCAGTCAGTGTGCGCAGTGTCAGTGTGCGCTGTGTCAGTGTGAGCAGTGTCAGTGTGCGCTTTGTTAGTGAGAGCAGTATCAGCGTGCGCTGTGTCAGTGTGAGCGGTATCAGCATACGCAGTGTCATTGTGCACTGTGTCAGCGAGCACAGTGTCAGTTTGGGGAGTGTCAGCATGCGCAGTGTCAGCGTGCGCTGTGTCAGCATGCGCAGTGACAGTGTGCGCTGTGTCAGCGAGCGCAGTGTCAGTGTGAGCAGTGTCAGCGTGAACAGTGTCAGTGTGAGCAGTGTCAGCGTTCACTGTGTCAGCAAGTGCAGTTTCAGCATGAGTAGTGTCAGCATGCACTGTGTCAACATGAACAGTGTCAGCGTGCACTGTCAGTGTGAGCATTGTCAGCGTGCACAGTCTCAACGTGTGCTGTGTATGGATGCGCAGTGTCAGTGTGCGCTTTGTTAGCATGAGCAGTGTCAGCGTGCGCTGTGTCAGCATGCGCAGTGTCAGCGTGCGCAATGTCAGTGTGCGCTGTGTCAGCGAGCGCAGTGTCAGTTTGAGGAGTGTCAGTGTGCACAGTGTCAGTGTGCGCTGTGTCAACATGCGCAGTGCCAGTGGGCGCTGTGTCAGTATGCGCAGTGTCAGCGTGCGCTGTGTCAGTGTGAGCTGTGTCAGAGTGCGCTGTGTCATTGTGAACAGTGTCAGTGTGTGCTGAGTCAGTGTGAGCAGCGTCAGTGTGCGCTGTTTCAGTGTGCGCAGTGTCAGTGTGCATGTGTCCAGGTGCACAGTGACAGCATGCGCAATGTCAGTGTGCGCAGTGTCAGCGTGCACTGTGTCCGGGTGCACAGTGACAGCATGCGCAGTGTCAGTGTGCGCAGTGTCAGTGTGCACTGTGTCCGGGTGCACAGTGACAGCATGCTCAGTGTCAGCATGCACAGCGTCAGTGCGAGCAGTGTGAGTGTGATCAGTATCAGTTTGAGCTGTGGTTGTGTGAGCGGTGTCAGTGTGTGCAGTGTCAGTGTGAGCAGTGTCAGTGTGCGCTGTGTCATTGTGAGCAGTGTCAGTGTGAACAGTGTAAGCGTGAGCAATGTCAGCATGCGCTGTGTCAGCGTGCACAGTTTCAGTATGAGCAATGTCAGTTTGCGCAGTGTCAGTGTGCGATGCGTCCGCGTGCCCAGTTTCAGCAAGTGCACAATCAGCGTACGCAGTGTCAGTGTGAGCAGTGTTAGCATGCACAGTGTCAGTGTGAGCAGTGTCAGCGTTCACTGTGTCAGCGCGTGCAGTTTCAGCAGGAGTAGTGTCAGCATGCGCTGTGTCAGCATGCGCAGTGTCAGCGTGCACAGTGTCAGTGTGCGCTGTGTCAGCGAGCGCAGTGTCAGTTTGAGGAGTGTCAGTGTGCGCTGTTTCAGTGTGCGCTGTGTCATTGTGAGCAGTGTCAGTGTGCGCTGTATCATTGTAAGCAGTGTGAGTATGCGCTGTTTCAGTGTGCACAGTGTCAGCGTGCACTGTGTCTGGGTGCACAGTGACAGCATGCGCAATGTCAGTGTGCGCAGTGTCAGCGTGCACTGTGTCCGGGTGCACAGTGACAGCATGCGCAGTGTCAGTGTGCACAGTGTTAGCATGCGCAGTGTCAGTGTGAGCAGTGTCAGCGTTCACTGTGTCAGCGCGTGCAGGTTCAGCATGAATAGTGTCAGCATGCACTGTGTCAACATGAACAGTGTCAGCGTGCATTGTCAGTGTGAGCAGTGTCAGCGTGCACTTTGTTAGCATGAGCAGTGTCAGCATGCGCTGTGTCAGCATGCGCAGTGTCAGCGTGCACACTGTCAGTGGGCGCTGTGTCAGTGTGCGCTGTGTCAACATGCGCAGTGCCAATGGGCGCTATGTCAGTGTGCGCAGTGTCAGCGTGCGCTGTTTCAGTGTGAGCTGTGTCAGTGCGCGCTGTGTCATTGCGAGCAGTGTCAGTGTGTGCTGAGTCAGTGTGAGCAGTGTCAGTGTGCGCTGTATCATTGTGAGCAGTGTCAGTTTGCGCTGTTTCAGTGTGCGCAGTGTCAGTGTGAGCTGTGTCAGTGTGCGCTGTATCATTGTGAGCAGTGTCAGTGTGCGCTGTTTCAGTGTGCGCAGTGTCAGTGTGCGCTGTGTCAGTGTGAGCAGTGTCAGTGTGCGCTTTGTTAGTGAGAGCAGTATCAGCGTGCGCTGTGTCAGTGTGAGCGGTATCAGCATACGCAGTGTCATTGTGCACTGTGTCAGCGAGCACAGTGTCAGTTTGGGGAGTGTCAGCATGCGCAGTGTCAGCGTGCGCTGTGTCAGCATGCGCAATGACAGTGTGCGCTGTGTCAGCGAGCGCAGTGTCAGTGTGAGCAGTGTCAGCGTGAACAGTGTCAGTGTGAGCAGTGTCAGCGTTCACTGTGTCAGCAAGTGCAGTTTCAGCATGAGTAGTGTCAGCATGCACTGTGTCAACATGAACAGTGTCAGCGTGCACTGTCAGTGTGAGCATTGTCAGCGTGCACAGTCTCAACGTGTGCTGTGTATGGATGCGCAGTGTCAGTGTGCGCTTTGTTAGCATGAGCAGTGTCAGCGTGCGCTGTGTCAGCATGCGCAGTGTCAGCGTGCGCAATGTCAGTGTGCGCTGTGTCAGCGAGCGCAGTGTCAGTTTGAGGAGTGTCAGTGTGCACAGTGTCAGTGTGCGCTGTGTCAACATGCGCAGTGCCAGTGGGCGCTGTGTCAGTATGCGCAGTGTCAGCGTGCGCTGTGTCAGTGTGAGCTGTGTCAGAGTGCGCTGTGTCATTGTGAACAGTGTCAGTGTGTGCTGAGTCAGTGTGAGCAGCGTCAGTGTGCGCTGTTTCAGTGTGCGCAGTGTCAGTGTGCATGTGTCCAGGTGCACAGTGACAGCATGCGCAATGTCAGTGTGCGCAGTGTCAGCGTGCATTGTGTCCGGGTGCACAGTGACAGCATGCGCAGTGTCAGTGTGCGCAGTGTCAGTGTGCACTGTGTCCGGGTGCACAGTGACAGCATGCTCAGTGTCAGCATGCACAGCGTCAGTGCGAGCAGTGTGAGTGTGATCAGTATCAGTTTGAGCTGTGGTTGTGTGAGCGGTGTCAGTGTGTGCAGTGTCAGTGTGAGCAGTGTCAGTGTGCGCTGTGTCATTGTGAGCAGTGTCAGTGTGAACAGTGTAAGCGTGAGCAGTGTCAGCATGCGCTGTGTCAGCGTGCACAGTTTCAGTATGAGCAATGTCAGTTTGCGCAGTGTCAGTGTGCGATGCGTCCGCGTGCCCAGTTTCAGCAAGTGCACAATCAGCGTACGCAGTGTCAGTGTGAGCAGTGTTAGCATGCACAGTGTCAGTGTGAGCAGTGTCAGCGTTCACTGTGTCAGCGCGTGCAGTTTCAGCAGGAGTAGTGTCAGCATGCGCTGTGTCAGCATGCGCAGTGTCAGCGTGCACAGTGTCAGTGTGCGCTGTGTCAGCGAGCGCAGTGTCAGTTTGAGGAGTGTCAGTGTGCGCTGTTTCAGTGTGCGCTGTGTCATTGTGAGCAGTGTCAGTGTGTGCTGAGTTATTGTGAGCAGTGTCAGTGTGCGCTGTATCATTGTAAGCAGTGTGAGTATGCGCTGTTTCAGTGTGCACAGTGTCAGCGTGCACTGTGTCTGGGTGCACAGTGACAGCATGCGCAATGTCAGTGTGTGCAGTGTCAGCGTGCACTGTGTCCGGGTGCACAGTGACAGCATGCGCAGTGTCAGTGTGCACAGTGTTAGCATGCGCAGTGTCAGTGTGAGCAGTGTCAGCGTTCACTGTGTCAGCGCATGCAGGTTCAGCATGAATAGTGTCAGCATGCACTGTGTCAACATGAACAGTGTCAGCGTGCATTGTCAGTGTGAGCAGTGTCAGCGTGCACTTTGTTAGCATGAGCAGTGTCAGCATGCGCTGTGTCAGCATGCGCAGTGTCAGCGTGCACACTGTCAGTGGGCGCTGTGTCAGTGTGCGCTGTGTCAACATGCGCAGTGCCAATGGGCGCTATGTCAGTGTGCGCAGTGTCAGCGTGCGCTGTTTCAGTGTGAGCTGTGTCAGTGCGCGCTGTGTCATTGTGAGCAGTGTCAGTGTGTGCTGAGTCAGTGTGAGCAGTGTCAGTGTGCGCTGTATCATTGTGAGCAGTGTCAGTTTGCGCTGTTTCAGTGTGCGCAGTGTCAGTGTGAGCTGTGTCAGTGTGCGCTGTATCATTGTGAGCAGTGTCAGTGTGCGCTGTTTCAGTGTGCGCAGTGTCAGCGTTCACTGTGTCCGGGTGCACAGTGACAGCATGCGCAGTGTGAGTGTGCACTGTGTCCGGGTACACAGTGACAGCATGCGCAGTGTCAGTGTGCGCAGTGTCACTGTGCACTGTGTCCGGGTCCACAGTGACAGCAGGCGCAGTGTCAGTGTGAGCAGTGTCAGTGTGCACTGTGTCTGCGTGCACAGTATCAGCATGTGCAGCGACAGTGCGAGCAGTGTGAGTGTGATCATTGTCAATGTGAGCCATGTTAGTGTGAGCGGTGTCATTGTGTGCAGTGTCAGTGTGAGCAGTGTCAGTGTGCACTGTCTCCGCATGCACAGTGTCAGCATGTGCTCTGTCAGTGTGAGCAGTATCAGTGTGAGCAGTGTCAGTGTGAGCAGTGTCAGTGTGATCATTGTCAGTGTGAGCCGTGTTAGTGTGAGCACTGTCATCGTGTGCAGTGTCAGTGTGAGCAGTGTCAGAATGTGCAGTGTCACTGTGAGCAGTGTCAGTTTGTGCAGTGTCAGTGTGAGCAGTATCAGTGTGAGCAGGGTCAGTGTGAGCAGTGTCAGAATGCGCAGTGTCAGTTTGAGCAGTGTGAGTTTGCACAGTGTCAGCGTGAGCAGTGTCAGTGTGCGCTGTGTCAGTGTGATCTGTGTCAGCGTACGGTGTCAGCATGAGCAGTGTCAGTGTGCGCAGTTTTAGTGTGAGCAGTGTCAGTGTGAGCAGTGTCCGTGAGCGCTGTGTCAGTGTGAGCAGTGTCAGTGTGAGCGGTGTCAGTGTGTGCAGTGTCAGTGTGAGCAGTGTCAGTATGCACTGTCTCCGCATGCACAGTGTCAGCATGTGCTCAGTCAGTGTGAGGAGTATCAGTGTGAGCAGTGTCAGTGTGAGCAGTGTCAGCATGCGCAGTGTCAGTGTGAGCAGTGTCAGAATGCGCAGTGTCAGTGTGAGCAGTGTCAGTGTGCGCTGTGTCAGTGTGAGCAGTGTCAGCGTGAGCAGTGTCAGCACGCACAGTTTCAGCATGCGCAGTGGCAGCTTTCTCAGTGTCATCGTGCGCAGTGTCAGTATCAGCAGTGTCAGTGTGTGCTGTGTCAGCGATCGCAGTGACAGTTTGAGGAGTGTCAGCGTTCGCATTGTCAGCTTGCGCTGTGTAAGCGTGCGCTGTGTCAGTGTGCACTGTGTCAGCATGCGCAATGCCAGTGGGCGCTGTGTCAGTGTGCGCAGTGTCAGTGTGCGCTGTGTCAGTGTGAGCAGTGTCAGTGTGCGCTGTGTCATTGTGAGCAGTGTCAGTGTGAGCAGTGTCAGTCTGAGCAGTGTCAGCATGCGCTGTGTCAGTGTGCACAGGGTCAGCGTGCGCTGTGTCATTGTGAGCAGTGTCAGTGTGTGTTGTGTCATTGTGAGCAGTGTCCGTGTGCGCTTTGTAATTGTGAGCAGTGTCAGTGTGCGCTGTGTCAGTGTGAGCAGTGTCAGTGTGCGCTGTGTCAGTGTGAGCAGTGTCAGCGTGAAGAGTGTCAGTGTACGCTCTGTCAGTGTGAGCAGTGTCAGTGTTCGCTATGTCAGCATGAGTAGTGTCAGCATGCGCTGTGTCAACGTGAACAGTGTCGGCGTGCACGGTGTCAGTGTGAGCAGTGTCAGCATGCACAGTCTCAACGTGTGCTGTGTAAGCATGCGCAGTGTCAGTGTGTGCAGTGAAAGCGTGCGCAATGTCAGCGTGCGCTGTGTCATCGAGCGCAGTGTCAGTTTGAGGAGTGTCAGTGCGCGCTGTGTCAGCGTGCGCAGTCAGTGTGCGCAGTGTCAGTGTGCGCTGTGTCAGTGTGAGCAGTGTCAGTGTGCGCTTTGTTAGTGAGAGCAGTATCAACGTGCGCTGTGTCAGTGTGAGCGGTATCAGCATACGCAGTGTCAGCGTGCGCTGTGTAAGTGTGCGCAGTGTCAGTGTGCACTGTGTCAGCGAGCACAGTGTCAGTTTGGGGAGTGTCAGCATGCGCAGTGTCAGCGTGCGCTGTGTCAGCATGCGCAGTGACAGTGTGCGCTGTGTCAGCGAGCGCAGTGTCAGTGTGAGCAGTGTCAGTGTGAACAGTGTCAGTGTGAGCAGTGTCAGCGTTCACTGTGTCAGCAAGTGCAGTTTCTGCATGAGTAGTGTCAGCATGCACTGTGTCAACATGAACAGTGTCAGCGTGCACTGTCAGTGTGAGCAGTGTCAGCGTGCACAGTCTCAACGTGTGCTGTGTATGTATGCGCAGTGTCAGTGTGCGCTTTGTTAGCATGAGCAGTGTCAGCGTGCGCTGTGTCAGCATGCGCAGTGTCAGCCTGCGCAATGTCAGTGTGCGCTGTGTCAGCGAGCGCAGTATCAGTTTGAGGAGTGTCAGTGTGCACAGTGTCAGTGTGCGCTGTGTCAACATGCGCCGTGCCAGTGGGCGCTGTGTCAGTATGCGCATTGTCAGCGTGAGCTGTGTCAGAGTGCGCTGTGTCATTGTGAACAGTGTCAGTGTGTGCTGAGTCAGTGTGAGCAGCGTCAGTGTGCGCTGTTTCAGTGTGCGCAGTGTCAGTGTGCATGTGTCCAGGTGCACAGTGACAGCGTGCGCAATGTCAGTGTGCGCAGTGTCAGCGTGCACTGTGTCCGGGTGCACAGTGACAGCATGCGCAGTGTCAGTGTGCGCAGTGTCAGTGTGCACTGTGTCCGGGTGCACAGTGACAGCATGCGCAGTGTCAGTGTGCGCAGTGTCAGTGCGAGCAGTGTGAGAGTGATCAGTGTCAGTGTGAGCCGTGGTTGTGTGAGCGGTGTCAGTGTGTGCAGTGTCAGTGTGAGCAGTGTCCATGGGCACAGTGTCAGCGTGTGTAGTGTCAGTGTGAGCAGTGTCAGTGTGATCATTGTCAGTGTGAGCCGTGTTAGTGTGAGCAGTGTCAGTGTGTGCAGTGTCAGTGTGAGCAGTTTCAGTGTGATCAGTGTCAGTGTGAGCAGTTTCAGTGTGAGCAGTGTCTGTGGGCACAGTGTCAGCGTGTGCAGTGTCAGTGTGAGCAGTGTCAGAATGTGCAGTGTCACTGTGAGCAGTGTCAGTTTGTGCAGTGTCAGTGTGAGCAGTATCAGTGTGAGCAGGGTCAGTGTGAGCAGTGTCAGAATGCGCAGTGTCAGTTTGAGCAGTGTCAGTTTGCACAGTGTCAGCGTGAGCAGTGTCAGTGTGCGTTGTGTCAGTGTGATCTGTGTCAGCGTACGGTGTCAGCATGAGCAGTGTCAGCATGCGCAGTTTTAGTGTGAGCAGTGTCAGTGTGAGCGGTGTCAGTGTGAGCAGTGTCAGTGTGAGCGGTGTCAGTGTGTGCAGTGTCAGTGTGAGCAGTGTCAGTGTGCACTGTCTCCGCATGCACAGTGTCAGCATGTGCTCAGTCAGTGTGAGGAGTATCAGTGTGAGCAGTGTCAGTGTGAGCAGTGTCAGCATGCGCAGTGTCAGTGTGAGCAGTGTCAGAATGCGCAGTGTCAGTGTGAGCAGTGTCAGTGTGCGCTGTGTCAGTGTGAGCAGTGTCAGCGTGAGCAGTGTCAGCACGCACAGTTTCAGCATGCGCAGTGGCAGCTTTCTCAGTGTCATCGTGCGCAGTGTCAGTATCAGCAGTGTCAGTGTGTGCTGTGTCAGCGATCGCAGTGACAGTTTGAGGAGTGTCAGCGTTCGCATTGTCAGCTTGCGCTGTGTAAGCGTGCGCAGT